>NC_060119.1:281536048-282171817 GCF_021461395.2 Schistocerca americana | reverse complement strand
AAGTGAATGCAAGGCAGACAATCAAAGTTCGCTTGCGAAAGTGTTTTGTGGTCAGTTGTGTGAGATTTTGATATTACGTAAATGGCCACATGAACGGCGTTTTGGTTCCCAATACTCCAGACAGGATTAGTCATCAAACCGATCAGTTAAGTCAAATTCAACATCAGTAACTTGTAAACACTTCGTCACCTACGTGAATTGCTCAGTAGTAGTCTTTCTATTGGAAACTCTGTTGAGCGCGAGATATCACGATGTACGAGTATCTGAGTCATGCAGATAAAAATAAACCTGCATCAATACTGCAATTCAGCAGACTGAACTGTACATGTAATCGCGAACAGGAGAACGCCCATTGTCTACACTTCTTCCTTCTCATTCATTCTCTCCGTATGTTTCTCTTTGACTTTTCTCACAATATCATTTTCTTTCCTTTCGCAGTTCACCTCCTCTCTTCCCTTTACCCATCTCCCCGCGCCTTCTCCCTCTTTGTACAGCCTCTCCTCCTTCCTATCTTTGGTCACCTCCTCCTTCCCGTCTGCCGATCACCTAGCATCATCTCTCTCCGTCTCTTAACCTTATCACCCTTACCCCAATAAGAGGTTACTGGTTCTTACCACAACAACATTATTTTCCATATAGTAAGTATTATGTGTACAAAGTTTCGCTAAAATCATTCCAAGGCCTTAGGCGCACCATTTTCCCAGTGGCTTTGCCAAAGTACGCACATCTCACATATGGATTATTTATTTATTGTTCCGTGGGACCACATTAAGGAGAAGTCTCCATGGTCATGGAACGAGTCAATACATGAAATTACAACACGATTGTAGGAACAGATAAAATGAAATATAAGAAACATATTAAGTTGTAGATTGTAGAAACAGATAAAATGAAATATAAGAAACATATTCAGGCGACACGTCGTTAGTTTAAATAAAGAAAATCAAGAATGTAACACTGGAATTTGCTTAATTTTTTAGCTCTTCCAGGAGCTCCTCGACAGAGTAGAAGGAGTGAGCCATTAGGAAACTCTTCGCGTTAGACTTAAAAGCGTTTGGGCTACTGCTAAGATTTTTGAGTTCTTGTGGTAGCTTATTGAAAATGGATGCAGCAGAATACTGCACTCCTTTCTGCACAAGAGTCAAGGAGGTGCATTCTACATGCAGATTTGATTTCTGCCTAGTATTAACTGAGTGAAAGCTGCTAACTCTTGGGAATAAGCTATATTGCTAACAACAAACGACATTAAAGAAAATATATACTGTGAGGGCAATGTCAAAATTCCCAGACTATTGAATAGGGGTCGACAAGAGGTTTTCGAACTTACACCACACATAGCTCGAACAGCCCGTTTTTGAGCCAAAAATACTTTTGAGCCAAAAATACCCTTTTTGAATCAGAAGAATTACCCCAAAAAATAATACCACATGACATAAGCGTAGGAAAATATGCGAAGTAGACTACTTTTCGTGTTGAAATGTCTCTTATTTCAGATACTGTTCTAATGGTAAATAAAGCGGCATTTAGTTTCTGAACAAGATCCTGAACATGGGCTTTCCACAACAGCTTACTATATATCCGTATGCCTAGGAACTTGAACTGTTCTGTCTCGCTTATAACATGCCCATTCTGTCTGATTAAAATATCAGTTCTTGTTGAATTGTGAGTTAGAAACTGTGAAAACTGTGATTTAGCATCAAATTATTTCCCCAAGCCACGAACTTATTTCATGAACTACATTATTTGATAATGTTTCAGTATTACACACAAGATCCTTCCCTACGAAGCTAGTGTCATCAGCAAACAGAAATATTTTTGAATCACCTGTAATACTAGAAAGCATATCATTTATATAAATAAGAAACAGCATTGGCCCCAGCACTGATCCTTGGGGAACGCCCCATTTAACAGTGCCCCATTGGGACTGAACATCATTACCATTCTCAATATTGCGGAGAATTACCTTCTGCTTTCTGTTCTTAAAGTAAGAGGCGAATCAATTGTAAGCTACTCCCCTTACTCCATAATGTTCCAACTTCTGCAGTAATATTTTGTGGTCAACACAGTCAAAAGCCTTCGTTAAATCAAAGAAAACACCTAACGTTCGCAACCTTTTATATAATCTGTCCAAAACCTCACAGAGACTATAACATTTTCAGTTGTTAAGCCATTTCTAAAACCAAACTGTACATTTGACAGCAAATAATGTGAATTTAAATGCTGCAGTAACCTTGTATATACAACCCTCTCGAAAACTTTAGCAAACACCGATGGCATAGAAATAGGTCTATAATTATCAACATTATCCCTGTCTCCCTTTTTATAAAGTGGCTTCACTACCGAGTACTTTAATCGGTCAGGAAACCGACCACTCCTAAAGGAAAAGTTACAGATATGGCTAAGTACTGGGCTAACATACATGGAACAATACTTCAGTATTCTGCTAGATACCCCGTCATATCCATGAGAGCTCTTGGTCTTTAGTGATTTAATTATTAACTCAATCTCCCTCTTGTCAGTATCATGGAGGGGCATTTCAGGTGGTTCACATATATTTAACAAAGTTCACACATATTTGTACAAGTAGTTCGTCTGTGTCTGTGGGAATTAACATCTGAGGTCATCAGTTCCATAGAACTTAGAACTACTAAAACCTAACTAACCTAAGGACATCACACACGTCCATGACCGATGCAGGACTGGAACCTGCAACCGCAGGGGTCGCACGGTTCTAGATTGAAGCGACTAGAACCACTCGACCACACCGGCTGGCTCGTCTGTATCTCTCAGAACTTTCGTCCTGAGGTTTCGTTTACACGCAAGTCAATGTTTACGACATCATATTTAGCACCTGTGGACTAGGTTCAGCACCCGGGGTCTAGGGCTAGCGTTTTCGATTACTAATCAAAACGCCCTCGGCCCCGGGTTCGAATCCCGCCATTGCTTAAAATTTGATTAATAATCAGAAGTGACGGTGGAAGACTTCCGGCATAAAAAGTCACCATCGTTCTGCCAACGACCTTGTCAAAGAGGGCGGAGGAGAGCACAGAGGTTCAGGGCACTCCCTTGTCCTTGTGGTGGGAAACTGCACGTAAAGGCGGGACAATGAGCAGTGATCAACGGCATGAAGTTGGAGATGGCAGTGGAAACCAATGCATTAAAGCCACTTTACGTGTATTTACAGGACATGTCGCATTTAATTGAAAAGTTCATGATGATCTCTTTACTGGCAAACGATTTCGGAATTGTCCCCAATTCGTATGTCCGGGAGGGTACTGTCAAGAGGAAGAGACCATGAGAAAAATACTGAATAATCAACAAAAGGGTAACCTTCTACGAAACGGGGTGAGAAACGTCAGAAGCTACAACGTGGTAGGGAAACTAGAAAACATAGAAAAGGAAAGGCAAAGGCTCAATTTAGATATTGTGGGGGATCAGTGAAGTGAAATGTAAAGCAGACATGTCTGTTCAGATGAGTATAGTGTAATGTCAACAGCAGTGGAAAATGGTGAAAAGGGATTAGAATTCGTTGTGAATAAGACGGTAGGGCAGAGACTGTGTTACTGTGAACAGTTCAGTAATAGGGTTGTTCTTATCAGAATCGACAGGAAACCAGCAGCGACAACGATAATTTAGGTATATAATCTGAGGTCGCAAGCTGAAGATGAACAGATAGGAAAAGTTAGTGAGGATATTGGAAGGGTAATACATTATGTAAAGGGAGAGGAAAATCTAATAGTCATGGAAGACTGGAGTGCAGTTGTAAGGTAAGGAGTACAAGAAAACGTTACAGGAATATATATGCCTGTGACAAGGTATGAGAGACAAGAATAATTGAGCTCTGTCCCAAGTTTTAGCTAGTACCAGCGAATACTCTGTTCAAGAATGACGAGAGGAGAAGGTATACTGGGAAAAGACCGAGTGCTACGGGAAGATTTCTGTTAGATGACATCATGGTGAGACAGAGATTCCGAAACCATATACTTGGTTGTAAGGCGTACCCAGGAGCAGATATAGACTCAGATCACAATGTGGTAGCCATGAGGAGCAAGCTGAAGTTTAAGACATTAATCAGAAACAATCAATACGCAAATAAGAGGGATACAGAATTACTAAGGTATGGCTAGATAACCCTTAACGTTCTCTAAGGCCATAGATAGAGCAGTAAGAAATAGATCAGTAGGAAGTACACTTGAAGGGTATTGGATCTCTAAAAATGGCCATCACTCAAGTCGGAAACAAAAACATAGATGCAAAGAAGGTAACTGCGAAGAAACCATGGGTAACAGAAGAATTACTTCAATTGATCAATGAAAGAAGGAAGTACACAAATATTCCTGGAAACTCAGGAATACAGATGTACAAGTCGCTGAGGACTGAAATAAATATGAAGTGAAGGGAAGTTAAGACGAAATGCCAGCAAGAATAATGTGAAGACATGGAAAAAGAAATGATTGTCGAAGAACAGACTCAGCATACTGGAAAGTCAAAACAACCTTCGGTCACATTAAAAGCAAGGGTGGTAACATGAAGAGTGCAACGGGAATTAAACTGCTAAATGCAGAGGAGAGAGCGGATAGGTGGAAAGAATACACTGAAATCCTCTCTGAGGAGGAAAATTTGTATGATGTGATAGATGACGATACAGAAGTAGATTTAGAATAGATACGAGATCCAGTTTTGTAATTATAATTTAAAAGAGCTTTGGAGGATTTAAGATCAAATAACGCACAATGGACACATAACATTTCTAAAATCAGTGGGGGAAGTGACAACAAAACGATTCTTAACGCTGGTGTGTGGAATGTACGAGTCTGGCGACATACCTTCAGTCTTTCGAAAAGGTATCGTAAACACAATTCCGAAAACTGCAAGGGCTGACAAGTGCGAGAATTATCGCACATTCAGCTAACATCCATCGAAGTTGGTAACAAGATTAAGACACAGAAGAATGCAAAAGAAAATTGAGGATGTGATAGATGACGATCAGTTTTCTTTAGGAAAGGTAAAGGTACGAAAGAGGCAATTCTGATGTTGCGGTTGATAATGAAAGCAAGACGTAAGAAAATAAAGACACGTTCATAGGATTTGTCGACCTGGAAATATCCTCCGACAATGCATAATTGTGCAAGATGTTCGAAATTCTGAGAAACATTGGGGGTAAGCTATAGGGAGCGACGGGTAATATACGATATGTAAAAGAGACAAGTGGGAACATAAGTGTGGACGACCTACAACGAAGTGATCGAATTAAAAAGAGTGTAAGACAGTGATGTAGTCTTCCTATTCCCCCCCCCCCTTTTATTCAATCTGTACATCGAAGAAGCAATGTTGGAATTAAAAGAAAGGTGCAGGAGTGGGATTAAGATTCAAGGTGAAAGGATATCAATGAGATGATTCGCTGATAACATTGCTATACTGAGTGGAAGTGAAGGATTACGAGATGTGCTGAACGGAATATGGATTGAGGGTAAATCGAAGGAAGAAGAAAGTAATGAGAAGTAGCTGAAATGAGAACAGAGAGAAATTTAACATTTGGATTGATGGTCACGAAGTGTATGAAGTTAAGAAATTAAGCTACATAGGTAGTAAAATAACCAAGAGGGACGGAGCAAGGAGGACATGAAAATAAAACTAGCAATGGCAAAAAGGGCATTCCTGGCCCAGAGATGTGAAACAGGCCTTAATTTGAGGAAGAAATTTCTGAGAACGCGCGTCTGGACTACAGCATTGTAATGTAGTGAAAGATGGACTGTGGGATAACCGGAACAGAAGACAATCGAAGATTTTGAGATATAGTGCTACAGACGATTTTTGAAAATTAGGTGGACTGATAAGGTAAGGATTGAGGAGGTTCTGCTCACAAGCGGAGAGGAAAGGATTATGTGGAAAACACTGATTAGGAGAAGGGACAGGATGACAGGACATCTGTTAAGACATGAGTGAACGACTTCCATGGTACTAGAGGGAACTGTAGAGGGCAAAAATTGTAGAGGAAGACAGGGATTTGAATACATCCAGCAAATAACAGAGGACGAGAGGACGGAGGTTGCAAGTGCTAATCTGAGATGGAGAGGTTAGCACAGGAGACTAGTTCGTGGCGGGCCGCATCAAATCAGTCAGAAGACTGATGACCCACAAAAAAAGAAAAATTTAGGCGTAGCGACATGAATCGCGCCTAAGTTAATAAGGAGGTGCAGCAGGCTGATAGCTTCTTACATGAGACATGTATAGCATGACAGATGTGCCCGGATCCATTAGCTAGCTGCAAATGTCTTCGGCGGTAGCCGAAAGATGTCATCATCCCGGACTGCGAAATTTTAAAGTAATTACAGCAGTACATTTGGGAACAAAACTGTATTTGTCGAGTTTAGTGTGACTTTCATTAAATATTGTTAATGTCTCTAATTATTAATGTGAATGATGGTGTGACTGGACATTAAAATACTAAATGGATATTTTTATGGTTATTACCTGAGCATATGGTAGCTTGAGAACTGTGTGTGAAGAGGGTGAATCAAACTCAGGGGAAATTATAAGGTGCAGCTCCCAGTTTATGGACTGAGAAAACAAGATCCATTTTATGGTAACTCTTTTCCTGAAAAAGTGAGTTATTTGATAATTTGTGGATTTTATAAATTAGTTCTTTTGATAAATTGCTCATAAAAGCTATTTAGTTGTAACTGCTTAAATATAAAAGACGCGGGATTGCTGGTTTAGTTACTACGATTGAAGCGGTTGTGATACGTATTAGCTAATCAGAAGACAGTACATCCGCGTGTATTTTGTGAGCTAATCAATTGCTTTGTGATGTCTTAAGAGTGCAGTACGGTTCACAGCCACGATCATGTTCGGCGTGAACATTTTAAGGAATAATGGTTAATAGTCGACCGTAAAGTGCCGCAAAGTGGACTCGATCCAATGAAAAAGATAAACACGTGAAATTCCGATTTTGATATGTAATCTGTAACTTTTGAATAACCAAAATTTATGTGGCATATTATACGAGTTGCGACCGCAAGCTGAACATTCGTAGTGGTCAAATAACGTAATATTTAAGCGAGAATTCTGTCACAGACAATGCGTTTGTTAATCCTTTTGCTAACGGATTGGTTGGTTACCATAAGTAAGCAATTAAAATTGAGTGTGATTGAATGTCAATGATGACACTGTAAGTTAATGCTGAGATGGGCTTTGCGGTGTTTTGTAGCAAACAAGCCAGAATATGTCGAAGTTTTACTGGCAGACTACCTTTCAGTTAATTTCTCAGCTATCTTGGTGCCGAGAAACATTTTAATGCGACTTGTAGATATGTGTAGTACGTCTAATTTATGCTACAGCTTTTTCTAGCCAACGAACATCAGGTATTCTTCTTACAGGACAGGCGTACGGACCGGGCTGCTGAAGAGGAAGTCATCGAAAGATGAATGGAACTGTTTTCTGCAGAGCGAAACAGAAATAACCACGCCGTTGCAAGTGATGCATTGCGTGTGGCAGTTAAAACCTGTAGTAGAACGAAACCACGGTAGGGAGCACTGTAGGAAGAGGACAGCGTAACGCAGTGAGCTAACGGTAGCATGGGACAGCGCACGCGGAAATGGAAGAGTAGGTTGATGGAAAGAGAACTGGATCTTTACGAAGCGAAAAGGATGGCAGACTTCAGCAAGACAACGAAATGCAGAGCGTAGAACTGTACGAAATAGTGACAGATGCAATTAGCAGTCGGTGCAGCAGCGCAACGCCGACAAAACGTAGCGCATGGGGACCCTGAAATTGGCATAGCTGAAGGTGGAGGTCGGACCCGCTGAGGCAGCACTCTACAGCCCCAGAAGACAACTGGAGGTAAGTTAAGTGTAATTTATTTACTGTGCGCTTCTGTCACAAGACTTGCAGTGTGAAAGAAGGGAATGAGGTACAGTTCAGTGAGAGTGCCAATAAAAGAAGCACTCCCGAACAAAAGACAAGCAGGTAATCTAGTAAACAATTATGTTTCAATTGATGATGTAACTCGGTAATCTTCACATCTGGGGATAGAACTGGGAACTTATTTTCACAAATACGTTTGTGACAGTAATCGGTTGAGTGATTTTAGTGATTATAGTTTATTTGATGTTAGTTAGATCAATTTAAAAGAGCGAGAAACATTTGAAACAGATGCCCAACTGGGTATGTGACTTGTAAAGCCAAGAGCAAGGAACCGTATTGGGCGAAAGTAAAGCAGAAAGTCTGTAGGAAACGTTTGCGGCATTTATCTGTAACATGAAGGAATCTTTTACTGAACTAAACAAAGAAAGAAGCAAAAGACTGCTAATCTTGATAAGATAATTGAACAACAAACTGGTGAGCTTAAATAACAAACAGAATCACACAAAAGACTGGCCACCGAATTTAGACAACAAACTAGTATTATTAATAGTTTGGCTGGTGTACTTAAACAGTTTATATCTGAAAGCAATGTGATAATGCTGAGTTAAAATAAAATGGGAAGAAGATTTGCATTTGTTTGATACTAGACGAAATAAATTATCAGGTTGAGGAAGGTAGTAGGAAAATCTCAGAAAATGTTAAAAGTCAGTTAACAGAGGTTATTATAAAGATAGCTATTGGAAGCAAGCAAAGAGAAATTAAGGAGGAATTACGTAAAAGTCAGCAAAAAATTGCTGCTGTAGATTTTGTTTCCGAAAATGACCACAAAGCTTTAACCAGTAAAATTAATGCTCAATGTGCAAATTGTTTAAAATCTGTGAAGAACATATATGATCGTGTAAAAGTGTTAGGACCTAATAAAGATCAGTTAACTAACCAAGCTCAAACAATACGAATTAAACTGCATGAGCATGAGAATAGAGTGTCAAAGGTAGAGTGTAACACTGGAAGTGGTTCTAACGCTGAGGGTTGTAGTATTGTGAGGGAATCTTCTTAAGTGGCTCATGTTACAAACAGACAAGTTTTAAGTTTTGAGCCGTATGAAAATGTGCATCCAAAAGAATTTAGAAATGACTGTGAAAAGGTTTTACCTACTTTGTGGACTGATTACAAAAGACTGATCTTATTGGGTCAAAATTCTTGGATGAATCTAGAACATGGAATGTTACTGATACTGAGTAGTATGATACGTTAGAAAAGCTTAAGGTACCATTTACAATGAATATTGAGATAATCAGAAACAAATGGAATTACAAAACATTTTCTGGGCTGGACAGAAAATTTAACGTCAGAAAAGAAAGTGGGTTACTAATTTGTCGTGTTTGACGAATAAATTAGAACCTGAACAAATTATTATGATCTTGGGAAGCTGCCTATGAATTGGCATAGTAAAATTATTGCTGCTCCTATGGATGAGATCACAAGTTTATTAATTACTTCGAAAGGAACGAGAAATTATTGTAGGAAGAGGACCAAGTAAATAGGAACTTTCGGCCACAGGGAAATGTAAGAACACGTCGAAACGTTAATGTAAACCAAATGGATGTGTCTCTAAATGATAACAGGAGAGGACCGGGTACATGAGGCCATACTACGAGAAATAAAACAGTTAACAGAAAGCAAGGACCTTTGTATAGTTCCCGTTCTTCGAGACGTGACGACCAAGATTTTAAAAACAGACAAGGTGGAGGTAAGAGTAGGAAATGAACCAGAATGGGGGGTACGGGAAACTGAACCCGCCTGTGAAGTAGCTAGTATTTGCAGAACGGGTAACAGTAATCTGAACCTGTCAGCTATGCCCTGTGTATATAAGATATAATAATAACGAGCCATCCAAAGTTAGAAACAATTATATGGGGGTGATGGAGCTAAAGGTAATGAGACTAATGGGTCTAGTATATACATGTTTAACAGTGACCTGGAAGAATTTCTGAATGGCAGAGATCGATATAAAGACTGCATTATAGAGAATATGGGAGATTATTGATAGGAAAATAACAGATCATCTGATATACGGAAAAGATTGTGCAGTGAAACTGATAATGATCTTGTCACGCAGGGTGGGAGAACATAGATACTGAGTAATTAGTAGAGCTGTACGAGAAAAGGGTGAAGGAAATACTAAAGGTAATTAATGAAGATTTATGTGCAGCAATAAGAGAAGCTCAGGCAGGTTTTGACCATAATGGGGCCATCCAGTTGAAGAGAATTTAGGGGAGGATGGAGATGATAGTCAATACGAAGAGTCAGGGAAAGAATTAATTATGGTAGAAGACAAGAGGTGAATTTGGAGAACTGCTTTCTTATGTCACAATTGGTAGGATTGACAAATGCTGAAACAGTGGAGAGAGACTCCAGTCATGCAAATATCTGTGTAATCTCCAGATGCAGAAACTCTTTGATGGAAGGGAAGTTGTGTGCGATTTACTGGAGGAAGGTGAAGTCGATAATATTGGGGAAAGAACAGGACTATAAATAAGTCTGAGGATACAAGATTAAGTGGCGCAGTGTTTAACTGAGAGTGGCAGTGATCTTTATGTGGTTACAGGTATTCTTAGATTGTTTACATAATAAGAACAAACTGGTAATAATGTCTGCAATAGGTAGCCACTGGAAAAGTGAAGAATTCCGCTATGTAAAGGTGAAGTAATTTTAGCTAGCAACATAAATGGCACCCAGTTTTATTAAAACTTTCTGATAATTTCCGCTTTGAGTCTTGAACTGATGATTAGGAAAAATTTGTTTAATACATACAAGGGAAAGCTGGATTTCCATGATTTTGTGGTTTTTGGACGTAAAGGGGAGAACCGTTAATATAGCATTTTATAGAAAAAAACTGATAACTGAGAAAAAGGCAGTATCCCTGTAAGATGCTGTAGGGAAGAGAAGAATTAGAAAACGAATATGATGAAGAAGTGGGGATGGATCACGGGGAATTAATGCAGTAAAGGGAATGATGAAGGATTTGAATCTCTGAGAGTAACGACCTCAGAGATGGTTGCACTTTTTGTAATGCCAAGTGGCTGAGCATCACTAGGTACTCAAATTATGTGCAATATTATTTAAATCTCCTTTCATGTCATTAATCTTCCACTTATATCATTCTGAACTGTGTCCATCCTCATTTACCTTCTTGACTATCTAGAGAAAAGCAGAGTTATTAGGGGGTATTATCGTCTACATTATATGTAAACAAATTTAGAGTTAAAACAAATATTAATAACTTTGGTCACACATATAGTGATGAATGTGGTTAATGATAAAAGTAGTTAATGAAGGAATATTGTAACAAGATGTAAATAGGATGTGTTGTTGTGTTGATAAATAGACAATGAATATTAAATTAGTTCCTTATAGACTGCTTGAGGTGTAATGTAAATGAAGTGGTTAGTGCAAGAAAAATAAGGATGGAATATTGCGACTTGTAGCAGAAGAGGGTGCTAATTTTTTATCCCTATTCTGCCACTGCTATTTTACCCTTTGAATATGTACGCTTTTCAAAAGAACTGTAAGTGATAAGACAATGACATTTTTACTGCATACATCTAACATATATGCCTCAATTTACAAGTAAAACGAACATAATACCTCTTGTGGTTTGGAAGAAAAAAAAATTTTCTTTCACTAGTAAAATTTAATATTTTTTACATTAATTGTTAAAAACCAGCATGTGATTTCTTGGTGGTTCTCAATTTACTTGTAATAACATATTACCATCTGCAGTACAAATTGACCAAATTTCATGTTTCTAACGCCATTAGTTTATCAAATAATGGTACCTGAAAGTAAAAAAAAATGTAGTTTTGAGAAAAATCCGTTTAAAGTTTAATAATGCGATTCGTGTATAGTTATCGATGAGTATTACTTATCATTAATATTTTCCTGCACCATACTGAGCATCATCTGTATCCTATTGATCTTCCTTTCTTTTCTTCGTGCCTCTTCTTTTCCGTCTGGCTTCTTTTGTGCATTTTAAATTAGCAATATCCACTTTGCGTATTCGATCATTATCTATTTGCACCAAAGATTTTGCAGTACTTCTACTACATTTTATGCCCAATAATTCCGAAACATCCAGTTTCCTAATGGTACCGTCATTGAAACATAAAATAGCATCATAAACACCAAACTTGAGGGTTTTAAGCTGAACAAATACAGTTTTCGGTAACCGGTTCCAAATGACAGAATTCACACATTCATTTAAATTGTGGGTTTTTCCATGAAGACATTTCTTCAACAAGGTATCATTATAAAGATCCCTAAACATTGGTTTAATTTCATTCATTACTGATGCAGATAAACAATGTTTGCGGTCATATCTGCCATTTGTCATGTACTTGCACCAGGTGTCAGGATCAATCGGTCAAAGACCATCTACTTATGGGAAAAGATAGCCAATAGAGCTTTCTCATGTTTTCTAAATTCCCTACATTTCTTCTTATGGTAGGCCATAATAATTCTGTAATCTATCCATTTCAACATTTGTCAGGCGACTTTTACGACCTCCTTCTTACGATCTTCCAATACTATTTTTGACTTTTCTTTCAACAATCTTCTCAACCTGGTTCGCACTATCTTCTGGACACGCCAAATGCACTCTAGTTTAGAAATTGTGACATTAGGACCATAGGGTTGTTCTGCACATACCCGATCATAAGCCTTGCTGTCACTGTCCACAGATTGCACAAAGCGTCATACTTTCTTCACATGAAAGTAAAACTGTTTCACGCTGGAAACACCAGGTATTTAAATGTGCTCAAATCTGAAAATCGAATTTTTTAAAGCCACTTGCCTTATGTCTCCCCTTGATAGGTTTTGGAATAGGGACGTGATACTAACCAGATGTGACTTATGAAAGTAAGCAGAATGTTTGGAAAGTAAAAAGAACAAAAATAACTAATTACAGAATAGTGCTTATGGTGTTGAAAAATGGATAAAGGATTTTGTTAGATTAACGCAAAAAGTACTGGATATGCCTACTGACGTGAGATGAGCAGTACGGTGATGTAGAAGTTTTAACGGAAATATGAAATTTATCTACTAATTCTGACGTGACTATAACAAAGTGTGAAAGGATAAAATTTGGTGAGAGTGATACAAAACGTTTTATAAATAATGTAATGATATTTTGACATCACTTGCTGTTTATTATCTCAAAATACTTTATGGTAAAGATTTTGAGAGACAAGGTGACCTGTGTACAGCATATTGGAGTGTATATAAACTTTGAGGCAGAGAAATTGGTAACTATGCTATGTTCAGTAATTTGTAAAAGAATTATTAACGTTAGCTTCAACTTCCGCAAAATTTTACAAAACCAGTGTAAATTAAATATGATGAATTGCATTTTACGTTAGACATTGCTTTCATTAACAGACTATTTAGCTAAAGCCAGCTTTTGATTCTCGCTTTAAGAGGAAACAGTTATCAAGTAGTCTCATATGAGTACCACATCCACCAGTTTAAGAAAATTGTATGTTAATTTACTTTTGAAGAATAATGAAAATATCAAAAGATTTCATTAATTATATAAAGAAAAGAAGCTTTTAAGGGAAATATCTGTACAAATATTTATCTTTCAGGAAGATATTTTGTAAAATTTTAGTCCGAGACGAAATTGTGTTTACAGAAAAATGACCATATAACTGCAGCCTGAACGATATGGGAAGGGAAGTGTTACGGACGGCATAACGATGGGGTCCGTGATTCATAATATAGCAGGACACTAGCAAAGTTCTGACTATAAAGTAGGATGAATCTACAAACACATGGACTCACTATGGAGCGAAAAGTGCAGGAAAAATTTAAGGAGGGAATTTAATTGTTTTAATAAAATCCAGTAAATAATCAAAACTGTCTGAGAAAGAGAAGTTCATTTGTTGTTTTGAAAAAGAATTTGTATAATTTACAATTTTGTGAAGAATGCCAAAGAAAATGAGTCTTTTAAAACATGAGCTAGATTACTTTTAGAGCTGCCAAGTCCGAAGTAAGAACTGTGCTTTTAATTTTATTAAGTTTGTTGTTGCAAAAATATTATAATTAGAATAATAGTCGTGATACAGAATAATTCTTAAACGTGTACCTGCAGATTATTTTTGGGACTGTATGGAGTGTGAGGCGTAGCGCCTTGTATCGCTTCTGAGTAAGTAAAAGGCAGTAGCAAGCCGACAGCTTCGTATGTACGTCTTGTCTCGCAAGACAGATGTTCTCGCATCCGGTAGGTAGCTGCAACTAGTTTTGGCTGTGGCCGAAAAGTTTCAGCATCTTACATACTATGAAATTATTAAGTACTTAAAACCGTATATTTGGGGAACAAAATTATATTTATTGCGACTTTCACATATTATTGCTGACCTGTTTGATTATTAATGTAAATGATTGTGTGAATGGAAAGTAAGATAATAAACAGATATTTCTTAAAATACATCATAATCGCCGTTGACTGTATAAAATATTTATTATTACGACTGCAATTTCTGCCTCAGGGCCCTTTTTAGGTAACACTGCAAAAGTTACATTCTGTCAGAATTTAAGACTATCAGACATGAGTACATGAGTACATGTCTTATAAGTAACACTGCAAAAGTTACATTGTGTCAGAATATAAGACATGTACTCATGTCAGATAGTGCTATATTCTGACAGAATGTAACTTTTGCAGTGTTACTTGAAAATGGCCCTAAGGCCGAAGTTGCTACCGTAATAATAAATGTTTCATACAGTCAACGGCGACTATGATGTCGCTTAAGAAATACTATATGACTGTGAATCCCAATCATGAGAAGTTAATCAGACAGTTATTTATGTGCCAATAAACTGAGTAAATGTATGTGAAAAGAGTGAACCCTACATACTCAGGGGAAATTGTAAAGTGCACCTAACCGGTTTCCAAGTCTGAGAAAACATGATACATTTTACAATAATTCTGGGGGGGGGGGGGAGATATTTTGATGCTTGTGGATTTTATAAATTTGCTCACTTTATAAATTTTATAAATTTGCTATTAAGTTTTGACTGGTCAAACGTAAAACACTCGGGATTGCGCGGCCTAATACTAATATCTGACCGGCTATTATGAGTATAAGTCAATCAGAAGAAATTACGCTCACGCGTATTTTGTGGGCTAAACGATTGCTTTGTGTCGTCTAAAGAGTTCAGTTCGAATTTCAGCTGTGATCGCGTTCGGAGGATCTAAGGAGCATCGAAAAAATTTCGCGGAATAATGGTTAAACGTTGAACATGAAGTGCTACAGAGTGGGCACAAGCGTGTGAAAAATACAAACACGTGAAATTACGATTTTAGTACATAAATTGCGACTCTTGAAAACCCAAATTCGCGTGGCATGTTATGCAAGACGCGACCGCCAACTGGACGTTCGTAGTCTTCAAATTATGTAATACTTGAGCGGGCATTGAGTCACGGACAATCCGTTTGTTAATACTTTTGGTTAATTACCATAAGCTGGCTGTTACGAGTGAGTGTGACTGCGTTCAGCGATGAAACTGTGACGTAAGACTGGGCGGTGTTTCGTATGAAACACGCCAGAATGTATTGAAGTTTTCACTCGCAAACTATCTTTCAGATAATCGCTCAGCTAACCTGATACTTAAAAACGTTTTGATGTGACCTATAGAAAGATGTACTGCTGCTAGTTTCCAGCACAGCTTCAGTTCTAGACGACGAACGTTCTTCCAACAGGGAAGCTGGGTGGCTTGGACTGCAGAAGAAGAAATCTTCGAAAGGTGAGTGGAACTGTTTTCTACACGACGAAACAGAAGTAACATGTCCGTGTCAATATCTTCAGAACTACGTCTTTATTATATTGTTGAAATTGCATTCAGTTGTAAGTGTAAATACTGTCTGCAATTGTACTGCGAATAGAATTTGTAGCAAAGAACTAATAAATTTAAACGTTACGCACGCTACGGTAAGTTTCTACCGCATTTCCCTTTCTGTGACGTCACATCACATGAAGTATGTGAAGTGCAATCATAGAATTTAGAACATGCATTCGACTGTATATATGAGCAGCGTCTGAAAAATGTATCGCGAATACAGTTAGTAGTAACGATGTAATAAATTAAAAGGTTATTCCTGATGTGGAAGTTTTACTGCATGAACAGCGAAAATGTAGTAAGCGACAAAAATTTTTCATTTAATTATTTAGTGGGGATGGTTAGGGATATCAAGTTTCATAAAGGCATGAAATTGTAGATCACTAAGTGCTTTCAGTCTCAAATACTGGGTAATCGGGCGTCGCGGGTTACACTATTTCTCCACCCCGTCCCCATCCCTTTGATAAACGGGTGTTGCGACTCCCACAGCGATTCTGTCCAAAGACGTATGTCTACCAAGTTTGGCTGCAGTCTGTCCAGTGGTTTAGGAGGAGATTGGGAACTTGCATACATACGTATATTTTACAATATGTATCACATTCCATTCATCCACAATCAACAAAGAGTAACGTATGTGTCACTGTTGGTCACAAAATTGGAAGTTGGTGGTAAGTTCCTATGAGACCAAACTTCTGAGGTCATCGGTACCTAGGCCTGCATACTACGTAATCTAACTTAAAGTAACTTACGCTAAGGACAACACACACACACACACACACACACACACACACACACACACACATGCCCGAGGGAGGACTCGAACCTCCGAAGGTAGGAGCCGCGCTAACCGACACAAGGCGCCTCAGACCGCTGTTTTGGTCAGAAGCACGCTACAGGTCTGCTCAGTTCGCTTGCAGCAGCCCACATGACTAGTTGTGTTAACTTTGAAATTTAATATGTGCCAGCTTTGAAGGGTGTAGTAAAGTTGTCAGGTAATACTCTGCCCCGACCCCCGTATATCTTCCGTGGAACTTCTCATCTTTTTCAGCAACGAATGTGTGTAGGAAGAGCAAAATTATAGTAAAAAGTGTTTTTTGTGATTTTTCTATGCCACGGATGATGTATTGAGAAATATTAATACTAGACTAAGAAGGTGCGCTCGTGACTGTAACAACAAAACCAAGTTTAGAAAATAGTGACAATATCAAACACCACTAGTCCCAGAAAATAACTACGGAATCCCTTAACAGAATTACATGGAGCAAAGGAATAGAATACCATACAGTGGGAATACTGCGACCAGAGTGAAACGAACTGGACCATCCTCCACCATGTTTTCGAAATATAAAACAAAGTAGCTTGATACATGATGGGGCGTAATGTGATTACGATATCTTGGTTAAAATAGTAAGTTCATTTACCAATATAAAGTTAAACATGAGAAAGTTATCATGTGTTTGTGTCGAAATCAAATGTACCAAACCCCTAATAAATAACATTTTTATCCAGCACTCACTTGGAATGAGATTTATACGTATTTGTACTGCTTTTGTGTAGGCATATGGTGCGCCAATATTAGGCATAATCTCTATAAGAAATTAGACAATACCTTATCTTCGCAACATACTACTTTGCTTTTAAAATAACAACCGAATGACTTCCGAACACACAGCGCATAATAAGGCAGCTTGGCACCACAAGGACCGCCCAATAACGTGCCACATCCTAATCATGGATACTCTATTTCTTTGAAACTGAGCAGTGACCAGTGGACTCTCTGAAATAAAGATTTCTGTCGGCTTCTAGAAATTGTAATGGGGTGTTGTACGATGATGTGAGGCAAACTTTAGTAGGTCTTCTATGAATAATTCGCAGTGGCATCTGGCTATCACGTGCTAATATGCTGCAGTACACTCTACATATCCCAGAAAAATTTTGCTATTTCGCAACTAATGCTTGGCGGGAATTACACTACAACTGTGCACTGACCGTGTAAAAGTTGTATATTGTGCTGGTCCCGTGAGAGGCTTTTTCTGGCCCTTTCCAATGCCTCGGATGGATGGATAAATAGCTGGAACGATTCTGGAATTGGTATCCATCATCGCCACCAAGAACGGACAGAGCCACAGGTCGCACCAAAATTACGACATTTCTCTTTCAGTGCGTGCTGATATGCAGGTAAAATAGACGAAACATGTTCTGTAGCACTCTCTCTGTGATAACTAGAAACCAGTGTCCAGTGCTGACATGATGGTCAGCCGTGCTATGATCAACTCAGAGAAGGCATGCAGCTGTCTATTGTCAACTGCACATGCTCTGATGTGATGTTTTCCGTTCCAGCGCTACTGGT
Source organism: Schistocerca americana (assembly GCF_021461395.2). Classification (NCBI taxonomy): domain Eukaryota; kingdom Metazoa; phylum Arthropoda; class Insecta; order Orthoptera; family Acrididae; genus Schistocerca; species Schistocerca americana. Next base: position 282,153,705 of record NC_060119.1, on the reverse strand, counting down.
GCTACGTTGCTCATAGCACCAAATCAGTGATTTGCTTTGAAATTACGTGTAGCATATTTTTCAAGCATAAATTATGAAGGATTTTGGAGGAGCTGTTGTTATAGTGGCACAGTGGCCGAGTAGACAGTTCCACGTCATGAATCAAGCAGGAAGACTGCTTGTTTCCCATATCACCACAGCCGGCAGCTGTGGCCGAGCGGTTCTAGGCGGTTCAGTTTGGAACAGCGCTGCTGCCACGGTAGCAGGTTTTCATCCTGCCTCAGGCATGTATGTGTGTCATGTCCTTTGGGTAGTCAGGTTTAAGTAGTTCTATGGGACTGGTGACCTCAGATGCTAAGTTCCATAGTGATTAGAGCCATTTAATCAATTTCAACCATGTCACCACAGCACTCTGTCCACGTAGATTCTCTTCCTGCGTCTTTGTGTGTGTCGCATCGTCATTTGGTTTGCAGTGTCGGGTGTGTTGTGTTTCTGCTGGTGGCAGGGTAGTCAACTCCATAAAGTTGACCATGGTTTCCAAGTGTATTGAAAGATAAGGTACAGTAAGCATTCCATGCAGTCTGGATTTTTTAGGATTCATGACAGGCTCACCGATACCAACCATGTGTTATTGGATAAGTTTTTGATCCGCTAAAAGTAGGTAGGTTGCTTTTGCGTCGTTTCTCTTAAGTTTCCTTTAAGCCTTGTAATGGTTCCGTAAGCATTGTAAGTAGGCTGTTTAGGTTTTCTTATTGGTAACGCCACGTAGCGCTCTGTATGAAAATCACTGGCTGTGCTGTGTGCAGTCTGTGGCTAGTTTGCATCGTTGTCTGCCATTGTAGTGTTGGGCAGCTGGATGTTAACAGCGCGTAGCGTTGCGCAGTTGGAGGTGAGCCGCCAGCAGTGGTGGATGTGGGGAGAGAAATGGCGGATTTTTGAGAGCGGGTGATCTGGACGTGTGTCCATCAGAAACAGTACATTTGTAAGACTGGATATCATGAACTACTATACATATTATGACTTTTGAACACTATTAAGGTAAATACATTGTTTGTTCTCTATCAAAATATTTCATTTGCTAACTGTGCCTAGCAGTAGTTAGTGCCTTCAGTAGATTGAATCTTTTATTTAGCTGGCAGTAGTGGCGCTCGCTGTATATCAGTAGTTTGGGTAACGATGATTTTTGTGAGGTAAGTGATTCATGAAAGGTATAGGTTATTGTTAGTCAGGGCCATTCTTTTGTAGGGATTTTTGAAAGTCAGATTGCATTGCGCTAAAAAATATTGTGTGTCAGTTTAGCGTTGATCAGAATAAGTAAAGAGCGAAATGTCTGAGTACGTTCAGTTTAGCTCAGCTGTTTGAAAATCAAATAACGTAAGGGGTTTACCAGCACAGTAGTTCACTAATTTTTCGAAGGGGACGTTTCAGCATGGCATTTCTTGCTAACACTGAACATAAATGTCGGCGTGTTCAATCTCCCACTGGAGGTTGACGACAGTTTACTTAATTGTTCTGTTCCCTTAGGGTGTGAGCTATAACTCTCAAAACGGGTTGCAATAATTTCGCGGTACCTATGAGCAGAGATAGTACCCAAACGTAAGATATCATCTACAAGTCTGTGGTTACTGCACCCATGAAACATATTGTTGACAAATGGGAACTTGCGTTCTCTGCAATAAAAATGACCACCTCAACTACTTGCCCACGGCGGATACTTGTATTGTGAAAACTGACTTTAGCTGACCTCGTTTTCCCCGCTCAATGAACTAGTTGCTAGTCTTCCCTGGGTGAAATGAATCAAGAGAGGAGGGTGCTGCCTATTGCTCCTGAATTTGCACCATTATCCTGGCAGCACAGTCGTGAAATTAATGTTTCCAAACGGGCAGTGTCTTCAGTGCAACATAAGAGACGTTGTACGCAGGTTGGATAAGTGTTGCATGCATCTTTCCCTCACCCACATCTCCCTGAAATAAGATTGAATCCACTAGTGCTGAGTCCCGCTCCTCTGACGGGGACGTCGATGCGAAAACAGCTACTCAGATCTCTGGTACCTCTCCTTGTGTTCTTGCTGTCATTGAGGTAACACCTCTGGAAGTACACAGGGGTGAAGCAGGCGATGGGCCTTCTTGTGTGTCAGTGATTCAACAGAAGCAATCTGAGGCGCCACTACACTCACCTGTTGTTAACCGTGTGCAAGCGACTGCTAGTACCACCTGTCGATCCACATATTGTGTTGTTTGACCCCTTTCTTGTGCATCGATCTAAATGGTGAGGATCGCATTCTGTGGAGTGTGCCTCTTAGGTTCCTTGTTTGTGACGTACTTTGGATAACGTTCAAGTACCGCTTACGTTCGCGACCGCACACCCTGTATTTCCACGTACTCGCTGTAAACAACACGTCCAACGTGAGTGTGCGGTGGCTCTTACAAAGAAATAATGATTTCAGAGGTGGGAGTGAAAACCCTCAAACATCGGACTGTCCAGTGGTCACGGCAGCAATGGACCTGGACATACATTGATGACTTAGTTGGGTAGGTCAGCAGCTCGAAGTTCGTTTTTTGTTGTTAAAGTATGCAGCCTAGAGATTTCTTCCTTTGAATGTTAACGTTGCGTCAGTTTATCCATGATGCCTATGTGGACGATGTATTCCTACAAGAAGTTCAGTGTACTCCTTTTTCCCACCCTGGTATTTAAACAGCGTTTAATATGGTTCCAGAATATCCGGAGGAGACTGCCCTGTTTTCTAGGTAGGGCGTTCCCATTAAATGGTTGCGGTTCTTGGTAACGATAGAGGACTAGGACCTTTTTTTCAGCTTACCTTGATTCTCCTTGGTACACAGTCCGGTTCCGGATGCGCTTTGGATAGTTCCCGATTTTGTAAGGAAGAAGCGGTATATTTGTTACGCGAAAGTCGGCAGGGTACTTTGATAGGTGGTTGAGATGTTGCTTGAATCACTACGTCGCGCCTCGCCCCATACTGCCGTATCTTTCGAACGCGGCCCACGCGGCTTGTAAAGTCATGAGACTGGGTATTGGTATCGGGCGGCTTGTTTAGTGAATTCTGGCACCCGTTATCGAGGAGGACTTGAGAAAGCCAACCGAACGAATCGACGCGGTCTCACTCTGAGGGGTAGAAGCTGTTTGCTGCTGTACAGCCCGAGCTTTGGACGACACCGGGAATTATTTGATAGCTGACATCTCATCTTACCGGCGAACACGCTTGTGAACCTGTAACACCATAACTTCGACACTACATACCTTTTGTTGATTCATTTAGCTTTGTATTTTGTTCAACATCCCATCGTTGAACTTCTGTAATTAGTGCACGATTAATTCGATACTGTAATGAAGTTTAATCTCTGTAATATACACAATATGAGCAAACGATCTTTTGTCTTCCTCATATAATCTCTTTGGTTATCTTTAAAATTAAATAATTTTATTTAAATAATTTTGTGTAGGACTTCCAATATATGCAAATGTTCTGTTTTATTTAAAATGTTTGTTTGCTGTTATGTAAACTGCCGACCTTCACTTAGGGTTCTTAGTTACTTTGTATGCAAAGGGTGTTGTGGTTCCCCTCGGGAACGGAACTGTGTAGAACGCGCAAATTGTGGTTGGCGTAGGTAGGAGAGGTGGAACCAAGAGTCAGTAGGGGACGAGCTACCAAACTATCAACTGCTCATGTAAAACTAATGTATTCTGATGGTTCCAAGAGAGGCTTTTTCTGACACTTTCCAATGCCTCGGATGGATGGATAAGGAGCTGGAACTATTCTGGAATTGGTATTTATCATCGCCACCAAGAAATGACCGAGTCCAGCAATTCCACATGCAAATCCACCTACCAACACGCCTTCGCCACCACAATGCGCTGTCAGTGTAATGGAAAACTATAGTTATGTACAGTGGAGGATCAGTTCATTGGTGTACCTAAATATAAGGTAAAATTTGACTGAACTCTTATACCTTTATCCTCAGTCACATATCCACTTAGGGTCCCTCCCACGCTAAAGTGTTTACCGAGTGTTCTTTATTGAAGGCATACTAAAAATTAATATTGCATTAGCGTATCCTCAGTCACATATCCACTTAGGGTACTTCCCACGCTAAAGTGTTTATCGATTGTACTTTATTGAAGGCATATTAAAAATTAATATGGCATTAGCGTGTGCTACTGTTTGTTGAAAGGATCCTACAAATATCTCAAGTTTGTGTTTCACTTCAGTAAAAGTTCAGAACTGCAACTGTTGAGAGTTAAATGTTCATGCTTGCTAAGCACTTGTTTCTCTAGTGTGTTGAAAGTGTGTTTAGTTTGCTCTGCTACAGTGGTCAAGATTAAGGGCCCCCCTCTATCGAAGGTAGTTCAAATGCACAAAGTTACTTAATTATAGCAAGTTCCAGTCACTCTTGTTAGTCAAGTGAAATACTGTACAATATTGGGCTCCTCTTGTGCATTAAAAGTGCATATTAATGACGTAATAGGATCAACAGCTTGTCTATTGTGCTCATGCTGGATAATGATTAATAGAAAGACCACTATTTATGGAAACAATAATTCCTTTATTCAAAAGACAGTGAGAAGTAACATGTCAGTGAATTCCATTTAATTTTCATTCTAAGTAGAAAGGTGTTTAGTAGTGAAAGACTTAATCTATGCACCGTAACTAAATTTGCAGTGAACTACATTTACAATTTTTTGTCAGATAGGAATTTGTTTGAAAAGTAATATTGAACCTATGTCCAATTTACGATTCTACAGTGAATATTAAGAGTAACGTTATCGAGATCATTCAGTTTGTTTTATATTTTGGTATTCCGGTTGCTGTGGGCCTATTTATCGATTGTCATCTTTTATTTCTTGTTCACTGTTGTTTCAGTTTGCATGTTGTCATTTTGTCATCAGGAGATAGTAAGCGTAGCTGTGGACGCTAGATAAATAAATGGTAAGTGGGAAATCTGAACATTTCCGACTGTTTCTTCTGTTTAGTTTCAATAGAGGGTTGACAGCAGCGTAGTAAGAAAATGACATTTGCGCCGTGTACGGCGATATTGTCATTGGATAGAGCACTGCAAGAAAATGATTTTCTCGTTTAAAGGAGAGTCATTTTCATATAAGTGACTCTCCACGTTCAGGGAGAAATTGGATAAATATCGACGAAACTCATAAATCCACCTCGTCAGTTTACTCGAGAACTGACAGACGTGATGAACTGTAATCATTCCACCTTCATGCGACATTTTCATGCAATCGGGAAGGTTAAAAAATATGGCGTATGCGTATCGCATGCTCACAGCCAAAATCATAAAAATCAGCGCGAACATCACAAATACTTCTTATCCTTTATCGTTACTGGTTACGAGATATCGTTTCTTGATGCTAACGTAAGAACGAAAGGAAAGCAGCAACTCCGGTGCAGAAACCTGCGCGCATCCGCTGAAGATCATGTGGTGGAGCAGCTACGGTGTTGTGTGCTTCGAATTGCTTGCATAAGGTGTAGCCTTCACTCCTGACAATTATTGTCAACAACAGAGACGTCTTGCAGTCGCAGTTTTAAAACAACATACAGGAAACAGCTTGAAGTGATGTTACTCCACGATAAAGCCTGTCGGCACTCTGCTAGACCGACAAAAAACACTATATAAGACTTGGGTAGGTGAGCCATTCCGCACGCACCTTATTCACCTAAACTTGCGCCTTCTAATTTTCATCTTTTCCGGTCTCTATCGAACATCCTTCCCCTCCGGATGAAAAACCACTCCGAACATGGTTCGACGAATTCTTGGCCTGAAGGCCAAGTGATTTCTACAGTCACGGAATCGAAAAGTTATCCCAGCGTTGGGGAACAACAGAATATAGTGACGAAAAAAACATTGCGACGTCAAGAGGAAGTTGTGCGATAAAAACGAAAGTTGATAAAGCGTTACAACGTCTAGAAGATGATTTCTATTGAAATTTCTCGCCAGTCGCATATGAGGATAAAAACCAGATTTTCTTTAAAATGACGCTGTAGCGATCGTGGACGTTAGTTTCAGATTGAATGTGGTGAGTTGATTCCCTTAAGGTGACAAGGATTCCATTATGAACACCTCACGGAGTTTGAACGAGGTCATGTAATAGGCCCATGAGAATCTAGATGTTCCTTCTGCGATATTACAGAAAGACTCGGTAGGAATATAGCCACTGCACGTGACTGCTGTCTGCGGTGTTCTCGAGAATGTACGGTCGCAAGAAGTCCGGCCTCTGGACGACCACGTGGCACTACTGAGAGGAAAGACCATCGTGTTCGATGTATGGCTCTGGCGCATCATTCTGCATCTGCAGCAGCAATCTGAGTGTAAGTTGGCACCACAGTTAGAGAACCAACTATTACAAATAATTTACTTCAAGGTGAGCTCCGAGCCAGACGCTCAGTAGCGTCCATTCCACGGAGCTCAGATCACTGCCATTTGAGACTACACTGGTGTCAAGCGAGAGCTCGTTGGATGGCATGGTGGTTTTGTTGTGTTTTGTGATGAAAGCTGGTTCTGCCTCGGTGCCTGTGATGGCCGTGTATATGTTAGAATGGGGCCAGTTGAGGGTATGCATTTAACCAGTCTGCGTGCTAGACACACTGGACCTACACCCAGAATTAAGGTCTGTGGTGCGATCTCGTATGACAGCAGGAGCACTCTTGTGGTTATCCCAATCATGCTGACTACAAATTTCCGAGTTAGTCTGTTCTACCTGTTGTGCTGTCATTCATGAACAGCATTCCATGGGGTGCTTTCCAAAAGAGTAATAATCGCCCACAGACCGCTGTTTTAACCCAACAACCTCTACACGTTACCGACATGTTGAATTGGCCTGCTGTGTCACCTGATCTGTCTCCAGTGGAGACATCATCGGACAACAACTTTAGCATAATCGACAACTAGCATTAACCGTCCATATATTGATCGACGAAGTGCAATTGGCAAGGAACTCCATCCAACAGACTAACTTCCGGCACCTGTGCAACACAATGTGTGCACAAGTGCATTTTTGGATTCTACATTCTGGTGGTTTCACCTGTTATTGATGTACCAGAGTTTCACGTTTGCAATGGCTTATCTCGCACTTAGGTTAATCTGGTACCTTGCAGTGTTAATCACTTACACATGTTATCTGGGAAAATGTAGAACCGAAATTTCGTTACTGTACCTTAATTTCTTTCGATGTTGCATTTTTCCCCCTTCAGTGTATTTCGATGACTAAAGTCTGTGTTATGTGTATCTGCTGTGTGTGAACAACTGCTTCGAGCTCAATATTACCGAGCGCATTAAGAGCTTCCCGGCATAGCTCGGAGTTGTTTCTCTAGCGAAGCTTGCGACAATATTTACTTGCCCAAGTTCCGACTGATACTCGAGCCGACACGTGGATTCATTTCATTCTGCGCCAAGGGCTTGTATTGGAATTTAATTTGCAGCTGGCGTTTGAACTAATTCCGGTCTGCAGTGTCCAATCGGACAAGGTTCTTTCAAACCTGCTAAATTTGTCAGCTCGCTAGAAGAGGTCCCAATCAGAAATTACTCTAAGTGCATAGCTATCTTTTATTTACAATATTGTTATTATTAAAATATTTTGTTTCCATTTTGAAAAAATGTATAACTGTTATAATTGGCCGTCATATGTTATTAACCTGTTTTGCCACACGCCTTTCGCCACTGATAAATGTTGTTTTCGTAAACTTGTCAGTGTCGAGGGTGAGGTTCAGCCACACTTTTTCCCAGTCCTTCCACTTGATAGGAACCGGTCACGGAGAATAATTTTATAGTGGTGATTTTAACTGTGTGTAGCGTTCTGAGTATTTGTCCCGCAATTTTAGTTTTTATGGGGTACTGTAAGATTTAGTTCCTTAAAACGCTAGGAATTTGGATCTGGATATATCCGGCACTTGACAAATTCACCTATTCTACAGCTACTTCTAACAGCTGGCCTGGAAAATTTTGTTTATCTGACTGGATGCGTGATATGGGTTTGGCTGTTGACGTTGTTCCCGCCACCTTCGAGGACCACTGCGCAGTAATTACTACTTTAAAACAGGCACGACAGTCAGTGAAATTATTAAGAACGCCTTGGATGCTGAATGTGGTGCACTTGGGGCAACACTTACTAGATGAGGTGATGCGGGAAGTGTGGGCTCGTTGTCTCCCTTCATCAGCGCGATACGCCTCCATTTTCGAACGATGAATTCAGCTGGAAAAGCTAAGGCACCGACAAACATTGGTACGGAACTGCGCTGATAGAGTACAGGAGTTTGATAGGTCGCAAGAATTTTACTATTCTCTCTTTAGTGGCCTTCATGGCAGCACTTAACATGATCCCCTACAATTGCAGACATCAGGCGTGTAAAGACGCAGTTATTACTGTCGAAGCATCGTCAAATGGATAAATGATGCGATCCAAACCACATCTGTTGGTGGCGGATGAATCGAGAGCATTACATTATCTGATTCGACATCAGACTCGTCGTACGTGCATTACGTCTCTCAAAACGGAGGACAGTTATGTCCTGGTTTCTGTGTTGGGCTGTATGAGGTATCCGTTCCTGTCAATACGTCGTACGATTTGCTTGTTCGTACAGTGAAACATAGACTTCCACGTACATAAAATTCCTTGCTTTTAGAAGTTTTTTTGTAATGTGACGATGTTTATGGCATTACTGTTACATCGCCATATTGTTACTTGTCGGGTTGGGTGGTCTGCCAAAGGAGTACTAGGTGCGTTAGTGGCCTTTTTGAGTTGAACTTTTACACTCCTTTTGAACCAAGTTTTGAAAGCGATTTGGTACGCGACTCATTTAAATCTGTGAATAGTGTGGATTTTTAAAAATTCTAGCAACTGCTAACAGTAGTCTGAGTACGTTCCTAAATTTTGTTCATAAGGCTGTGGTGATGGCGGTGAACAGCTCCCTGTCTGTGTTGCTCGAGAAAGTTTTTGCTGACCAGGTAGCTGAATAACGCGATGTATTTGTGGCCGCTGTTACGTCTGTTCTATGCTCTCCGGCGTTTTCGGACGATGACAAGACTTTCGACTGTGCCAACAATGGCTTCCTCACGCAAGTACTGGAAGCCAAAAGGTTCACTACCGTCGAGTGAAGCGTCTAGTTTAATTTGTTAATTGACAGTCAAGCTTCGAAGGTCGACAACTAACGCACCAGACTAGCATCCGCAGGGGTTTACATCAGCGAAGTCCATTTTCAGCGTCGTAGTTCGTTCTGAAACTTGAGCCCCTGCTTGGACGCCCTTGCGCGAGACGATCTCCATCCCTGCATACGCAGTCCATGTTATGGTGTTACTCCGTTTTCAAGATGAGATTTCGTAGCTCTGAGTTGCCGTGGATGCCTTTTGCCGTGTATCCGGCGCCCGCATCAACAAGGGCAAAAGCCGGTTGGTGAATTTGCGGGATTTTTGTGAGAAACCGTGGTCGATCGACACATGTATTTGGAAGTCATATGTTAATTTTCCTCCAGGCTGCATTCAATTGGAAGCCAGTTATGGGGAAGATATGAGGTGAAATCTTGAAAAATTAACGGCGTTCCCTTAACCTGCTTTGGAAAATTTGGATCCTGAATTACTACATCTTATCCACAGCAGAAGAATTACTTTTTCGTTTACGATACGATGTGATGCTGCGTCTACTTGAGGAAGTGGGACTTTCAAATATTCAAAAGAAAGCTTCTGTGTTATTTATTTGGGGCACAGTGTTGACTATCTCTCACGTAATTCACACATTCACGACCCGTCTCCTTCACTGTATGCGGCCGGGCAGTCCTGATCAGCATGTCGGTGTCGTTCAATTGAATTTTCAGTTAAGACATGTTTGTCAGTTTTGATTGCTGTCAGTTACTTTGCGGTTGATATGCTTTAGAGGCAGCATCTCGCTACAAAATTGACTGCGCGGCATCTGTTGAACGAGCACTGCACCAAACTTATTGAAAGACGATGAGGTTTCATCTTAGCCTTCTTGTTCTACCAGTGATGGTGCATCGTTGTGGTATTAAGTGATCCACACACGTTTATCCACCATCGATCGCCTATTTTTTACGGGACTTAGTGTCACGGATCGGTGCACTTACCCTCCCGCCACAGACAAGCTAAAACATAGATTTACCCATAGTGGTCATGAAGAGATTGGCTTAAAACACAGGTAGCGTTTCTAACGCGATCAGTTAAGACCGCCTTTTCGGTTGACACACTGTTGTGTCGAGACTTCTCCTACTTAGAAATAGGATTGCATGGTTGCTGCGCCTTGTGTTTATTAAACTGGAGGGGGCCTTCTACCTTTTGCCAATATATGGCCATTGCATGTTGGAAATGTTTGTGCCTGCCACGGTATCATGATTTATAAGCCAATATATTGAACCTTATTTAACATCTGTGGTCATCAGTCCCTTAGAACTTAGAACTACTTAAACCTAACTAACCTAAGGACATCACACACATCCATGCCCGATGCAGGATTCGAACCTACGACCGTAGCAGTCGCGCGGTTCCGGACTGAGCGCCTGAACCGCTAGACCACCGCGGCCGGCTTTTGCAGCTTATTTTATCTCCGTGTTCCCATTGTCTTCTTTAAATAAACCACTTTTCAAAGTTTGGTTCTTGTTTCCTTTTTTTTCTTTGATTCGATATTTAAAGTCAACGTTGAATTATTAATAAAAAAAATTTTTTAAGAGCCAATAAACCATATACCTGTTGACAGAGCCGAAAAAGTGGTCTAGTGACAATAGTGTCCAGTCGTTAACCTGGATTCGATTTCCACTCATTCTATCATTTACTTTTTCAATTTTATTTTATTCCTGTTAACATATTCAATTTAGTTCAGACTGATACGCTTGTAATTAAAAAAGCTATGGGACGGGTGGTGGTAAAAAAAACGGCTATAGGAAGAAACATATTATGAAAGTGTTTTCTGTAGATGATTGTAATCCCACAGCTGCACGATCTTAGAGGTGTTCCACAACCTGTTTAGGAAGCGATTCTGTTTTACGAAAAATTCTTGTGTCCCATTTCATTCCCGTACTCTCTCTCTCTCTCTCTCTTCTGTCGTAGCCGTCTCAGTGAATGGATGTAATACAAGGTTGTATCCTGGGATATTGCTTTAGATACACTGGATTGGAATTGTGTGAATATTTACTTTACTAATGTTTTTATTTAATTTAGTCCTGGCCCTCATTTAAATAATTTTAATGTTTTCAGCAAATTTTCCTTGTTAGTCGTCTTAATACGATGATGCAATAGATCGGCTGCCATTGTTGCAACCTTAACTGCTCACAGCACGTTCCAGAAACCAACCTACTTTCATTTAATTAGATGATAACGAATTTCGAAGCGGATTTATAATCTTCATTTTATTGCATTTACAATGTTTTCACGGTCACGTAATATCGTGTGCAAGACAACCTTACAGCACAGTCTTCGCTTATTTTAATCAGTCGTGTCTTCATTATAACCGCCCTTTTCTCTCTTCTTACTTTTACATACACTTCAACAAATTTTATAAGGAAAGGGCGATTACAAATGGCGAGACTGCAGAAGGACTTATCATCATCTAATGTTTGTTTTACTGTATTGCTTGTATCACATCTCAATGAAGAACTGACACTTAAAAGAAAAACGGAAATAAAAAAGGAGAAAAACTCACCAGAGAATTCCATAACCACCCAATTTGAGAACCATTTACAAAGCCTGTCCAAATACTTAAAAACACATTCTAGTGCTATACAGAAACTGACTGCAAATTTCAGATCCACGAATCATTTTGACAGCGTCAGCGCATCACTATATGAACTAAGGACAATCGTCAACGCGGAATTTTAGTCTCTTATGCTGCGCTCAACGTGTAGTATTGAAATTTTCGTTCATGTCATTCAATAACGATGTATTCTGCATTACATTCTGACATTGTGAATGTGACTAACAATCTCTATAACGATTTATCAGTAGTGACGCGAGCTGCGTTACATTTTTATATCAGGTTTCCTGAGGAGGATATTGTTATCAAGTAGATATATTTTCGGATCAATTCATACAAATAATTTTTAAATTACATTAACGTTATTATCAAAACGGGCAATATTTACAAAATGGCTACACAGGAAGATAGTAACGTAGAGCTTAACGATGAACAGAACGAGTTTCCTTACATACAGGTTGGAAATGCTGTAGATTCAGAACCCGGTAGAAAATCGTGCTGTGAAATTGAAGGAGATATAATATGACAGATAGCTTATTGTGTCAAAACGGTGTCGAATTAGGTGATCTTTCACGTAGTGCAATTCATCAGTGACAATGTTTCACGTGAAAGTAGTGTTCTAATGGGAGATACTTCACGTGAAACGAAATAGTGGATCAGCTAAATGATGTCATAGTCATATTGTTACCAAATTTGAAGGCAATGAGAGGCGACATAACCACCCAATTTGAGAACCATTTACAAGGTCCGTCGAAATATTTATAAACGCAATCTAGTGCTATAGAGAAACTGACTGCAATTTCAACACATTGTCACTGCAGTACGGCACTCCAGCAAATGATGTTCCAGAATTAAAGTAAGCTCGTCTTGGTCTTTCGAAAGCTATATAGACCCTTTGTAAATGTCAAAATCAGTTAAGAGATACCGTTGTGCAGTTAGAAAACAGTCACTCCACTTGGCAAACCACCGACTGTCATTAACATATGTGATTATAACGCCAGTTCTACTGCAGCAAATCATACAACACATGGTAACGGAGCAAAATCTAATAAGTTATCGCCATCAGATGTGCCATGGAATTAACGACTGCAGGGTCACAATTATTTTCACCTGGCAGGGCCAAGTTGTAGCGCCAAATTACAATTATAGCCAGCTTTATATCTGAGTTGCTGATGTGACGTCACCTCACACGTCACTCGAGTGTGAAGCACAGCCTGCTGATCAGTGCACGAGTAAACAGAACCATAAACATAGACGAAAGTACAGAAATGGGTGTCACTATGGTTACCAAGGCGGGGAGGGGGGGGGGGGGAGGGGGATGGGGAGTCATTCTGTTGAAATAAACACAACGGTTGCTGGGATATGAGTGATGCCAACTGTAACAGAGTGAAAATAGAAATTACTCACAAAAAAAATCAAATACCCGGTCGTCCGCATGATACTAGTTAGCTAGACTATGGCTTGTCCGTTTATATTCTTAATGAGATTAACATATCACAATCAGACGGCGAAAACCAAGTTGCGACAAATTCCTTTAAATCTCATTGAACACTTCGATGATGGTCGTATTACGGGCTGGGGTCAGTCAAAGCAATTACGTCAGTCTTTTAATGTATGAAACCAGTTTTGATATCTCAGAGGAGTTGATTGTGGACCAACCTTTGCACACTAAGCATTCACAGGTCTTAGCGCAAGATCAATACACATGATAGTGGGAAAATTTTCTACCAAAATAGTTTCAGACACAAGAGCCCCTATTAATATTTTATCGTGAAACTTGTTTAAAAGGATTAAAAAGGTAGATTATGTATCGATCTTCCCCGTAGAAAAGTGCCTCATTGTTGGGGTCTCAGGTGCAGAATTGCAACGTGTTAAGTGACAGAAACTAGTAAACTTTGTCATCGAGATTCTACAAAATTTTGTCGACTCCCTCCTAGGTATGGAGTTTCTCCGAGAAAAGGAAGTAAAAGTAATCTTTTCTTTGTGTAAGGTTTTCACGTTGCCACGGAGGCATCCTCTTCGGGAGAATGTCTATTTCAGAAACCTGAAAAAGAAGGAAAGATTGAAGTTAACACAATCAGTCTTGCAAGCAGTGACGTTTCAGAGTGTAAACGTGGAATTACGGCTACTGAGATAGAATCTCTGGGCATAATATGGGCCTTTGTAACTGTTGCAATTTGTGTTATGGCGATTTTCTGAGAGGCAAGTGACTTAAAAAAAAAAAAAAAAGGTTCGTGATTGAAATGAGTTTAGGCAATTAACAGAGCTGTAGGGAGTTTAATATTTCTTCGACTTAATATATTTTGGACTTCTATTATTGTTAGTATTTCTTGCAATTCAGAGCCTTTTCTTTTGTGTTAATTATTGGAAGTCATGTTGCCACTGTATAGTAGTCAGACTGCGTTGGGCTGGTATATTGTGGGTAATAAATGAATTGGTTAAGTTTGAGTTGTCTTTGTCAGGGAAAATTCCGTAGGTCATAATTTAAGTGATTAAAATAAGTAAAGGCTTAGTTTCACTATTAAGAAGTTCAGTTATTCCATTTATGAAAATTACGTTAAGATATTTTGTGAGCACCACGCTCTGAGCTTTTTATTAGTCTCTAAGTTACTTCATCTCAGGTTTAAGTGGTGGACGGTTTTCTTCAGTAATGAAGTTTCGAGATAATCCGCATGTAAAAGGTAAGAAAAATGTTATAGCTTAGGCTACGTCGCGTCTTCCGCAAGAACTGACTGATTTTTCGAATTAAACACCACTAATAACTGACACAGAATTTTGTTAATGAAAGACATCCATAACAATATTATTCAGATATGTTTAACAACATGACTACGTTGCAAGATTTAGATTAGACGTGGCATAAAATAAACACATTCCTCGTACAGAAGGTACCTGAGCCAATTTTACACAAAACACACCTGAGATAAATTTACAACATTACAAATTTCGAAACGAAGTTTCATTCTACAAACATAAGGTTTCTAGTGACAGCTGGTGTGTGTAGAGAAACCTTAGCTTGGTGTACTCATAATGTCTGGGGTCATTATGGTACCACAAATTCTTTACGAAAACTGAACTTATATTGCTACCTTCTGAACATGCGAAGGTGTATTGAACATCTGTCAAAAACTTGTGTTCTGTGTCAAAAACCAAACCCCACAAGTAAGTGGCGTCACACGGAACTACACTCTATATTACAAGCACAGCAATTACAAATCGTGTATCTTGATGTCAATGAGTCAAGCCCTCTGGAAGAGGTAGTGTTAACTTCGACGTTTTTGCGGAATATGTCAGGCTGTATCCTACAATGACGACGGCTGCGTCTACTATTACTAGAAGGAGCCTCAAACATTACAGATCAACAGTTGGCCTCACGGATAATGGACAGAAATTTACGTGCAGGAAATGGAAAATTTTGTACAAGATAACCGCATGAAGCACATTTGAATATACCGTTACTACCCTCAAAGTAACCCGATTTATCGCATTTATAGAGCATTTAATCGATTTTATAAGCACGCATGCTAGTACACAACACAAAAGATGGATATGATTTTTTGAATGGTTTGAAAATAGTAATTTACCTTATTCACGCAACACCATACACGCCTACTGAATTGCTTAATAATGATAAGAAAACCAATGGACGGATTAACCCACTGCCATGTCTGCCCAAAGAAGAACCAACTATAGAAGAAAAAGTAAAAAACATACCTGTTGCACTCACTGATCATGCCAGAATTAGAAACAAAGCTGGCGTCAAAAGGTTACGTCACGTTCAGAAATATTTAGTTGCAGGAACAGTACTATTTAAAACTCATCCTAAATCGTCTGTTCTACACAAGAGAAGTAGGAAATGGCTATTACTCTATACATGCCGCTATCGAATAATCGAGATGCCACGTTCAGGTAGTTATCTATTGACCTTCCCTAAATCTGTAAAAATTAAAGCACTTTAGTGTCACCAGAATGTGAAAAGATATCTACATGTCTAACAGTAATGATGATGATGATGATGATGATGATCAACGATCTTGTTCTCCGATTTGAGAAATCATTAGATGTGAAAACCACACATTGCATGTTGTACCACCATACAGTGAGACCTTCAGGGGTGATCGTCCAAACTGCTGTACACACTGGTACCTCTAATACACAGTAGCACGCCCTCTTGCATTGATGCAGGCCTGTATATGTCGTGGCATATTATCCACAAGTTCATTAAGGCACTGTTAGTCCAGATTGTTCCACTTCTCAGCGGCTATTCGGCATAGATCCCTCAGAGGGATTTGAGGCTTACGTCGTCCATCAACAGCCCTTTTAAATCTATCCCAGGCATGATCGATAGGGTTCACGTCTGGAGAACACTCTATCTACTCTATTCGAGCGATATCGTTCAGGGAAGTCATTCACAAGATGTGCACGATTTGGGCGCGAATTTTACTCCATAAAGACGATAGCCTCGCCAATATGCTGCCGATATGGTTGCATTTTCGGTCGGAGGATGGCATGCACGAATCGTACGGCGCCATCCATGACCACCAGCGGCGTACTTCGGCCCCACATAATGCCACCCCAAATCAACAGGGAACTTCCACCTTGCTGCACTCGCTGTACAATGTGTCTAACACGTCTCCGACATTTGTCTATTTGAAGGCATATGCGACACTCATCGGTGAAGAGAACATGACGCTAATCCTGAGCGGCCATGTTGTTGGGCCCATCTGTACCGCACTACATGTTGTCGTGGTTGCAAAGATGGACCTCGGCATGGACGTCGGAACTGAAGCTGCGCATCATGCAGCACATGGCGCACTGATTGAGTCGTAACACGACGGCCTGTGGCTGCACGAAAAGCATTATCCAACAAGATAGTGTTGCTGTCAGGGTTCCTCCACAGCATAATCCGTAGGTCATCCACTGCAGTAGTAGCCCTTGGGCGGCCTGAGCGAGGCCTGTCATCAACAGTTCCAGTCTCTCTGTATCTCCTCCATGTCCAAACAACATCGGTTTGGTCCACTCCGAGACGCCTGGACTTTTCCCTTGCTACGAGCACTTCCTGGCACAAACGACAATGCGGATGTGATCGATGCGCTGTATTGACGAGCCGTATACCTCCTTCCTTGTGGAACGACTGGAACTGGTTGGCTGTCGAACCTCCTCGGTTTAATGGCGCTGCTCTTGCATGGTTGTTTACATCATTAGAATTGTTAAGTGACTTCTCTGAACAGGTAGAGGGACTGTGTCTGTGATAGAATATTCACAGTCAACGTCTATCTTCAGGAGGTCTGGGAACTGGGGTCGTGCAAAACTTTTTTTGACGTGTGCATTACAGTTCAAAATGGTTCAAGTGGCTCTGAGCACTATGCGACCTTGCTTCTGAGGTCGCTCGGTTCCAGACTGTAGCGCCTAGAACCGCACGGCCACTCCGGCCGGCATTACAGTTCATATACTTTTCATTCCACCAATACATACTTTGTGTTACACTTATAATTATAGCTTGAAACATGTTTTTCAAAAACATTTCTATAAATCTGACTTATAATCATTAGTATTGGATCTCGTCATAATTACCGTTTATTAATGAGGTGTCTCTAACTTTTAGATCAATTTTATTTTCGTTATTACTTAATTAAGTTCTGGAGGTAAAGTTGCATTTTCAGCATCCACAGACTTAATTTTTCTAGTCCCTTTTCGCTTTTAATCTAAGCTCAGTTACTTTCACACAGGAGTCAGCGGTGGAAAGCTTTTTGATCATTTTAGTGCATCGCCCGAGATATGAGTTAGTTCTCTATTATGCGCTAAAACATCACACAGGAATAACGCAATACGTCTCATGTACTAATCAGTTAGCTTTTATAGTCGGCGGAAACTAAGAAATAATTTCCCTGAAGAATGTGTAATGCAGAGGCGCACAGCGGTGTTCCTGCCGGGCTTTAAAGCCCCCTGCGAGGTGGCAGCACCTGCGTCCAATTACGCATAAGGCGGCAGAAATTAAGTCCGCGCTTTACGGCGTCGCGCTTAAGCTAAATTGGAGGTGCGTCGAGGTATTCGTGCGTCCTGGGGACGTGACGCACAGTACGCACCTCTTATTACGACGTCCCGCTAAAAGCAACGCGCCACGCACAAAGTGCGTACAGTGCACGCGGCGGGAGGCGCTACGCTACTGACACACTATCACGCACTGGGGCGCATCTGGCGAATTAATTAGGCGGCACTGCTTCAGGCTGGGATCTCATGGAGGCAAATGTATGCGAGCGAGTGGGACTGCAGTAGCGGTACGAGGAGGTTCTTTACGCAACATACCTTGTAACACTAACTGTTAATGACATTCGCTATTTTAATATGTTTATAGATGCTATGCTGTCTATATTTTATGTTTATTTGTGACTAGCGTTTTCCACAGAGCTTCAATCACCTTCACGTTCGACACATGTACAGTAGTGAGCATCTCCTCCTCCTTCCTCTCTGTGTCCAACTCTTCCTCCGTCCCATCTCTCTGCTCGACTCATCTCCTCCTCTTACCCACTCTGTCTCTTCATCTCCGCCCCACTCTCTCTGACCACATTTTCTTCCTGTTTGCTCTGTCCTTAATCTGCTGCCCCTCTTCCTTTTGTACTTGCCAACTACTCCTCTACCCCTTATACCTGCCTCCAGCATCATGCTCCTCCCAATGTGTATTTCCTCCACCCTCTCCATCAGTTCATTCCCACATCGTTCTAATGTGTCTGTCTGTAACAAAGCAGATGGTTTCTTTCCCACTGTTATGTTTGTCTTCCACTCCACCTAATTTCTTTTACGATTATCTCAGGGATTATCACTTATGTGGCACTTAAATGACTGCATTATCCAGTATATACATTTAATCAATTAGAATCCGTTGGTGTGAAGGTTATCTAGAAACTGTGCGAACTCCAAAACACCAGTAATTTCAGACTTCATTATCAATTTTTCTTTGTAAACATGAACCCAATTACTGACTTCCATATAAAGTAGTTCAAATATATACAGATAAGTAAAGAATTTATTCTTCTAATGCTGGAAATACATTAGTAATTTTTGCCTTCATTTAGTTTCAGCGTAATTAGCATTGTTATTTAAAATATTTTTGATGAAGTTGAATCCCATATATTGACAAATTATATACATAATTCAATGGCAATTATTATTTTATCTTGAAGCCCACATTTGCGAGAATCTTCCCTTACTACCCACATACATAGAAACGTATATCTTTAATTGTATCCTCTAACAACCCCATTAAGCAACAAGAGATACATTTAGTGCTAATTATTGTAATAATGTAAAAGAGAGGCTGCTGGGAGCCTTTTTAGGCAGTCATCTCCTCTACCCCTCTGCTGAGCCTTACCCATCTACAGGTCTAACCCCTGCAAGACATGCCGATGCTATCAGCTCAATACACTTCCTCCCACTCTCTCTGTCTCCTCACGCCATACTTTCTGTCCATGTCATCCTTTCCCTCTCAGTCTGTCCATCCCATCTGCCCTGTCCCTGACCATCTCGTTTTCACCTTCTTCCCAAACTACCTCACCCTCACGGAGTCTCACTAGCCATCCCCTCCAATCTCTCTGCTCATGTCACCCATGTGCACATGCAGTCCTTTCTAGAGAGACTGATAAAATAGTTCTGTACTACCCCCACACTTGTGAAGAGCTGCTTACGTGTTCAGGGTTAAAAAAATGCTTCTGGCCCCTGATATGAAGGCAGCACTGCAACATTGGCCAGTAAGGCAGGCTGATACTGTCCCCACATGATCCACCTGCCATGCAAGCAATCTATATGCCTATACACCAGGGGCTGAGAACATACTGCCATCTGCCCATATCTCCATTTATAATGCAGCTAGGGAACTAAAAATCCCATCATGCTGATACTCATGAGGCCTGCTCTTTTTGTGAAAAATTTCGTAAAAAGCTATCAAAAGTATTAGGTGGAGATCCCAGACACACACATACATACACACACACACACACACACACACACACACACACACACACTCGAACACAGTCTCTGATTTATGTTACAGAGTTTTTTAGTCAATATATATATAATTGTACATGAAAATCTCAGAAGTGTTATGCAGTTTACTGTTCAGTGTGCAGTGTCAGTAGAACGGTAGTGAAAGGACGAAAAATGTCATACGGAATACAGTCTGTGGCAGGGAGACAGAAGAGTGCCGTTGGAAAAGTGGTGGGTGCGAGGAGTGCGTGTCGCTTAAGATTAAGGTACCAGTCAGTTGTTAGCCATCAAACTGTGTACATACTATCGCTGATGTGAGACTAAAGTATCTACAGTTCCAAGAAATAATGGCAGGGCCAGCCATCGAGTGACAGGTATGTGGACTATGTGTGCTCGCCTAGGACCGGCCTATCACAGCTTTGCTCGGTCCCTCTCGGAAGTACCCGATAGTATGCGACATTTCATTCAGTAATGCGGTGTGGTATTTTTCGATTGGCTCAACTCTCTTAAATTCGGCAGAGTCCTGCAGCCATCACTGTTTACGCTTCGCTGTTTGTTCGTGGTATGAAGAACGTTTACAGGTCCATGAAATGTATCAACAGGTTCGAATACGAACAACCATCGGAACTCGAAATCAGATTTCCCGTTTTACTCGAGCTGTCTCGTTATTCGTTTCAGCTGCACGTGGACTAATCATGTCCATAACAGAACTTCCATATGTATCGTTCCGGCATCACGATATATACCAATGCAGGGGAGGACATTTTAATTGGAAGTCTCCGCCTTGCATCTGTGTTAGTTTAGTGAATGTGTTGTTAAAAAGAGCGATGCAATGTTCCTTCAGACATGCGTGCATGCCCAAAGCAACATGCACTGCGGCGACTAGAGTCCTTATGGAATACATGAAATGCATTCGCAGTTGCGAATACGAACAGCCCACAGCTGCATTACAGAATGACGAAAGTGAACACTTGTGCTGGACCGCGACTCGAACACGGATTCCTGCCTTACCATTCTTTCGTCTTAGCCGTTTTGGCTACCCGTGTATGATTCACCGCCAGGCTCAAATAACTTGAATACGTCGTCGTTTCTTTGTCACAGATCTGTACTCGGTACACATATCATGTAATTGCCATACCAGTATCTAAGTCTACATCTACATGATTACTCTGCCATTCACAATAAAGTGCCTGGTAGAGGATTCGATGAACCACCTTCAAGCTGTCTCCCTACCGCTCCACTCTCGAACAGCACTTCAATTTTCCTGTGCGAGCCGTGATTTCTCTTATTTTATCATGATGATCATTTCTCCCTATGTAGGTGGGTGTCAACAGAATTTTTTCGCAATCGGAGGAGGAAACTGGTGATTGAAATTTCATTAGAAGATTCCGTCGCAACGTATAACGCCATTGTGTTAATGATTGCCACTCCAATTCACGTATCAGGTCTGTGACACTATCTCCCCTATTTCGCTATAATACAAAACGAGCTGCTCTTCTTTGTACTTTTTAGATGTCATGTTTCAGTCACACCTGATGCGGATCCCACACCGCACAGCAATACTCCAGAATATGGCGGACAACGTAGTGCAATCAGTCTCTTTATTAGACCTGTGGCATCTTCTAGTGTTCTGCCAATGAATCGCAGTATTTGGTTTGCTCTACCCACAATATTATCTATGAGATCGTTCCAATTTAGGTTATTTGTAATTGGAACCCCTAAGTATTTTGTTGAATTTACTGCCCTCAGATTTGTGTGACTTATCGCGTAATCGAAGTTTAGCTGATTTCTTTTAGTACTCATGTGAATAACTTCACACTTTTCTTTATTCAGGGTCAATTGCCACTTTTCGCACCATGCAGATATCTTATTTAAATCATTTTGCAAGTCGTTTTGATCATCTGATGACTTTACAAGACGGTAAATGACAGCTACTCAGATTGTCTCCTATGTCGTTAATATAGATCAGGAACAATAGAGGGTCTATAACACTTCCTTGGGGAACGCCGGATATTACTTCTATTGTACTCTATGACTTTCCGTCTATTACTACGAACTGTGACCTTTTTGACAGGAAATCACTAATCCAGTCGCACAACTGAGGCGATACTTCGTAGGCACCCAGTTTGGTTAGAAGACCCTTGTGAGGAACGGTGTCGAAAGCCTTCTGGAAATCTAAAAATATGGAATAAATTTGACATCCCCTGTCGATAGCACTTATTACTTCATGAATATATAGAGCTAGTTGTGTTTCACAAGAACGATATTTTCTGAATCCGTGCGGACTAAATGTCAATAAATCATTTCTTCGAGGTGGATAAATACGATATTCCTTCGTCTTTGTTGTTAAGAAGAGCGATGCACTGTTCCTTCGGACATGCGTACATTGCATCGTTCTACTTAAGAACACGGGCACTGGAATATCTTAATCGCAACTCCAGTGGCCGTTTACCCCGAAAGTGGCAGTCTAGCCGTCTGTCGTTATAAATCCTTACAACAATTCGAAAATGGCAGAAGAGAGGGGTCAGAATTCTCAGTATCTATTATTCAGTTCTATAATCAACGGTTACTGCAAATTTATTATAACATGATACTACCATACCAACCAGAAATAATTTCAAGATTTAGTTGACAATAAAAGAGAACGCGAGTCACTGTTCCATATACTAAGAAGGTCTTTGCGCTAAATTTGCAGGCGTGGTGAATTTGGTGGTACGACTAGCAAGGTTTCACAAATGGCAAGCTTATTTCCATTGTGAGTTGGATAATTTTCGGTAGAAGTGAAAAAATATTATGGAGATCTTATATATTACTGCAGAGGGCGTTGGTTAAGATAAGGTGCATGTCAGGAACAAATATTCGATTTAAATACTGTTAGTGTTCAATTCGTGGTGGAAAAAAAGTGCAGCAACAATAATTTGAACATCCGAAAACGATTGCAGACCTCGTATGTTAAGTGAACACTACACTGTCTACAAAATGACATTGAAAGGTGAGAAACCACTTATTTCTGACTTTAAGGTGATGCACTTAAAAATTAAATCAATCCTATTGTAGCAGAAACAAATTCTGAGAAACATTGTGCAGCTCCCTAAACTGAATAGCGTTAAGGAATTCGTTGTGGCCTTAAAAAAATTACACAGACAGTATTGCTGCACTTTCCGAGGGGTGTCAAGTTTATCTGGTTTCGGGATGTATCCGAGACAGTTTGCCGTATCCGCTGAAACCACATCTGTCCATGTGCGGGTGTAACTCACTTATCGGCGCTGTTCTTCTTACTTTAAACACAAATGATTTTACGTCGAAACTGTCTAACATACACATATTGTTTCCACTAGATAGCGTTTCCACTTATCCGTAATGAGCATACAAAAACGCTACAATATTTGGATTCACATATGTCTGTGACACACTTTTTTTTCAGTTACCAAAATAAACGTCATGAGTACGTGGCAACCTGTAAGATTTTCTGCCTCTCTGCGTTTGCTGACGATTTGTATGAGATGAAAATTATATTATGTCTTCAGTGTGGCAAAGCGATTTCAATAATACTCAAAATTTGTATTTTTTGTGGCGTGTGTTGACGGGAAATGTGAACATAAAAGCACGTCGCAAAGAATTTGACTGCATAATCTTTTAAATGCAGGAAATTCAGAGTTTGCCCATTTTCCGCCTCCTTACGCTCAGAGAGCGTGACATTGCGGCGGCGAAATTTGCGGCCAGGCTGCGTGCCACGCCACACCGTTCAAGGCATGGCTTGCGAGCTGAATTCTACACGAACCCTGGGTTAGAGCCTCAGATGAACGTTGGTTCCATGTGTAAAGATGTAAAGTGGTTGTACTGTGATAGAACCCAATTATCAGTTAGAAAATGAGGAATAGGTGGCCCATGTAAATGCCGAGGCTGCACTACTCGCTTCGATCACCACCTCCAGGCAAATTTTTCTCTTCTTAAATATCCTAAAAACGCAACTATCTGCATTTATTCTGTTCTATAACATAAATATATAGACAAAAGTTAATTTACGTTTGCGACCAGATAGCTGTTGACCAAATTCATGTAATCTCTGATGGGATATCGTAATTTCAATTACAGATTCGAGTTGCTGGCGTAATTACTACTCATCGATGATAATCGTCGACCTGACTGCCAGTTGACTAGAATGTCAAGTGCCGGTTGGTTTCTCTTCTGCGCTTCTGAATTCACACTGCAGCGATCTACCGAGACTGGTCCTCTCCTTGTTTCGCCCTTCGTAAGGGGGTGTTTTGGCACTGCTGTCGAGCGGCGCTGAAGGCATCCGAAAAGGTCACGAATCACTAAGTGGCGCCGAGAAGGATCTCGGTGGCTTGCAGGTGCTGATTTCGGTCATTGAGTTGTCTGTGGCTTCTGTGGTGACGATCTTGAGTTTCCTGTTGGCCGTAGGTAAGCAGTCAGTTT
This sequence comes from Schistocerca americana, assembly GCF_021461395.2. NCBI lineage: Eukaryota > Metazoa > Arthropoda > Insecta > Orthoptera > Acrididae > Schistocerca > Schistocerca americana. The sequence continues at coordinate 282,129,591 of NC_060119.1, read as the reverse complement.
GCTTCTCCAAGAAATGATTGCATTTCGGCAGTTGGCGTTTGTTAAAAGGTTCAATTGTGTGAACAGCTTAACTGCTGCCATTTGACCAGACAGTTTCTAGGGCACACTGACGCTACAGGCCAATGCAACCCGTTGTTGAATGTTGCTGTTGTCGCGAGCGTCCATTGATATGTTTGCAGCTCGTCACACCGTTGGTTGTGGTGTGTTTGGTGGTAGGCGAAATTTGCTCGTTTTAAGAATCCATTTACAGAAAGACAAGCGCCGGGGGTCGGTCGACGTGTTTTTTATTTTGCGTTTCTCCTATGTCTTACACTAAGATCTCATCGGAATAATAGGTCAGTTGGTGATTAATTGGTTCCACTAGCAGGCGACTCTGGATTAACGTCTTGAACACGTAACTGACTCATGGAGCAGAGTGCTACGATGTTGTGAACACTGACTATCTAAAAAGTCTGGGTGCTTTTAAGACTCCCCCCCCCCCCCCCCCCCCCACCGTTGATAATTCAAAAACTTTTTTTTTTAGTCAGATAGAGCATAACCACTCCATTTCCATTTGGTAATGAGCCAGTAAAACTTATAGTGTAGAAGATTTGCCGTGAGTGTGAATTATCTTGACGGATGTTCATGTGACTCCGGGAATAGACTTGTATTCGGTCACGAGTTGCGTTTGGTTGTTACTGACTGGTGTCCGCCTCATTTGTATAACTTCAAAAAGTAATGTCGGATAACTGTTCCGTCTTTTTCGAAGAGTACCTTAGCGAAAGTAGTTGTACTAACCCTTTCCAAATTTTATGGTCGTGCTCCACTGCTGTTAAATGCTGAATACAATTTATAGATTGACAGTAATTATTGCTTTGGGTAGGGTAGATTTCAGTATGTGTAACCCACATCGCACGCTTCTTCCGGTTACTCAACACTTGCAACAGCTGCAGGACACGATACATGATCTTACTGCGGTTCAAGGTTGTCCGTCAGGGCGGCAAGGCGACGCCGCGACGTTCAAATCGTGGACTCACTTCTAACTTTGTACAGTTTTACTCGTTCATTAGAACAACATAACATGCAAGGAGTAAGGAATAGTATTAAGCTGATTTCGAGACTGTCGCTAGAAAAGATTTACCCTTCAGTGATTTAACGGTACGTCGTGACTCTAAGTGTGATATAGCGACGGTTATTTAGATTGCGATCTAGTTCCGTAAACTCAGGAACTCGTGTATTTCCTTTAGTTCGTATTTGTTTCACAACTAATCGTATTATTTCATCATATCGCATTGAAAAGGTAGAGGCGTGTATTTGCTTCAACGTTAATTGAATTTCCGAAGTCATCAGGTTGTTTGCTAATTTTTACAATCACAAAAATGCACTTATAACTTGCGTCGTGCAAGGAGTTTTTGTTAATGTTAGTCTGAAAAATTGTTATTTGTGGTGATCCTATTGTTACCGTGGATACAGTGTGAGAACTAAGATATTGCCAAGACTGTGGTAGTGATCTGTGCTGACAGTTTCAGCCTTCCGGGCAAAGTGCGCTGGAATTCCCGCTGGACAAACACGCAGCAGCCGGTGAAGAAGCTTTCCGCGTTATGAGCGACAGGGGACACTCAAGGAATAGTCACGCTGGAGAACTCGAAGCGTCAAAGCCTTGAATTCATAAATCAAATTCAAATCAACCACGTCCGAATTTTTATCCAGCCCTCTGCCATCATCAACTTCATTGAGTCATTAAGCGAAACCAATCATTTTATGTAGGTGTAATAAGGTTACATTTCTCCAGATGCAGGACACCTTCAATATCTAGTCTGCATGGAGGAGCACTGAATGAATGTTGAGGTTGAAGTCACTTTCATTTTCTAGATTTATTTGACTCAGAAAGCATGAAAGTTGTAATGTACGAGCCCATTGCGTCGGATTTATGTTTGAGCCATACTAACGCAGTTGGTACACTGACCCTACTTCGTTCTCAGAACTGACGCCAAGACAAGTTTGCCAACTTACTTTGCCAAGAGGCTGTGCCATCTCTTCATCCTGCTGCAGCAGTATCAGTACATCTTTGACCCCTAACATGCTAGCTATGGGGATCTTTTCGAATACGTGGACGCAAACTACATTGTGGTGCCTGAGTTTACAAAAGTAAACTCGTTCGCGGACCTCGGACATCTTCACATCGCAGATAGTAGTAGTGCGGAAGTTACAGGACTTTTGATCCACAAGCGTTGTCTTCTGTTACCTTTGGAGCAGCCTTGTGTGAAGGCAGTCCGGTTTGATAAGCACGTTTCGCGATAGGACGCATGCAGTAATTACGTGGGTTGCTACCGTGCAATCACACTGTTAGAACTACGAGCATTCGGCATCTCTATTCCACAGATATGAACGACATAAGCTTCGTAAGCAGTCATTGTGATAATAAATCGTAACTCATGGATAACATCTTCCCTATTCCGAATTCACCGCGGTCCAGTAGTTTACGCTATAGTTCTCGCTATGCCATCCCCGTCTGGACATGCTTTTGTTTAGTTTTCGTTGTATATTGATATACACTCCTGGAAATTGAAATAAGAACACCGTGAATTCATTGTCCCAGGAAGGGGAAACTTTATTGACACATTCCTGGGGTCTGATACATCACATGATCACACTGACAGCACCACAGGCACATAGATACAGGCAACAGAGGATGCACAATGTCGGCACTAGTACAGTGTATATCCACCTTTCGCAGCAATGCAGGCTGCTATACTCCCATGGAGACGATCGTAGAGATGCTGGATGTAGTCCTGTGGAACGGCTTGCCATGCCATTTCCACCTGGCGCCTCAATTGGACCAGCGTTCGTGCTGGACGTGCAGACCGCGTGAGACGACGCTTCATCCAGTCCCAAACATGCTCAATGGGGGACAGATCCGGAGATCTTGCTGGCCAGGGTAGTTGACTTACACCTTCTAGAGCACGTTGGGTGGCACGGGATACATGCGGACGTGCATTGTCCTGTTGGAACAGCAAGTTCCCTTGCCGGTCTAGGAATGGTAGGACGATGGGTTCGATGACGGTTTGGATGTACCGTGCACTATTCAGTGTCCCCTCGACGATCACCAGTGGTGTACGGCCAGTGTAGGAGATCGCTCCCCACACCATGATGCCGGGTGTTGGCCCTGTGTGCCTCGGTCGTATGCAGTCCTGATTGTGGCGCTCACCTGCACGGCGCCAAACACGCATACGACCATCATTGGCACCAAGGCAGAAGCGACTCTCATCGCTGAAGACGACACGTCTCCATTCGTCCCTCCATTCACGCCTGTCGCGACACCACTGGAGGCGGGCTGCACGATGTTGGGGCGTGAGCGGAAGACGGCCTAACGGTGTGCGGGACCGTAGCCCAGCTTCATGGAGACGGTTGCGAATGGTCCTCGCCGATACCCCAGGAGCAACAGTGTCCCTAATTTGCTGGGAAGTGGCGCTGCGGTCCCCTACGGCACTGCGTAGGATCCTACGGTCTTGCCGTGCATCCGTGCGTCGCTGCGGTCCGGTCCCAGGTCGACGGGCACGTGCACCTTCCGCCGACCACTGGCGACAACATCGATGTACTGTGGAGACCTCACGCCCCACGTGTTGAGCAATTAGGCGGTACGTCCACCCGGCCTCCCGCATGCCCACTATACGCCCTCGCTCAAAGTCCGTCAACTGCACATACGGTTCACGTCCACGCTGTCGCGGCGTGCTACCAGTGTTAAAGACTGCGATGGAGCTCCGCATGCCACGGCAAACTGACTGACACTGACGGCGGCGGTGCACAAATGCTGCGCAGCTAGCGCCATTTGACGGCTAACACCGCGGTTCCTGGTGTGTCCGCTGTGCCGTGCGTGTGATCATTGCTTGTACAGCCCTCTCGCAGTGTCCGGAGCAAGTATGGTGGGTCTGACACACCGGTGTCAATGTGTTCTTTTTTTCCATTTCCAGGAGTGTATTTGCTATTTCAGTACTGGCCCCGCAACAAGGTGGTACCTTGCCATGTCACTAAAAGTTTTGAGTTGACTCGGTAATACATTGTGAGAACACTGCTTTACATTTGGGCCTCTCTTTTAAATATAATCGATGTTAGTTTAAATATCTTGCTCTTACTGGTCCCTATTTTTCAGTTACATTTTCAGTTTAGGTGACGAAACACGTGTATTAGTTGAAGGAGAATCGAAGTACGGAGTTCGACGTGTCCATTGTCTGGCCACAGAAAATTAGCAGGTGCGGGCAACCTCCTGGCTGACAGGTGCATTCCTATTACCAGGTGAATAAGATCGATGTCTCCATTGTCTGCTCACAGAAAATTACCAGGTGAGGGTGACCTCCTGGCTGACAGGCAGTACATTCCTAGTACCAGGTGAATGAGATCGATGTCTCCATGGTCTGGACACAGAAGGTTACCAGGCGACGGCAACCTCCTGACTGACAGGCAGTACATTCCACGTGTCAATCCATGGTTGCCGGAGATGGGACGACAGACAAGGTGCCATACCTGCCCCACTCGCTACATACTGGGAAATGCGACAGGAATTGACTGGGTTTCAAAATCACCAAATTCACCAGACATTCTTGATAGCGTGTTTCCCACCGTCGCTAGGGAAAAGATCATCCCACCTTGTAATTAGCCAAGCTATTAGACATGACGGGAGAGTAATTTCCTGGAGGATGTAGATTTACCATTTCCAATTTTGACGAGAAATACTGCAGCCTTAGCAACAGCAATATATGTTACGTTTCGTTAGTTGTCATTCTCTTCACGGGAAATTATGTATATTTCTTGATGAGTGAGCTGTTTCGGCGCTGATTTGCAAACAAGACGGGTGTGGCAGACTGGAGACAGGAAGTTGACCGTGGTGCAGGTCTAGTCATTTCCTTCCACATCAGTTATGCCAGTTGACACTAAAAAAACTAAAATAAATCGTTTCACTCGAACAGAAGTGAAGTTTTATGATCTAACTGGAAACATGACATCAAAATAAAGCAATTTTTTAATAGTTGAGTCACTTTTTCTCCTCTGTGTGGGGCATTTTTGTAGTTATCGAGCAGAATTTTCTTAATAACTCTGACTCTTTTAGTATTTGAGATTTTTTATATTCAGCTTCAAATTAAGATTATGAGAGTGTGAATCGGTTACTTTTGTAAGTATTTTGTAGCTGTACTTTGTTAGACACCCTGAGTGTAATCATATGAGGATGCCATTTTAAACCATTGAATGAAAATGATTGCGTACGTATTCATATCATTGATATAAAAGGATTTGCTTTGCACGTACAAGTGTGATTGAAATGAAAGTCTTGAAAGTATTATGGTATTTTTAACTGTAACAGTGATCAAAAATCTTACACGTCGGTTTTCGACGTGGTCTCACTGATATTGAATGCACTTGTTCCACTGCTTCGGAAGAGCAGGAATGCCACGATGAACGAGTTCTTTGGGTCGCGTGTGAGGCCAGTCATGAGTCACAGTTTCCACCTTTTCGTCACTTCTGTAATGCTGGCTTCCCATTGCTTCTTTGAGTGCTACATGAAAGCTAATAGGAACACGTTATGATGAATAAGGAAGATCTAAGAGACAGTCAGATTCGATTTTCTGAATAGTCTCAATTGTTTTACCGGCCGTACGCGGTTTGGCATTGTCATGCTGCACCAGTATTCCTGAAGTCAGAAGCCCTCGTCGTCTACTCCTGATTGCCGTGCGATGTTGATTTTTCAGCGTGTCTGAATCAGTAGTACTGATTACCGTCACTCTTCTACCCATGGAATACTCCAAAATTACTCCATTTGCATCTCAGAAGAGAATGAGCATGACTTTTCCAGCAGACGGTAGACGCAGGTCATTTTTGGTTTCGATGATGATCTGTGACGATTTTCATTCGTTGACCTTCGGTTTCTGGTTGGTAATAGTGGACCCAAGTCTCTTCTCCTGGAAACGTGGAAACGATGCAAAAGTTCTTCACAGTTATAGATGTGACGGTCATTCAATTTGGTTGTCAAGTGATGTGGCACCCATCATGCACGCACGTTATTGAAATGCAACACATTGCGACCAATGTTCTGCACCTAACAAATACTTAAGTTCTAACATTTGGCTGTTTCGTTCAGAGTTACGCATCTGTTCTCCTTTACAAGTTCCTCCTTTAACGCAGTGTTCTCGTCCATCACTACACGGTGAGCCTTCCTTGTTCTTGGGCATTCTCCATAGATGTCACAACGCTTATAAGCTTCCTACACCATTCGTAGGCTTGCTACAATTACAAACACGAATCACCATATTCCACTGTCGTTCTGAGACGAATCTAGATTGATATGACACCCTGACAACACAGAAGAAGCATCACAGATCGTTGCCCCAATTGCCATGAGTGTTCACAGTGGGGAAGCCATGTTGTTGTGGACGCTGATGTCTTCTCCTGCGTTGTAGCATCACTTTGACACCTGTCAGTCACTTACTGAACCTCAAGGAATGCTACTGCCACCCATCAGCTCTATCACACAGACTTTAGAAATTATATGGTATTTTATGGTTTTCATTTGAATCACCCTCGTACTATTGAAATGTGCTCACCATTTAGGTACCAACGTAACCGCCCTTAACAACTCTAAGTAGGTAATTATCACCAGCTGCGACATAATCGGGAATATAAACAGTGATCCAGACTGTCAAATGCTTTTTATTGTGATCAACGACTAAAATAAAATAAAAACATATGAGGTAATTATCAATCTATTGCGATAAAATAAGTACACATTATTACATTTACATCACGTGAGACGACCCGGTTTTAAAACTAAAGTATTAAGTTGTACCAAAACTAGCTAGATTTAAATCCTGTCACCTCTTGTAAAAAATTTTGCTGACTTCTATGGCCATTGCCATTTCTTTATCGACTAAAATCAAAGCATTTTTCGTACGTAGTTTATGTCAATAATTCGTTTCGATCGATTACCTCGTTTGTGTGTGTGTGTTGTGAATGATTTCAACGACTTTCTGTAATTGACACTATTTTTCTTAGCTCTATGTCTGTTACTGAATGAATTGCGTACAGTTGGTTTGTACAAATTTCTAATACTTCTGCACAAAATTTCCTTTACTTGTAAAACGCAATTATCCGACGCCTTGGGTTCATTATCACCGATCGTCATTACACCGACCCGACTTGGCTCCAACCGATTCTCATCTGTTACCAGAACTTCACTTTGGTAGTAAAGAAGATATGAAGTTGTGGCTTCGTCAGCAATATCAATCATTCTAAAATGACGGTATTTGCAAGCTGGTTCTATTTGGGAGAAATGTTTTCGTCGCCAGGGTGAGTATGTTGAGAAAACATGTATACACGAAGAATAAAGATATAGAATGTAAATAACGTACCTTTTATTTAAATAGCATGAAGAGTTTTTACATTAAATATTCGGAGACATTACTTTTCACCATGCCTCATGGATGGAGTTGAAGCACAGGATATGTGAGAACTGTGATAAAGAACGCTTTTATTTTTAAGAAACATTCTCTCCATTTGCCCTCAACAAATTAGGGAACAATGGAAAACTAAACTCCTCGCTCAGTGGTTTCAAAATGATTACCCAAAGTTTATCTTCTTTTTTGTCTTTCTTTTTCATTCTCACTTTTCGTAAGTCGTTTCGACCTTTGAAATAAGTTCTTTCCTTTTTTCTCATGATACTTAAAAATATTTACTATTATTTCCATTTTCCAATCGGTAGTTGGAAAGTCGCTGGAGCTACTTCATTGTACAATATATGACATTCTTAAGCCTATGCTTCGTCATATACCTTACACAAAATTTCATCCGTGCAGGCCTAGTCATATAGAAGAGCTTTATTTGTTCGGTTGTCTTCCGTCACTAAGCGATACCGTATGCTCAGATGTAGTATTTGCACCATGAAGGTAATGTCTAATAATGGTCAATCCTTTAGAGATCAGAGCAAATATATATAACCTGTTTGTGTAATTTGTACTCAAGGAAAACAACTTTAAGAGATTTATCAGTTTTAGCGTGCTGGGAAATAATAATAATAAGTAGAAAGTAACCTGTATATACACGCAGTTCCAGGTTGCTCTATTGTTTCTTAACATAAAGGCTAGGATACATTGTCGCTCCTCTTTTTATCCGGTCCGGTACATTACACGATATTCATCTACGCTCCTTTTACGATACAATCACGAAAGGACGTGCCATTTTGTCCCAGAATATCCGAGACCTTCAAAGCAATTTACGTCTGCTTGTATTTTTCATTGCCCATCAGCGGCGGACCCCTTAACTTTTCAAAGGTTCTTATCGTTCTGCATTCCGTGTTTAGAAGTAAAATATAGCTTCCTGCAGATGACAGAGAACGATTATCAATTATGTGCTGTATAATTAAGGAGGTTCGACAGGTAGGCTGTGTGAGTTGTGACTTGCAAGGGAGTTGAAAAAGAAGCGCCACTATACCCATGTCTCCAACAATGAGTAAAACGTCTGTCCTTAGATCAGAAAGTCTATTATTTTGCTTTATGTTGTTATTTGATACGTATTCACGGCACTTTGTATCAGTAAACATATCAACCGTGAAAAATCACGGATAGATCCTAAGACACGAAATACGCGATACTATAAGTACAAGACTTTTTCGCAAGGTAATTAGTTTATAGACACAACATAGGATATACCGTCATCTACACGCATTACGATCCTCCGGAAAGCACCATACGGGGTGTGGCGGATGTCCTCTTGTAGCGCGATTTTTTTTTCTCCCCTTTCCTGTTTCATTCGCGAAAGGCGCGTTGGATCAATAACTGGCGGTCAACCATCGATTGTTCATTAATTCGTATGATTTCATCATCGTGGTCTTTTACAGAGAGTTGGGAGGAAGTAATATGCTGCCAGATTCAACGTGGAATGTACCCTCCCAAAATTTCAAATCTCCTTGAGGTTCATAACGCCCTTGTAGCGTATTGCACTGAATTTTGTTGGAAAACTCCGTAACGCTTTTGCGACGACTAATCGTACACGTGAACCTAAAATGGTACGGCTACCTCCATGTTTGAGAAAGCGCCATTTCATTCTGTTTTATTACCATTTTCTGTGTCGGGTCCATATGCCGCAGTGTCTGAAAGGCTGTAAATGAATGAAAGAAGACCAATTACTTTCTGCTTTGATCACAACTCAGTATTGCCTTCAAGATCACATGCCCTATACACACTGCACTTAACGTCAAAATGAATCATGAACAAGTTACGTGAAAGAAAGACAGAATAGTATTTACGAGACCTTAGCTTCGAACCATCAGTGAATCTATTCATAAAAAGAAATGTATGCGTATGCATGTATGTTCCACATCTCCACCTATATCGCAGGACCGATTTCAACTCGGCACACGTATAACTTACTGTCTGGAAAGAACCGACGTGTCGGGGGGGGGGGGGGGCGGGGGGGGGCTGGGGGGGGGGGATAGAAGTGCACGCCACGACGCACAAATACGCAGAGTTTATCGATCCATTATTGACAATGATGGCACTTACTGACTTTAAGCAAACTTAATAAATAATTTCAAACCTTCACGAAACTTTTTATCGCTGACCACCCGCACAAAATGAAGGGAGTCTGTCGTGTACCATATTTTCACTGTTCATTCAGTAAAACATCCACATCAGGCATGGCGTACTAATTTATTAAGTCAATACTAATAACTGTACTAGCGAAGAAGTTTTGCAGACAGTATTCGCATGTGCCACTGAAAACTTGATTACATTGCTCATGGTTCAGAAGCTAAACGTCATAAACACTCTGATGCCAGAAAAACTACAGAATCATGAATGACATTTAACTTTATTACTTCTTTGGTACTAAATCTGTTCGTGACACGTTTCGCAGACTGCATCCACATATACCGTTGAACGAACAAAAGAATTGTATAACTGCACGTCACATAGTTCGGGACAAATGACGTCATAAGCATTGAGCTACTTGAAAACGAAACTGCAGGTCGAAATTCTCTAATGATCCAGCTGAACTATGTGTGCAAATATGCGTGTAATATGTTAAATATATGTGCATTTGCGGGCAAAGCCGCAGGTAAAAAGATCCTCTTACCCTCATGGGTCGATTTAAACCAAACTTGGTACACAAGTTACTTACTATCTGTAAAGAAATACTGAGGGGTAAGGACCAACAGCCTCCTGTGGAGATAGGTGTGGTAACATGGTGACACAAGGGGTTTGCAGGAGATGAGTACAGACAGGGAAGATGAGTAGATAAGAAGAGAGAGGGTAAGGGGAATTGGAGGAGAAGGAAAAACGGTTCAAATGGCTCTGAGTCCTATGGGACTTAACATCTGAGGTCATCAGTCCCCTAGAACTTAGAACTGCTTAAACCTAACTAACCTAAGGACAGCACACACATCCATGCCCGAAGCAGGATTCGAACCTGCGGCCATAGCGGTGTCACGGTTCCACACTGTAGCGCCTAGAACCGCACGCCCGAGAAGGAAATTAGTGTTGAATGTCACATAGACGATGTCTTTAGATACGGGGCGCAAGCTCGAATTATGGAAGGATTGGGAAAGAAATCAGCCATCCTGGATTTGCATGAAGTGATAGAGGAAAATCGAAGGAAACCTAAATCAGGATCGTCAGACGCGGATTGCGAACGTCGTCCTCTCGTCGCTCTCGGAGGTGAGAGATGAACAATAAGGGTAGACATGGAAATGAACAGAGGACGTAAATAGAACTGGACGGGAAAAGAAGAGAGGGCGAAACAGACGGCGATCGAAGGAGAAGTAGATGGACAGAGAGAGGTAAGGAGATGGGCAGCGGGGTGGGAGGAGAAGATGGGTAGAGAGAGTAGAGATGAGGAGCCCGACAGAGGGAGAAGGAGCAGATGGACAGAGGGGAAGAGCAAACAGACAGAGAGAGTGGGAAGAGCAGATATATAAACAGGGGAGGGACGGGGGTACCAGTATATGACCAGACAAGGACTTACCAGGTAATTTCTGTGTTCAAAAATTCAGTGTCAAATTGATGATGATTATATACACACACATCATAAAAAAGTTTTGCATCACTTCGGACCGAGAGTTCCGGAACCTGCACAGAAATTTGGAATAGAGATCAAAATAAACATCATTTCCGACCTTTTTAATGCTCATGAAAACCACACATTGTAAATTGTACCACCATACGGCGATACATTCAGAGGTGGTAGTCCAGATTGCTATAAACACCAGTACCTCTAATATCCAGTAGCACGTCCTCTTGCACTGATACATTTCTGTATTCGTCGCGGCATACTGACCAGAACTTCATCAAGGCACTGTTGGTTCAGATTGTCCTACTCCTCAACGGTGATTCGGCATAGATCACTCAGAGTAGTTGGTGGGTCACGTCGTCCATAAACAGTCTTTCTCAATCCACCCCAGGCATGTTCGATAGGGTTCATGACCGGAGAACATGTTAGTCACTCTACTCGAGTGATGTTATCCTGAAGGAAGTCATTCATATGATGAGCACGATGGGGGCGCGAATTCTCGTCCGTGAAGACGAATGCCTCGCCATTATGCTGCCGATATGGTAGCACTATCGGTACAGCGCCTTCCATACCATCAGCGGCGTACATCGATCCCACATAATGCCACCCCAAAATGGCAGGACACCTCCACCTTGCTGCACTCGCTGGACAGCGTGTCTAAGGCGTTAACCCTGGCCCGGTTACCTCCAAACATGTCTCCGACGATTGTTTGGTTGAGGGAATACACCACATTCATCGGTGAAGAGAACGTGATGCCAAAACTGAGCAGTACACTCGGCATATTGTTGGGACCATTTGTACCGCGCTTCTTGGTGTCGTGGTTGCAAAGATGACCTTGCCATGGACGTCGGGACTGAAGTTATGCGTCATGCAGCCCATTGCACACAGTATCAGTCGTAACACGATATCCTGTGGCTGCACAAAAGGCATTATTCCACTTGGTGGCGTTGTTTTCACAGTTCCTACGAGGCATAATCCGCAGCTAGCGATCACCCACTGAAGTAGTAGCCCCTGGGCGGCCTGAGCGAAGTATATTATAGGCAGTTCGTGTCTCTCTGTATCTCCTACGTGTCCGAACGTCATCGCTTTTGTTCACTCCGAGACGCCTGGACACTTCCCTTGCTGAGAACCCTTCCTGGCACAAAGTAACAAAGCGGACGAAATCGAACCACGTTATTGACCGTCTAGGCATGGTTGAACTACACACAACACGAGCCATGTACCTCCTTCCTGGTGGGATGACTCTAATTGATCGGCTGTCGGCCCCCTCCGTCTTCTAGGCACTGCTCATGCATGTTTGTTTACAACTTTTGATGGGTTTAGTGACCTCTCTGAACAGTCAAAAGGACTGTATGTGTGATACAGTATCTACACTCAACGTGCATCTTCAGGAGTTCTGGGAACCGTGGTGCTGCAAAACTTTTATTGATGTGCGTATATGACTATGAGTCAACTGCTGGAGGTGATCTGAATTGTTACAATGTTCTGAAATATCAGATACGCGAAGATCACTTGAACATTTTATTTATTATCGATTTCGATAGATCTGTGTCGTGATCATTGGATCTTGTAACATATGACAATGTGTTACAAGATACGATGATGACAGCAGAGATCAGTGGAAACGGGTATACAATAAAAAGATGTCTAGGCGATCTTGGCGTACCTGATATTTCAGAATAAGGTACCAACACAGAATAATGTAATGAAAATAATAGTTATAATAATAATAAGAAGAAGAATGTGTTCCTTTTCTATCCAAAGTAGAGATCTGCTTCCAATTTGACATAAACATTTACTACCAGCCACCCTTATCCTTAAGAGACTGTCCATGCAGACCCTAGAAAGTTATGTTACTTTCGGGCGAGTATTGAAAACTTGTTGTTGGCCGGTGAACAACAATAGTGTATAGAGGTTACACCAACATAAATGTACACGTCAAGAGATTCACTGACTATATCATGTGAAGTTACGAGAGGCTAGATTGTAGTACTAGAGGTAGTCGTGAGTGTTCTTGCAATATACGGCTGGTAGAGATTGAGTGAACATGTTCGGTAGAAGAGTGGAGGCAACAGAAGCTCGACCTTATGAAATATGAAAATTACGTATTCTCAGTTGCAGATCTACAAAGATGACAGAGATCAGAAACAACTAAAGCGCTGGGGTAATACCACCTTTGAAAGACGATGACGGCAGTCAGCACAAAAACAAGCTACTTTTAAAATGTCTTAGCATTATGTAGTCTATCTGAAATCCTTCAGTGTCCCCAAATCTTTTCCACATATATAGCCTTCTTTCCTGGTTCTTTAACCAAGTGTACGCGAAGATTAAATTGTGTTCTGTACAAAACTCTACCGGTTTCCTCCCTTATACTTTTCCCCAGTCCTTATTCAAATAGGTACTATTTTTTCTTCTCTTCTTCCTACCGAACGCCAGTCCCACATCACAATCAAATTTTTCCTCTCCCTTAACTATCTGAATGATTCATTTTATTTCATCGAATAGTCTCTCAACCTTCTCGCCATCTTCTGTGTCATTTGGCATACAGAGTTGCACAGAATTAAACAATTGCACAAGGCATGCCTGCATCCGGTTCTAGAATGCAACAAAACTTTACCTAAAAATAAAATACACATCAAATTGTAAATGGTGGCTTCTAATCTACTCTGAAATGTAGATATGTATATGGAAAACTCATGTTGCCGTCTTAGAACATGTAACGTCGGAGGATTTATAGTACTGGCACATCTACATAAGATGTTGTAGTTCTGGCATTCTAGCGGTAGGAGCGTGGAGAGCCGTCAGCTGACAAATTTGAAAAGGGAAGTTAGTAGGCTGAAGTTAGCTGTAATGGAAATTAGTGAATTTCGATATCAGGGAGGACAAGATTCATTGTAGGATTAGTACAGCGTTATACACCTAATCAGGAAACCAAATACGGGTAATATCGGAGTACATCTAAGTATGAATAAGAAAATAGGAAAGCGAGAAAGTTACAACGAACAGTATAGTGAATGTAGTGTCGTAGTCAAGATTAACACGAAGCCATTATTCTACAGCTTATGCTAAACCATAACCGCAGTCAGTGATTTCATTGTTGATTGAATGCGGTTGTTAGCTGTCAATCCAGTGCCTGGAGCACTGCCAATGATTACGTAGTACATGACAGAGACTGTGTTCCGGTGACTGATTTTGCTTGACTATACGAACTTTTAACTTTATTTCGGGATCTGAGGAAGCTATGAACTGTAATCATTGCTGCATCTGATCTTTACATTGGTATATGTACGAGATAACAACCTTAAACAACGTTTGCAATTGTGACAAACAGCACTTTTGGTCGTTCAACGTTTGCTGTTCATATCCGTGAAAAAGTAGTGTGCAGTTAAATGTACTTTCTTCAAATGTGTTTCCCTGTTCCCTGTAGTCGAGTCTTGGCTCACACAACAAACATTAATTACTGTTTAATCGCTTTTTATTTTGATGAGTAGTTCATATGAGGTCAATTGACGCATATGTATGAGCATTGTTTAATAATTACTTATTTGGTTAAAAACATAAACCTTTGGTTTCATCAACATCACTAATTTGTGTAAATAGTAGTACTAATAGTAGAAGTGGTTTTATTAATACGTTGTTCACCTTACGAACTGAACCTGTAGTGGTATTAAAAAAAACAAATGTTTGTTTACACATCCACACGTTCACTAAAAATCTTGATTGCGTCTGGTTCGACAATGATTTGAACTGTAGTCATCTCTAACGCGATTCCGGTGTTTTAGCCACTGCACTACCTCGTTCAGTCATGTCATAATGGTCTGTAGCGTTATTGAGGGAACCATTTGCCTAAAGCAGTTTAGGAAAACTAGGGAAAACCCAAGCCGGCCGGAGTGGCCGAGCGGTTCTAGGCGCTACAGTCTGGAACCGTGCGACCGCTACGATCGCAGGTTCGAATCCTCCCTCGGGCATGGATGTGTGTGATGTCTTTAGGTTAGTTAGGTTTAAGTAGTTCTAAGTTCTAGGGGACTGATGACCTCAGATGTTAAGTCCCATAGTGCTCACAGCCATTCTTGAAAAACCAATTAGAAACGCATTCTATCGCCGCGTACAAAGGGCCTGTTTGCTTCAAATAGAGCAGTCTCAGTCGTTTTATCTCTTGTATATCACAATTAATTATTTAACAACGTAAATAACGTATTACTGATCACCGTACACTCTAAGCTCTCTGTACACAAATTATTTTATCAAATAACACAACCGATTGTATTATCTGACATCGGGGCAATGATGACGGTGCTCGATTTCAATTTCTTGTACTGCAAATTTTCATTTTCATGCTTTAAAAACTAAGTAAGAGTCCCCCATAGCCAATAATATTTTCAGCTCATAATGATAATAAGATGTTAGTATTATCTAATGCAGAGTTTTGATGAAAAGTACCTCAGAAAAGAAATATTTTGTGAATCGAATAGATGTTTTCTAAGTATTCCTCGATAAAAAAAGGAGACGGTAATGAACAGATATTTTTTTCAAATTTAGGTCAAACGCCTTTTAACATCTGTTGACTGTAACGGAATCTGTATTACTGGACACGAACTGTAAACACGTTATGCTTTGCAAGGAGAGGTTCGCAATACCTCTGCAAGTTTTAGTACCAGAGAGATTGTCACTGGCACCACCTGGGAAGTGAAGTTTATGGAGGTTGCAAGGAAGTGAACTCTTGCTGTAGCTTTTCAAGTACCTCTCGACAAAGTGGGCCATTAGTTGCAAACGTAAAAAGGGTCAAGCTTGGCTATAAAAACATGAGTTTGACAGTCGATCGCAATTTGATGATGACCTAACAATTTCATCGGAAAAAATAGACACAACTGCAGAGAAAAACCAATGAACTGAAAACGTTATTAGCAAAGGTAGAATTCCAGTTTCTTCTTTTTAAAAAAACTGAATTTATTACAAACATCAAATCACCACCCACGGCACTAATGGTAGGTAGAAAAAAAGTCAAATTGACTGAGAAATTTAAATAACTAGGGGAGTAGATAGAGGCAAGCTCCTCTACAAAGAAAATTGGTATTGTGGATCAGGTAAGTCGAAAGAGTGTCTCAAATAACCAAATGTGTGTGTAGAAGAAGAAAAGAATACTAGTTATGCCAAGATGGGACAGTACTAAAGAGTTTGCAATTCGAAGAAAGAGGCGACATATGTTGAGAAAATCCCTAGGTCCAGACGAAGGAAACGTCGGATTCAAAGGACGATGTACAATTGCAGAGTAGTAACGCCCCCGAATTATTTATGTGAAAACTCTTAAAGTTTTTTAAATAAAGCAAACGAAATTTGCCATCTACATTTTTATTCACCGTGTCTACATATTTACCTCTCACCATTGTCACCCTGGCGACGAACACATTTGCTCGATTATAGAATGTTTGACTAAGTCCTCAGAGCTACAACTTCATCTCTGCTTGCCATGTTTCATCGCCAACACAGAGAAGTTCTTGAAGGTGTTCGAAATCGAATGGAGTAAAGTTGGGACTACGTGTATGATGATCGATGACAGTGAACCCAAGGGATCGGACTATTGCAGATGGCACAGCGCTCCTGTATGCTCTGGCATCGCGATTCTGATGTAGGTGGTGCTCTATGTGTGGACGAAATCATAGAATTAGAAACTCGGTTGCTGCACGCTGTTTCTCGTACACTCACATAGTTGCGTTACACACCAGCATATTACACGTTTAATTCGGAACCCTCTAGTGGCAGAGGCCTGCAGATGTGTAGACATGAAGAATGATGGAGTATGAAGTTAATAATGTTTGTTTTATTTAAAAATCATTCAGTGTTTCGACGAAAAATTCGGTGGCATTACTTTTCACCACGCACTCGTAAAAATGATGTCATCTCCACTGCCCCTACGAATCAACAAAGATCGAGAAGTCGTACCTTGCACTACTTTCTCAACCAGAAAACAAAGGAGACGTTATTGACCCAGCTGGAAAAGGACTTTCAAGAAGTCGTAACAACACTGGGTGACTTCCATTAACGTATTCTGCCCAAGACTAGACTCCAGTAGTATATACAGGGTGTTACAAAAAGGTACGGCCAAACTTCCAGGAAACATTCCTCACACACAAATAAAGAAAAGATGTTATGTGGACATGTGTCCGGAAACGCTTAATTTCCATGTTAGAGCTCATTTTAGTTTCGTCCGTATGTACTCCAACGTGATAAAATTGTATATTTTCACAATCAGCATGTGTGGGCTGAGAATCCGCACGCAATTGTGCAATCACGTCATCAACACAGACTTTCTGTGAACGTTTGGGCAGGCATTGTTGGTGATGTCTTGATTGGGCCCCATGTTCTTCCATCTACGCTCAATGGAGCACGTTATCACGATTTCATACGGGATACTCTACCTGTGCTGCTAGAACATGTGCCTCTACAAGTATGACACAACATGTGGTTCGTGCACGATGGAGCTCCTGCACATTTCAGTCCAAGTGTTCGTACGCTTCTCAACAACAGATGCGGTGACCGATGGATTGATAGAGGCGGACCAATTCCATGGCCTCCAAGCTCTCCTGACCTCTACGCTCTTGACTTTCATTTATGGGGGCATTTGAAAGCTCTTGTTTACGCAACCCCGATACCAAATGTAGAGACTCTTCTTGCTCGTATTGTGGACGGCTGTGATACGATACGCCATTCTCCAGGGCTGCATCAGCGCATCAGGGATTCCGTGCGACGGAGGGTGGATGCATGTATCCTCGCTAACGGAGGACATTTTAAACATTTCCTGTAACAAAGTGTTTGAAGTCACGCTGGTACGTTCTGTTGCTGTGTGTTTCCATTCCATGATTAATGTGATTTGAAGAGAAGTAATAAAATGAGCTCTAACATGGAAAGTAAGCTTTTCTTTATTTGTGTGTGAGGAATGTTTCCTAAAAGTTTGGCCGTACCTTTCTGTAACACTCTGTATATTGCCAAGGAGAAAGCAAAATTAAAAACTGACAAGACGTGGAATGAAGTGCTTAACCAAAGTCCCCAGTTTCAGGCGCAGGTGGGAGTAAAATTATAAGTGCAGTTAGAATAGCGATTTCGGGAGATGTCTACGAAAACAGAAAGATCGCCGGTGAAGATTGCACACAATTATTCGTCCAAGAGAAAGGAAGACGATGTTGTTCTCTTCACCTTTTTTCCCTATTCCACTTCCTATCATCCACTACCAGCATTCTTTCAATTTTATATGGTAGCCTGTTATTGCTCTGTAGCCCCGATGTTCTCATCGAAGCTGTAAGAAGTGTTTAATTTGGTAGGAAGTCAACTCAGCACTAGTTTTGTCAATTCATTACCAACACTGTCCACGTACAACGCACATGCGAGGTCCCAGTGAAACCACCATGCGTGCAAAAGATGCCTGAAAAGCCGTACAAATTGCACAGGTCAGGGCCACTTCCGTAGATATATTAAAATGAAATGGCCGTAAGGCACTGTTGAGAGAGTGTCTCCAACCGGGGAAGCTCGGCTGACGAGTTGCAAGTTTCTTCCGTTGACGCCACAGTGGAAGACTTGCCTGTCGATGATAATGAAATCATGAGGTCACCACAGCACTCAGTCCCGGAGAGGAGGAAATCTGGGGCCTGGCGGCGAATCGAACCTGAGCCCACTGCTTCGCACTCAGATACTTTGGCCACTCAGCTAAGAGACGGAACTTCTCGTGTACTAACTCAATAGTTCGAGTTCGCCGTTCCTCGGCGTAGCTGGCCGTTCATGCGAATCTTTTGCTGATAATGTCACTTGATTGTTTTCAGGAGCGGATTCAAGTCTTGGCTCTTGGTGACCGTGATATCACCCTCACCCCCTCGCCATAATTGTAAAAGTGTTTATAGTTTTACAATATTATGTCATTCCCCAAGTTTCTCAGCTAACATCACGAAAACAAAGTAATTTTAATAATAAAATAATATTAATACTATCTGAATCCTAGGCAGCTTTGGTACTTTCCTGTAATGGTGAAAGCAATTTATATTGCACGGGGCTGGGTGGGGAAAAGTGTGGGGACTGGAGGAGGAAAGAAAAACTTACCATCGGCAATGCAACGATTAATAAAGTTGGTTGGCGAGTTATTAAAACACTTTAACTTTAAACTTAACTTTTTGTTTTGTGAAAATATTTTATGATTATAATTTTTCTTGTAGCTCTTGTCCTTGTTTCTATGCTCAACTGTCACAGAAAACACAGATAAACTTTCTACATGTTTTTAATGAAAAACACATTTGGAAATCATTTTACATTCCTACAAGAGCTTTTGCTCCATCTCTCACGACATCAGTGTCGACGTGACGTTAAACCTAGTCTTCCTTCCTTCCTCCTTCATGTCCAAGAAAAGTTTCATGAGGACAATACATAACGCTATCCTACAGAAGTATACTGATGTCCAATTTTAAAGTAACAAACGGAGATTTGGGAAGATTGCGTTTATTTTGCCAACAATATAAACAGGTGGTAGTCAAGTAGAAACAATGTAAATAATACTTCAGTATCAATTGCATTATGCATAACGATAGACAAAGAAACGTTATTCCTTTTTCTCCAACTTCATGGATTTGTACATTTATTCAGACAACTGGTTAATGTGCTCAGTATTTGGTGTAACCATCTCTGGCACCAATATTGGCCTGACAAGGATGGGACATGCTGTGAGTGATGTCATCAATCTGATGTTTAGGCCGCGCGGGGTAGCCGCAGGTCTAACGCGTCTTCCTACTGTCCGCAGGGGTTAGAGTCCTCCCTCGGGCATATGCGTGAGTGTTGTCTATAGCGTAAGTTAGTTTAAGTTAGCTTAAGTAGTGCGTAAGCTTAGGGACCGATGACTTAAGCAGTTTGGTCCCATAAGATCTTACCACAAATTTACTCATTTTACTCTGATGTTCAGGCAATAACGCCCATTCTTCCTGCAGAGCCGCTTACAAGTCTTGGAAAGTGATTGTTGGACCCTGACGTGAAGCAACCTGTATCCCCAGTGTATCTCAGACATGCTCTGTGGGATTCAAACCGGGAGAGTGAGCGGGTCACGCCATGCGTGCAATATCTTTCATTTCCAAAAAAAATGTCAACCACCCTTGCTTTATGAGGTTGAGCATTATCGTCAGTTAATACGAAGGCTGGGACCACAGCACCTCGCAACTATCGCGCACGAAATCCCAGGATCTCGTCACGGTAGCCGGCAGCAATTCAGTCTTGCTGATACACCCATACATCTGCATGAAGAGGTGTTCGAAAAGTCAACATGATCCCTGCCCACACCATTATGAATCCTTTCCACAATGTTTGGGTCCCAAAATCGTGTTACACGTGTCCTTCAGATGCGAATCATGACGTCTGCTGACAATTTGTATGATTTTATCAGGAATTAGGCACAGACGGGGAAATATCAGCTTCTAGCTTTAATTTTGGACACCAGTGTATTTTCTACTATTTGAAAGATGGGGTCTGATCACTTTCTGAAAAAGCTGTTGGTTTCACTGAAGAATGGCCCATGTGGATAACTCTGAACGAGCACAGAACTGGGTTGATGAGGTCAAAAGACTATTTGCAGAAAAATGAGGTTACTCTACAACATAAACACTTTATAACTGTGAAGTTCAACAAACTATGGAGATTTAAACCAATGTAGAATGTGTCCTGAACGATGTTCCACTGATGATGCCCACTAGCTTTGAAACGTTGTGATTGTCAGATAATGGTCTTTAGTTCGTTAGATTGGTATCATCGTTATCTTTACAAAATTGTTAAGGCTTTCGTGGCCACTTGTTGACAAACTGCCTATTGGCTTCTGTCTCGGGTTCTTCGGCCGACGTTCATCTAATGATTTTACTAACGTTTTGCCAGCACGAGTGGCTGGCATTGTCAAAGCCTCAGCCTCCATTGCCGGTGGTAAACATCGTTATCTTGTATTTGTTTCTACATTCTTTTAACGTATACCAGTGTAGACTATGCTCTATAAGATGTAACATGAATGTTTTTAAGTAAGCAATTATTTTATAGATTTTATTATGTAAGTATATGTCTGTATTTTTTTCGTTAAAGATTGGTGCTTTGACGTGAATAAATAAAATAAACTACTCATTAGAATCCAAATGTGCTACATATCCATCACAAACAGGATTGTAGTTATTCTCATGATATCACATGCACTCACTTCACCTATTCACAAGCAAATTGTCACCTTCCGCCACAGTCCAGGCCACAAGCTACACTTCACCACAATCTACAATTGAGATAAGAATGTAGACTGTACTAAAATATT
This sequence comes from Schistocerca americana, assembly GCF_021461395.2. Taxonomy (NCBI): domain Eukaryota; kingdom Metazoa; phylum Arthropoda; class Insecta; order Orthoptera; family Acrididae; genus Schistocerca; species Schistocerca americana. Next base: position 282,108,254 of record NC_060119.1, on the reverse strand, counting down.
ATTAGTGCCCTTTTCTTACTTACTTTGTTCTTAACATATGGTGCCTCCACACAGCACGACATAATTACATCATGTGTAGAAGTCAATGTCCCATTTCGACAGGTTCAATTAATGTTTGTGTAACAGACCATGAGTTATGGTGCACACTACAAGAAAGATCGAGACAGGTTTCAGTCGTCAAAGAGGTGTGGACTCAGCGGGGTCCGTGAACATGTGTCATCACTGGTCGCACGTCAGCGGACGTCTGTGTTCACTCACCGATTACTGTGAGCCGGACGACGGAGTTGCGGGTGGGCGATCGGCGGAAGTCGACCCTGCAGCGGTAGGAGCCGGCGTCGGCGACGCGCACGCCCTCAATGGCCAGGTGCGGGCCGGGAGGCCGGTCGCCAGCCAGCCGGAAGAAGGAGCGCCCGCCGAGGCGCCGGTCGTCCGCCCAGTGCGACGGCACGCGCCCGCGAGCGTCCACGCTGCAACACCGCAGCACAGGTGTCACCGTGGCTGCCGGTACTAGGTAACAGGTATCGTGACTGGGGGATTTTAGGAAAATAAATAATCTTTATTCAAATAAATATTTTAAACACGTTTCTGTAGTTACATAAATTCCTGATATTCACTTATCTGTCACATATATGAAGAAGAATGTATGTGTCATATGTCCTGTATCTCCTCCAAAACCTCTCTACGAGTTTCAACCATATTTGGCTGAGGTGGCCACAAAAATATCATCACTTAGGGATCTGGATCAACACCAATGGAGATACAGGCATAAACGTGATTTTCCAGCCCCTGGCATGTAGGCTGCCCTGAAGGAAAATCAAGTTGTGTGGAAACAGTATCAGACTGCCAAATAAGTCTACTTTGCAGAACAGATTACTTGTCAGAGTAAGGAAACAATTATCCAGGCCACAGCATGTAGGCTGCCCTGCATGACAAGTGTGTTGGTACAGTATACTCGTAGGCATGCCTTATGGAACAGCTTCGCGTGGCAACCTATACATCAGGGGCAAACAAATTACTTTTTGTACCTCTGCTTTGCCTTCGGTGCCTCAATTGGGAGCAGTGTTGGCCTGCTTAATTGAATTATACTGCAGGTACTATATGTGATGATCTCCATGGTTGGGGACTCGTTGAGATGGATGGACGAGAAGATGAACATGGAGAGCGGCAGGAGGAAATAAATAGAAAGAGGAGGGGACATTACTGAGGTAGGTTGCAGATATAGAGGGATAGATGGTTGATGAGAAAGTAGGAAGAGGAAGCAGAGATGGATGTAGGAGGTTATGTTTATAGAGAGAGAGAGAGAAGAGAGAGAGAGAGAGAGAGAGAGAGAGAGAGAGAGAGGGAGGCAGGGAGGAGAGTGTGACAGAATGCGGCATGTGGAGGAAATGGACAGGGAAATGGGCAGGTAAAGTAACAGAGAGAGTGGGGAGGAGGAGACAGATAGATGTGGGATGATGTGGTGGACGCACAGAGGGAGGAAAGGTGGACGCACAGAGGGGAGGTGTGGGAGAAGAAGCTAGATTGTACATAATATTTACTATTTTTTATCAGTATCGGTTATTTTAACCACAGAGTCCGCTGATTTATTTGTGCACTGTGCTATTGCAACATGAGTGTCACCTTCCTTCCAACTCATAGATATATGGGTCATTTCTGGTGCTGTATCGTGCAAGTCAATAATAAAGTGCTTAAAGAATAAGCAACAACAGCTTATCATATGCAGCAGTATGTTGCAGAATTTAAGGGTAATCTAAGTGCAGATGGACATGTCCAAAAATAGGATTGGCCTCACAACGACCTCAAGTTACACCACACCTGGAGAGTGTATCCATCAACATACATTGTAAATCTTCACAATTATTGCATGTACAGCTTTCTTGGCAATAAATGGACGAAATTGCTGTGAGCTTGGGGAATTAATTTGTGCTGATTTTTGGATGACTTATAAGCAGAAAATGGGAATAGAACGAGAATATATACTAGGAGAACTAGAGTATCGGATAACGAGACGGGGGAACAGCGATTGAAGGATAATTACGAGCGTCAAACAGTTTCACAACGAAGGCCAAGTTGAGGAGTAAAGCCTACGAGTCTCTTACGTGATAACTCGTAAGGCTTTTTAAATACAACAAACGTCATTTACATTTTATAGCTTTTCTGTTCATGTCTACATATTAATATCGCAACGTAGTCAGCCTAGCGATAAACATTTCTCCTAACAAGAGAAAAGTTTGAAGATACCGTCACTTGGAAATGGCTGAGTTCATTGACGGAGCCACAATCGGACCCCTGTTTGAACTACTTCTTCGTTATCAAAGTGCGGTCCTCGAAGTTTCGGAAATAGATGAAAGTCGGATTGGGCCAAGTCGGTACTGTGTGATGAATGACTGATGAAAATACACGCAAGGTGTCATATTCTTGCAGATATCGCAGCGCTCGTATGTGGTCTGGCATTCTCATGCTTAAGGAGAGGATGATCCTTGTGTGGTCGAACTATTCGAATTTATGCTTTCAGTTTTCTGGGGGTCTCGCACTACTTCGACATAGCGGCCATGTTATACACTACAATTCATCGCCCGTTAACGGCAGAAGGTTGCAACTTGCATCAGCGTAATGGGAAAGTCGACCGAGTAATCTGCATGACATGTAATCCTTCAACTAACCCTGAAAACACAATAAAATATTCGGTGGCCTTACTTTTCAGCACGCCCTTGTATGTTTAGTTTCTTGTTGAACTGTATCCCGAAACGATCAATGTATGAGGTCAAGAATTTACAATGGTTCATTTTAATTCTTCTCAAAATAGTTGCACGAGGCAACAGGAAAGCTTTTTTTCCAGGGCCATACTAACCATTAATCCTTGCGCATTATCAAGGATTCTGTAATTAGGCGCCGTATCTGAATTAGTTTTTAGGATCTCGCGGTCCATTTTCGGAAAGGTGGGAAGTGAACTGGCGGCTAACACTGATTATAATATCGACGCCACATAGGTGAACTGGAACAAGTGCAAGAGTTTGGTCTCCTCAGGTTATCTGGGTGGACTGTCATAACTGTCTCACCCTATATATTTACTAAATTGTGTTCCTTAGCAGCACAGTTGAGAAACTTGCGAAGGAACGGTTTCTTCTGTACATTTCAGCCCGTTCATGATGTCGAAAGGAAGATTAGCGGTCTTAGTGGATCTACAGCATAAATGTTACAAAACACAGACGTGTTTGAAAACAATGCTTGGTTTCAAACCAGATTAAAATTTTGAAATGTGTTAGATTGTCATAAAGAAGTGGATGCTAATGTGAGTGTGAGATTATGTGTCCCGCTATAAATATGCCAGACTGAGTTTTGTGCTGTGGAGCACTAATTTTCAGAGTATGAAGGTGTGTTTCGCGATAATCATCAGTTATTTATGGTACAGAACTTGAAGACTGTAAATCTTCAGAAGTCAGTGGCACATAACATAAATTGCGTTCCTGAGTAATGAGTGCTGCTTATATTCACATAAATTAACAGAATTATACTATTCGTGTAATCTTATGTCAACGGCAATTCAGTGAAATAACTCATTGTGTAGTATAGTATTCATGAATAGAAGAATTATCGGAGGGTGTCATTATTTCCGAGATCAGGCGAACACATTAACGTGTGATACATCTCACAATTATATTCAGTCAGAAGAGGGGTCCGTTACATATCTGAAAAGAAAACCTCGTAAAGTGACTGGTACATGTTGACTCACGAATACGTATCAGCTCAGTTACGTTGATTTTATAATTAAAAAATGTGCAGTAAAAAAATTGGGAGGAGGATCAAAGTCCTCACGGAAGGAAGCGAATTTCCGTGCACTCTGTATTTATTTTCCAGTTGCGGCAGAAAAGATTCACTCAAGTTATGGTTGGCAGTTGGGAGGCTCCCAGTGAAAAGTGAGCTTAGTCTGCTTGCCAAATCGTGAAGTGGCGATTTCCTGGTACGGATCTTCATGTGCGCCCATAGAATCCCCTAAGGCCTCAAGTGCCTGCATGAGAAGTGACAAGAACCTACGCAGCATGGATGTTAACAGGAACACAGCTCTTTTCTTTCCCTTGCAGCGCGGCAATAATGTTACAACGTCCACAAAAATATCAACCCGGGCAATATAGTGTATGGCCCCCACTATAAGCACAGTGTGTGCTGTGCCATTCGGTATATAAAGACAGTTTGATCGGGTATCAACCTGATAGCACCGATACACACATTAACAAGCCATGAAAGAGAAATTTTAGTTCACCTCCATTTTAAGCTTTAGGGTACATGTCGTTACATTGGAAACAAGCACGCTGTCGCTTCTCCAACGGTGTTTGGGCTCGGTGTTCAGTTGAGAATGCGACGCAAAGAATTTTGTAGGCATTCACGTCCTGGCTTTCATCTGACTGTGATGTTTGAGGATCTATGTGTCGCTTATGCAGAAACGCAGATAACATGTGATGTTAGTCATATATCACAGTCCGAACTCAGAGTAGCTCACCTTTAACATAGTCATTTCTGCTTCTTCAATGCTAATTTCTTTGTTCTGAATCTCTTCTTAATTTGAAACAGCGAGCTGGAGAGATGAGGAACTCATATACTTTGTTATTTCAATCATTCTACCGAGTGAAATCATAGTCACACATAATTAGCTTCGGGTTTTCATGCTAGCTTTCTATGTTTCCCTTATTGAAAACTATAGTAATACTTCAATTTTAAAATATTTAAAACAATAATTCTAAAATCTGTTTCCGCTTGTGAAACCTTTTTCCTACAACTTCACCAAAGGATAGGCGATCTTTGACAGATAAATGTTGGTGTAAGTTGTCGTTCCTGTGTGATGTTGATTCCACAGCGTTTCGTGGTTGAATGTTGAGTGGAATGGTACATATATAGTATGCACATCTGTTAAAATTTGTTAACCCAAGTGACGAACGACTAGCGTTCGCTCGTTTTATATCAGTCTTCTAAATCAGCTACTAATACAAATTAGTTTCTACATTCGCTAACGAAACATCGAGCTATCTGTAATAGATTATTTCAACAGACTGCAACGTCTGAACACAAATATGCAAACTGTTATATCCGTGGTCTTACAGTTAACAGTTCTAGAATGATAGCAGTTATTTGTGCAATCTGGAAACCTTTTTATAAAAAGTCAAGGTAAATGAACCTCTCAGACTTTGTAAAAGTAACTTGCATAAGCCAGGGGAATAATGAGGCCTAATGCTGATTGTTATAATATTCTAGTGCTTTTGCTGTTGTCGAAGATCCTGCTTTTACTGGGCTACTACATTACCTGAAAACCAGTAACACCCGAAACATCGCAGAAATTTGCTGAGTACTGTTTACAAGAAGTTCAATTTAAGTCAACATGCCATTTTCTGCCACTGTATATTATTAAATCGTACCGAAACCTATTTTTTTATAATTCAGTGTGCTATTGTGTAGAAGTATTACTTATTTTCGTCACAACTGAGCTGATCTCCAAGCTCACCACTAGGAATCTTACCTTTAGAACAAAGAACTCAGATCTGACAATCCGACTAACTTTATCCACAAGATATAAAATTGCGAGTAACTATCACTTTGCAAAATACGTCCGCCGCGACAGTGTCGAATGCACATCATACAAATGTGCCATGGCGCCATTGAATTAGTATGCTATTCTGTCTGGCGTTACTGGCTCAGGTGTAGTGTCGACTATCCCTCTTGACGCCCCATTGCCAATATCAATCAGGAAGAGTTGGTATCTGTGGGCTGTGTCCTTAAAAGGTATTTTCTTGCCGAGATATGTACGGGGTTCGCTAGCCCGAGAGAGCGGCACAAAGTTTGGGGATTGCCGGTAGCGTCGCGACAAGAGACGGCCACGAGGTCCGAATGGCCGAAACCACGAGCTGCGCAGGAAGGGTCTGAGCAGAGCGAAGATGCCGTAGTGCTTCACCGTGGTTAGCATCGACTACAAGCAGCAGGTCGTTTGATTGACAACATTCCTCTCGGACGACCGCTCGTGGCCTGCCTGCCCTCTTCTACCTGGCTTTCATCGGCACCACTCAGTAACCAAAGCGACGCACCTTGGATCCATGTAACTGTTTGCTGATAAAGGGGAGTAGCATTCTGTAATCGTCTTCGTGATTTGTTTCATTGTCTGCCTGCCCTCCTTATTATTTTCTAGTTTGTACCCGACCATCAGAGTTTCACTCGGTCGGTTTTTTGGTCGTAGATATTGACAGTAGTGTTGTACTAAGACACTGGTTGTCGTTTGAAAATTTGTCCCGCTATTATACGGCCTTTTCTTTCCGGTTTGTACCCGATCATTAATGTTCTAATTACTCAGCTCTGGTCGTAAATACAGCCGGAACAATTGTACTAAGGCACAGGTTGCCTTTAACCGAAAGAGGGACCTTGTGGTTAGATTTAGCTGTTAACCGGTTCAATTCTCTTATTGTAATTGCATTTCGCAGTCATTAGTCATAATCTGAACAAGCCGCTCTACTAAGCTGTTCCTTTCCGTGTTTGAAAGACCCTGTCATTATCGGTGTACTTTAACTGGATCTCGTAGTTCCGTCGAATGAGTTATTTTGTAATAAGTGTTCACAAGTGATATTCTAAGATGTTCCTTCAGAGCGGTCATAATAATTAATTGACAATCAGTTTAACCTTGAAAATATTAACAGCCAACTGTCACCAGGGCTTTAGTCAAGTGCCAGCAGGGTCAGGGAAGGATCCAGTCGCACCTTGGTTGTCGTTTGAAATTAGGAGGTAGGTTGCTTTGAAGTATATCATTGTCATATTGTTAGCTGTTTGTTTAAGCACAGGTGCGCATCTTAACCTCGAACCTTTGGACATACAGCTTTCCAGTTAAAGGTTAAGTCATTTGTTTTGAGTAACTGAATCAATCTTGTCATCAATGGTGCTTATATAGTTTTCATGTGTTGCAGAAGGTCATTTAATAAGACAGACTGTGTGCAGCGCGGTAGTAAACACCGCTGTTTCACCCGACAACGGGCGGCCTGCAGGTGCGGCCGTCTTGTAATCATTGTCATATTTTGCAAAACAGCACTTCAGATTTCTTTTGAAAAAGTTAAAAACTTATTCAATTTAAGGTTAGGTTCAAAACAATTTAGCAAATTTGTTCATTTATGGTTAAAGCGTTCGACTGTCTGTAAAACACAGTGTATATATTTTTAAATAAACAGGTTGTGTGAAAAGGAAGTTATATTGGTGGGTCCTCCCTTCCACGTTTTCCTTAATTCCAGTAAGTACCACGTATCACAGAATTTAACCTTTATTTTTATAATCCTGTTGTTGGCTCCCACTGTTTTTCCACATCCCTTGTACGAAGCACTGGATCCGTCTCTATCGCGTACGAAACTTTTTCTGACACGAAAATTTAGTTTATGTTAATAAATAACTTAGCTTCAGCTGTAATTAAAATTAAGAAGCGATTTCCGACACAATTGAATTATGTAGATCTATACAGAAGGTGATCCGGCCGGAGTGGCCGAACGGTTCTAGGCGCTACAGTCTGGAACCGCGCGACCGCTACGGTCGCAGGTTCGAATCCTGCCTCGAGGATGGATGTGTGTGATGTCCTTAGGTTAATTAGGTTTAATTAGTTCTAAGTTCTAGGGAACTGATGACCTCAGAAGTTAAGTCCCATAGTGCTCAGAGCCATTTGAACCCATTTATACAGAAGGTGAATTTAAGATTCAAACAAAACTACAAAAATCATATTCCAGAACGTACAACTTGTATACGCTTAGCGATACAAAACTTTGGAAGGATGTTATCTATGTATTTTGCAAATCAACGGTAATGGAAGGTTTCAAAAATGGTTAAAATGGCTCTGAGTACTATGGGACTTAACTTCTGAGGCCATAAGTCCCTTAGAACTTAGGACTACTAGTTTGTAGTAACTAACCTAAGGACATCACACACAGCCATGTCCGAGGCAGGATTCGAACCTGCGACCGTAGTGGTCGCGCGGTTCCAGACTGTAGCGCCTAGAACCTCTCGGCCACAAGGCCGGCGAAGGTTTCTAGAGAGAGCTTTCGCTAGACGACATAATAATTTCGTAATAGCTTCCCGGAGAGAGAAATTCCACGTGTTTCAAGAATATTAATTTAACTGTGGCTTTCGCCTAGCTATGTCAAGAGTAGGAATATTTGGACGAGACAGAGATTTTACTGCGACTTTCTATAGTAGCTTCCAGAAGCTTGCTAGTAGTGGGAAGTCTCGTTAAAAGATGTTATTCAAATGATATCAGTAGAAGTGAGCAAGATTTTTGCATGCAGTGAACCACCTTTTAACACTCAGTGGGCAGTTTGTAGCTGTTGCTAGCATATAGCAGTGCATGAGCGCTGTTGCAGCTGAAGTTACCCCAGCCGAAGGTCTTGTAAACCGCGCTCGCGCTACCTTGAGCAATGCTCTTCAACAGTCCGGACCAGTGAGAGAAGTAGATGCCGCTGTCTATAAACTTTGCATCTAAATCATTTGAAGTGTTTGACAGGGTTCAGTATTCCGTGGCGAAACTTCTTTCCAGCTATATGCTTGCTGTTTATTGTGTTGGTCCTTTGGTGACTTTTAACGCTCCATCTGTGTTCTTGCGGTCAGCGCTAAGGCTCAGCCTGGGCTCTCTTAGTATTAGTGGACTTGTCTACTTCAGACCGGTTGTACCAGTCTTGCAAACAAAGATTTAGTAATTCATGTAAATGAATAAAAATTATATTGACTTTGATGACTAACTGAAAAACATCAGCTGCCGACAGGTGTTGTTGATTTACCTCGACGTGGACAGTCGAAAATGTGCGCCCCGACCGGAACTCGAACCCGGGAGCTCCTACGTACATGGCAGACGTTCTATCCATGTGAGCCACCGAGGACACAGATGAATAGCGCGACTGCAGACACTTATCCCTTGCACGCTTCCCGTGAGACTCACATTCCCAACTGTCCACAATTCTACATATGTAATGTACCTTATAGACATTTGCCCATCCACTCATTACTCGCGCACGCTTTGGCGATTCCCGTAAGAGTTTGGGTCGGGGCGTACATTTTCAACTGTCCACATGAGGTATATCAACAACACCTGTCGGCAGCTGAGGTGTTTCAGTCATTTATTCCAGGGAAAAGCTGTACGGTAATCAAAAGTATTCTGTTCTTGCGAGAACAGTTACTGTCTTCACATATATAGTTATAATGTTACCCAGCCATTGGCCTTCGTCTGTGCGAATGCGCACAGGTTGCCCAAACTATTACGGGAATCGCCAAAGCGTGCGCGAGTAATGAGTGGATGGGAAAATGTCTATGAGGTACATTACATATGTAGAATTGTGGACAGTTGGGAATGAGAGTCTCACGGGAAGCGTGCAAGGGATAAGTCCTTGCAGTCGCGCTATTCATCTGTGTCCTCGGTGGCTCAGATGGATAGAGTGTCTGCCATATAAGCAGGAGATCCCAGGTTCGAGTCCCGGTCGGGGCGCACATTTTCAACTGTCCACATCGAGGTATATCAACAACACCTGTCGGCATCTGAGGTTTTTCAGTTAGTCATCATTTATTCCAGGGAAAAGCTGCACGGTCATCAACAGTATTCTGATCTTTCGAGAACAGTTACTGTCTTCACATATATGATATTGACTATATTTAGCTCTGTTATATCATCTGGCTCTAGGAAATTTTCTTGTCGTTTCTTATATTGCAAAAAGTGATACTGTAGAAAAGGATACAGTTAATCCATAACTATAGTCTCCAAATTGTAAGATTCCACAACTTGATGCCACATTATATTGCGCGTGTCATTTTATTGTGTTTGTAGTAATAGTCTTGAGTATGTCTTACAACAGTTAATTTGCGTTCGTGTGCCGCGTTCTTGTGGAATGTAATGGGTTCTACCCCCCGGTGCGAACTGCCTGCAGAAACAAAAGGATTCTCCTAATATTTTGTAAAAGTTTCGCCACCAAATTTTTTATTACAATTTCCGTGCACATGAAAGTGTCCCCCTTCAGATTTCTTATTACAGAACCGAGCGAGGTGGCGCAGTGGTTAGCATACTGGACTCGCATTCGGGATGACGACGGTTCAATCCCGTCTACGGCCATCCTGATTTAGGTTTTCCGTGATTTCCCTAAATCGTTTCAGGCAAATGCCGCGATCGTTCCTTTGAAGAGGCACGGCCGATTTCCTTCACCATCCCTCACCCGAGCTTGGGCTCCGTCTCTAATGACCTCGTTGTCAACGGGACGTTACACACTAATCTCCTCCTCCTCCTCCTCTTATTACAGTTATTGTGTACGTCTTTTCTTAAATCATTCCTTATTAAATTAGTTCAAATGTCACTGGAAGTGCCCAGTTGAGGTTCAGTTGGATGTTACTTTGAGGTTGTGTACAGAATTGCACGCACCACTAAAAGTTTTGAAGAGCTGTTCGATTTCATTCAATGCCTTTATCTTTACGATTACGTAATTTTTCTCTCAAATGCTCATCAATGTAAAGAATATTCGGTAAATTTCCTCGTACATACATCTCTGCCTTGCAGTGCTCTTAATTTATAAATTTGTTAACTAAAGCCTTTTGGTTTTGTGGACCATCCGTTTAAATCTGCTTATATATCTGGAATTTTGTAATCATAATAAACTGCAATTCAAAAGTGCATTAACGAATGATATTCGATCCCCATTTGCCCAGGCTTTCCATCTCCTTCCTTGTAGCCAGAGAGTGATTTGCTATGGGGTAGGACTTGTCATTCAACTTCTTTCGTTACCTATTTGTTACTGATAGCAATTTTAGTAAAACGTTTTTCTTCTTTTCTTGTCAGAATCCTCTAGTATCTTAATTTGCAGGCGCTCTTGGAGGCAATATAGAATTTCGATCAGTGGTGGGGATTGGCTGTTTGAAGAAGGAACTGCTACAATACGAACTACGCGTTCGGGGACGCCCGCCCGCTATCCGCGCGGTATAAAGCGCTGCTTCCCGAGCGGGATAGCATGCCGCTCCCCGACACGAATCCGCCCTGCGGACTAGTGTCGAGGTCCGGCGTCCCGGGCAGCCTTTTGATGGTTTTTCAGGTGGTTTTCCATCTGCCTCGGTGAATGCGGGCTGGTACCCCTTATTCCGCCTCAGTTACGCTATGTTGGTAATTGCTGCACAAACACTCTCTCGAGGGGGGGGGGGGGGGGGGGACGTTGTCCACTGGGGGCCGAACTGCACAATAATCCTGGTTTCGGTGCGGGGTGACGGTGTGGTGGGTGGGCTACTGTGGCCTGTTGTGGGGTTGTGAACCACTGAGGTCTGCGACTGGACGAAACGTCTCCGTCGTTTCGAGATCTCTGGCTTGATACACAATACACACGCGTTTGGTGTCTGGTGGAGGGAGGCGAGGAAGCAGAATTGGGCACGGGTCTCCGTGGCACAGCCGCACTTCCGTGTGACTGGGAAACGGTTTGTTTCAGAGAGTGGTGCCCTCCAGCGCTTTCTCTGTCTGATATTGAGAATAATATCGCCTTCTTAGGAGATAGTTGCCACTCCCGTCCACCCATAATATATCGATTGCAGTGTCAAATGACCCATTCTTTCAACCGTTTTGTGCTATCTAGAGCGGGTAGCTACAGAGCTGCAAGCAGCGGCTAAGGTTAATGAATTAAAGTAATCTTGCTGTTACACATAAACTTCATTACCTTGGAATGGTTCGGGAAGTTAGGTGACAGTACACAGGACGGCACACCGTTGTTATAAAATTCAGAAGATTCCTCTAGTGCTGGAAGATAAAGTGCAGATTTTGAGTTACGTCAGTTTGCAAAGTTACCTAACACCCTTCTGAGTATATAGAAAGACTTGGAATACTTTACTATTGATACAGTGTACCAATTGGTGACATTTTTGTGATTTTGTGGTATTCAGAGGCAGGCTTATGTGTTTAGAGTTCCGTGGGTGACAGTATTTCAAATTTTATACCCACTGTCTGAGTTTGTTGGGCGATAGGGTTAGTATTGTGCTATCAGACACGGGTAGTCTGGTGGAGTTGTGCAACAGGGTTCAGAGGGAGAAGTTGTCACCTAGGAGCAAGAATATCAGGGAGAGCCTTTGACGGAATATATGAGAGGTTCTGACCGTCGCCCTTGCCTGTTAGAGTTGGAAGTAGCGACCAGTATATCACAGAAGCTTTCTTGTTCTGGTGGTAGAGAAACCATCCACCTCTAGCGGTTGATATCGTTTGGTCAGCGGTGTATAAGGAATTACGTAAGCCGACATTTGGGCATGCTGTGAAGAACCTTGTTATCCTGAGTGACGATTCTGCTCCCAAGGACGTTCGCTTTTGCGATGTCTGCCGCGTTAAGAGATGTTATCACTGTGGACAACCCAGTCACATTGCTCGCGACTGTCAAATTCGACGGAAGACACAGTCGGACCGATGCCGCTTCAAGAACTGTAGGCGGTTTCTATGTCTTTAATTTTCGAGGGCCCGTAATAAGGTTGGTGGAATTACTAGTAATTCTTTACCCTTTGTGTGCGCTAGTCTGTCATTAACCAGTATGTGCATTATTAGAGTCAGGCAATACGTTCCATTACTGAAGCATAAATCGTACCTTAGCTACCGAACAAGTTATAAATTTCCTAAATTACAATCCGTCATGCATACTTGAATTGCTGTTAAAAGTCAACAGTTAGTTCCAACAGGGTCGTCGCAGGCGTTTCCTAGGATTGAAGGTTTTCTGGCGCTTGGAAGTGTTAGTATTGAAAGGTTTGACTACTGATTTTTGTTAGGCTGCGAATCGTGAAAAACGCTCGGTTAGTCTCGATTATTCTCATGGGGTTTTCTATTTCAAATTTTGTCCTTCGATAAAGTTCCATTTGTGTCGACACGGTGATTTTTCCGGTTTTTGCTCTATATCAGGGGGTCTTGCTGGCTTTGATGTGGACAGCTTGTTCGATAGAAGCTCAAGAGCTACTCTGGTTGTTGCAACACTTTTCGGGTGTTTTGGTGTATAAAATAGGTGTCACCAATAAAACAGTGTTTTATCCACTTGACGTATAAAGCACCAGTCAGACAATCATCTTGCAGGCTGTCACCCCCCGAAAATGAAAGTGCTCATGGAGATAATCTTGAACATGATGAATGAGGGCGTCATCTTCCCTTCTACTTCCCCTTATGGCTACTTACATTTTTGGTAGCAAAAATAATGTAAACGGGTTCAGTCCAGTGGTTCATTAAAGGGTTTTGAATTTTACGGCATTTTTCGAGTTAGTACCCTCGCTTGACTTACGTTATTCTTTTACTTGCCTCGCTGGAACCCGGAATTTTTACCGTGCTGGGCCTGCATCAAGATTAGCAGATCCCCCTTGCAGAAGAATTCAAGGCGCCCATGGCACTTGCCACGGATTGGAACTTCCGTGCGCTCAACAAAGTGCCTTTCGGGTTATCAACCGTAGCAGCCACTGTATCTAGGCTTCTCTATTCAGTGTTGGGTAATATTAAGTACAAATGGTGTATAATTACGTGGACGATGTCTTTATCTACAGTAAGTCTTCGGTCACGCTCAGGGAAGCGGGACTTACAGTGAATACTTCCGAGGTTAACGGAAGAAATTGCCGTTTTCTGGCATTCAGTTTCAGTCAACCGGGTAAGGGTTCATCACTCATGAACTCGGGCTAAACGTATTTTCCGACCACATAAGACCAAGAGAGGAATATTCCGATTCATGGGCATGATAAACATGTCATACGTTCTAGTTTCGCGGAACCTGTCGCTTCTTTGAATTTGTACATCGAAAGGGACAACCTTTTAAATGGACTGAGAGCCAGCAAGCAACTTTTGATGGCCTGAAGACCGCGTTTAACGCTGTTGACTGTCTCAAATTTTGACCACCCTTTTATTGTCCGGACTGATGCGTCCAACCCCGAGGTTGCAGCCAAATTCTTACATTAAAGCATCGGAGAACGTCGACCCATCGCCTAAGCCTCGATACCGTTAACTCCACCTATCACCTTAAGGCATTCTCAGTGTTGTTCTACCTCATTAGTCGTGAATTTACCCTCGCAATGCACAACTTAGCCCTCGCGTGGATAGTGTCAAGTCCTCACAAAGCCGGGCGTATCGTCCATTGGGCAGTCCGAAACTCGGCGCTGAAAGTTCTCCGTCAAGTACATTAGAGGATGACAGAGGGTTGTGTCGCAGAAGAGTCCTCTTCTTCTGAGCGACCCAGGCGGGGGAGACGGTGTTCGTGCAGTGCTACCGATCTGCCGACCCTGTTGGGTGACTTGGCGGAACAGCGGGAGCAGGATCCAGAGATCGGGTTTGTGAAAGGTCACCTAAAATCTGGTGAACATATACCATGTTATCAACCGAGGAATGGTATCCTTTGTTTGCGTGCTCAACAGGACGAACAATTAAAAATTTTCTTGCCAAGGGCGCCGGTCACAACTGTGTTCCAATACTATCAAGAGTCGATTGTAGGGGGCACTTACGTTTTTATAAGACAATACATGAGATCACGGAATCATTAATATCACTCCCTCTGTGTAACCATGTGTGGAAAATCGTGGGTCAGTACCGGGACTATAAGATTGCTAAGCCTAATTCTGACAAAGGGGCTTGCTCCAGTCCACCTGACCCAAGCGGCAAATGGAGCGTATATTCATTGCTCATACACGACCACTGCCTCGCAGCCAAGCAGGTCACAGATACATCTTTGTGGCTGTCGATCCCTTTCCCCATTTGTGTGGTTACTGCCCAGTAAAGGGGCGACAATGTGTGGCAGTATTAAGAACCTGGGTAATATTTTTTTTACTGTTTGTTCCTCCCGATGTTCTGGTGATCGATAATGCGCCAGCATTTACTTCCAGGGAATGCCGAAATTATTGTTTTCAACAAGGAAGTAAGCATGTTAACGACAACACCCTATTTTGCGGAAAGATGTAACAAAATCTCAGCGTGGTACCGACTGTATATCACATGGAAGCCCAGGCTAAGATGGATAGCTCCTTGTCATTGATTACTTTGGAATTCAGTTCTGCATAACAGGAAACTCATCGAGCGTCTGCGGTGACTCTTCCCTATCCTTTGAACTTCACTTTAATCAACCTATTATCACTTTCATATTTGTTGCTGAAAAAAGTGTCTCCTTAGTCTGTCAAAGATAACTGGAACAGGGCAAGGGATAACATAGAAAGGAGCCATGAAAGAGTATCAGGACTGTCAACAATGGTTGGTTGCCTGTGAAGATGAAGGTGGGAGACATAGTTTCCATTAGAAACTTTGAGGGTCGTGACGTTGGAAGCAAGGCAATGAGCAAGCAGGTACCTAGCCTTACATGTTAAATGCGCGTCTTAGAGGTGCCAACCCTTTTCACTCTACGTTCGAGGTGTGGAGACAGGTCTTTGCCAAAGGATGAATCTCAGCCAAGTGAAAGTAGGCCATAATGACCAGTTTTGATTTTGTGCATTTTGTAAACATTACGCTAGGGGTCGAGTTTAAGGTGAGCAAGCTGAGCCGTGTCGCGAATTAACCTAGTTCGTTAGTGTCTAATGAATCTTTGCGTAGAGGGCGTTCGTGGGTGGCTCCTAAAAGGTCACTGACGAGCTTGCTCTCTTAGGCAGTCCGCCAACGAGACAAGTGCTTCTACGCTGGAAGGCTCGTGGGGAGCGCGGAGCACTTGACGGTCTGCAGTCGGCGGCTGTGCTTTCGGAGGTGTGCTTGTGGGCCGCGTTCCGCCGTAGTTCGTGGTATCGCGGGGAGGGGTGCCTTCTCCATCGCGGCCGAAGGACTGCTACTCTCCGCTGTCTGCGCCACAGCGATACTACTGTACGTGCGGCCTTGGGGCTTGAAGCTGCAAGTTTACGTGGTCCTCCCGAATGCTATTCCAGTATGCTAACCACTGCGCCACCTCGCTCCGTTTGTGTTAAGTGTAAAGTGTAGGCTGTGCGTCGTAGAACTGTTTCTAGACGACGTTCAAGATTGTCTGTGGCAAAAGTGTATGAACTGACACTCATCAGTTTACGAGCTGACGAACGCTCTGGAGTTCTGTTGGTATGCATATTTAGGTACAGTCTAAATGGGGGACAATCAAACGAGTTTGTTGCTGAAAACTAATGCCTCAGAATTTTTATGAGAAAACTCTTTAACATTCTAGCACAAAGCAACATTTCACAGCCGACACGTGAAGGGCAACGAGTTCCTGTCGCAACATATTATGCCAGAGCAGTTTTATACGCCATCTCGCTGCACTCAGTCGGTGTCGTGCACTCGGCTAGTGAAGACTCTGCGTCAGTCTCGGTTTAATGCAGGGGCCAGCAGCTGCAGCCTCACTGAGCAGTGTCATCAGTTAGGTGACACCGCTGGTCTACAAGTTTCCAGTAAAGGCTGATGGTTTCGGTCTTCAAACTGGATCAGCAAGCTCGAGCCCACCCATTGAAAGCCATCGCCTGACGCTCCATCCAGAGTCAGAGAGTCCTACTTTCGACTCTGGTCATTGGAATGCGTTAAAGACAAGTAACATCTATCCTCAGGACATATGGCCTGTAACTGAAAAAGTCTCATGATGATTTCTCCATTAGTAAAAGATACCCGAATATTCCCCCATTCAGATCTCTGGGAGAGGACACCAAGGGGGAGGTGAACTCAACAAAAATATCGAATAATTAGCGAAAGGATAACTTTCTGCGAATCGGGGCGTAGATTGTCAAAGGCTTGAACGTGGTAGGGAAACTACAAAAAAAAAAAAAAAAAAAAAAAAAAAAAAAAAAACTGAAAAGAGAAATAAATGGCGAACAATCTAGATGCAACACGGGTCAGTGAAGTGTAATCGAAAGAAGATAAGCATTTCTGGTCAGTCGAGATGTTCCAAGCCCATATCCTCCTCTAAGCCTTTCTTCTACTCTTCCCCTACAACAGCATTCCTGTCCTCCATGATTACAAGATTTTCATTTCCCTTTACGTACTGCATTACTCTCTCAATATACAGGGCTATTACAAATGATTGAAGCGATTTCATAAATTCACTGTAGCTCCATTCATTGACATATGGTCACGACACACTACAGATACGTAGAAAAACTCATAAAGTTTTGTTCGGCTGAAGCCGCACTTCAGGTTTCTGCCGCCAGAGCGCTCGAGAGTGCAGTGAGACAAAATGGCGACAGGAGCCGAGAAAGCGTATGTCGTGCTTGGAATGCACTCACATCAGTCGGTCATAACAGTGCAACGACACTTCAGGACGAAGTTCAACAAAGATCCACCAACCGCTAACTCCATTCGGCGATGGTATGCGCAGTTTAAAGCTTCTGGATGCCTCTGTAAGGGGAAATCAACGGGTCGGCCTGCCGTGAGCGAAGAAACGGTTGAACGCGTGCGGGCAAGTTTCACGCGTAGCCCGCGGAAGTCGACGAATAAAGCAAGCAGGGAGCTAAACGTACCACAGCCGACGGTTTGGAAAATTTTACGGAAAAGGCTAAAGCAGAAGCCTTACCGTTTACAATTGCTACAAGCCCTGACACCCGATGACAAAGTCAAACGCTTTGAATTTTCGGCGCGGTTGCAACAGCTCATGGAAGTGAACAGACACAATGTGCGAATCTGGGCGGTAGAGAATCCTCACGCATTCGTGCAGCAAATTCGCAATTCACCAAAAGTTAACGTGTTTTGTGCAATCTCACGGTTTAAAGTTTACGGCCCCTTTTTCTTCTGCGAAAAAAACGTTGCAGGACACGTGTATCTGGACATGCTGGAAAATTGGCTCATGCCACAACTGGAGACCGACAGCGCCGACTTCATCTTTCAACTGGATGGTGCTCCAACGCACTTCCATCATGATGTTCGGCATTTCTTAAACAGGAGATTGGAAAACCGATGGATCGGTCGTGGTGGAGATCATGATCAGCAATTCGTGTCATGGCCTCCACACTCTCCCGACTTAACCCCATGCGATTTCTTTCTGTAGGGTTATGTCAAAGATTCAGTGTTTAAACCTCCTCTACCAAGAAACGTGCCAGAACTGCGAGCTCGCATCAACGATGCTTTCGAACTCATTGATGGGGACATGCTGTGCCGAGTGTTGGAGGAACTTGATTATCGGCTTGATGTCTTCCGAATCACTAAAGGGGCACATATCGAACATTTGTGAATGCCTAAAAAAACTTTTTGAGTTTTTGTATGTCTGTGCAAAGCATTGTGAAAATATCTCAAATAATAAAGTTATTGTAGAGCTGTGAAATCGCTACAATCATTTGTAATAACCCTGTACTCATATAATTTCTCTATCTCTTCATCTTCAGGTTGTGTACATGAGCTTTCGTTGACGGTGTTGGTTTCCTGTCGATTCTGATAATAACCACCCTATCACTAAACTTTTCGCAGTAACACACTCTCTGCCATACCTGCCTATTCATAACTAATATTATTCCCGTTATACTATTTTCTGCTACTGTTGGTATCACCCTATACTCAACTGACCAGAAATGCTTACCTTTTTTCCATTTCACTTCACTGACCCCTATTGCATCTAGATTGAGCCTTTGTATCTCCGTTTTCAGAGTTTCTAATTTTCCTACCATATTCATGCTTCTGACATTCCATACTCGAATTGGTAGTACTTTCTCCTCTCGTTGGTTACTCGTTCTTTTCCTCATGGTCACCTTCGCTTTGGCAGTACCCTCCAGGGGTTTCATGATTATGGGAGAATCAAAGCAAAGTAAAAGTAGTAGAAAAAAATGATCTAAGCTATGAAAGTTTTTCTTACGTTGCGACATCTTCTGCATACAGCGAAAAATCATGTAAATTGTTAGTTCTCTAAATAGAAATACTATGAGATTAGCTAAGAATCTCCGTATAATTGTCTCTTCATGAACTAAGCTACTGCTGGTGCACCCAAGCACTTATTTTATTTAGCTGCTGCCAAATTTATTTTCTTGTTACTAAAAAATTCACATTTTATAAGAAGAGTTGAATTCCATTAGCATAACTCTTTAATGTCACAATCAGTAGAACGGTTCGTAATGAGGGAAAAACAGTAGTCTCCACCATTGGTTTCTTACTATGTAACTATTCATACACAGACACTACACAGAAACGTTAATACACTGCGTGCGGATATCTGCCTTTTTCCCCTAGGTACCGGGTCAAAATATCTGTTGCAGCGTGAAAAATATGAATTTCGTTCTGTGCCTTGTGTGTAATTCTACGTTTCTTATAATAAAAGTTAAAAATTTAGAAATTCATGGTAAAGCAACTAATGCTTGAGTTTGAGGGGTGCAGGGAGTTGCGCGCAGGATGTGTCGCTTGTCTTGTGAAATGGTGTCGAATCGGCCCTAGCGGTGGTTATGTTGCTTCTGTGAATAATCTTTCTAGTGATTTTGGTGTAACTTGTTTTGGGGGTCCCACTTTCCGTTCGCACCTTAGATAAACGAGGGGAAGGATTTGCTTTCTATATTATGAAGTGTGTGAAGCTGCAGAATCGGAAAAATCGGCTGAAGTGTGGTGACAGCTCCTACAGGGAATGACACATTTACGATTGAATATATAGTTTAAATTGTGGTCGTGTATCTGTCTGTGAGGAAGAGCGTACCGATAGGCCACCTGCGTCACCAAGGGACATGAGCATCGAGAGAACTGAGTGAATATTGCGCACGAACGTAAATTAACCACGATTGAGCATTTTCAATCGATGAATCCCTAAACTAACAGAATGTCTGTGGTCGTTTGGGTACTGTATCAGCTGCCAAACATACACAAACAAGAACAGTAAATGTTTTCTCATATGAAACAAGAAAATATTTTGTATCGTAATCCGGTAACAAACATCTTGGACTATCTTCAGGAATCGTCAGTGGTACGAAGTAAGTAGTCAGTAATTATTTCCGCGGCAAAGTAGCGTTTTTCCATGAACAGGTATGTTCGCAAGAGTCGAAAGCATATTAAGGCGTCTTGAAGCGGGAGAAGAAATATTACTATGTCGCATGCCAGCCCTTGATAAGACGTACGATTCAAAGAGTAAGCGGCAGAGCATGGTATGGTAACATTCATCTTTACTTGTAGCAAAAAGTTGAAGAGCCAAGCTTCTTAAGGATAGTAGACTGAGAGTGATTCGAGTTCACTGCGAATTCATCATTCTCCTAAGGTTCAAACAGTGAATAATTGCAACTACTGTGAGACAGTGCTTGATATGAAACAAAAATCGAAATGAAGAGGAGCGAGAAGCGTTTCAAAGTTGTCCAGTTTCTTCAATATGTTGTTTGACATTTGCCGTATCAACCGCCGTAAGGACTTGACCTGCTAGTGAACTTTCACCTGCGTGGAGGCAAGTATTGTCGGATGAAGGGGTTGTGCAAGCACTGCAAGAGTGAATGCGACGGGGACCACAAAGTTTCCTCCAGGACAGAAGTAGGAAGTTTGTCAAGAGATGTATCAAAGGCAGAGAAGTTGAGGGAAATTATGAAAAGAAATGACGAGCATAGATAAGACATAATGTTCCTCAGAAAGCTATCTTTACAGACTTGCAGTGATAAAATTGGTTCAGCTTGCTATGCACCAAGAAAGATTCATGAACCACAAGTGGAAGTTTATTTTGCATTGAAACATCAGACGAGAAGGAGGCGAAACAGGAGCAATTCGTCTCATTTAAAGATTTTAATTTTTGAACAATGGTTATAGTTTCCATTTCCACTTTGCACCTGTTTCTTTCTTCCTTTCGCTTACGCCATAGTCCCATACTGATCGCAGGGCCGGCGTGGTTACAACGGATTTGGCCAGGTTAGTTTTAGGGGTGGCCAGATGCCCTTCCTGCCACCACTCCGTACCACCAGGGATGGGATCAGTGTACCCCAGCTGTCTGCATCAGGTGTAAATCGTCAAATAGTGCGAACGTGTTTCAAATGTCTGCGACGCGTGTAACTGAGGCGGAACGTGAGGACCAGCCCGGTATTCACCCAGCAGGATGTGGAAAACCGCCTAAAAACCACATACGGGCTGACCGCCACAGCGGCCCTCGTCGTTAATCCGCCGGGTGGATTCGATCCGGGGCCACTATGAGCCTGTCTTGTAATATACATCTTTTGCTATAACTTCCCACAAACCACACCGAATTTACTGAAGTGCTCATATGTATTTAAGATCGTTTTAGACACTATCTAGTATTTAAGTACACATTTTATCTTAGTCTAATCACTTCGGAGTGCACATTCACATTTAACATGTATTTGAGTTATTTCGTCCTGGAACAAATATTTCGTGTGCCTGCTTCTTGTATTCTATACGGTTTATCGGTATTTCCTTAGCTTTACTGTCAGGAGATGGTTCAAGACCAACTAAACAATAATATTCATTTAGTTTTTCAGTCACTCAGATTTTTCATTCCTTATAGTTTTTATTGTCTTTCTTACTTCCTGCGTTATCGCTGTTTTCCGAGAATTAATTGTAATTTTTCATTTGAATTTTTAGCTAATTATTCCAGATTTCTCGTAGCAGCTGAATCTGTATTAACTGCTGTATCCATTTTTCGGAAGTTACTTCTGAGCCGTGGCTCATATTTTATTTCGCTTTGGTCTTGTCTGGCGCCACTGGCTCGAGTTTGCTATCGGTTTACTATTTGTTCATTGAGCATCCTTGGTCGACGTCTGGCTTGGAGGAAGTGCTGGCGGTGTGGAGTGTCTCTGGGTGGGAAGACAGTTGGTCTGAGACAGGGTGTTGGACGGTTAGAGCCGAGCTGTTTGTGACACTGGATTCCTAAGCGAGAGCTGAATTGGGCTGTTTGAGCCAAGTTGGTCTGCGAAAGCCGCATCCGTCGGACACAGGAAATTGGCTGCGAGACGAGTGGTGTGTGGGTGGTGTCGGTCGGTTGGTGCGGCCTGCCTTCGTCGCGTCCGCCTACTAGTGTGGGCCTCTGGCTGCGGAAAGGGGGAACTTGGTGACCGTCTCATCGTTGGTTAGTGACACCGCAATCTATCGGGTTGTCTGGACTGCCACTTCACGTTGCTCGCAGCCTGATTCATCTGCCTCTCCAGGGGCCGATCTGTCGGACACGCCTTCCGACTGTTTGTTTAAAAATTACCACTTCAAGGCACCTCTGGCATCCAGGCAGTTCCGATACCTCATTCAAGATGAGTATTAAGTGTGGCTTCGTTTTACGACAGTAGTCTGAAAAGAGTAACCTTGTAGTGACATTTCTCCAAACTGCGGCCTTAAGATTTACACTGCAAATTTGACCTAAACTTTTACGTAGCTGACCCTTTTCTTCTTATTATTAAAATTAGCATGTTGTATTTCCCCAAACTGTGGCCTTACGATTTAAATTTCAAATTCCATCAGAACAATTGCATAGCTGGCCCTTTTATTTTAATTATTAAAAGCTTTTGGATTGCAGTATCTATTTCATTGATTTAAAGTTAAATTTTAACTTGTTAATAAATTGTTGTTTGCATGAAATAACAACTAGTTGATTTGAGGGTCCGACCCTTCGCCTTTCCCTTAACTCCTTCCCATTTTCTTTAACTCACGATTGTCAGTTCAACTTCTATCCATAATTTCGCTGTTGGAAGCATTTAGTAAAAGGTCTTACTACAAGCCTTAGGACAGTTAACAAAATATACCTGACAAATATGGTATGCCTAAGTATTGATTTATTTCAACATCAACTTTTAGAACGCAATGGCAGCTTGGAAATAGACAATGATGAGTCAAAACATTATAAGCTCATACTTAAAAGCATGTTGGTCCACATCTGGAGCGCAATTCAGCATTGATTCTGTGTTACAAGGATTAGACAGGTACTTCTGATGTATCCAGAGGTTTGTGGCACCATATGCCGATGCACAGGTTACACACTTCTTGTAAATTACGGACATTTCGCTTTTGGCCTTGGAGTTGGCACCCGACAGCATCCCAGCTGGATTTCAGCGTATTCAGATAAGCTGAACTTGATGTTCAAGACCGCTGCAGCACGATTCAGGCCTTGCGACAATGACGTCTTCCTTCTGGAAGATGCCACCGCGGTAGGGGAAGACATTAAGCGTAACGGGTCACGGGTGGTCCCCGATAATGTTCTCGTAGTCCACAACTGCAATGGTGCCTACGATTAATACCCCAGATCCTATTGAAGCCCTGGTGAATTTCCTCCATACAATACCGCTCTCACCGGCCTGCGTCCGTGGCCCATTGAATGTTTCGTGGCGCCGTTTGTTAGGATGACTGCGTATCCGTACACAGCCACCGACCTGGTTTAACAATAAACTGGATTCATTCGACCAGACGACGCGATTCCATTAATCCGCGGTCCAATAGATGATCCCGTGCCACAGCATAACTGACGATGTTGTCGGGAGAACATGGGAAGGCCGGCCGGTGTAGCAGAGAGGTTCTAGGCGCTTCAGTCAGGAACTGCGCTGCTGCTACAGTCGTAGTTTCGAATCCTGCCTCGGGCATGGATGTATGTGATGTCCTTAGGTTAGTTAGATTTAAGTAGTTCTAAGTTCTAGGGGACTCATGACCTCAGATATTAAGTCCCATAGTGCTTAGAGCCATTTTTTGAACATGGGAAGGTTCTTTGCTGCTGAACACAGTGTTCGACACTGTGCGCTGAACTGTGTGCTTCAAAACAGTTGTGGCTGTTCCAGCACCGTTTTGTGTCATCATATCTGCCACAGATCGCCGCCTATCCTGCTTTAGAGGGCGTGAAGCCTCCAATCCATATGTTCTGTGATGAGATACGGACATCCAACTTCTTCGCACCTACTAGTGGTTTCAGCATTCTTAACCACTTTCCATAGACGGTCACGACAGTAGGACGCGAAATCCAGTAAGCTTCACCGTTTACGAGGTGCTCGCTCACAGGCACGGGGCCACAACAATCTGGCTTTCGTCAGAGTCGTTGAAGTCAGTAGATTCGAGCATTTGTGCCTCTTATTGTCGCTAGAATGATTTCCAATTCGTCTCTGCTCCGCTCATATACTCTTACCTCGTCACGTGGCCTCAGCGCCTAAATGCAGCATATAACATCGCGGTGGGCAGTGCTCATAATGTTGTGGCTCATCAGTGTGTTGTTTTATTAGTCGTCATGGTCGTCGTCGTCAGAAAAACTTCTGTATCCTGACAACAAGCAACTTTGTCAGCAGGCCGAACTATCATTACATCGTCAGTTTCGTCTTGGAGATATAGATCAGAAAATCTCGCTACCGTTCGGTAACAAATTCGATACTCTGATGCTTTACGAATTTTTAATCCTTGTTTCTTTACGGTCTTCAATGGAGTAAGCATGGTGTCTGCAGCAGTCTGTCCTCGATTTGTCTTTTTTTATGATTTCTCAAGCGTTTTACCTGAAATATTCTGCAGCAGTTTATCCTCGATTTGTCTTTTTTTAATTCTCATGCGTTTTATCCGAAAAAAATTGAAAAAAAAACTACCAACCGAACCTGCTGGTGTAGGCTGACACGTCTGACAAGCATTCCAAACATTTTTGGGGGCAACCCAGCTGGACAAACATACCTTAATCCTAATTTCAATTGTCATACAAAATTACATTGAAAAATTTCTATAAAGTAACAGGAAATATTTGGGCTAGACTTGATTGAATAATGGATAAATGACAGTTGATTATACCGATAGAAGAACAGCAAAAAACCCAAGAACACCAAACTAGTTCAGGAGACTTTCGTGCTTGCACTGGGAACTAGAAACTACGCGCACCCCACTCAGACAGTTGTCATCGTACTCAAGGTTGGGTGTACACCACTAGGCGGCAACAGCAGCAGCTGAGAACTGAGACAACCAACCCGTGAGACAACTTTGCCCAGTCCCTCCTAACGTGAGTCGCGATGCACCAAGTGTGTCTGTCATTTTGCCACTAGTATTGTGCACGCCAGAACTCTGTACCTGTAGATGGGGGAGGCGTTATCGTCCTTGAACCAGATGACGAGTGCCACTTGATCGTCGGCGTCGGGCGGCTCCAGCGAGCAGGGCAGGCGCGCCACCTCGGCCAGCACCACCGTCGCCTCCTCCACTGGCACTGCAACACAGCAAACACACACACCTCAGCAAAGCATACCTCCTGTTCATCTTTCCTTAGCCGTAGTAGCTGTGTAACTTACAAGGAGATTTGGAGAATGCGGTGTTACTAGAGGATTCTCTGTTGGATGTAAACACCGTGTACTGACACGTGACGAAGTAGCCTCCCGATTCTTAACACGACGTATAGTTCATAAAGGCCTTCACAGTAGCCCTCCGGATCGTCTACTGCAAATCTAAACATGGTTCATGCCCAGAAATTTGTTTCCCATTGCTGTGGTTGTAAACTGCATGTATCAAACACTGTCCACCCACATTTATGTAACCACCTGTCTGAAGCCTGAATAACCACGTTTTGCAGTGTAGACCGCAGCGATACGTCCAGGAAGAGAGTCAGTGAGGCTCTGGAAGATACCAACATTGTGGAACCACGCCGACTCGTGCCGTGGCCTGCTCCTCTACGTTTGTACGTTGAGGATCCATGACGCGAACACGCCTATCGAGGTGATTCCACAGATTTTCGATTGGTTTTAAATCCGGGGTGTATTGTGACCACAGGAGTAAGGTAAACTCATACTGGTGCTCTTCAACAAAGCACGTGTATTGAGAGCTGTGTGACTCGTTGCATTGTGCTGCTGGTAGATGCCATCGTGTCCAGAAAAAAAGAACTGGATGTGGAGGAGGATATGGTCCCCATTGGGCCTTCCACATCGAGGCGATAACCCAGGGAAAGGCAGGAAAGCATTCTCGAGACCTTAATGCTCCCTGCTTGAGCCTGTACCTTACCGGTGATCTAACGGCCATCTGTGAAACTGAGCACAAAATGTAATTCATATGAAAAGACCTCCTGCTGCCAATCAGTGGGCATCCACTTGCGATATTGGCGTGCAAATTCCAGCCCTCATCGCCAATGAACAGCAGTCGCCACGGATGTGTGACCCAGGCACCTGCTGCAGCAAAGATCGCAGAACGGTCGTGGAGGAGACATTCTTGGTCGTCCCTTGTTTAATCTGGGCGGTCAGTTTCCCAGTTGACCAACACTTGCACTTCTGTTTGCCCATACACCTCTCTGCAGCTATCGTTCGTATCTGTCATCTATGACCTATGGTGCAGCACAGGTGCCTCGCTGCCGATTTTGGATGGCGTCATTTTCCTATTTACAGTATGCCTTAACCACGCCGGCACGAGAGTAGATTACGAACTAAGCTGTTTCGGAAATCCTTCCGCCCTTGACCCGAAACATAATTTGAAGCCATTCTGGGCCTCATTTTTTCGTATTACGGCAATGACTACACGGCTTCCCACATCCCCTCAAACATGCTTTACATACCTTCCACTTCTAGTGCCAACACCTGCCATGTGTGAATGGTTATTGCACGTTGATGTCGAACTTAAGCGGTGGTCACATTAACATGACTGGAGCATATTGTACCCAGACGAAGACGACAAAGGCTAAATGGAAACGGCCCATTCGTCCAGCAGATAGTTATTAACAACATGTACAGAAACCAGATGGCAGTTATAAGAGTCGAAGGACATGAAAGGGAAGCAGTGGTTGGGAAGGGAGTAAGACAGGGTTGTAGCCTCTCCCCGGTGTTATTCAACCTGTATATTGAGCAAGCAGTAAAGGAAACAAAAGAAAAATTCGGAGTAGGTATTAAAATCCATGGAGAAGAAATAAAAACTTTGAGGTTCGCCGATGACACTGTAATTCTGTCAGAGACAGCAAAGGACTTGGAAGAGCAGTTGAACGGAATGGACAGTGTCTTGAAGGGAGGAACATCAACAAAAGCAAAACGAGGATAATGGAATGTAGTTGAATTAAGTCGGGTGATGTTGAGGGTATTAGATTAGGAAATGAGACACTTAAAATAGTAAAGGAGTTTTGCTAATTGGGGAGCAAAATAACTGATGATGGTCGAAGTAGAGAGGATATAAAATGTAGACTGGCAATGGCAAGGAAAGCGTTTCTGAAGAAGAGAAATTTGTTAACTTCGAGTATAGATTTAAGTGTCAGGAAGTCATTTCTGAAAGTATTTGTATGGAGTGTAGCCATGTATGGAAGTGAAACATGGACGGTAAATAGTTTGGACAAGAAGAGAATAGAAGCTTTCGAAATGTGGTGCTACAGAAGAATGCTGAAGATTAGATGGGTAGATCACATAATTAATGAGGAAGTATTGAATAGGATTGGGGAGAAGAGAAGCTTGTGGCACAACTTGACCAGTAGAAGGGATCGGTTGGTAGGACATGTTCTGAGGCGTCAAGGGATCACCAATTTAGTATTGGAGGGCAGTGTGGAGGGTAAAAATCGTAGGGGGAGACCAAGAGATGAATACACTAAGCAGATTCAGAAGGATGTAGGTTGCAGTAGGTACTGGGAGATGAAGAAGCTTGCACAGGATAGAGTAGCATGGAGAGCTACATCAAACCAGTCTCAGGACTGAAGACCACAACAACAACAACAATACATTTAGTAATGCGAGTTCTGTGGTGCTTGTTGGTAGTGACGTTGGACAAGTTGTTAGGTAAGCAGTAGCTGAGTGGTGATCCCCCAACGGGGATCTAACCATCACTGGCCAGGTCTGTGTATAGTTGTTTGACTTTGATTGCGATAGTAAGTACTGTGCTAAATATCTTTATCTCTGTAGGTGGTCAGTCATCATTATGAAAGAAGGACTAGGAGCGCGTAAAGATAGCGTGAATAGGAAGGTGGGTGAGCATCCAGCTGCAGTGAGGGCCTCTCAGGGAACGTCTTTTGGTGGTGTTTCCAGCGACCCTGAGCAGCCTTAGTAGATATAGTGGCCGAATGCGATTTGGAATGCTGTAAGTAAATCTTGAAGAAGGAGTACATCAACGACATACTTTGTAAGATGAATACTGGCCCATCTGCAGAACGCTAATTGTCTTCTGGATTCCACATGCTGCGTGCCTCCGATGACTTGAACCTACAAAGTAAGCCACAGTGAAACACAAAAAAAAGGAAGAAAAATCGTCTAGGAATATCCATACCTACGTTCTGTAATGAGACCATAGTTTCTGAAACCTAGATGTCGCCTGACATTTTTGTTAACTGCTGAATGACTAGAGCTATTGTATATCTCATCAAATGTAGTATGGCCTCAACCCCATTTTTATGTAGAAATTTTATTACAAAACGCACATGCAAGAAAAGGAACTGCATAGAAGCCTATTGCATTCATTGGCACATCGTATGAAACCTTGTGGTGCTATAGGCAAAAAGCATAACGGCTGCGGTAAGGACGCTAAACCGCACGGCAGAGCAACGTCACAGTAGCATCGATAGTGGCCGTTGACACCAAAACGGTTTGGTGTGAGAGTGTTCAAATAATATTGGGGCAGTTAGCGGATTTAGACATTATACTAAGGGCATAAGGTGGAAGCGAGTACTGAATTAGAAAATTACGGAGCTTTTTCAAAGAGAAGTGCCGTTTAAAATAATGTGGCGCAATCAATGGTAAAAGTGTATGACGATAGTCTACAATCAAAGCAATTGGAAAAAGTGCTAACTCAGAAGAAATCATTGCAGGTCTGTTATTTCCATACGAAATAACTTCGAGAAAAGGTCAAAATACTAAGCAAAATCAACAATATTTTGTACGTTACTCAGAGCAGATTTTAGGCATGTGTAGCAGATTCTTTCAAAAAAGTTGCATAACAGTCATTAGGCATTATATGAACAGGATATTTATAAATTCATTACAGAAACAAACGTCTAACATTAACAATTACAACTTCATGAATAGCTTAGTCACGTGACGTTAATAAAGTATCAGAACCGACGTATTTTGACATTGTGCGTTAACAGAAATGCCTCAGTTCTCATCACAGCTTTTCTGATGTTTTAATAATGTTAAAACGAACTGTAGTCCGATATTACGACTTGCCGGACACATTTATGAAAGCTTTTCCTCACAAAACCTATCATGCCACTGTCAATGAGGGATAGTTCTGTCTTGCAATCGATGTAAATGAATCAAAAAACAGAAAGCAAGTTAGAAAGTTAAAACAACGCAGATAGTTCATAAAGTAAGGACTCGGAAAAAGATTAATGCGAAAACGCAGGGATAATTTAATGTAATACCTGTTGCGCCACAAGTGTCTGTTATGTTTCGTCGTAACACACCATTATTAATTATAAATGTACACTTATCATCTAAAGATCAAGTGGTGACAATAGATTGAACTGAAAAACAGTATAATTCAGCAGAATTGTGACGGAACCGCCCTTCACCTGCATTTGTGTCCCAAACTTCAGGAGGAATGTAACTTTTTCATGTGTTACAGCCAAGTAACGTAGCTCGATGGAACTTTTGCTATACAGAAAAAGAAATGCTACATAATCGCACAGAACGTAACTCAAAGAAATACACGTTACGAAGATCTAGAAAAGGCACTTTCACTCAAAGACAAACATTACACTGACGTCAACGCGCTTCCATGATGTGCCCCTTCACATAACAAGCAAGGCAGGGTAACAACCAGGCCAATCCATTCCTACAACTACTACTCGTTTGCTGTTCGTTGTGGACGCACGTGGGGAAGATGTACGGTGTGATAATAACGCTGACCACAGAGGTTACCGTGTTCAAAGATTTGGGGGCCATTACGGCCATGCAGCGTTATGCCTGCATACATCACAACACCTGGATCAACAAAATGATTATGTTCGACAATGAGGGTTCGTCCAAAATTGTCCAGCCTGTTTTGATGGTCCTTGTGTTATGGTGTGGGGTGAAACAACTTTGTACTGGCGTACTGACTTGCAAATCTTTGACCAAGATACAGTCACAGGCCAACAATTTTGTGACACTGTACTCCTTCCCCGTGTCGTCTTGGATGAGAAACGGGCGGCCACATAGAACAAGCCAGGTGGAACAGCTCTTGGAACAAAGTGATACTCGACGAGTGGACCGACCTGCCCATTGCGCTGACTTCAATACCATCGAGCACAGGTGCGTGGAGGAAACATGTTGCAGCGCGTCCACATGCACTAACGACCATCCAGCAGTTGAAAGCGGCGCTGGTGGATGAATGGAACAGCCTGCCACAAGAATTCTTAATAACCTTGGGGCTAGCGTGGGAGCACTTTGCAGAGCATGTGCTGCCATCCGTGTTTATCACACATCCTGTAAAGAACCATGTTGCACTGGTTGTAACGTACAACGGACGATCAATGAATCGCTGTGGCTTCAGTGTAATTACCGTGCTTGAAAAAAAGTGTCATTCGTGTTGCACTCAATACGAATTTCATTCATCTATCTTGTATATGACACTCTAGCAATTCCTTGTACACTTGACAGCAAAAAAAGTGGGTCACTGCCGAATACAGCCAACATAACATAGCTGTGTTGCAGGTCCTTTAAATACCAAAACCTCGTGGGGTACAGTCGTTTGACTACACACAATGGATACCACAAGAGACTACTAGAGACCAAAGGTCTTTATGGGAGCCAGTCTAAGCGTCAACTAATATCGTCATACAAAACATATTAGAAAACATTTTCTTAGCGATGAGACACCCAATAACACTCATAACCTAACCTTAACTACAGCAAGTGACACTCCAAAGATTCTGAGAAAACGGATTATTTTACATATATCATACAGTAATCCTTAGTCAAAATTAAATACTTGAGATAATGTATGGAGTTACAAAGTTGTACGGAAATTGGAAAAAGGTTTTTTACTCTCAAAAAGGTTTTCCATCCACATGCTGAAAGTCGCTCAACGGCGAGTCGCTCTAGAAACTGGATAATGGACGAACCAGTAAAAAAACGCGATTAATGGCAACAAGCACTCTATGGAAATCTGAACATTAACAGCGAATCACAAGTAATATCATTGTTCCCGTAACACATCAACAGCTACGTGTACACAAATTGGAACTTTAAATGGCATGGCCAATGTCGTCGTTCTGGACTTGGATTCAAACCCAGCACCTATAGCCATTGCTAACTAAGCTAAGCTTTGTTTGTGCCATTTTGAAACCCTATCACTAGGCACAGAAGTATAGACGTTAGCACCAGTATCAGTTATCAACTCAGATCGTGAAAATAAATGACGAAAATGTTTGTACTGAACTGGGAATTCTGTCATAACGGTTACCTTCCTCAGAACTACCCCCAACGAAGTTTAATATGGTGTTATTCACAAGGAACAAGGTATGCTCATGTTTAAAATAGAAATGCCATCATGTAAAGCTTCTGACAGGGATGTGAAGCCAGCACCTAATCGAATTGTTAACGAAGTACGTAAAATCAGAAGTTAAATATCAAATGTTATCACCAATAGCGAGATGTTGGAACCTTAAATGACGGTAGAATTGTTTTTGTATGATTAGTATTCGAACCCAGCATCTATCACCGTCGTTTTCTAGCGAGGAACAAACGATAAATAGCTACTGTTGGTTCACCAGTAGCGAGATGTGCACATGTTTAGCTAAACATCAGGCGACGAAAAGTTCTGTGCTGCTTGCAATTCAAACCCCACACACGTGGTCAAGAAGACACTTTAACTATCAAATTCTTTTCCACTAATAGCTAGGAGTGGCATGTTTTTACTTTCAAAAATGTGATGGAAAATACTCTGCTGGCTAGAAGTTGAATCCACAACATATCGTCATTGGTGATCACAACGAACACAACGTGAAACCCAAATCCGTTTTCGCCAGCAGGATGGAGAGGAATGTTTGAACTTGAAAAGATGCAAGGAAACGTTTGATCTTGTAATGTTGTGATAAAAAACTCTTCATGTGGCTGTGAGTTGAAATGAACACGTTACAAAACGAACACGTTACAGCTGACAACGCATGAAGAGACGTTGAAAATGCACTTCTTTTCACTAGTAGTTCGGAGTGCACATGCTAGGGCTTGAAATGAAATAATGAATATTTTGTGCTGATCTTGATCCGAAACCAGATAGGTGCCTTTCGAGGAGGCATAGTGTTGTAACAACGACTGGAACAGTCGCAGGGTTGAAGTGACGGAAAACGCTGCGGGACCCGCGAACAACAACACAATGGAGAGGACGAACACGACAAACGAAAGACCTAACGACTACAACAAGAACGAGACAACAGAGTCAAGAAAAACTGACTAGACAACCACATCCACTCGTAAACAAAACACGGAAGTAAATACGCTGTCTATGGCGAGGCGATATGTCCAGAGACGTACGCAATGTTAGACTGGCTGACTGAGCTTTTTTTTTTCCTTTATGATTTTCAATTCCCCCTCCCCCCCCCCCCCCCCCCCCGAAGGGGGCGGGCTGGCAGCAACTTAGTACGCTGCTCTACGGCCTTCAGACTTTTTCTTAAAAAAAAACAGAAGAAGAAAAGAAACAAGAAAAACAGGCGATAAAACGGTGACTTAAAGTATAAATTGGCGGAAAAATTCGGAAAGTTAAAACAGAAAGCAAAAGGGGTTGGCAATGTTCAAAAAAGACACAGGAATCAGACAAGTAACACAGTACACACACAATTAAAAAAAAAAAAACATGGCGACAGACTGGTTTCTGATCGCACACCCAGCGGCAGTATGACGGCCGTTCGCAACACTTCCCAAAAAACACAACACGGAACACTCACTGTAAAACACTGCACGGAAATGGCGGCACAAAGATGACACTCCTGAGCCAAAGGCAGATGGGGGTGGGGACCGGGAGGAGGGGGAAGAACAAGGAGGGAGGAAGGAAAAAGAGGGGGACCAAGGAGGGTGAGCACTCATAAAGGGGGGAGAGGGGCAGGGCAGACGCGAGAGGGAATGAGCTGACTGAGCGAGAGGCAGGGGCTCAAGTACTCTATCGAGGACGCCGCTATTGGCCGCTGCAAGCACATGTTCCACTGTGGCGCCCAAACACTAAATGCGGGCCAGAAGGCGCGTGCTGCCACACCTTATGGCGCGATGGTGCAGAGACCTCTAGGAGTCTTCGACATCCATAACGTCTGGTGGGGATTCAGATTCCACAGTGCGCGGTACCAGATCCCTTCCCCTGAAACTTGCGCCTAGGGGCAGAAAAGCCCCAGATGGTGCCGAGGCGGGCAGCAGTGGGAAGAAGAGCCGGGCTCATCAATCACTATTGGCGGGGATGAGAGGATGCCCGAGGTACCCATGACAGCCAATCCAGAGCAAAGGGTGGGGGAAGGAATCTCTGATCCACCCGGAGGTGAAGAGGGCCGGCGACAGGCCGTCGGGGTGATGGCAACCAGGAACAGGGATGGTGATTCGAGGACCAAATGTCTGTACGTGATGGAGGTAGGTAAGGAGGCGGCGGCGTGAGTCCTGTGGTGGTACGCAGATGGAGCTGATTATGATAGCGGCGCTCCAACCCTTTCGACGTTCCCACTGACGTCACACGCCACCCGTGGGCAGCGACGACCGTGGCGGGTGTCCTACCCACCTTGCGCCCATACTCGTGGGCCCACACAGCCCTGCCGGGGGCATACCACTGTGAAGGCTGGGAGTGGGGGCGGTAGGAGGAGGGCGTCTGCAAATGGTGCAGGGTCCGCGGCTGTCGCCCATGAAGGAGCTCTGCCAGGCTGTGTCTGTTAGTTGGAGTAGTGCAATAGGTGATCAAAAACAGGGTGAGGGACGACGTGGTCGGAGATGTGTCGACCGCCTTAGTCAGTTGTTGTTTAAAAGTGCAGACAAGCCTCTCCACTGCACTATTGCACGAAGGGTGGCCTGACAGATGTCGTGGAAGGAGGACACCGTGAATTGAGGTTCATTATCAGTGACCAAAGTGTGTGGCAGACCCTCGACGGCGAGAACCTGGGTCAGGGTTGTGAGTGTAGCCTCCGTCGTGGTGGATGCCATTCGGACCACATATTTGGAGTAGGGATCAACGATGAGTAACCACATGGACCCCAAAAACAGGCCCGCAAAATCGATGTGGATGCGATCCCAGGGCCGGCGAGGCACAGGCCAGGGTGCAAATGACTGAGGGGGATTTGCCTGGTGACGCACACAGAGAGTGCACCCACGGACCAGGCGCTCAATATTGCCATCGATGCTGGGCCAATACACATGCCGGCGAACCAAGACTCTCATACGGGACATACCCCAGTGTCCATGGTGTAACAAACCGAGCACCCGAAGTCAAAAATCCGGAGGGATGACCACCTGGGCATCCGACTCCGTGGCCAACATAAGGACATCATCGACCACGGAGAGCCAGTGGGACAGGTGGCGCCAGGAGCTGAAATCAGACTGCATTGGACGAGTAATGTAGGACGGCCACCCATGGATCACGTGGTTGAGAACCTGCCATATGACAGGGTCGCGGTGAGCAGCCGCAGCAATGTGAGCAGCCCTAAGGGGCAGACTGTCCAGCTCATCCCGGCGGGCAGAATCGATGTGAAAGCAGAGGACCTCCTGTTGGTTAAAGGCAGGATCGTGGCCTGCTGGGAGACGTGACAAAGCGTCCACATTAGCATTGTGGGCGGTGGGCTTATACCGGATGGTGTAAGCGTAATTACGTAAAAACGATACCCAGCTCTGCAGACGTTGAGCTGTCTGCTCTGTAAGGTGAGAGTGGGGCCGTAAAAGTGTAACCAACGGTTTATAGTTCGTCAGGAGGGTGAACTTTGCCCCAAAGAGATAGGTGTGAAATTTTTGGACAGCGAACACGATCGCCAGAGCCTCCTTTTCAATCTGGGAGCAGTTCCATTGTGCTGAGGTCATCATCTTAGAGGCATAAGCGATGGGCTGTTCGGAGCCATCGGTATCCCAGTGCCCAAGGACGGCCCCAATGACGTGTGCCGACGCATCAGCTGCCACAACCAAGGGGCGGTCTGGAGAAAAGGGAGTAAGGCAAGGGGCGGACTTCAGCATTGCCTTTAAATGGAGAAAAGCCTGGTAACAGGCAGGAGTCCAATCAAAAGGTACCACTATACGACGCAAGTGATTGAGGAGTTGAGCAACGGAGGCAGCCTGGGGCAAGAACCTTAAGTAATAAGTAATCCTGCCCAAAAACACCTGGAATTCAGACAAGTCTTTGGGATGAGGAAGGGCCTCAATGGCCGCGACATTACGACCCGAAGGACGAATGACGTTTTTGCTCAGCCAGTGGCCTAAGTATTCCACCCCCGGTTGAAAAAACAAAAAAACACTGTCCAGCCGACAGTGTAAACCAGCAGACTGCAGAGCGTGAATTAAGGCGCTGAGGTTTTGCAAATGTTCCTGGCAGGAACGCCCGGTAACTACGATGTCATCCAGATAATTCACACAGGTAGGGATAGGCTGTTTGAGCTGCTCCAGGAATCGCTGAAAAATGGCCGGCGCCGAAGAGACAGCAAAGGGAAGGCGCTTGTACTTATACAATCCGAAAGGCGTGTTGATAACCATGATGTTCTAAGATTCGGCATCCAAGGGCAACTGGTGGTATGCTTCAGCCACGTCTATCTTGGAAAAGTACTCTCCCCCGGCAAGCTTGGCAAGATGGTATTTCTGTCAGGCAAAATGGGGTAAGTGTCAACAAGGGACTGAACATTGACTGTAGCCCTGAAGTGCCCACACAGCCGAAGGGATCTATACGACCACCAGTGGTGTCGACCATGCACTGTAAGTTACGCCAGCGGCCTGGAGCCGATCAAGTTCCTTCTTGACCACTGGCCATTAGGCCACTGGAAGGGGTCGGGCCCAGAAAAAGCGAGGCTGTGCATCCGGCAGTAGGGTGATGTGCGCCTGAAAGCCGGAAGCACATCCGAGATCCGGTGCAAACAACGACGCAAAAGCGGAGCACAGATCTTCCAAGTCCTGAAAGGGAACAGCTATCACGTTTGACTCACTAAATTTTATTTCGTGATCACCGTCTTTGAAAACGTGTTCCGCTACAGCTGATTTGTCAATTTGTCCCAATCTACAGTTCCTTTTGTGTTCCGTTAGGCGGGTATTAACACTCCTTTTTGTTGTTCCAATATAAACCATGCCAGAGATACACGGAATTTTATACACACCTGGGGTAGCTAGGACCTCACATTATTATACCCGTACGAAAATAATTTTAACAAAAAAGAAGACGAATTAAAACTAGACAAGATATAGCGGTCGACTTTGTACCAGCGAAGTGACAATCTATTACCTGTAATTGAGAGAGATGGCACTAGCCAGAGATAGTTTTAGAGCCGACAGCACGTGCTGAGTGATGGCGCCATCTAAGCGCTCTATATAAGTGGGACCTCCAGCGCCTAGCAGCCAGTGGACGACTTACCTCAGAAGATGTTGCCCGCAGTAGGCAACGAAACGTCAGGAAGGAGAAGAAGTTTTATATATGGACCACGGAAATTCCGCCCGGAAGTTTTAATTAATGAAGACGCCGGACGCGAAAGCTTACACGTTATGATTTTAAGGACTCTAATATTTTATCCAGAATCCTTCATTATTTTGTACTTCTGTCATGCGCCTGGCATAGAATGAATAAGCCGTCGGAAGTAACAGCCTGAAGAAGCAACTTCCTCCCAGGCTTCCAGGACGCAGGCCCAAAGAGCGTCCGCAAGAGTTGGTTGGTTTCCTGGCCAGTTCTCTGTTAATGTTCTGGCGACATCAGGCCAAATGTTTTCCATGGGGTACATGTCAGCCGCCCGTGGCGACCAGTCCATGACGTTGACGCCATTCGTGGAGAGCCGCTGCTGAACAAATGCTGACTTGTGAATGGGAGAATGGTCCTCTTACAATTTTTTACGTCCCCTTCTGCGTACAGCAATCGCACTGACGAAGCATCAAATTTTCCAATATGTGGGCATACTGCACGCTGTCCAGAGTTCCTTCTATCCTGTGAAGAATTCCCGCCCCTCTTGCAGAAATACAACCCCAGCAGTTAACAGATAGCCGGCCATATTCGCGTCGATGGCGAGTCACTTGCGGCCTGTAAACGATTCGTGGACCGTCGTTACTGGTGGAAAACACCTTCTCCTTAGTGAAAATGACGTTGTCCCACGACGCCCTCAGATGGAGCTCCACAAATGCTTGCCGGTATAAAACGTTGTCTTCGCTGAGCTCTTGTTTCACGGCGGATCGTCGTGCATGCAGTCCAGCGTCCCTCAGCCTTCGGCGAATCGTATCACTGGAGCCGGGGAAGCTGGTCTCCCGCCGCAACTGCTTCGCTTTCAGAAAGGGATTTTCTCTGCTCCTAGACACTAGGTCCCTGTCTTCCTGCTGTGAGCTCATCTCTTCCTACCTGAGCCAGGAGACCTGTTGGTGGTGCCCCTTTTCTACAGATCCTCCACCATCTCGTTACAGTGGTATGTGGTACGCCATACTGTCTGCCAGCATCTCTGATGGAACATCCTCCTTCTTCAAGGAGAGCGAAGACTCTATCTCGAATAGACCTCTCCCAGTGAGCCATTACGGCAGACAACCTGATGTGTATTTCTGCTTGCCGCTCTTATACTGATGCGAGGAGAGGAGGTAAACATATTTACGTCAAACGGAGCGGCAGAGACAGAGGCATGCGGCGCAGCCGTGCTGGCTCGTCCCGGGCTGTTGGCCCACCAACCCCACCGCCAGCTCTCTCACTTCCCTCTCGCCTCTGCCAGCCTGGCTGGCCCGTAGCTTGCGAGCCGCGGCTAGTACAGGCCCGGGCCGCAAGGCCACGATCAACCCTTGAAGGATCAAAAGTTACACCTAACCTACCCAAGTCTGTAGTATAAACAGCTACAGCTATTATGCTATAAGATGTGCAGGCACACCTACAGTTGACGATTAATTCAAATATTTGACGAACAATACGTTCAAAAATACATTCATTTAATTCATAGCTATCACAAAATATTTTACCTAGCTAGCAATAGGATGACGCAGGGAACTATTCTTTCTTGTATGCGCTCTGCGTTAGATGTAGCCTCGAGAAAACATGTATTCAACCACGACAACTAAGCGGAATGTGAAAGTAAACAGGTCTGGCGGCAGCTTCTCCAAACAGTAGTATATGCTTAGTATATAATGCACGTTTTGTGCACTTATGTCATGTACTCAGTGTCTCTGAGACAATACGTGCTGCACGACGGAAACTACTTTCTGCTGAGGCACTTCATCTACATCTCAATGATACACGACTATTAGAGGAGATTGCTCTTTATGGCAGTCAATCCACTTGTAAATTAACGCCATGATATCGCACGTATTAGGCAACACGTTACTAGGGATGAGAAAGGCCTTAAGGTTTGCAACTGAACATGCTACTCCTAGCTACTACTGAATAAGAATTTGATTATTAACGTGTCTTCATAGCCATGTGTGCGGCGTTCGACTCTCAGTCAGCATAGACGTTTTCTAGTTAAACGTGCGCACGTCCCGCTAATGGTGGACCAACATTGGGCATTTCTCGTCTGTTCCTGGTTAGACAACGACTAGCAACGATTACCAGATTCACGTCATACAGCATTCCTTCTACCACAAGGTATAACAGGGCGGTGCATTGGCGGAGCTGTAATTTGTGACTCATAGGAAAACGTTTTCGACGTGGTTATGGCCGCACGATGGGAATTTATAGATTCTGAACGAGGAATGGTAATCGTTGCTAGGCGCATTGGACATTTCATTTCAGAAACCGTTAGGGAATTGAGTGTTTCGAGATGTACAGTGTCAAAGCAAGCCGAGCAAACATAATTTTAGGCATTATCCCTCACCATCGACAACGCAGCGCCCGACGGACTTAACAACCAGAGCAGCGGCGTTTGCGGAGAGTTGTTAATGTTAACACACAAACAACATTGAAATAGCCGCAGAAATCAATGTGGAATGTATGACAACTCTCTCCGTTAAGACAGTGTGGTGAAATGACGTCAATAGGCTATGGTAGCAGGTAATCGACACTAGGCTATGATAGCAGGCAACCGACGCGAGTGTCTTTGCTAACAACACGAGATAGCCTGCAACGCCTCTCATAGGCTTATGAGTGATTTGACCCTAGATTGCAAAACCACGGCGTGGTTAGAGGAGTCCTGATTTCATTTGGTAAGGGCTCATGGTAGGTAGGATTCGAGTGTGACGCAGATCCGACGAAGCCAAGGATCCAAATTGTTAACAAAACACTGTGCACGCTGACGGTTGCTACATAATGGTGTGGGGCTGTGTTTACATGGAATGGACTGGGTCCTCTGGTCCATCCGAACCGATCATTGACTGGAAATGGTTACACTATTGAGAGACCATTTGCAGCCATTTGCGATAAAATTTTTATGGATGTCGCTCGACCACAGCTGTTCGCGACTGGTTTGAAGAACATTCTGGCCGGTTCGAGCTAATGGTTCTCCCACCCAGGTTGTCCGACATGTATCCCCTCTACCATTTATAATGCATAAGTGAGAGGGCAGTTTGTACACAAAATCCTACACCGGCAACCCTTTCGCGATTATGGGCAGCTCTAGAGGCAGTACGACTCAATATTTCTGCAAGGGGTTTTCAACGACTTTTTGAGCACCTGCCACGTCGGGTTGCTGCGAAAAAAGGTCCGACACGACATTATAGGAGTCGCACGACTCAGTGCACAATGAGATCCGCCTGCCACTGATCTCTGGGGCCAAACCAATATGACGTAGCAAAACAATACAGCGGAAATGGCTGTTCGTTTTTATTATGGATCGCGTAGCGGCATTTTGCGATAGTATAAAGCCGTAAATTCACTGTGTGGAATGACAGAAGGTATTTACCTGCAGATGGACAGAAAAGTGATTAAATGAGTTGTTTTCGTGAAGATAGTAGAAAGCTTTATGAATAATCCTTCTATATTTGTTACTACATCTCGTAATTTTCAAGCTCCGTGTCGCGGCACAGTGAGTGAGGATCTCTTTACGTTTTCTCTGTGCACTCAAGTAATCTGCTATGAGGTTCTAATTCCCGTTTTAAGCGTGTCGTATATTTACCTACTGGTGACGATACTATGTAGAAAACTGTACATTAATTCATCGTAAGTTTTAGGACAGGGATAAATGGCGAATGGTATAGGCGGTCGTGTTAGTCGATGGGCTAGATTCCAGCCTCGGTCTCTCCTTCATTCATCTCCTTCCCCCACCCCCACCCCCCATCATCGCCTCACACCCCTTACTCCCCTTACGCCGGAATTTGCTTTGGGCCAGACGGCCGGCGTCGGCTGGCCTCTTTGGCGCCGTCCAGCGCCGGGCGACCCTTGTAATTAGCAGTGCCGCCCGCAGCGCCCAGACCACTCCCACCACGCACCCTAGTGCTGACGTCACAGGGCACCGCACGCGCAGCCTTCTGGGATTGCCCCTCATCACCAGGCATCACGTGGCCCCTGCCGTTTCTCGTTAGACAGCACTGACCTTTTACAGCTTACGCACGAGGCTGGCAGTGAGTGATCGATGGAGCGGTGGTGCTCGAATTCGGCCACCGCTACCCTCGACGTCGTCCATAACAGCTTGACCATAATATCTCGGAAGTAGGCAGATGCACAATACTTGTTTTGTTCTAGATCTCAACTTATTTAAAGTAACCATACAACCACCGTTTTCACCACAACTTTCTACTGTCGATTACCGGTTTGTGCTGCTGATAATCTTCAGGTCTAAGTCTACTACGAGGGTCACTCCAAAAGAAATGCACACTATTTTTTTTTTAAATTCATCTTTAATTCTACATGTTTGAAAGTTTTACAGTGTGTAGATACATCCTTTAGGAACAATATTTTCATTTCTCCACATAATTTCCATCCCTCTCAACCGCCTTATGCCATCTTGGAACCAGCGTCTGTATATCCGCCTGGTAAAATTCTGGACCAACCGGTTGGAGCCACTGTTTGGCAGCGTGCACAAGGGAGTCATCATCTTCAAACATTGTTCCACGAAGAGAGTCCTTCAGTTTCCCAAAGACATGATAGTCCCATGGAGCCAGTTCAGGACTGTAAGGTGGGTGTTTCGGTGTCGTCCATCCGAGTTTTGTGATCGCTTCCATGGTTTTTTGACTTACATGTGGCCGTGCATTGTCCACCTAGCACAAACCTTTTCTAACGTCAACATTTTCAGTGCTCTGCAAACACTTCCTTCCCCTATCCCCACGTAGCGTGACAATTCGTTCTCTGTGATGCGTCTGTCAGCAGTCACCAATTCGTTAACTCTCTGCATACTCTCTGGAGTGTGTGCAGTAAGAGGCCTGCCGCTATGAGGACGATCGTAAATATTGCCGTGCCCGGTTTCATCACGTAATTTGCTTGCCAACCGACTAACTGTACTGCGATCAACAGCAGCATCTCCATACACCTTTTTCAACCTCTTGTGGATATTTACCACTGCCTCGTTTTCACTGCACAGGAATTCTACGACAGCACGTTGCTTCTGACGAACGTCAAGTGTAGTAGGAATCTTGAAGACATGCTGTGATGGCGCCACTCACGGGAACAGGTTGAACTAAGTTTGAAAACAAGCGGGAAGGATGTATCTACACACTGTAAAACTTTCACACATGCAGAATGAAAACCGTATGTTTGCAAAATTAGTGTGCATATCTTTTGCAGTGACCCTCGCAATTACTGTTACAAGCTGCGAAAAGAGACAAATATCCTTCTTTCTTCTTGCCTCTTCTCCTCCTCCTCCATCCTCTTCTTCTTTTTCAGTGTGTATCAGGCAGAAAATGTGAACCGGCAAAGAAATAAAATATCAACTGCGGATCTACATTTTCTCAAAATAGGTTAGAAAACCCAAAAAAATTCTGGTCGTTTGTAAAGTGCACCAGTGGCGAGAAACAGTCAATACCGTCATTGCGCCATAGCGATGTTTTCCGTAATTCCCTCACAAAAGAAGACGAAGTAAATATTCCAGAATTCGAAACCAGAACACCTATTAGCATGAGTGACATAAAAGTAGATATCTTAGGTTTTGCGAAATAACTCAAATCACTTAAGAAAGGCTAGTCTCCCGGTCCGGATGGTATACCAGTTAGGTTCCTTTCAGAGTAATCAGACACAATAGCGCCTTTCTTAACAATCATATACAACTGCTCACTTGGCGAAAGGTCTGTTCCTAATGAGTGGAAAGTAGCACAGGTCACACCAATATTCAAGAAAGGAAATAGCTGTAACCCATTGAATTACAGACCCATATCACTGACCTCAATTTGCAGTAGGATTCTGGAGCATGTACTGTACTTGAACATTATGAACCACCTTGAAGAAAATGACTCATTGATACATAACCAACATGGATTCAGAAAATATCGTTCTTACACAACACAGCTAGCTCTTTATTCCCATGAAGTAATGAGTGCTGTCGATAAGATATCTCAGATCGATTCCATATTCCCAGATTTCCAGAAGGCTTTTGATACCGTTCCTCACAACTGACCATTAATCAAATGCATATGGAGTATCGTCTCAGTTGTGTGACTCGTTTCGTGATTTCCTACCAGAGAGATCAAAGCTCGTAGTGATAGACGGTAATGAAGTGATACCTGGCGTTTCGCAAGGTAGTGTCATAGGCCCTCTGCTGTTCATGATTTACATAAATGATGTAGGTGATAAGCTGAGCAGCCTCTTTACATTGTTTGCAGATGACGCTGTAATTTACCGTCTAGTAAAATCATCAGACGATCAATTCCAATTACGAAATGATCTAGAGAGAATTTCTGTATGGTGCGAAAAGTGGCAACTGGCACTAAACAAAGAAAAGTGCGAGGTGATCCACATGGATACTAACAGAAAACCGAAAAATTTTGGGTATATGATAAATCGCACCATTGCACAATATCAAATCAATTCGACTAAATACCTAGGAATTACAGTTACGAGTAACTTAAATTGGAATAACCACATAGATAATATTGTGGGGATCGCAGAACACTTAGAAGGTGCGACAAAGCCCTCTAAATAGACAGCCTACATTACACTTGTCCGTCTACTACTGGAATATTGCTGCTAGATGTGGGATCCTTACCAGGTCGGATTGTCGGAGGACATCGAAAAAGTGCAAAGAAGGGCAGCTCGTTCCGTGTTGTTGCGCAGTAGAGGTGAGAGTGTCACTGATATGATACGCGAGTTGGGGTGTTAGTAACAGAAACAAAGACGGCTTTCTTTCCGGCGAGATCTATTTACGAAATTTCAGTCACCAACTTTCGCTTCCGAATGCGAAAATATTCTGTTGACACCCACCCACGTAGGGAGAAATGATCATCATAATAAAATAAGAGAAATCTGAACTCGAACGGAAAGATTTAGGAGTTCCTTCTTCCACGCGACATTTTAGAGTGGAATGGTAGAGAAGTTGTATGAAAATGGTTCGATGAACCCTCAGCCAGGCACTTAAGTGTGAATTGCAGAGTAACCATGTAGATGAAGATGTAGATCTTTATTTACTTCCCGGTGATAATTCAAACTGTAGTTCAACCAGAGCCTTGCCTGCTCGTGTTGAAAGAGGTTGATCTCCGCTGTCCGTGGAAGTTACCTAGCAACTGGTGGAATTGCATACCACCAGTTTGCGCGATCTGTACGCGTGCTAGGTCTTATGGGGCTCACCGTACAGTCCCATTCTCTCGGTTCAGACTGCAGCGAGCTTGTGACAGGTGCATCTGCCACTGGTTGTGTACTGTGCAGACCTGGAGGTGGAAGATGAACTGTATTCTGTGGGGAAATTTGGTTTCCAATGACCACAATATAGCGGCACACAGATACTGGACGGAATAAGTAACTTGTGGCTGCTGACTCCATTTCATGCACCAACTGCCATCACCGAGGAATTAAAAATGGTGATGATAGGAATCGAAACTACAGTTACCCAGCCGTAACTGTAGATTCCTTTATTGCTCTGGATGTGGATGATTAGTGCTACAGCATGCGAAATATTATATCACTTTATTACTCGAATGAATAAAAATATTTACAGTATTTGATACAATGGTTTACCACATCAGTTGCTGACAGTTATAACTGTCACTGACTCTGAAAGCATCACTTGTTCCACTAATTATCAAACTCTTCTCTTGAAGTACACTGTTCAGCATTTACAAAAGTGTGGTACATTGATATTTGAGACTTTGATTAATACCCTGGTCCTATTCTGCAATACTGACTACTTCAGCTGAAGTCAGAAACCGGGCAGCCACTTTCTTGCTCAGCTCCACACTGGTCTCAGTGCGAGGGCTCTGCTGTCATTGCGGATTGCAATGGAGACATCGCAGATGTCTGCGGTGCCGATCCACATTGGCGACTGTGGTGCGGCGCTGATATCTTTGGGTGACACCACGGATGAGATTCTGAACATTCACTCTCAACTGTTTTGTGCTCAACAAAAAATGCATGGTGTTCTGATGAGACTAATCTTGGTTACTATTTTTTGTTACTAAGTCCATCAGCAGCTGTAACGGCAAGGTAGTAAGATCTAATTTATTACAGTTTCCCCCATTGTATTAAGTGTTTGGTGTGTCCTTTCTATTTCTTGACGGAGTTAATAGGGGCCTTTTGGAACAGCTTTGGACTGAGGCCTTGTTTGTGCTTTGAAAATTTATTAATTTCACCGTGTATTTTTCTATCGTCCATAGTTGTACTTTCGTCAAATCCAATTCCGTGTTTTCTGTGATTTAATCACTTTACAGATTTTACTACTTAATATTGATAGTTTAATAAATGTTATTAATTTCTATTCTGTATTTTTGTTAATGTTTTAAGATGCCAGAGCTCTGTTACTTCTGGGGTTTAAATACTCATGAAAGCGTCTGCGCTGTATGTTCCATTGTGCAAGTCTGTCATTGCTAGGTTTCAATAAGATGTTTTTTGAGTGATGTAGTATGGCAAGTTAGTTCGATGACATAGCGAGGGAGTCAGCTGAAGCGTTCGTTCAGTGCTGATGACTGTGGCCGGCTCCTGGTTGTACGACCTGAGTTCAACGTGCAGTAAAAATATTTTGTGTCTGATTGATATGATGTTCTCCTTGGGAATTTTTTAAAATTGTGAATCTTTTAGTACTCAATTAGTTTATTTCATGATGCTAGTGCAGTACTGGCATGTGCACATAAAATAATTTCCTTAAGGTGGAATGATTAT
This sequence comes from Schistocerca americana, assembly GCF_021461395.2. NCBI lineage: Eukaryota > Metazoa > Arthropoda > Insecta > Orthoptera > Acrididae > Schistocerca > Schistocerca americana. The sequence continues at coordinate 282,063,262 of NC_060119.1, read as the reverse complement.
TTTCGCGACCTGGCAACTTCCAGCTCTTGCCCATTACCTTTCACAACCCCTGATCGGTTCTCTAATACTGGTGGCATAAAGAAATTGTAGCATTGATTCACGAGGGATGTTACAGAGACAACTAAAATCCAAAGATTTGAATATTCAGTGGAAGTATATCTCGTAAATCAGTTATGATGTAAAATTTAGGATTATTTAAATGGCAATGAGTAGAGCGCTCTCAACATTAATTTTCTGTTCATCAACGAAACCCAAATGCAACACAACATCGTGGACCAGTTGGACGTAGTCTTAATTGACTTCTGGAAGGCGTCGGATTGATTTTACCAGTGCCACCCAATAAACAAAATGCGAGCGTACAGAGTATGAAACCAGCTGCGTGAGTGGACTGAACAGTTTCTAGCAACTAGAACTCAGCATGTCTGTCTTAACACTGAGATATATTTAGACGTAAAAGTATTTTCGGGCGTGCCCAAGGGAACAAGTATATCTCAGCATACGAAAAATGACCTGATGGATAACGTCAGAGGATGCTACTGTGTACGGAGAAATAGCGACGCTAGAAAATTGTAGCGAAAGGCATGAAGAGCTGTAGAGGATCGACGCTTGGTGCAGGGGTTGACAGTTCATCCTTAACATAATCAAACGTAGCAGACTGCTCACATATAGGCATAAAGACCTGCTATTGTGTGATTACAGGATTACTGAACAATTACTGAAAGCAGTGACATACACACAACGTCTAGGGGCATGCTTACGGAGCGATTTAAAATAGAACGACCGCATATAAGTGATCGTAGGTAAAGCAGATGCATAACAGAAGCTCAATGAAGAATTCACAGGAAACGCATTCCACTTACAAAGCTGGTTTTCTATAAAATCATTGGTCGTCCAGTACTTGAATATTGCTTGCCAGTACGGAATCTGTACAATAGAGGATAGACAGAGCCAACACAGAAGGTCATAAGTAGAGCAATGTGTTTCGTTATAGGTTTACTGTTTAAGTTCCGAGGTCGTACGATACTGGAAGAGTCAAGAAATATGTTGCATCCTAGGTATATCTCGCGAAAAGTCCGTGAAGGTAAACTAGAGAGATACGATCCGCAACGGAGGCTTATAAGGAATCGTTGTTCACACGAAATAGTAGCGAGTGGAACACGTAAAATGGGAAGCGTCATTTTTAAACAATGTGACCACCGCCAAAGTTCTGAAGGAAGCTTGCGGAGCGTAGATGTAGACGTTTAATAACAATTAACTATCATCACACAGTTAAGAAACATAATTTAATGATTCTTACTCTCAATGTGTGCAGTGCTCATTGATGTGTTACAAATATATATGATTAATAGATTCACATTTTCTTGTATGAGGGACAACCGCAGCCGTAAGAACACATCCTGAATAAAAACCGCTTGGCAGCTGTTGTAAACAATGTATTTAACGACCTGTTTCGTAGCTTAGAAGCCACATCACCTGAGGATGTGATTTCTAAGGTACGAAACCGGTCGTTAAATACTTTATTTCAAGAGCAGCTAAGGCGTTATTATTCATAGTGTTAATAGGAATTAAGCTCCGTAACCCGATCAGACTCTTCTTGTAGGTCGGCTATCGCTGGTTTTACATCTTGTCTGAAACGTGTGTGACAATGATGCTTTTTAGTGAGTTCTTTTATTCTGCTATTATTACAGGTGTGCCTGACTGCCTTCACAATGGGGAAGTCTACGAAGTGGATACGGTAAAATATATACCGGTTATACTGGAAGAATAACAGGAAACGTTTAGTAGCGGTTCTCGAATTCATGCATTTCCCTCAAAAACAAAAGAAATCTTTCTAAATTCATGATCGGAAGAGGCCATAAACATAAGTCACTAGTTCTTCCAACCATCTTTATTTGCATAATTATAGCTTGTTGTAACTTTGCCAGCTAGTTAAAATTGGTGTAGAGTTAAGTTTTTCATTTAATTAATATTTACAGATGTCTCAGAAACAATAATGGCTAGTTACAGGACCAAGCTAACGTGGCACTAAGGTTTGACGTAATTACGTTTCAAGGAAGATTATGACGCATGTTTCCTCTGTTTCTCATTTTAAATTGCGTTATACACCATATACCTTTAGATGAATTTCTATTGTATACTTTTGCTAGCTGTCTACACTCTAAACTAAAAGCAGATCTTCCACGTCATTTTCTATTCCCAGATGGGTGACCCTTTCTTCTCACAGTAAATACAGTCAAGCACTTCCTTTCTGTGTAGATAACGAGTATTACAATTTTCGTAGGGTATGGGACTTCATTACAGGACCACTTCACAGACCACCTAGCTAAGAAATTGAACAAAATTAAGGATGTGCACCACTGAATTGTTTGCTGTTCGTCGTTTACCAGCATTAATTAAACCATCTCAGCAAGTAAGTCCGTGTTAAAGTTATTTCAGCAAAAACTTTTGATGTTGTAACTATTGCTCTAATTCTAATAGTTGTTTCAAGGAATCCAAGAAGTTAGACGCTTTCCACTCTCACTACATTCTAACATGTGCTACTTCTATTGCAAATCGTTTTCCTAATTTGTTTCCTTTGTAGGCACCAATGTGCATATTGTTATTTTTTTCTTTTCACATTGTGTCATGTTTACTTATCTGTCACGTGCTCCAAATCAAGAAATCATTTTCGGCAGCAAACATTAGAAATAATGGTAGTTCGGTCAGTAATCTTAATTTTTTACATTGGCTTGTAGTTACTTAGCATCCGGCTGGAAGTACACCTGATAAAATTATTGTCTTGTACTGGAATGACGAATATGTGAACGGCTGAATCGGTATGGATGCTAATAACATCTATGGATGTTAATAGGTTTATATTACGACAAGCTTTCTTCGTGGATATAGTTGCGCAAACAATTATTCCTGTTCTGCCACCGACAGAATTTCGGATGTTTTTCAGAGATACTTTCTGAGTATTTTGCTGCCAGTGACCCTTCATATTCGATAGCTCGTTGTGGAACAAAAACGCAATAATTATTTATTCGGTTGGTTACCCCAAATTATTATTCGGTTGATGCTCTGAGAAAGCCTGTGGTATGCAATTACTAAAACTTACAATATACAGCCGCGCGGGATTAGCCGAGCGGTCTCAGGCGCTGCAGTCATGGACTGCGCGGCTTAGCAGTTAAGTCCCATAAGATAATGCTGTTTGACACTGTTAATGTACGACCAACACTGGCGGAATAACAAATCCGAGGCAGACGCGAGCAGTACTGAAAGAGAGCCTGCAGGCGAAGAGTAAAATGAGCATGAATGTTGTCAACAGCATGTACCGTGAGTAAATATCAAGGAACACCGCAAGTACCTTAACTTTGCACTGCTGTTCAATGCAGATACAACTACAAATTGGGAAACGAAGGATTCCTAATGCCAAAATGTTCAGTAAATATCAGTGAACATCCTCTAATTAGTTTTTTCTGTGGAGTTCGTGTCATACTGTATGTATGGTACACAACACTGCTGTAGTAACCACAGACAAATACAACTGCCATTTTACGTTCTCTGGATAACTGCAATGCTGCCATTACAAATGTCTCTTGAATTTATTGGAGCATTTTATTTATTTCGCGTATGGCTTACAGAATTATATATTGCAATAATTACAATTAAGAGGACGAGAAATAAGATACAATGACATGAATCAGTGTGTGTGCTAGATTTCGTCCCGCAACGATCCTGATCGCGTCATTTAGATCGATATCGGTTTCGTTGACGTAGCTACTCCTACTCCAAACTGCAGACCAGTATTCGGCGGCAGGATACACAAGGGTTCGTGCTGTAGTTCTAAAGGTGTCTGGAGTACATCCCCAGATAGCACCAGCCAGTTTCCTTAATACTTTATTTCTTGAGTTTAACTTCTGTCCTGTTAGCTCCAAGTGTCTCTTAAATGACAAAGATCTGTCGAAAGTCAGACAATGAAGTAAATTTGCCGTTTTCTTGGTTAGATGGAGTGAGCTGATTTCTGCTTAATATATGTTGGGGCAAAGTCTCCACTATTTGTAATACTGGTCGAGATTTCCTATATCATTAGTACGTCTTAGTTCATCATTTTCAAATGTTTTGCTTTCAGCCGCACTAGGTCGTTGGCGTAGTCTAAACTTTACAGAATCTACGTCGCTGCCGTACACGTTAAATAAAAGCGAGGACAGAACCAAGAGCTTGGCTCATCATTCCGGTAGAGGAAATACTTGTACAGTTTCCCATTAGTGCTGTATTCTTTAAGCCTGGAATGATGTGATTTAGTTTATATACTGCTGTGAGGTCAATGATGTTATGGCGAGAACTTGCTCGCAGCAGCATCGATCATAAAGGAATTGTGCTTGAAGGAAATGGTTCAAATGGCTCTGAGCGCTATCGGACTTAACATCTGAGGTCATCAGTCCCCTAGAACTTAGAACTACTTTAACCTAACTAACCTGAGGACATCACACACATCCATGCCCGAGGCAGGATTCGAACCTGCGACTGTAGCGGTCGCGCGGTTCCAGACTGAAGCTCCTAGAACCGTTCGGCCACACCGGCCTTCCGTGCTTGAAGTAAGAGGTTTACGGCCTCTATTATTAGATATGTTCAGTTATACAGATGTCTTTCCACCACCTTGTAACAAATAACTAGCCATGCTAATGGACGATTGCCCGTTTGGTGTTCTTTACTTTTGCCTTACTTTTATACAGTAAATAGTTTATATTGCTAACAGATTTTTCCTCTGTTCAGTATTTCGTTGTAAAAATGCAGTAACCATTGTTGCCCATTCCTTACAAGTTCATGAACCGGTATACATGCCATCCACTAGAGCAGTTTTCCATTTTTTTGAGGAATTTATTACGTCAAGTTCCTCCTTTGTGAAGGGCAAGGAGCGGTTAGGGCTTCTTTTCTTCCTCTCTTTTTCAAAAACGGGATCTACCCGTACATTTTCTGCTGGTATCCTTATGAGTAACGGTACTTGGGAACGTGTGCTGTCAAATTCCTAATTTTGTGTGATTGACGTTGCACCTAGTTTCCTTAGCAGGAATAAGATGTGATGGCACGGAGAATAATCTATAAACAGGATAGTATTCTGCCTAAGAACCAGAAATATTACTGTCAATGCAATGGTGGTAGCGAGTTGACAAAACCAATTTGTCCAAACCAGTAATAAATGTCTGAGGTTTTCGTAATCTTTGACTTTAGTCCCTGGAAGATGGCTCTCCTACGTATCTTATGCATTTTCTCTTTCTGCATGCTGTCTTCTACTGCCTGGAGAAGTGCACCTCCATACATATCCCAGCCGTTTGGAATCCAGCTTTTAGTTCGTTCCTTGAGAAATGCGGAGCGTTCTCATATCAAATAACGCTCGTCTTAAATGATTTTCTACTCGATTGCGTTCTCCATGGTCTCGCAACTAATCTGCATGTCAGGAACAATATAGGTTCAAAATAAAATAGACAGACAGACCAAATTTGTATGTGCTCTCTCTGCTTGGCTGGACTTCTATCATTGTCCTCTTCGCTGTAGCTCACGGGATGCTGATCATATTGGATATTTTAGAAATTTGTGGTGAGGTCTTATGGGACCATACTGCTAAGGTCATCGGTCCCTAAGCCTACAAACAACATAATCTAACTTAAACTAACTTACGCTATGGACAAAATACACACTCATGCCCGAGGGAGGACTCGAACGCCCTGCTGATCCTATGGAAGAACATGTCAACAACGCATTGTGCAACACATATAATAGCACAAGCAAATACCATCCGGATCACCAACTACTCCTTGATTTGTGTACGCCTGTAATAAGTCCATGCCAGAGAGTACCAGTTATTGTTTAGTGTATGAATAATGTCCTACGCTCTGAAGCGAAGTGTCGCAGTCATCACACATGCCAAAATGTTTGTATCACTGTTTTTTTCTTTTTCTTGTGGGAAATAATGGAGAGCAATTTGTTAATTCTGACTACGGAAGCTTTGCGGCAATGTTTGTTAAATACTTATTAGGGAAATTATGGCCAGCTTTAGTCATGCCAGCACACATGGGTCCAGTTTAAAAAATATAAATAACTAGGGATGCAAGTAGTTCTGCCCATATTGGACAATCCGCTTCTTTCGTCTACCGGATAAAAGCTTATGTTTTTCTTGGTTGAACTACTGATATCTTGGTGCTCATTAAAGACTGCCAAAACCCGTGTTATTAACGCTTTCGGATTCTAGGTGCGCTCTGATATCTTAAAGTAAGTTCCAATGGTGGAGGAAGACAAATAGGCAGTTTGCAAAATTGCAGAATCTGTTACGGATGTGTTCAGTGATGTAAAATCACTGTGTTTAGCCCTCTGAAAACACGCTTTGGTATGGAAGGTAATGAAAGAGCGGATTAACTTGCTAAGGAGACTAGTTATAAATAATTACAATGAAATGAACACCCTTAGCTGCTTAAAGGCGCTGACATAATTTCTTTTTTTTTATTTAGGTAGTGGCGGGGATCGAACCCGGGACCGAAGACGTTTTGATTGTGAATCAAAGACGCTACCCCCTTTTTTTGTTTTTTTTTTGTTTTTTTCTTTTTCTTTTTTTTCTTTTTTTTGTAATCGTTTTCTTTTCTTTTGAAAACCCGTTAATAAAATGGAACTAAAAAAAAAAACAAGTGCCACCGTCACTTTTCATCCTATAACAAAAAAAATCTAGGCCACTTCAGGCGTTGGCTCCTGACTAAACCTACCCCTGAGAGCTGCCTATATACCAGGGGAAATATGGGAAATCAAGGTTAGGGCTATCCTTACAAACAAAACAAAATCTTCCTTTTTCTGAATTTTTTCTTATTATTTTTTTTTATTTTTTTATTTTTTTGTGTAAGTGATCAGAGGCCTTCTGCGCCCCGCTGGTAATATGTTTAATCACGTCTTCTCGAAATTGATGTGTTCCGTTCAATTTTTCAGAAATGTTCATTGGTTCAAACAGGAAACCTTCTTCTCTCTTGGCTTAACACATTCCAGCTGCGAGGCGGCTCGTGGAAAGCACTCCCAAGGAAGTTCGAGAAAAATTGTTTGTATTTTGGGTGCGGACAACGACATAATGACGGTCATTGAGGTATGTCCTAAAATCGAGTACAGAGTCTACAGTTTGTCCAAATATGTAGTGAATGGCATGTCCGCGAATCCAATTCACAGCATTGGTCTTTGTCCGAGGAAAATAGTCACGTTCCGGAAATAATAATGAAAGGGGAGTAATCCGATCCGGAATGTCTCGCGTTAGAAAAGCCACAATACGTCGAACCAAGTGCCAAACCTCCGCCGCCGGTCCGCAAACAAACCGATGTTCATCATCGTCTGGCACTCCACACGTGGAGCATAGAGGTGATTGGGTGAGGTGGATACGATGAAGGCGAAATTGGTTGATTTGCTTACCATTGACACTTAGGTACCAGACAGATTGTACATTCATGTCAAGGTAACAGGCGAACACCGCGCGCCATACATGACGCCAGTCAACCCGGGGGAACTTTTGTTCAATCGGGTTAGGTGGACGACCTAATTGGAGGACATTGTATACTGCCTTTGTCTTGAGTAAAAGCTGTCTTGGTAAGGTGAGGCGTAGATAACTGAGTTCCAGAAAGAAGTACCGTATATAATGGAACTGGGCCGGAACATCCGAGATCATCACTGGGGCTGACAGTGAGACCGGCGAGTATGCCGACAGGAGGAGACCAGTGAGGCTCGTTGGGCAACGGGTCCATACCGTCATCTGGGAGCTGACAAATAGGGCGCGAGCTCTATCCGGCACGTGAAACATCCATCTGAGCCACTGAGGACACAGAGGATAACGCGACTGCAGGGACTTATCTCTGGCACGCCTCCCGCGAAACCCACATTCTCAACCTATTGTCCGTCTCTACATTCGTGGTGCCCCCGCTCATTATACTCATTACTCGCAGCGTGTTGCCGATTCCCGTAAGAGTTCGGGCACTGTTTGTTCATTTGCATAGAAGAAGAAGATGGTCAAGTGGTCGGTGAGCCTTAACTATATATTTACTAAGATGGTATCTGTTCTTTCGGACATGTCCGAAAGAACAGATACCATCTTACTAAATATAATGATAAATAATTGTTGTTCAGTATTCTTTCTCTTTTCAGAATCAAATCTCTTTATCAGGAACAGAGGAATCTGTGTGGCAAGAGCAACGAGTGCCGTGGAGAATGGGGCGCAGCCTTGACGACATGGCGTTAGAGATGTGTACACCTGCTGTCACCTCGTCGGTGGTAAGTCATGTGTGAAATGCCGAGTGCTATACTGCGAGGTGACTACCCGCCGAGCCGAGCTGTTAGCGTGCTGGTCTGACAACAGGGGACGAGCGACAAACACGGTCACCCGTTACGCCTGCTGTATGGAGTCCATAAGCCAGCCTTCGATGAGCCAGAGTTGCTTGCCGTGGGAATGTACCGAAGGGCTTCATCGACGCTCACGTTACTGACTGTGCTGGTGGTTAGTTCCGCCACTGCTCTGACTATCAGTGTTACTTTAGTACAAAGAACTAAGAAAGTTGTGTAGCATGGCTCTATATCGCCTTTTATCTGTATAACTTTCGTGTGACACATTTATCTGCCTGCAAGCCAGTTGGCTGCTGGTTACTTGTTAAAAGTAATACCAAATGATTTCTTTACATTACAAAAATGGTTGTATAGTGTTCTTTCAGTTCCAAAGGAAGTCGGCTTTCATTAACGTGAAAGTTGTATTTCGTAGCGTGCTTTGCGATAATTATAATACTACCGTTGTAGTTCACCACTGTTAAAAAGTATTATATTGTAGTACATCATTCTTGGTGAATGTAAATTTTATAGTGTTGAAAAGGAATGATTTCCATAACTTGAATGGAGGAGCAGCGATAGTAACATTTGTCATAACACGAGAAACACTACCGAAGCTATAAATAAACGTTATAGAAGTAACAGAAAGTGAGTTAGGCGCTGCTTGACTTGTAGAGCTATTCCGTGAACGGAACACTACTAGGGTAGCACTCGCCTCGGAACGCTTCCAGCAATCGTGAGGTCATTCTGACATCATACGCAACGTCCCCAGTCCCACAGAAATATCGAGAATCGATCCAACAGCGTAGTTTTTATATTGGCTTCGAGTCCTCCCTCGGGCATGGGTGTGTGTTGTTCTTAGCATAAGTTAGTTTCAGTGGTGTGTAAGTATAGGGACCGATGACATCACTAGTTTGGTCCCTTACGAATTCACACACATTTTATATTCGCATATGTAACTGTTTTGCGTTACAACTTGAAGTATGCCGTTTGAAGGCAAGGGCGCATTGAAAAGGTATCACAAACAAGCCACCCCTACCATTAAACGTCGGTTAACGACGCGTCAATGATATACAACTTCAAGAGATACTATGATAACAGAGACTAGACAAATATTAGGGGGCGCGGGATTAGCCGAGTGGTCTAGGGCGCTGCAGTCATGGACTGTGCGGCTGGTCCCGGCGGAGGTTCGAGTCCTCCCTCGGGTATGGGTGTGTGTGTTTCTCCTTAGGATAATTTAGGTTAAGTAGTGTGTAAGCTTAGGGACTGATGACCTTAGCAGTGAAGTCCCATAAAATTTCACACACAACATTAGAACAATTGACAAATATTACATGAGTAGGTTCAGCGAGTTGAGTCAGGTGGCTGGCTGCCCTCTGTAACAATAAAAAAGATTGAAGTATTAAACGATGAAAAAAGAAAAAAAAAAGAAAACGTAATTTATAATATTGTGGCTTATGTAGGTTTGCATCTATCTGCATTTCATTTTTTTTTCATCTTCTGAGCGTTTCTTCTGAATGTAATACAAGTATGTTCTGCAATATTCGATGTTATTTAAGATTTTGATATGCCTTGAGAACTAAAGATGAGAACTAAAGATGAAATAATTATTTGGCTTTTCCTTTCTGAATATTTCCAAATGTGGTCGGTCGGGACCCTATGAGAACAGATTTAATTGCTGGGAATGAAACGATGAGTAATAACAATTTTGATGTTTCTTGTCACCAAATATTTTGCTGTTTATGTCCGATTATACGGCAATCTCCGGGGGTGTGGTTACGCATGAACGTAAGAAGACAGTTTAAGTTGCTGCGAGTAAATCGATGAGCCGTAACATTCTTACTCTTCCTTATCAGAAATACTTTACGGATAACGATCATCCCTAAGGTTCTCCTGCAAACCCATGGCACTTCCGTTTAGTGTTTTTCTGTTGCCAAGGATATGTATCCGTCGTCGATATTGCTCGTGTCGTCAAAGTAAACTCACGGTTTCTTTTGTGAAATGAGTGTTACCGAAATTATTACCTTTGTTAATGCACTATGAACTCTTTTTCTTCCTGAGAGCTCTTGCGAGGACATACATGTATTGAGACTAGACTCTTCTACGCGATAAAGTATTGTTAGCAGTCTCTAGTACTGATTTTTCAATTCACGGAAAGTTAGATTGGGGTCAATGACGCAAATATTGCCAAAATAATTTTTTAACACATTGCAAACTATTTCTATTTCAAGAATGTACCTTGATTTGCATTTGAAAGATACGTTATCGTTTGATATGGCTAAACTGCTGACTTATCACTATGAGACCCTACTACGACTCATAGAGCGTCCGGATCGAGGGTTAATAAACGTATAGTGAGGACCTGCACCCACGGTCCCACGGTCACCATTTCTTTCGAGACGTATTATCAACTCTTCTGATGGTTTAACTGCTACATAATTCAACAGCTATCATTCCACTTTTCGTGGGATATTCTGTAATTGGACACATACAGATTCCGTTCGGTGTATGGAGACTGATTAATATTTCTTTTTAGCTTCCAGCTACAAAGTTTATTTGCTGCATCATGGCCGACCAACCTACAAGATTCTGTGGAGAGCTGCAAGGAGGATTCAAGCTGGCTTAATGTGTAGTGAGATGAACTCAGGTAACGTCATTAACTAACCACACCACTGTGCTTTAAATAACACATAAATAATTACATCCGAGAACCTAAAACTCTAACAGAGCTTTATTAAAATCAATAAATCCCAAATAAAGTGCATAATTAATTAATAACTTAAATGTTTCTATATATTCTGTAGCAAGCTTCCCTTAACTGTAATGGCCAATAAATGCTTGTCGACGCACCACTGCCCTTCCACTGGACACCACGAGACTTTTGACTAACCACTAGAAATGGAACTTGACTTCATGCTTTAGAGGAAAGCAGTACGCTTATATTCTAAGTACCACCGCAGCCATGGCTCACTTCCTTTGACGGAGAAAGCAAATATTTGCTATTATTACGATGAGACTGAACCATAGCAGTTCCCCAACCAATTTGCACAGAACGTGTGTGTCACTGACCCAAATGCGACTGCCGTAGTAAATCGCTGACAGATATCAACCATATAACTTTCGCATGCAAGAAGTTACGTGCGTCAACAGACTTACATGTCACTGCTGTGTATCAACAATCGAGGAAAAACCTGTGTTCTTTTGGAATATATTTTTACAACCTATATTGAGTTCTGACTATAAAATGTTAATTTTGTATTATTTTTCATTTCTGTATGACGGATTGCGTGCATTCTGCTTAAAAGAGGTCCCTTACTTCTCGAAGCCGTTGTAATTAATGACTGCGAAGGAGAAAAAGTTTCCTATTTGCCAGCATTTCCTTAAACATTTTACTGACGGTTTCAAATATGGGTTTCTACTCTTCATAGTATTCAATTAAACCTTTGAGGGATTGATTTTGTTTGATTATGAACTTTTCTCTGTCAATCGTGACAAAATATTTTACTTCTGTCACTGTTTTAGAAACAATATCGCTCCTCGCCGTAGGTGCAGGTGTCGTACCGAACCAACAATAAACGGTAGATTAGGTCATAATAATTCTGGAAAGTTTCTTATTAAAGCCATTGAGTCACACAACGTAAAATGCGCTTTGTATTCTGTACGAACATACTTTAAGAATTATTTCTCTATTAATTCATTTTGGCCGGCCGTGTTAGCCGAGCGGGTCTAGGCGCTTGAGTCTGGAACCACGCGACTGCTACGGTCACAGGTTCGAATCCTGCCTCGGGCACGGATGTGTGTGATGTCCTTAGGTTAGTTAGGTTTAAGTAGTTCTAAGTTCAGACGTTAAGTCCCATAGTGCTCAGAGCCATTTGAATCATTCTTAATTCATTTTATCCACCTTTGTTGTAAAAGCCAATAAGTTACTTGGATATGTTTAATATCAGAGAGGCCTCTAGGGGAATGTAATTTAATAAACATTCAACACATTTGACAGTATTAATACGAGTGGAGAGAATGAGGAATGTGGATCGACGTGGAATCAGTTCCAGCAAATGAACATTTACTACATAGAACTCCCTCTCTACATGAAAATGATTCGTTACGTCACGGAGAAGCATACCTTCACTAAAATCCCTTACAAAAGTTAGTATTGACATAATTAAAGTAAATGATCAGCAGCAATTGTGGAATTTGATGCTTTGGGAGTTAATAAAAAAAATGATGCTGGTTCCTTCGAGATATCAATAATTTAAATCTAGGACATATATTAAGTTCATCACGCGTGGAAAACTCCGATTAGTTCATTAAAATTTGAACCAGGGAACGACTGTCATGCATTGAGGGAATCGAGGTATTGTAATTAGTACCACGCAATTAAAGACGGGCCCTAGGGATAGACAAGGAAAGGACAGGGCAACTCCGTGAACTAAGATAATTAATTCAAATAAAATCGATTCACTGAGACTCATGAGCTTGCATATAGGCAATCGTTACACTCAGTGAGTTGTCCGCTCTGTAGTAGAAAGGACTTGTAACTGCAAAACCCTGTTTCAAAAACATACGGTTGACAGTGGCACAGGAGTAATTGTTTGAAATTACCAGACATATATTAGAGGAAAAAGAAACTGGGAACCGCCATTGAATATAACGAGGGAACGCCAGTACGTGACACAAAAGAATCCTCTACATCGGAACAAATTGGTTCACGTTGCATGTCACGACGAATTACCACTGGGATTGTAAAGTCGTATCAAAAAATCTAATATGCAATTTGTCAATATCTAACATGGTACTATATATTTCTATTACAACATCTGAACCGTACAGGAATATACATAATGGATGTACGAGTACAGGTAGCAGACGCATGGTTGACGACATATGGAAGATTGGGTCTTGCTGTGAGTACTCATTCGCAATTGCGAATTTATTTAATGCGTCAAACATAGTAAGTCCGAGTGGTACATAAAGGACTAAGGACAAAGCATGTCTGTAAGACCGAACGTAATACACGAAATGAATTTGCCTGATAGCACAAGCCTCACTAGAAGCATTAGTAATTACTAGCTCGATATGAGGGTGTTCATTTACTCACATCTACCGACATCCTTCCCTGCAAAACTCAACTCGAACCGAATCAATGTGACATAAATGTGTTCATGTTCCAGAGGAACAAGCTTACTCATGAAGGAGAGGTATTGCTAGCGAATAGAATGGGACTGAAAAAAAGCGGGAAATCATCGGATCTGAAGCGTACTGAGTTATCCGGCATCTAGAGAGTTTTTCGCAATTCGTGTTATGCGCTTACAGAAGTCTTACGGGGACTTAGTAGACCAAGTTTCACATAAGAATCCATGTCCAGAAACGGTGCATTTCCATGTTCCAAGGAAAGCAAGACGTACGGATTTCACTCCTATTCACTGCTCAGTGCAGTTAATTCGTATAAACCCTGTCCAACAAGCGTTGTGTGTGGATAATCATTTCTACCGCGGCCACGATCCGTGCGACTTGATCTTCCTCTGACTGGACATGGGTCTCATAAACAAGACCAATTGAACATCTTCCGCCGGTTTGGCAGAGCGGTTCTAGGCGCTTCAGTCTGGAACCGCGCGACCGCTACAGTCGCAGGTTCGAATCCTGCCTCGGGCATGGTTGTGTGTGATGTCCTTAGTTTAGTTAGGTTTAAGAAGCTCTAAGTTGTATGGGACTGATGACCTCAGATGTTACGTCCCATAGTGCTCAGAGCTATTTGAACCATTTTTTGAACATCTTCCAAAAACTCCACCTACACCTGCTGCAGGAATATCAAATAGTTATTAACCGTTAGATGGGAGGAAGGATACACGACCCAATCATACGACCATTGATGCCGAAGTTGTGCTGCAATCTTCCTATACACGTGGCTTTGGGGTTATCTCGATTCCAAATGCGGCTATTTTGAACGTTCAAATCATTTTCAGTTCTAAAATTCGCCTCGTCAGTGAACAAAATTCGCGATGGATTCTGAGAAAAATCCACACAACGGTCTAAAAACCAGATACAAATTGACACATGGCACAAAATCCTCAGGGAACATGGCGTGTGTGTGTGTGTGTGTGAGCCTTCTGGGAGCGATACGGAAATAGTTGCTGTTCATGCAAGACACGACAGGCAAGTGAAACACATGTAAGTCACACGCAATGGCCCGAGTACTCGTCGATGCGTCCTCTTCAAATCCATGAAGCGCTTCCTCTTCCAATACGACAGTGCACAGCAATTTTGGGGCAATACAGTTTTTCTATCACTCGATGATATGGATCTGAAAATTTCACGTGGTACCGACGCTCCATAACGGCAACCTTCACCGCGAAGTAAAAACATATCGGTGAACTCCACGAACGCGTATTCAGACATCCTGTTAATGCAGTACTAGTCACCGTAACGTCAACTAACTCCAGGAAGTATGAAAAAAGGGGCCCTAAGCACTACGGGACTTAACGTTTGAGGTCATCAGTGTCTTACCTAACTAACCTAAGGACGTCACACATATCCATGCCCGAGGCCGAATTCGAACTTGCGACAATAGCAGCAGCACGGTTCCGGACTGAAGCGCCTGAACCGCTCGGCCCCATAGGCCGACTAGGAAGCACGAAGACAAGGAACATGGAAGGAGAGGACATCACTTTACATCGCCTCATTGCATCATTCATGAATGTAGCTAGCCAACTATAACAGACGCACTGAGTAAGAAACATCTAGCGCGCGACTTAGTAGCTCTTGTTTTCGTTTTAACATGGAAACGAATTGTTTCCGGCCATGGTGTAGCAGAGACCAACGATTACTGCTGAGCAGTTGTTCTTCCTAACGGCATCACATACGAGCTAACCAGTAGCACCTTTACCTGTGCTTACTCGTAATTTAGGTACTTTGGGTTTCCACGGCTATGTTTAAAAAGAGCAGCTCGATGTAGACGTATGGTCGAGCCGCACACGTGTATCTTCATGGCCCAGAACTACTTCGCTGCAAATAATGACTTGTAGCTGTGAACGTGCAGTTAAGCAGTCTTTGACTGGCTAGAACTGCGAATTAATGAATTATACAGAAATATAAAGTGAAAGGTAAATGATTAATTCAATAACAAGGGTTCTGTTCTGAAGTCTGTAACTGATGTAGACGACAGAGAATTAAGCTGAATAATGTTTAATGAAGAAGGGACATCACAAATAAGCAGGGAGTAGTCCTACTATGTTCACTTGAAATAGAGACGGTATTTACAGCTTTGGATATATTTGCAACTTTTATTAATGTAGAGGTCAGGAAGTTGTACTCCGGTAATTCTCCTCTGTGGTGTCACCGCCAGACACCACATTTGCTAGGTGGTAGCTTTAAATCGGCCGCGGTCCATTAGTACATGTCGGACCCGCGTGTCGCCACTGTGTGATCGCAGACCGAGCGCCACCACAAGGCAGGTCTCTAGATACGG
Source organism: Schistocerca americana (assembly GCF_021461395.2). Classification (NCBI taxonomy): domain Eukaryota; kingdom Metazoa; phylum Arthropoda; class Insecta; order Orthoptera; family Acrididae; genus Schistocerca; species Schistocerca americana. Next base: position 282,047,481 of record NC_060119.1, on the reverse strand, counting down.
ACTAGCCCTCGCCTAGTTGTACGGACGACTTTGCTAGCGACTACACTGACGAAGCCTCGCTCCTTTGCCGAGCAGATAGTTAGAATAGCCTTCAGCTAAGTCAATGGCTACGACCTAGCAAGGCGCCATTAGTAACATTGCATGTATCTAAAGAGTCTCACTTGTATCGCCACAATCTCCAGATGTACCACAAGGATGGATTAAAGTTAAGTATTCCAGCAGCTACGTACTTTTCATTATAGCAGTCATTACGTATCCTGTTTCAGACCTCACGCACCCTGCTTTGGCTTAGCGCGTGCCTTTCGGCTTCCTCTCATTGTGTCTAGGCTGTCTTGTCTAGACACAACATCCTCTAAGTCTTCATTTGTAGTGTACTAACACTGAGTCGGTCCGTAGTCAATCGCAGAGAGTCTCGATATCGGACCGCTATGTATCGCCACGATGTGGCGTTCGTGCAGAGCCGAGGCTTAACGGGCGAAAGCGTGGAAAGATGGAGACAGTGATAAACGGGCAAGTGTATGTGGTGGTTTACAGCCGAGCGGATTGCAGTGTTTCGTCGAAGCTCAGTTTACGGCAGGCCCGAGGTGGTCTGGTACCAAAGTATACTTTAAAGCTTGTAAGACACAGCAATGGAAGCAGAGCAGTGTTGTGACGTGTTATTAAGCCGTCGTGTAGGGGCTTAAATGGATATACGAAGCTCTACGTTAAGGAAGTTGCTCGTAGCCCCCGTTGCAGCGGATCGAGTTGGCTGTTGTAGCCGTTCTGGGCGGCGGCTGTTGGTGGCCCCTATAAAGTGGAATACAAACAGAGCTTCGCGTCTCCCAGTTGACGTTACTTTGGGGAGGTGTTGTGAGCTGATGGAACGTTGTTCTGTGTGGTTGAACTAAATTTCACTTCGCTTTGGCGTGATATAGGTGAGCATCTTCAAAACTGTAAAACTTTCTTCACTTTGAAATTTAAAAAAAGCTTTCCGTTTGCGGTCACGGTAATTTACTTACTGTAGGTTGACGACGCAAGAATATTTGTACACCAAATGCCTGCCATGGCATCTGGAGATGGCCTTTGAATGCCGAAGCCGGTTATAATGCTTTCATAAAAATGTCTACTACGAACCATGTTTACGTTTATTTAACATCTGGAGCCTGTGGATTCCCACAAATACAAAATCTTATAGAAAAGTGAATCATTAAAAAAAAAAAAAAAAAAAAAAAAAAAAAAAAAAAAAAAACCTTACGTTTCTCATTTCCCATGCTCTAATTGTAGTGTGCTCTGCGCGGCTGCTAATAGCAATGATCTTCATTCTCCTTACGTTAGTTTTATTATGTCAATGTGCTGGCTGTTTTTTCTAAAAAAAAGATGTTTTACTTTCATGCGAATGTGAAGTGATTTTTAAGGCATTTATGTGATTTCCATTTCATTCATCTTAAGCGGGCCGGGTTTATCGATATGGATTCTTACTTAATGATCTAAAATTTGCAATCATTGGCCCATAGATTGTCACAGCAACCGTTCACTAATTCTTTGCTGTTGGAAGGTTAGTGCTACAGTGTGCGTTGCCTTTCAAGTAGAGTAACTGTGGACTAATTGTGCCGCGCCATTAACACTGAATAGATTTTGCTTAAGGTTGAATTTTAAAAGATTCTTATTTATGAAAATGCATTTTAAATTATAGTTATTGACATTGTGGTGCAATCTCGAGTTCGGGGTGGGTTCTGGGCTTGTGAAATCATTGTTTATTGTTACGTGTTCGTTCTTGTCTTGTTCTAGGAGCTTCCTGCACCAACGAGTATCCAGTTGGTAGATGGAGAGGATAGTATTAAATTGTAGTGTAATTAAAATTAAAACCACTGAATTATGTTCCCATGCACGCCAGTCTGAAGGTAATTTTTGTTTCTTTCGTGTTCATGATTAATTTTGAGCTGTGTTTAATTAATTTAATCCTAACTTTCTATACATGAAGATTAATTTAAAGGTAGTTTCACATTTTCATGTTCTATTTTGTTACTGAACGAAAGTGATAGTTCAGTATCACAGACATTCAATCATTATTTACGAAATGTAATGTTGTGCCGGCCGAGGTGGCCGTGCGGTTAAAGGCGCTGCAGTCTGGACCCGCAAGATCGCTACGGTCGCAGGTTCGAATCCTGCCTCGGGCATGGATGTTTGTGATGTCCTTAGGTTAGTTAGGTTTAACTAGTTCTGAGTTCTAGGGGACTAATGACCTCAGCAGTTGAGTCCCATAGTGCTCCGAGCCATTTTTTTTTTTTTTGTAATGTTGTCTGCTAGTCCAATATCTCATATTGGACAGCACCTATAGCTGATGGACAATGTTCTATGGTTTTTGATAGAATCTATGGGACTGTTGCTTCCAACCTGTTCGTTTATGACTTTGTCTACATGAGATTTGCTTTATTATACATAGTAGACAAATACATATTAGTTTGACCCTAAAGGGAAATCTGAAAACAAAACTTTAATCAGCTGAAGGCGTAGAAGTGGAGAACAGTACCATTAGCAGACTAGTGTTACAAACTTTCCTTGACGTCATCGGCACTTAACTGCCAAGTACATGTTTTTCGCAGGACTGCTCGTAGTGTAGCAGTAAGAAAGGTTATTTCGCGTATAAGGCTGCTGAGGAGCCGCTTGACGAACTCAGTGTGGAAGCAGTTTTAGATTTCGGAAGATGTTCAAAAAATGGTTCAAATGGCTCTGAGCACTATGCGACTTAACTTCTGAGGTCATCAGTCGCCTAGAACTTAGAACTAATTAAACCTAACTAACCTAAGGACATCACACACATCCATGCCCGAGGCAGGATTCGAAGCTGCGACCGTAGCGGTCACGCGGTTCTAGACTGAAGCGCCTTTAACCGCACGGCCACACCGGCCGGCTTCGGAAGATGTAAATTCCAGTTGCGGGAAGCTGTATTGTTGACCGTTCGCCCTTCACCGTTGTCAATTAAGTTGGTTCAGCCATCTACAACAAAAGCCAACTAGGAACATCAGTCTTATATTCGTATGTTTGATGGTATATACAAGAAGTAATTGAACCATAGCCTTATCCCAACAGCGGATCACCGGAGAACAGGTACCAGAACGTATAGTAAATCGAACGCTTCACAAGGCGTGGGAGATGACTTGTCTCATTATCGGCGCGCCGCAGTCCTGATTTCTATCACAAGATGAGAGTAAAAACATTTTAATTTGTCGAAAATCTGAAAGACGTCTCCATCTTCTGCGCACGCACAAAAGCTATACCGCCGGGGTTGGGGAAGGGGAATTGGAAAAGGAACAACAGCTTTTACGTGTGTTGTAGTATATGACGGCGCGACCGCGAGAACGTTTGACCGCTCGTGTCGATAAGGAAGATTTTTTAGATGTTGTTATGCCCCATTTCATCCTTCGAGACAGGGTTGCTCTGGTGGACGAATATATTCACAAAAATTACATAGAGGATGAGTAGCGTATATTTCTTGGCCATTTGCCTGAGCAGCTGAATTGGAGGTAGCTGCTCTGCTATACAGGATGCTTTTCTCGTTACATTGGCCAAAATAACTACCAAAAATAGCTTCACTGTGATATAAAAGCAGAACAGTAATCGAAAGAATGGCAGATTGCTTGATAATGCATACATTTGCTCATCAGTGCAACCATATCTGCTGGAATTCTCAATAACGTGTTGATCTATCATACATATTGTAACAGGCTGGACGTGAAATGTCGTCTACACGGTCGCTGAAACGCCCCTTCCTATGCTTGTCTCACTCCGCGACGGCAGCTCCTCTGAAGTCAGTTGCTGACGAGCCTTATTGCGAAGCATATCAGAATTAAAGGGTTTGTGTGAGTAGAAAGTGCAGGCAGTCTCTTTTGGCTGATTCGTGCCTTCTGTAGTACGGTGTTCCCGAGGTCTTAAGTATCAACTCACCACCGAAATGTTGACTGCAGGCAGATTGGAGGATCCTGTACCGATTCCATAGTCTTCGAATTGCGCTCAGTAGCACGAGAGGCATCCGACATCCGTTCATTATACCAGCGAAGAACATGACATTTTGAAAAATGAATCCGCAGGGCATTTTCTTAATCCACAATCTTTTATTGTGTCCACTACCGGTTTCGGAACAACCAAATTTTCATCGTCTGATGTTACCGATCGCGATTCACGGGGGGCGTTTAAGGAATTTTTGTTCCTTTTTTACTCTTTTGACACAGAATCTTTGGTTCCATGACAACACTTGGAAGAGGATAACATCAGATGATTAAGTGATATAATTTTTTACACTAGAAGATGGAACTCTTAAGTGTTCCACATTGTGTACATAACAAAAGATCGCAGTTTTATTTTTCCCATATGAATCTCCTATTTGGCATGGAGATTAAGACAGCGGATGATCTGAGTACCACAATTAATGGTAATGCCTTCAGCCGTGTGTTTAAATCTCTTTATTCAACTGTGACCCCTGTTATGGCAGTATGGAAAGCCCTGATGACAATGGAGTCCATCACCGGAACCGTCGCGTTTGAATAGAAAGAGTAAAACACACGACTGGAGGCGATACCACTATTTACCATTTATTGTTAAGTGTCTCGTGATAGCTGCAAAACATCTGACTGACGTCAGCGTGGTGTGCGCCACTGCGGCGGGCAGTTACCTGCTCGAACACCTCCACCACTGAGTACGGCCCAAGGCTCGACAGATCATGACGGACAAATGAGTGCGCAGAAACTGCATTGTGCCTTCCACAATTGGAGGCGTAGTGCTCTTTTTGTTAGCTGCATTGAAAATACTGGTTTACATTTGTGGCTTTAGGTGGAAATTTCCTGTGATCAAAAGAATGTTGAGAAACGGTTTCCGGTTACCTGGGAGGCCACTGTTTTTTCTGTGCACTTCATTTGTGCTTATCTGTCCAACTATAGAACATCGTTTGGAAGCTAATGTACTATAATACAGCACGTGCTATAAAAATGTACTATTTCAAGGAATGTGTGTATTAAACACAACGTTAGCAAAATTCCCTGCTGGTTTTCATCGATTTATTATAATACTTTAAGGAGTATTATGACAATGTTTAAAACTGGACTGTTCTTTCAACTCGAAGAAATTGGATTGGGATATGAATTTCTTCTCATGTTCTACCCTACCAATCAAAGTGTACATTTCCTCTTATTATGAGACACTTTGTTTACTAATTCAGGTGCTGTCACATTGCTTCAAGGAGAAGTTGTATTACTATTATCATTTTTTCTCAAGGTGGAAAGATCTTTGAGTTCACTGTCGTGACTGTAATGTTTTTCAGGATACGATCGACGCACGTTCGGAAATCGATACAACGTTAACCAAATTCCCTGAGGATTTTCATCGAATATATTATTTTAATACTTCGATATTGTAAATTAAATTCTCTGCTGTTCGTGCTCCTGATGTAGCTACCGGATAGCACTGCGTTAACAGTATGGTATTCAAAATGTAGTGTGCCTGCAGCGTGGTACAAGTATTTCGGTATGCCGCCACTCCGACAGTTTACATGTCAATCTGGGGTATTTGATATACGTAACTGGGGCGTGTTATCTCTGTTGTAGACGTTACCACCGTGGAATATCTGAAATTGTTACTGAGACTGGAATCTGAGACCAATGTTAAACACTCCACAATTCCTTACTTTCGTTTCAATTTTAATATTTTCTCGCTATTAAGAAAACCTGAGCTCAAAATTAATTATGAACAAAGATCGATGATGCGACTCGTTAATGACGTTGCTCTCCGTACTGAAATTGAAGAGATGCATAAACTGATGAGTGAAATGAACAGCCCAATGAACCCACACTATAGATTTAGAGTAAATGGGAGGAAGAGGAATGTAATGAGGAGTAGCAGAATGAGTTTAGCAATAAACCTCAAGTTAAATTTGGGAAGTACAGAGGGAAGAAATTCATTGCGCTAGGTGACGATCAGTTTGGCTTTAGGAAAAGTAAAGGGACGAGAGAGGCAATTCTGACGTTACGGCTAATAATGGATTAAGGGTAAAGAAAAATCAAGACACTTTCATAGGATTTGTCGACCTGGAAAAAGCGTTCGACAATATAAAATGGTGCAAACTGTTCGAGATTCTGAAAAAAAGTGGGGGTGAGCTATAGGGAGAGACGGGTCATATACAATATGTACAACAAACAAGAGGGAATAATAAGAGTGGACGATCAAGAACGAAGTGCTCTTATTAAGAAGGGTGTAAGACAAGGCTGTTGCCTTTCGCCCCTACTCTTCAATCTGTACATCGAGGAAGCAATGATGGAAATAAAAGAAAGGTTTAGGAGTGGAATTAAAATACAAGGTGAAAGGATATCAATGATACGATTCGCTGATGACATTGCTATCCTGAGTGAAAGTGAAGAAGAATTAAATGATCTGCTGAACGGAATGAACAGTCTAATGAGTACACATTATGGTTTGAGAGTAAATCGGAGAAAGACGAAGGTAATGAGAAGTAGTACAAATGAGAACAGCGAGATACTTAACATCAGGATTGATGGTCACGAAGTCAATGAAGTTAAGGAATTCTGCTACCTAGGCAGTAAAATAACCAATGACGGACGGAGCAAGGAGGACATTAAAAGCAGTCTCGCTATGGCAAAAAAGGCATTTCTGGCCAAGAGAAGTTTACTAATATCAAATACCGGCCTTAATTTGAGGAAGAAGTTTCTGAGGATGTACGTCTGGAGCACAGCATTGTATGGTAGTGAAACATGGACTGTGGGAAAACCGGAACAGAAGAGAATCGAAGCATCTGAGATGTGGTGCTATAGACGAATGTTGAAAATTAGGTGGACTGATAAGGTAAGGAATGAGGAGGTTCTACGCAGAATCGGAGAGGAAAGGAATATGTGGAAAACACTGATAAGGAGAAGGGACAGGATGATAGGACATCTGCTAAGACATGAGGGAATGACTTCCATGGTACTAGAGGGAGCTGTAGAGGGCAGAAACTGTAGAGGAAGACAGAGATTGGAATATGTCAAGCAAACAATTGAGGACGTAGGTTGCAAGTGCTACTCTGAGATGAAGAGGTTAGCACAGGAAAGGAATTCGTGGCGGGCCGCATCAAACCAGTCAGTAGACAAAAAAATACGAGTATTTGGTATTACAGGAAAATGAAATGGTGTGATTGTCAACAACCAGTCATTGCAGTAACATCGTCGAAAACTACAGTTTTTTACATAATCACAAAATTCTCTACTACTTATCTCAGGGCGAAGTTGCCAAAAATTAGCTAGCTTAAAGCAAAGACTGACAGCGAATAACTACCAAGAATCTGGTATTACGAGGTGCATACAAAAGTCACAATGAAACAGAATAATAATAGATCTATAATAGATTACTAAAAATATAAATATCTTACGTTAACATAGAGGGGTAAATTATCCGAAAAAAAGTGCTAACGTTTCCCACAAATGTCACACAACAATTTCCTTTCAAACAAACACCGAGATAGTCATGATTTCGACATTAAATATCCGATAACATAAAAAGACTTTACCAGGTTTGATAGAAGACAAGAAACCGTGAGCACAATATTCGACAAATACAGCAAATTATCAAGTACATTCTTAGGACCATCATGAAAACCATTCTGTTAAAAATATCGAAGAAAACTAAACGGTTTTACCTGATGAACAAATTGGCAGCCTCTTAAACTTACCGGAAAAAACCGAAGTCCATGTAAAAAAAAAAAAAAAAAAACCAACCACGATTCAGGCTTGACGATGACAACCTGTTTAATGGCGACACATATTTGAATATCTACACAGGTATTACTTCCTAACACAGCAGTCTTGATGACAGTAACACGCTGTTTGTGGATGCTCTTTCGCATACAGCGTGTCTCGTTTGTCGCTATATTATGCACCACGTGCCGTGCTGTGTATGCTGGTGGAACGAACGCTGCTTCATGTGTGAACGTTGCTGACAGTCTCAAAATTCCATGAATCCCTCTTATATCCACTGGAGTAAACTAAGGCTAGAAGAAGCATTGTCCACTCTGTAGTCTTCGAACTTGCCATTTCACAACAATTACAACGATAACTATCCCATATGATCAAAAGTTTCCAGACACCGTAGTATAATGCGGAACTGACACTAAATAACAAGAGACAGACCAGCCAGTATAAAACAAGGCGGGAAATACTGTGGTCAGATAAGCAGTAACGGCAGTCTGGGTCGGTCAGAAGAGGTCGGTGACTTAGAACGTAATGTATCCATGGGGTGTCACCTGAGTAAAAAAACCATCAGCAACGTGGCAGCCCTTCTAATGCTGCACAAATTGACTGTTGCTTATCTGTTGTGAAGTGGAGACGCGAAGCAACAAAATCAAATGTTCAAATGTCTGTGAAATCTTATGGGGCTAAGGTCATCAGTCCCTAAGCTTACAAAGTACTTGACCTAAATTATCCTAAGGACAAACAGATACACCCATACCCGAGAGAGGACTCGAACCTCCGCCGGGACCAGCCGCCCAGTCCATGACTGCAGCGCCTTAGATCGTTCGGCTAATGCCACGTGGCACGAACGAACTATCACAGCTAATTTTGCAGTGAACACGTAGTGCGTAGTTGGGAGATCACTCTGTTGTAGAAATAATTCAAAAGCCAAAATCGCTTAAATATTGTTTACTGGATAACCGGTTTCAGTACAGTAAAGGTGCCATCATTGGATCTGTGAAGATATAACATGAGAGGTTTGAGGGAGGGCTTACATGAGTTACTCTACATACTTTACTATTAGTACATACCACATACCTGAATGTAGCTTAACATTTATAAGCCATTTGGATATAATGATACATGAGGCAGAACAGCTGATGTAAAATCATTGTCACAAAAAGGAAAATCAACTGCTCTCATGGTCATTCTTTTCCATCAGATATGTAAAACCGAAGTCAGAAGCTTAAACTATTAGGTACATGACCGCTGCTCGACTAAAGACGGTCAGCATCACACCGCTCTATTCCGCGCCTGTTTACCTGCTGCGATTCTAGTGGTTCACAATCGGCCACTAGATAGCGCTGTCCCAGCAGTGCACACACAGTCCCACGGTATAACCACTCATTACTACTACAACTTTACTATTACTGGTAATCAAATACAGCTCATAGGAAGGAAATACGACTCATAGGAAGCGATGAACAACAATATACTCTATGGCAGGGAACGTTACGTTCCATCTGTAGTACCAACAGGGAAGTTCGGAGGGGGTGATGTTTCCGTATGGAGCGCTTTTCATGATTAGGGTGTGGTCCCCTTATTGCTCTTAAGAAAAAACGCTAAATGCGGAAGGATATGAACACATTTTTCTGTGTACCGTTCCAAGACGTTCATCCTTGGTATCGGCATTACATTGCACTCAGTCATAAACCATCATCACAGAGTCATGGCGGTGCGCGAGAAATTAACTGACTTCCAAGTAGACAAGGCAGTGTAGTACTCTTTAGTAGAAGTAGCGTAACACACAAAACACACAAGGTTCCTAAAAGTAACGTAGTTAGGCTACAATGAGATTTCTCAAGTGTTTGGGTCACTTACTAGAAGAAATAACATTTCGTAAGTAACCACAGTTCTTTTGGGAGTTCAAGAAGAGTGAACGCTTGGCAAGTAGCTGTGTAGAACACGCATTGTTACGGCTAGTGTCAGGGTCGACAATGGAACTGCTGTCGAATGTGAACTGTGCTCGTACTGCGACGTATGAGTACGTGGGCTCATTCGGCGTTAAGTCCCTGAGTGTGGACGCGCTAGCAATGGGGAGCGTAGGCTCCGACTGGTGAGCCGCATGGGCGCCGCTGGCGTGGAGCCCGCAATGTATGAGGAGCGGCTGCTTGTGATCTGACGCTTGGATCGCACGGCCACGGCCGGCGTGACGCCCAGAACATAAGCGAGAGATGCTCAGACAGTCGTTGCCGAATGTTGGCAGGCGGACGGATGTCCTCGTGGAACACGTGACCTGATGGCAGTGTCATAGTCACCAAGGTGCGCTCTGCGTGTTACCAAGCTGACAAGTCGTGTGGCTGTTGCAGACTGATTACGGAGGTCAACCAGCACGTTGCAACCATCCTGTCACTGGCGTAAGTCGGGTGGCCTAAGTGGTCTACGAATGTTCATAGAAACAGCAATAGCACTATTTAAATGCATTGGTGCACCCAGAGTCCCGACCCCAAAAAAATTGTAAGACATTTGGATGACTTAGAACGTCACCTTCGCTCCTCACCCCAGCATTCAACATCACAACGTTCTCTGGGTCCTCTACATCAGACATAAACATCATAATATATTCAGCAACTTTATAGATATTTACGATAATGCTCATTTGTTGTTCCGTCTCAGTTGCACATTTTTTTTAAAATTACATTACACATTTCAGTCACTTTGGATTATCTTCACATCAAAGAAGTAGCGTCAGCAATCCATCTTCTCTACACAGAAACACGTAAGGTGCAAGGAACAGACACCATTCTGATAAAGCAACCACAAAGACACAAAGAAAACGCTGCCTTAGGTGCAAGCGGGCACTGATTAAATCAGCCCCCGCTTGCCGACAATGTCTGTATCTGCTTTGTGTAAGAATTATCGTTATTTTTTCTAGTTTCGGATCTTTAGCAGTAATGGGTTGTCGTCCACAGATATTCAGGCACCTCATTAAAAGTTATGAAGGCGAAGGATGAACATACCCTACACTAGTGTATATTAAAAGTTGGCAAGATTAAGTAGAGTCCCTCATCATTTTCTGCGTAATATACCACATTTATTAATTTTTTGTTTTATTTTTCTTTTATATCATGAATTCGGAATATTTCCTGCAGTTGTACTTTTAACGATTTCAATGAGCTTCTAATAATCTTATGAAGCCCCTAAAACCTTAAATGAAGTTAGAACTGTTTCATTTCTGACGCGAAAATATAGACAATAAATGTCTCGATAATGTCAGAGATTATCACTGAATGATCAACTCTCGAAAAGAAAATATGTGAACGTAGATACGGTACAAAGGCTATTTACAGGTCGATTATTTTTATTGGCGGTGCCGTCACTTGGATGCAGGGTTTAGCATACTGAAATGCAGAAAATTGGTAATCTGTTGCCCCCCTCCCCTTCCTTTCCGGTGCGTAACTGTGAGGCGGAAAGCGAAGGACGACAACCCAGAGCATCACCTACACCTTAGAAGTTATGATTTCTGACTGTATTTCTTTGGAGACTCTGAGTCTCAAGAGGTCGTCTCCCTATAAGTCTCAGATCGTAAGCTCCGTTCCCGTTAAAATTATTACTTCCCACCCGAATTTCTACCTATTCTTTTAATACGGAATCTCAGTAGGTTGATTCGAGCAGACGAACTTTATTGTCTCAACGCTGACCTTGTGCCCTTGCGTAAGTCTGTGTTCCACTGTCTCCGTTAAAACTATTACTTGGCATCCGAATTTCTAACGACTCTCTTATTACGGAGTCTCCATAGGTTGATCTGAGAAGAGGACTTAATTTACTCAAAGCTGATCTTGTGTCGTTTCATAAGGACGTGTCCCACTATCGTTGATTTCATAGTTATCAGTACTGACGCGCCGTCTATGTTCAATGTAGTGCTCGACATCGGTGCAAATTATTCCCCACACGAAATTTTCTCCACATTCTGATGGCACACTTAAGTATCAGCTTGTCGTCCCCCAACGAATGTCACTGTTGAATACTATTATAAAATAGCAAATTTCGCTCCCATGCATCATCTCTTAACAAAGAAGACTGAGTTAATGTTAGAAAGCTCGAATTTTAACTCTGATATGACGTGGTCCGAGCTCCGACAAGATATTATACAAGGGTTGATACATGTCTTGCTGCAAACCGATCCATTTCCTGATCGAAGGATGATTGTACGACCAAGCGCGACAGAGCTACAGTTACGTTGTCCTCTCAGGCGCTAGTCGCATGGGACCGTTTAGTTGTTGTATGGCCATCCTGGACCCATAGATTCTCTACTCACATGAATGTCGTGAGATCCGGAGCAACAGGAGCGGCAGCATAGCCAAATGATAAACTACAGTCTCTATTGGCCATAATTCTGCTCCTGTCGAACTCCGGTATGTGTGAGAAATCCACTGCAAACCTTCTGTAGTTACCTGTGTACTTAGCGCAGTTGTGCTGAAATTCTATTCACTTGCTTTCCAAGCAAGTAGTATGCTTCGTGCTAGTTTAACGTTCCTTGGGTGCAGTACTGCTGGTGCTGCAATTTTAACGTTTAGCTGTGTAACGTCTAGTTGTGTATTTAGCTGCTGGGCAGATGTTTGCATCCATTTGCGTAAGAAAAGTCTAGTTTTAGTGTTAGAGTGATTATAGAAATCGTGGAAACGAAGACAAAACAGTCGTAGTAAAGCAGCTGCGACTTAGCGCGGTAACCGCCATTAGCCGGATGAAGTCAGCTAGTGTGATAGCGCAGCAATGCAACTGCCAGCCCATTAGGCGGAGAGGTCCCAGTGCAGGCGACGCAGCGGGCGCGCTAGCAAATCAACGCTCGTGTGGGACCAGATGTAATGCGACGGGCGGGACAGCGGCTGCAGCACGGTACAAGACTGGGCGCGGGACGGGCTGTCGGGCTGGGCAGACCGTGACACGGCTTATCGCCGGCGCGCCGCCGCATCTGACTTGCTAATGGCGCTGATTGGGGTCGCGCGCAGGTCGCCACTACCGACACCGACGCCGACGCCCACCGAGGCACCTCCAAAGTGCAAATTCTCCGCCGCCCTCCCACTCTCCAGTACCCAGTCACAAGACGTGACATTGGCGTCTCTGATAATTTATACTGTACTGTGACGAGTAGTGTCAATTGCAATAACTGGAAGACCTAGTGATATAGGACGCAGTTTACGACGCAACTTTCTAATCAGCTATTAGTTGAAGTGGTTCGTCCTATTATGCTTATGAAATACGCTGACGAGTCGAAAGGTTTTGACCACCGTCCATGTCGAGAATGAATACCACATGGTAACGTTACAGTAGTGTGACGCGGTACGGAAAGACACACCCGGAAAACAAATAAACGTAGCACCCTCAAGGATTATTGTTGGATGTAAGGTCCGCCAGTTATGCAAAAACACCGATTTTGTCAGTACCCAAACATGTTTCGGCACCACTGTGCCATCATCAGCGGGTTCTCGTTTTTATTTATTCTGCAATGAGAACATTTTTGTTTAATGATTATAAAATTACGTGCATTTTTAGTTCCAACAACAGATCGTTTCTTTTTGTAAATACCTTTATATTTCGTGTGCATGAATTTTCTGGATCACTTGTGCGTTAATTACTACATGTAGCTTGTCATCTGCAACCAAACGATGTTGAGGAGCAAATTTTTTGCTGGGAGTTAACCTACCATCTAGAATGTAATCCAGTTTGTTGGCGATTTTTGGCGCCTATGTTCGTTTTTACTTACGTTTTCGTGTGGCAAGTACTCCCATTCTCTGCATAATGCTAAGGTGTTGTGCTGCACACGTAACTATAACAAGTATTTTTCACAAATAACGTAGTAAAACACTTTTCACTTCAGCAGAACACAGGGTGATTGTGGTTTGTTATGTGTCCCCGCCCAGCCAGTGTTCATTTGTCTACCAGAGAGTTCTATTGATTGAACTAAAAATGCACATAATTTTATAATCATTTAACAAAAATGTTCACATTGCAGAATAAATAAACACGAGAACCAACTGATGTTGGCACACTGGTGCCGAAACATGTTTGAGTACTGAGAAAAACGGTGTTTTCCATAACTGGAGAAACTCACATCCAACAATTTTAACTGCAAACACGGCCAATACAAGGAGCTGCAAATCAAAATGATGGACTCAAGGATTATGTTAAGTTTCCCCGGGTGCAATAAGTGCGCGCATCGTTAGTTACTTATTTGCTACGTTCACTGGCGATTCGATGGCGCTCTAAAGACTCTGTTTCGATTCTACAGTCAGTAACTGAGCTGGACTAAAGAGGTGAACACTGTGCAACATTCACTCTAGGGTATAACCCTGCCCCCAAGCGAATGCGTACTACTCTTGAACAACTTCAGTTAGGTGAACAGCGTTGCATTGTGGCCGTGCTGGAAACTGCACGGGCGTACCGACGAGTTGCTACCCAATTTGGGTACGAGGTATGGGTGGTGAAACATTCCCACACCCATACACCAGGTTCTCGACGTCACGTAGTGCAGATGCACGTCAGGGTCGATGCATTTTGAGTGCTGCAGTGGCCAATCGAACATTATTCAGCGAAGAAACGTACGTACATGTTGCATCTGATGTCACCAACGACAAGTGGGAACCGTCTGCTTGTAGCAGAACGAAAGTAACGTCTGCCTCTAGCCAGGCTAACACTCAGACTGTGACACTACCCAGCGTGGCTACTTTGGAATCGTGGCTGAGTCGACTGGAAAGACGCCCTATATTGTCTTCAGTGGCAAGAGTAGGTATAATCAAGATGCATTTGATGAACGTACGCGTTTGCAGCATAAACCTGCTAATTTGTCTAAAATGGAGTGCTTTCGTCAGCTACACATAGATCACACCTCAGCCTTCGTGGTTCAAAAATGTGTGTGAAATCTTACGAGATTTAACTACTAAGGTCATCAGTCCGTAAGCTTACACACTACTTAAACTAAATTATCAAAAGGACAATCACACACGCACCCATGCCCGATGGAGGACTCGAACCTCCGTCGGGACCAGCTGCACAGTCCATGACAGAAGCGCCTCAGGCAGCTCGGCTAATCCCGCGCGGCAGCCTTCGTGGTGTGGGGTCTCATAGTTACAACTCTCGGTCATATTTGGTGTTGCCTTCTATGTCGCACAGGTTGTAATCACCTTGATGATGCCATTTTTTCGACACGATGGTGAAGTGCTTTTTAACAGAACAACAAATGCCCACATACTAAGGCTGCGACCCAATGCGTTATTCATGGTGTAGAAAAACTGTCCTGGTAAACAGATCACTAGATCTCTCGCCAATTGAACACTTACGGGAAACGGTGAAGCGAGATGCTGCAAGAACCATTGTCAAATTGCAACAAAAGGTGCAAGGTGCTTGGGCTAACCTATGCCAGGATGCCATTCGTCACCTTCACGATCGTTTTTGCATACGGGAATACATGCTTGCGTTGGTGCCAAAGAGGGGCACTCTGCGTATCGATGCAGCTCTTTGAGTACCCTTTAGTGTGCCATGTGTGACAATTTCGTGTGAGTTGGTTATAACATAGTCCTACAACGATGAATTTCCAGTCACTTGTCAGTAAAACGGTGTTTTCGCTCAGGCTGTTGTTGTTTTTCCCCCTTTTTCTTTGCCGATGTACAATCGCAGCAGAGACAATTTGCGCTGCATTCAAGCTACGACCACAAATGCAAATTGGACATAAGCAAGTTTGAGAAACAGAAGATTAAGACCTGCAGCCTCGGGAAAAGTTATTTCGGAAAAGGTGAAGTCCTTTCTTGAAAATCTATGGAAACTAATTGGAGGGTAGTGAAACTAAGAGTGAACGACAAAGTACGGGACGTACGTATAGGCCTGATCGCTAAACGTAGGGGTTGGAGGTGTCCTTTCTCTATAAAACAGGGAGGACTGCGAACAGTGGAAGATATGACGACAGAGTACAAGCTGATGCAAACGTGTTTCGGTGCCCACTGTTCAGATCTCATTTACGGTCACGGTGCTACATAGCACACTACCATTACGTGGTCGCTTGTTGGCCTAACGATATTCAGCAGAAATGCGACCGTGTCACCTGGTCGGATGAATCAAGTTCTTTCATATACCAGGTCGATGGTAGTGTCCGAACACGCCGTCAACAAGATGAACATATGCTCGAAACATGCAATGTGCCGCGGGTGCAGGCCAACGGGGGCCGTATTTTGCTACAATAGATATTCACTTGGGCTTCCATGAGACTAGATGCATTAGTGGCTACTGAAACGTTATTGCAGACCATTTGCATCCCCTCAAACCTGATGCTTTGCCCGACGGTGATCTGTATTTCAACTAGGTAACTGACAGTGTTACATGGCAAGTTGTTAATGAGGATGAAAGTGCAATTAAGTTCTTGTCATGGCCACCAAATTTGCTTGATGTCAACACAGCAGAACACATCTGACAATCTGTTGCGGCGCCAATTCCGTAGCCACATTATCACCGATCGATAAATTCCGGAAATTATGCCGAATTTCTTCTGTATTGCGTCTCACATGTAGACGCTATTAAGCGGGTGATAGTAATATTTACGCATATTAATGTATGTAACATCGTTGACTCGAGGACAGTAATCTCTTAAGAGAAACCAATTTGCGCTTGCAGCATTAACAGTAAACTCATACTTGAAAGGAGCACAACAGCCAAATAGATATTCACGAACTCCGATATGACTGCAGAGAAGTCCATTTTTACGGAATCGGAACACTGATAAACACTAGCCTGTAACAGCATGAATGTTAGGTGCGTCTATGGCTACACCACTAGTCACCTACAGTAGAACACTAGCTGGACTACGACCCACCTAAGATTTTCCAAATATGGTCGTGTAATTGTGCGGAAGCTATTGCTGCAGCAGCACAAAATAAATCCATGGATGCATAAGGAACAGTCAAATGGTATCCGAACACCAACCGTAACAAACAGTCTGCGCAACGTCTAGCCCCCACTGCTGTAACGTTTCCGCACTGTCCTTGCTATGATATGCGAACGGCGTAGTGTCACTTCATAGGTGCATACCTCCATTGTTGGCCAATGGTCCGATATGTCGTCCAGCAGTCACTGTACCGTGCGTCTAGCACCTGCAAATCGACTGCTATTTAGGCAGATATTGCCCGTATTCCTCGCTTGCTCTCTCCACGGTCTACGGCGATGACATGGACCGGTGTGAGTCCACAATCCGACGAAGGCTACGCTGCAGTGATTTGGCTGGGAAACACTGCAATAGCTCAGCTCGGATGTTTCGCCGCGTGATTTTCACACTTTGGCGATGTCAAGTATGGCATGTGTCGACGTCGGTTTCAGTTGGACGAATAATTGCGAGAGAGAGTGCGGTTGTGGATCAGTTAACCACCGACCGCGTTCTACAAAACAGGAACTGACTACCTCGTTTCCCAGCAGGACAAGTTTCTTAGCGCGTGTGATGATTACTTCTGAATGGAACCATTCCATGGTCCGATTGTGGCGGATCTTCGGTATTCATTTGACTGCCCCTAATTCTTTAAGGATCAACAGGGAGAACACGGACGATGGCTGCAAATTCCCTACATACTGTCTGCAACAGGCCGTATATTTTCATCAACCAACAGCTCAACAGACCAAGTTACACTAACGTACATAAGCTGCCGCGAATCAAGAACTGTCGTAGTGACTTTTTTCTGCAGCGAAACGTTCCCCCCGGTAGAAGCTGTTAGTTCCCTGCTACCTGCCAGTCATGAACAATAGCCTTAACGCCCACGAGGTATGTGGAATTTCAACTGTACAATGATACGAGTATTTAGAGAAGTGACGACGGTTGTCATATAACAATCTGAAAGTTGACGGTCTACAGACCATCCTCAGGAACCAACACTTCGGTCATCATCCTCGGGGGAAAGACCGTCTAAATGTCAGTTCTACTAGTCGTTTCGAAATTTCAGTCTAATTTTCAAAATAATTTGATTCAAACTGACACTCTCACTGTAGGTCTTTGCATTTATAATTTTTAATAATAATAATGACAACTACTTCGTTATTCCAACAAATTTCTGGCAGGAAGCCTGTCGTCGCTTAATTTCATTGTACGATATTTCGACTACGCACCTGCCACTCATCTTCAGGTCAGCCAATTAGGACTGACGAAGACTTCGTCCGATGCGCCCTATAAAGAGCGGTGTGAGTATTCCGCGCATGAGTCAAAATTCCAGTCGACAGGCGGACCACATTTAAAGGCGGCAGCCTCCTAACTGGAGCAACCGCGGAACTCAGCTGTCCTCCGTTAATGCTGGCAGCGGCCGTTAGCACACTCTGTCGTCTGCGATTGGGAAAAATGGAGGAGATGATTGGGTCCCATGCACTGTCCAACACAGGTAGCCGCTATCACTGTACATAAGATTTTCCGCCAGGCCTTTTTCCAAGGATTCTTTAATAATACAGTCCCAAAAAGATGTAGCTGTGATCAGAATCACACTTATATTACCATGTAAATTGACAGTTTCTTCACCATCTGAGCTCCATTCGGTACACCATGGAAGTAGAGAAAGATGGCTGTCTGCCTTTCTTGGCCGTCTTGGTTAGGCGAAAGAATGAGAGTTCTCGGGGGCACTGAGTTTATCGGAGGCCCACACATAATGATCTGTATCTGCAAGTTTCAAGTAATCATCACCTATTGCAAAATATGAAGGTTCTTAAAACACTCGTACATAAAGCTTACACTGTCTCAGGTTTAATGTCTAGAAAGAATGGTTATTCTACCCATCAAATTAAAAGGACACTGTCAGTTAAATTCAAGTATCAAAAAGTAGATAAATAGGTGAGCACACCGTAAAAGTCTCTAGCTCTTCTTCCGTTTAAAATAGCAGGAACACTCTGTAAATTTAAAGTGAAAGATATTTTTCCGTCCATCGCCAAATATTGCAGATTGGCGAAAGATGATTCGTAATTGCGGAAGGCTGGAATTTACAAAATGCCTTGACAATGCTTTGTGGCTTACATAGGACAGACAACACCAACTGTGAAAAAAAAAATGCACTAAACATAAACGTTTCACTCTCCTTTTCCAACAAATCAAGTCCACTACTGCCTACTCTGAAGTGCCAAAGAAACTGGTATAGGCATGCGTTTTCAAATACAGACACACGTCGAAAAACGTGTAGAAGTCTTTGGATTTTTCTTACGTCTCGCATCCTTTAATGAGGGCAACGTCAAAAATGCTTCTCTTGTGAATCCAGCTCTGTTAAAGGCAAACCGATCGCCGTCTAATAAATCATAGATTTCTTTTCCATCATGTATATTGTTCTTACCAAAATGTGGGTGTATATGTTTCTAATCTGAGAATGAGGTAGTTATCGCATTGCCTTTGACATGATAGTAGTAACATAAGCATATGACACCCTGTAGTCAAAATCATATTAGCTAGACCAACAATAAGTGAGAAAAATGTGGTACCCAGTGTCTCCTTAGCGACGGAAGACAGGAAGAGAGGTGTTTAACGTCCCGTAAACAACGAACAGATGCCGAGATTGGGGAAGCAATTCGGCGATGTTGTGTTCTAAGGATCAGTCCCAGCATTTGCCTCAACCTGTTTATGGAAACATCGGAAAAGGTAAATTTGTATGGCTGTACGATACTGATGTGAACCAAGGTCCTCCGTATTGAGAGTACATTGTCTGTTTTCTAATCTGTCATTCAAGAAAATTGTGCAATGCTGAACAAAAACGGATGTTCTTGTTCGTTCAAAAATTCAACGCATGACACCCAATGTACCAGTGCGACACTGGTATTGATCAGTGTTTCTTCAACGACTCGGGGACATTAAAACAACCTTACAAGTCACTTTTTCTCCCATCAGCAAGTGGTGTTAACCAATTTGCAATTAGATAGAGCTCAACAAGTAGAATAAATCACCTTCACTGATCTTTAATACTGAAGCGCGACCAAGCGTAACATAATCTGCAATTCATTGGAAATAAAAAAAGATGTCGCCTTCTTCAACGGACGACTGACGCTTGTGTAAGTTGGAACAAGTCAGCTTCGTTGTTCTCTGAGACGCAGATTACACTCCCTACAGAGTAAACGACGCATATTACTATTATTTATTGTTCTCAATTCTACTTTGAACCCTGCGAAATTCACTTTCTCCCGGCGTATTAAATGTTAAAAAAAACTTACGGCAATGTATCAGGTGACTACTTCTACAACCGCCGATATACTTAGATAGCCACCCAGCCGTCTTCGACGCAGAACTGCAGTCAGTGGACCCTGTGTAAAGGAATTGAAAATCCCGGTATGCAGAGGATATGCCGAAAGACAGCACACTGGCGCAACCACCAATGTCAGAAGTTACTAGTTGTGGGTATTAAATTCTTTGTGGAATCCTGTTCTCTCTCTCTCTCTCTCTCTCTCTCTCTCTCTCTCTCTCTCTCTCTCTCTCTTTCTCTCTCTCTCTCTCTGTCTGTCTGTCTGTCTGTGTGGTCAAACAAAGAGGAACAGATTTAAGATTACCTCACTCTTTCGTTATTAATATTATCTAACGAAAACTTCTGAAGTAGGTCATCTTTCGTGGCGCTAGAGTTCACTCTAGTATGGGCGCCGAACATGCTGAATGCTCGCCGTAGGAGAGAGACTTCAGGCCGCGCAGAGCTGAGCTAGTACGGCGAGAGTGCCACTGTGTCGCCACATGAATACAATAACCAATAGCGTGCCACGTGTCCGGTATATGGCGTCCATCCAACGCACAACTTGCATGGATATCCACCCCTCTCAATATCTGTAATTCCTTCCAGACTCTTGAACGCCCTCCACTCTGCTTACCTTTCCCCATAAAGAGCCGTTACCAACTCATCACATTACCGTGTCTCCAAACTCACACTGAAAATCGCCGAACGATCTACAGCATCCGCAAAGTCGACTCCAATTATAGTCTCCCTCCTACTTCCCAGTCCTCATACGCTGCCAATCGTTTGCGAACACATACCACCAATCCTCCACTTACATGCCCTCCCAACGAAACTTCAGTCAGCATCCACTGAAAGTTCATGAACTCCGCCCCGACATTTACCCACTCCACCTCATCAAGACTTCCTCTCCCTTCTCTCCAAATATTTCTTATTCTATTATTTTTCGCCATCTGCCTTTCTTTCCACGTCTCCAACACTATTAGTGTCACCAACGCCACCTCTAATCCACCCCCTCTTCTATCCCGACAGCCACTCTTGCCACAAAGCTGCAGCACAGCAGTACTTCATCCTTATACCACCACCTTCCCACCCTGGTTACTGGCCAATCTTTCCCTCTTCAGCAACTGACTCCCTATCCATTTGCAGGTCCTTCGAACTTGTATTGACAGGAAAGCGCTTTTTTCAAACATCGCTATTCCGGAATTTTTTTAAAAATATGCGCTTATTGTGTTTCATTTTATCTTTTATTATTACTGTTTTTAACTACTAGTGCAAAAAGTTATCTATCACGTGTCTCAAAACATCCATTTTATATTTTCAGCCTAAAAAGGTTTTAAATTCAGTGTATGTATCTCCGATGTCTGTTTCTTGTTTTTTGATCTAATTTACATTTTTATTGTCCGTACGCTGAAGAGCGGGTTGCCTGTACCACTGATAGACCACCCCTACTACCCCGCCCATTTGGGGTACGGAACTACGAAATAACAATAACGAAAAAAAACCATAGCTTCTCAGTTCAGCGCTCGCACTTGATATTATCGGACCTATCTTCGCTGAACTAGGACTGCTTAGTAACTTCATGCTTGCCGTTCGGTATCTCTCTGTCTTGTACTTGTCCTATCTTTGTGGCAAAGGCATCGCTTAGCGGCTCTTTGTCCTCTAGGTTGTTTGTCCTTATCTGGAATCTGCAGCAATTCGCTCGCCTGCCGTTAGATAAAGTTACTCTTCCGTAGGGAACTTTCCCGCATGGAGGCATTCTTCGTTTCTCCATTGCTCTGGAGATGCGACATGCTCACCGATATCCGGCTACCTGTTGGTATAGCATTTACTGCTCTGTGTGTGTGTGTGTGTGTGTGTGTGTGTGTGTGTGTGTGTGTGTGTGTGTGTATATGTGTGTGTCTGTATTATGTTTCCGCATATGCTCTAAATACCGAGGTTCAAAATTTCGTGATTTTTAAATGACTGGGTGTGCACCTGTCGAAATATCGGTGGTTGTCGCAGATGTCACCCGTCTCTATTCCCATAACATATTTGAACGTCTAGCACTTGTAACTGGCAAAACAGTGTGCTATTCCGGAACTCGAACAAAGTCACAAAGACTTATGTGTAAATGAACACCAACATTAGGATTGTTTACAGGATACCCCAGTACAGTTTCTGAAAGATTACGGAGAGAACCAGTCATAGGTGTAATGAACAAGCCATCTCAAAATTGCTAAAATTATTCAGACAGACAAGGATGATTGAACAGTTACGAGTCACGACTCTTACTGAATCCAGTGTCCTAGCTACTGTAGCCCATCTTGCGTTGCACCGGGTACACAAATGTAAGACCAGCAGTTCCCATGGGATGCTCAATCAGGTGAGCCATACAAACACACCCAGACACCGAATCGAGCCAGCAAGTAGCCAAGTAGCACTTATAGAACAGAAATTTTCATATAACTGTAAGAGGCCCAACACATAGGAAAAGACATCCACTATTATATAGCTAAACTATTGATGACAAACCACTGGAAACAGTATCTGCCGATAAAAATCTGGGAGTAATATCTGTAGTGACCTTAAGTGGAATGACCATATAACACAAATAGTGGAAAAACCGGATAACAGACAGATTCATAGGACGAATGTTAAGGATACGTAACTCATCCACGAAGGAAGAGGCTTATAAGGCGCTTGTTCGACCCATTCTTGAGTATTGTTCATTTATCTGGGATCCGTTCCACGTAGGGCTGATAGAAGAGATAAAAAAGACCCAACGAAACGTGGCGCGTTTCGTCACGTGGTCGTTTAGTCGGCACCAGAGCGTTACGGAAATGCTCAACAAACTCCTTTTGCAGACTTTGCAAAAGAGGCGTTGTGCATCGCGGAGGGATTTAATATTGAAATATCAAGCGCGAAGAGATGGATAACATATTTCTCCTCGCCACATGCGTCTCGCATAGTGACCATAGGAGAAAACTCGACAAATTACAGCAAATACAGAGGCTTACCGAAAGTTATTACTCCGACGCGTTATCCTCTTGTAGAACGTGATTGGAGAGCTCCGCCGCACACCGTTAGGTGACTTACGGAGTATTATGTAGATGAACACAAAACGAGAGGTCATTGCTCTCCCGTGTCAGGCCACACAATTTGTATGAGCGAAACGCAGACCAAAGCGATGCATCGCCGATTGTAAATTCCAAGCATTCTGATTAATCACTTTTAACTCTTGTGAGACACTACGGCTGCCTGGCTCCAATTTGATTGTTTAGTTATTATGCATGGTTGTGCACTACTTTTTCTTCGCTTTGAATTGATGCAGTGTTTCAGGGAACAGGAAACACTCCGAACAGCGAGGTTTAAAGCGAAACTGCCACTAAAATGAAGAAGAACAAACCTGTGAGGACATATTAAGAAGACATTTAAATTTAAATGTTTTAGGGATACTTATTCTCCAGCCAACTTAAATCCTTTCTCAATTCATATAAACTAATTCTCCCCGATACAGTTAACATGTGGAGATATGGAAATCGAGCAGTGCCGATACTGGTAACATTACTTCTATACACAAACTTAGATTGAAAGGTGTAAGGTGCCGCTTATTTTCAGATTTATATTGCGTCTGCAGATACTGGTGGCTTTTCAGTAAATCCAGGCAGCAGCGCAGAACGTATCTCAGTAAGGGAAACGTGCGCCAAAGTCGATTTTCGATCTAGTTCTGTCGTAATATCATGCTCTAACCAAATATCTGGTTTTGAGTTTAAAGTTTTGGATTGGGTTGTTATTGTGATATATAGTGCTTTCGTAGATAATATCATAAAGGTATCCGAGAACACTATTTCAAGTAATATAGCTCCAACTTTCAGCAATTACAAATTACAGGATATAGAGCTACAAATTCCAAAGAACCCGGTGACGTTGCTACCGTTTCTGTGAGGGACATCAACTACGAGGGCTTTGTGGTAAAACAGGGAGGAGGAAGCAACTACTCATCCAAGGATGAGTTGTCTTAATATCTGCAGATTTAGGATAGAAATCCACAGCCAGTTATAATGTACTCCTCTATTCTGGAAGTATAGTAAGAGAGACGGATTTTTACAGATGTCAAGCTAATACACTGAAAATGGCACTGAGGACTTTAAAATGTATGCGTGAAAGATAGACTGGGAAGAGTCATACTACACACTAGGTGTCGACTGAAAATGTAATACACTCTGCAGCTCCAAAGAAAAGCGTTCTAAACCCGTACAACAAATTTAAAATCCTGCTTTGATTTATGATTTTGCCAGTATTAGTCGACGGACCGAGATCATCATCCAGTGATGATGAATATAGTTCATTTTTCACAGAAAAAATTCACGATACAATGTGTGGCGCGGTCGATGTGAACAACTCTCATAGCTCAACATATGCCAGCAGAACAGAACACACCAAACTTGACCAAAGTTCTCCCGTGTGCTATGGAAGATTACCATTCCTGGAGGAGAGGATTTTACGGGGAAATGACTCACCTATAGCTTAAAGTACTGTTTCCAGAATGAACTTTCTACTCTGCAGTGGAGTGAGTGCTCATTGAAGTCTCCTTGAACACTAAATCTGTGTGCCTGACCGGATGCCGAAAACAGGATCTTTTCCTCTAGCCTGGATAACATCTGTGCCTCAGCTGTCCAGATATCTCTCACCAGCAGTCCATACAGCTTAACTTCCGTCAACACTTCACTCTTAACAGGTTTGACAGCAGCTCTGCTACATTCTTTTCAGTAATAGTACACCAGCAAGAAGAAATATTGAGGATAAATGGTTCAGTCAGTGACTACGGTATTGTGGCAGAGTGGATTTCTACTCTGCAGCGGAGTGTGGTACTTATCATATTAACTGGGAGATTAATAAATAAATAAGGAACAATATATGTTAATATTAGTGCAGACACACACATCTCCGTGCCCTAGTGCAACGTGAATTGCGGAAGTTACTTGACATCAGCAACAGCAACTACTATTGCATTCCATTCGCTTATTGAACGAATTAAAGCTAACTGCACCTATGACGCACTATGCTGTCTCGTCTTTCTTATTTTACGCTCACGGCCTCTGCGCTAATCACATGGTGGTTGTAATTAAACTTTCGATACTAGAGACATTATGGACAAACTATTTACTGTACAGATACTCAATTCTTTAGGAGTAAACTATGCGCTGTGGGATTTGCGTTATTATTAGTATTAGGGTCATGACGTGCCTTTAGGCCCCGCTACTGGTATGCCGACGTATGAGAAACTCACACCTGAGGACCAAGGACTTACAGCGTGAACGGCATACGGTACTGTGGTCTGTTAGCCAGCTATGGGAGAGGGGTGGTTCGGAATCAACTGTTCTGACGCATGAAGAAGCTCCATCTCACACTACTACTGCAGAGTCCAAAACTGCTTCGCCACCAAAATCACCTGAGCTGAACGCGTGTAATTTCTCGATGTCGGATTACCTGTAGGACAGGGTTTATCAATGAGACAAGACAGCAAGGAAGGTAGACAACATCTCGCCTGAGATATTTTCAGTAACAGTAGAGCAACCTCTAATGCAGTTCCAGGCTGTTTTGAGTGCAGATAGTCGTCACATTGAACAACGTTTGTAACCTGGAACGTAAACAAAATACGCAGTTACCATCACATACTGAAATTAAAATGTCTTTCTTTCAACTATTTCTTCGTTACTTCTCTTTCGCATGTCCTTAAAAAAGTATGCACAATCTTTCGTTGTGCTACGATCTATCGTCTATCATAGTGGATCTCTCAAATAACAGAAGTTTATAAGCACCCCGTATACCACTGTATAGCAGAAGTGGCTCCGAGTCTTCTCAAAATACCATTTCTCAAAATCTTCGTAAATGATTGTTTGACACGCCTTTTTACTAATTTACGTACCACAAAAAATTGTGTGACACATTATTGCGGTCCATACTGACCTCTTACCATCCTGTTAGCATGTTTCTGGATTCATTCGACGTTCTCCTAGTGATATCTTGGTATAGACGCCAAACGCTTTAGTACTGCAGCAGAAATGATCACCACAGCTTCTAGTATTTGGTTTCCTGTACTCTCGCAGAACCCTTCCATGAACCCTTCCAATAAGTACGAGGGGCGACAATGAAGTAATGAGACTGATTTTCTTCGCGAGATGTGGCAACCCTGCAGGCTTGCTTGGGGACAATATCTTTGACCTTAGTCTCTAAGCTGCTTCTAGTCTAAGTGGGACATCGATGCAACTGCTCAGTCATGAGTTGTGCTGTAATTAGATAACACGTGTTTGCGTCTCTCGACACGGAAATGGAACGGTATAATATTGCGCAATGATGTGCCATTTCTATTTGCGTTATATTGGGTGAAAACGCGACTACAGCTTACGGTAAGCTTCAGAAGGCTTTCGGAGAGAGGGTTATGTCAAGGGCTCAAGTTTTACATTGGAATAAAACGCTTAGTGAAGGCAGAACGAATGTTGGAGATGAAGACCGCAGACCATCAGCCCACAGACGGATGTCAACTTGGCCAGTGTGCTTGAACTCGTACGATCTGATCGAAGATTATCCGTGAAAATGATTGCAGAAGAACTGAACATCAATCGAGAAACGGTTCGGCTAATAATAACTGAAGATCTCGGTATGAGAAAGATTTGTGCAAAAATGGTACCCAAAAATCTCACACCACAGTAGCGAGAAACACAGAAAAATGTGGCAGCAGAGTTTTGAGCAAACGGAAATCAATCCAGATTTTTTGAGCCATATTATCACCGGTGATGTAAGTTGGATTTTTCAGTACGATCCAGAGACAAAACGCCAAAGGTCGCAATGGTGCTCAAAGAGATCACCCAGACCAAAAATGTTCGCATTTCTAAGTCAAAAGTGAAATGCATGCTTGTGTGCTTCTTTGATTCCAAGGCAATTGTTCATAAAGAGTGGGTGGCTCCTGGACAAACAGTTAACCAATATTACTACAAAGAAATTTCAGAAAGGCTGCGTGAAAGAATTGTTCGTGTCCATGCCAACATTGCTGATAATTGGATTCTGCATCACGATAATGCGCCATCCCATACTGCTGTCAGTACAGCAATTTTTAACCTCAAAACAAATTACAGTTCTACCATAGCCACCTTATTCACCAGATATCGTTCTGTGCGACTTTTTTCTATTTCGAAGTCAAAACGTCGATCAAGGGACACCATTTTCAAACAACACAAGATGTCCAAAAAGCTGTTACGTGGGTCTTGGAGGATATTACAGAAGATTAGTCCCAGAAATGTTACCATCAATGGCAGAAGCGCTGGAAAAAGTGTGTGCAATCAGAAGGGAACTACTTTGAAGCAGACAACACTAAACTTGACTAAAACCGTAAGTAACATTTTTTTATCACATCAGTCTCATTACTTTATTGTCGCAACCCGTATATTACGGGCTTCACTGCTACTTTGTACAAGTGTTCGTCGTGTGTCGCATCGCTTCTTAGTATTAGTCTGAAATATCCAAACGCGTAACAAGCACCAGATATTTGCCACTGCCACGCGGAGTGGCCGCGCGGTTTGAGACGTCATGTCACGGACTGCGTGGCTCCTCCCGCCGGAGGTTCAAGTCCTCCGTCGGGCGTGTGTGTGTGTGTGTGTGTGTGTGTGTGTGTGTGTGTGTGTGTGTGTGTGTGTGTGTGTGTGTGTGTGTTTTGTTCTTAGCATAAGCTAGTTCAAGTTAGTTAATATGGATATCACATCAGCCTTTCAAACGAGAGACAGTAGTGGCAGCTTTTCTTGACGTTAAGGGTGCATATGATCACGTACAAATACCGATACTCTTGGACAAGCTGGCAGGATTCGGAATTCCTTCACGGATGATCTACGGTATCAGTACCCTGATTACTCAAAGAACAATCTACGTCCGTTTCAAAGGTACCATGATCGGACCTTTTTATGTCTCCCAGGGCTTGCTGCAAGGTGCAATTTTAAGTCCTCTGCTGTATACTCTACATACGCACGACCAAGAACGCATAATTACTCCCCCCACAAAAATCCTACAGTATGCTGATGATATATGTGTTTATGCTACTGATGCTTCAGGCCAAAACGGCATTAACCACAACCATCGCACACATCGATGAGTGGCTTTCTATCAATGGGCTGGAGATCTTGGCTGAGAAATCAGCAGTCATTCCCTTCTCCAAGTCGACGACAGCTGGCACTGAAGATCACATTACCTGTGGCAATTACACCTTCCAAATCAAATCTCATGTTCGATTTCTGGGGATGATTTTTGACTCTCGGTTAAGCTGGGCGCTCCACATCCGATCCACCGTTACCAAGGGTGAAGAAGGTTTAAATGTAATCAGATCACTCACTCGTGTCTGGTGGGGAGCGCACCAGAGTGTTTTAGTCACCATGTACCGAGGGATAATTCAATCTCGATTAGACTATGGCTGTCAATTCTACCACACTGCGTCAAAGATTCATCTCTCTAAATTAGATACTCTTCAATATAGAGCCATTCGTACCTGTCTTGGAGCCATGCGATCGACGCCCACCAACGCCCTTTTAATAGAAGCAGGGGAGATGTATTAGGCGCCAAATGTTATCGGACAAATTCTACATTCAGGGCATGGCTATTATGGACAGTTCCGTCTATCAAAGTAGAGACTGCATTTATCGACTGTGGATTGCATCCCACAGAAGGAATAAAGTGCCAGCCGTTTGTGCCAGCTTTGACACTTGGTCACCTGTCATACATTCTATACGACGTTCAGCGCATCTGCCTGTTCTTGAATATGATCTTCAAACGCTCTGCTCCCAGATACCAGATCCCAGTCCATTATTTATGTACGACCTGGCTGGAGAGTACTAATGTCAACGTTGGCTTCAATCATCTCGTTGAAGCACAATGGCCGGGTTTTCTCTGTGTATATACCGATGTCTCCAAAATTCCGCAATAAGAGTGTACAGGATGCGCTTTTTTCTGCCCTCAGATCCAGATCCGCAAAACCTTCAAACTGCCTACGAGTACTTCTATTTTTACAGCGGAGACAGTGCCAGTTTTGGAAGCATTTAAGTTTGTCTCTAGCACTTACTTCCCCAAGATATTGATAGTATCTGACTCGCTAAGCGTTCTTAAAAACATTCAGTACAGTCCATGGAACAAAACAACCAACAGTTATATCTTGGATGTGATATCTGAATATATTTGCAGCACACCCACGGGCCGGGCGATCCATTTGTTGTGGGTACCTTTCCACTCTGATATCCTCTATAATGATGAAGTTGATGCATTAGCCAAACAAGCGGCAACCTTAGGCACCGTCCTGGATCTGCACCATCCTTATACAGACTACTTACGTGAAGTCAAGGATCACGTAAGACAACAATATCAGGAAATGTGGAACGTTTCTCAACAGACAAAAGGCGGTTATTACGCAGTGCTACAACCTCGGATTCCTTCACAGCAGTGGTTCGTGAGGACACATCTGGACCGATCCACGATTTCTACCATCATAAGACTCCGCTTCAATCATGCCTCTTTCCCACAACATCTACATCGGATCAACGTTTACAGTTCACCAGCATGTGAGTGTGATCCTGAGTCGGAAGCTGATGTCAACCACATCTTATTTATTTGCCCCACATTTGACCGTGAACGGTTGGTCTTTCTGAACTATCTTCCTCAATCAGCTTCTTCTCTTTTGTGTACTAAAGACGTTCGTCTATATAAAGTGATAGTTAACTTCATCAAGAGTACTGGTAACAAACTGTAGGTTTTAATGGTGTACGTAAATTATAAATATGTCTTGCTGATAAAGATATTTCAGAATTGGTGTGAATTGTAAGCCAAGGCACTTTTAATTATTTTCCTATTCAATTCCATTCAATTTTTAAAACATTATGTACAAACCTGTAACAGTTAAGCTTTTTATTCTTGTAAATATGCATTTCTGTATTTGTTTATTCAATTATATGTACATTGTCACTATGTGTTGCCGATGGCTAAATTGAGTACACACTCGAAGGCCAAATAAAAAAATAAAAAAATAAAATAAAAAAGTTAAAGTAGTGTGTAAGTCTAGGGACCGATGACCTAAGCTGTTTGGCCATTAGGAATTCGTCCACATTTGAACATAT
Organism: Schistocerca americana; assembly: GCF_021461395.2. Taxonomy (NCBI): domain Eukaryota; kingdom Metazoa; phylum Arthropoda; class Insecta; order Orthoptera; family Acrididae; genus Schistocerca; species Schistocerca americana. The sequence continues at coordinate 282,017,454 of NC_060119.1, read as the reverse complement.
TTGCCAGTAGTATTATATTCTTTGTAGTTGACTGTGTAGTTCACTGACAACATACGTATTAAATTCGTAGATAAATTCATATTACAGTTTTTGGTAGCAGTGTGGAGTGAAAATAGATTTCCTGTGCAAATATTTCTTCTACTACTCGATTAGAAATTGGTTCGTTTCGCGTGCTGTAATTGCTCATTGAGATCTGTATTTGTAGTCACAGAGGACGCAGATATCCAGCAGAGCTACTGTCCCAGAGCTTCAGGAAGCAGGTCTACTTCGACATTACAGGCATGACTGCACTGCAGAATAAACTGGACGTGTGAGAACGCTCCATCTGCCATGCGCTCGCATTTGTTATGCGGATGTTTTATCCGCCCCCGGTCGCTGAGGCAGCCAATAAATCGCTAGCGGCCTATCTGCGCCCCACGCTGGGGATCTGCACGCGGACCTGCGCCAGAAATCAGTCAAGCGCCATACTGTGCCGCTTGTGTACCAACCAGTTCTGGTGGCTGATCACCTCGCCATATCGCACAGTCGAACACCGCGCGGTGCAGCGACATTCGTGTTCATTACGATAACGTGCGCCAGAATTGAAATGTAGGCACGAGTGTAATTGGGAAACATGCAGATGTGCTGTGCACAATCAAATAAATAATAAAGGTAATATCACACTAATGTCACCGAACATCGCCTCCACTCTTCTTATTGACCGCAGTAGGGTATTTGACTATTCTTTGGGAATCGCCTTAAATAGTTAATTATGCTCAACATATGCTTTGTTTCCTTATGAATCTCCCAATAAAAACAATAAATGGAAATTCAAGTAATTTGAAAGCCCCCCCATACAACGCTCCATTTGAGACACGAGGAGCCTCTGACGTCACTCGGTAGCGCGCTGCTCCTACTGTCATAATGCTCATTCGCAGTAATATGTTGCTTTGGGATTTACGTTTCAGAAAATGCGCTACAAATGGTGTGTAGTACTATATTGTACAGTTATAGCTATACTACCTCTTAAAACATTGTTCCAAAGAATGAAAAGAAATGTAAGAAATGGTTACAACTCGCTTGTAGAGGTCCAAATGAGATGGTGGTCACTACTTTTATTTCTGACAGTACCATATTGATGTAAGTAAACACCCCATAGAAAGAGATTGGCGCTTGTAGTGTGACAAGCAGTGTACTAGATTTCTCGTGTAATGTCAGCGAGACTGATCCTCATGCGGAACAAGTTCTTTTTTTTCTTTTTTTTGGTCCTGTTCCGTTCGTTTCGTACTACTGTCTTCTTAAGTTAATTGGCAGTAAAGTTGTTTAAGAGCTTCAAACTGTACAGTGTATTACATTTTAATATCCATTTTTATTTATTAGCTTCAATTTACACCTGATCAATTTGAGATGAATCTCAAGGACTGCGATAAGAGACTGTACTTCATACCTGGCGGATCTAACTCTGTAGAATCTGAGAAACCATTTAATAGTTAACGAATAAACTATTCTATCCGAGCATGTTGTTCAGAACAGTAATTTTCCACTTCCAACTGTCTCCATTGAGCCTGTTGCAAATATGTATGATTTTGACAAACAGAAAAATTGAATATTTCTTGAAAACTTCGTAAAATAAAATAAGACCAGAGCAGTACGATAAAATTGCAGATGATCCTGGTGGCGCAGTTTTAAATCATAGTGATACCTCCGTATTTTATACACATACCTGTCGGTTGTTTTAAATTAATGGCCTGGACGGACAGAAAAACAGCAATGTGCGAAGCTGTTGTAGGCGAACGAGATGACGCTTTGCAGTTCCCCACGAGAGTTATTCCGCTGTCAGAATATTTGAAAACTGAGAGAAGAGGTAGCTGGAAACAGTAGTTCTGGCAAAAATCACAGAAATTAACAGCCAGATATATCTTCTGCATGAAAATGTTTAATCTCTTATTGTGCAGGTCTTCACAAGTAGCCTTTGAAAAACTTTCAGGATGTTTCTAGCAAATAATACAGTTCAAGATTCCATTAATTTTAAAGCAGTTCTGTCACTTACTGGTGTGTAACAGTACTTGCATCCCAGTCAACGTGCAATGCAGTTTTCACGTTCCTTATCTCCGGAACATTAAAATTTTTGTTGTCTTTGAAGAACGAAGAGACCACAAATGCATCAACTTTCGGAAGGTTTCCCCTATCAGTCTTCATAAAATTCCTTTCAGATTGTTAATTAAAAGTTGCAAATGCGTTTTCATCACTCAATAAGTAAACTGTGTCCAGAAAATGTACGGAGAAACACTGGTACCTTCGGCTAAAGCTCCTGTAACAGAGGTCTAACTTTACCTTACTTCTAGCATTTGACGTCATCAGAGCTTCAGCCAATAACAAAGATTTTTCCATCAGATGGCCAAATCGTCAGTTACGTGATAAATAACAATTTTTATGATAATATTGACCGAAAATGCTATTTGAATGTTAGAATAATTCAGAATAACAACAATGTGAACCATATTTTTAACGTGGAAAAGTAGTTTATTCGCCAAAGAAGAGAATCCACAAGTTTCTTCGAGTAGGTATATGTGATATACAGCTGAGGCCACTGATTATTGATGTGTTCCCGAGAACTACAAAACCACTGGGACTTTAAAACTTCTTCGCAGATTAACATGGTGTGCGAGACTGGGACTCAAAACTGGGAATTTTGCCTTTCGCGAGCAGAGATCTCCAAGCACGACCCACCCTCACAGCTGTACGTCCGTCAGTGCCATTAATTACCTTCCAACATTCACTGAATTTCTCCTGAATACTTTACTAGACTTCAACTTCTGGAAGAAAGGATATTACGGAGATATGGCTTAGCCACCATCACGAGGATTGTTTCCACAACGAATTTCCACGCAAAGCAATATGTGTTGATCTGAAACTCCTGGAAGATTAAAACCTGCGCTCTGAAGTGCCAACTTCCATTTTCTGACCCGCCCTCATGCAGGAGAACTGTGATGTTTGGAAGGTAAGAGCTACTGGCGGAGGCGAAGCTGTGAGGGTACGTTGAGTTGTGCTTGAGCACCTCAGTCGCTAGAGCGCTTGCCCTCGCCCTCGAAAGGCAACGTTAATAGGTTCCAGTCTCTATCCGGCACACAGTTGTAATGTGCCGCGAAGTTACAAATCAGCGCACACTACGCTGCGTAGTGCAAATTTATTTCAGATGCTAGGTGTGGACGAGTACTTTTATCCCTCTATTAAAAATACATCGAGGCAAATTATTTGTGATTTACCTACATATTGAGTGAATTAGCGAGCCAGTCGACAGGGGAAAGGGCGCTTAAGTGTTCCCCAAGATACTCACTGATATAGTACTCTCCACATCCTCATTCTTAAATCGATTATGTCTAGCCACGCTGATGGTAACGGCGTAAAATTTTGATAAATAGTACTTTTAATACGTGACAAGTCCCTGCCTCATTTTATCAATTTTATCAGGGTACAACCCAGGTACAGGAGATGTACAGTTAAGAAACTGTTCTGAAACGAAATAATGCGAAGAATGTAGTCATACTCGTCGTATTTAGATCGCTTTGCCTTCACCTGTACGTGTTATGTGTCAGTTTGGATACTTTTCCTGATAGTTGGACTAGTCGAAGCTGAAGAAATATCTTTCACTCTATTTGCATAGTACATGCAACGAGGCTCGATTGTTGAACTTTACGCTGCGCAATCCTCTAAGGCATTATTTAGTTAGGGTGTAATTTGATCAGCTATCCTCGTGAATACAGCTGCTGCCAGCTCGGAAGGTACAAGTGTGCACAGTATAACGATGAAAATGTGGAGCTAAGATCAATACTCCTACACTGACAACGGTGTAACAAAGTGCCTGTTGTACAATGCAATCGTTTCTTTCGGCCATAGCTGCAGGTAACTGCCATAAAAAACGTCGTGAAGGGCGTTACTGGAGGACGACGTGGTATATTTACGAGACGCAAGAGACTAATTTTTGCTGACGTTTGCGTGTGTCACGCTATTACAAGGCTTGTCACGTTAGTAAATGAGGTCACACACTGGCACTACTGGATTGGGTGTGAGAAGATGACTGTAAGAAGGAATTTAAATTACTTTAACTGTTGGTACTGAAACGTAGGTAGTCACGGTAAATCAGATAACGATTTAATTCGGCATTGTAGAGATCATTTCCAACAGCTTATATTTTTCAAACGAACGTTTTCGGTACTTGGTAAGCTGTATCACAGGATACAAACAGTCGGTTCTTCATTCACAGCCAAACAGACATTGCGAAAGACATCGCACGGTGGTCAGACGTGATATCATTTGCAAACGTTAAACGTATTTGCTCCTCTATTGTAGAGATCTTTTACGACTTCACAGCTGAACAAATGAACAGCATTCTGCCTTACAACACTACATCCTTACTCCAAAGCTCTGAAAGATATTACATCAAATACAATAGAAGTCGTATATCCAGTTTGAAAATGCTTCTTGTTACCTAATAGTTGAGTGAAACAAATATTAGTCGCAAACTCATACTCACTGAAGTAGTATCCTCTTCACCCTCATTCTTAGATCATATTGGCTGTAACTGAGCAATATATCGGTACATAGTACGTTTAGAATGTGACAGGACCAGGTTTTACTTTATGCACATTTATCGTTGTATAACTTGCGTACCTCAGTTGTGCAGTTATGAAAGTGTTATTTAGAAGTATGCGAACAGAGTAATATATGTTATAATTTCAAGCATTGTATTCGTCGGTAGGTGGCAGTTTTTTACTTATGTAGTTTTGCTACTCCTTGCGTTAACTGAAGCTGAAGAAGTTCCTTCCACTTATTTCGGATAGTATATGTACTGAGGCCAGATTATTGAACATATTTCGACGATGTTGCGGAATCCTTAATGGCTGATATTCAATAAGTACAGCTGGTTTCGTAAACTATCGTTCTAAAACCAAAATGTCAACACAAGTGACGTTCTTCTTCTTTTTACAAAAATTTCATGTTCCTGTAAGATGTAAAAGCGTTTTTAACACGTTTCCTCTATTCTAATATTTTACATTTTGATAACTCATCTGCAGTTACAACGACTTTCCAGACTACTACGACGATAAATTCATACTAGCATTCATTTAGTACTAGAAGAGCAAAACCAATTTCGACCCGTAAGCGGTATTACACAACGTTCCGCCGCGAACGGTACTGGTCTACCGCGACAGCCATTTAGAGGTAGAACGGGTGAAACCACGAAAATTAGCACACACATTATCCGAGCGCCAGAAGAGAGAGCAGTTCTAGAATGCCGTCAATCCGCGCATGCGCACTACGCAGCGGTGACGCGCGCATGCACAAAAAGGCTACCGCAGTGTTTCCTGCTTGTTGTAGCCCGTTTTTTCACACTGGGGCACTAGTGACGGTCACCAGCGACGATCACCGCCAGAGATACATTCGTTTGAACTGGTGCATTCACACTGACACACTACACCGCCTCAGCAGGACACTGTAACGCAGCAGTGACTCACCCTCGCCACATGTGACGGTCACGGTCACTGTGTTCACAGCAGTTACCGCCGGACATGCGTTGATTTGAATTGGAGTGTTCGCCCTGGGGAACAGATCAGTCATAGCGTACGGTCGCAGGTTCGAATCCTGCCTCGGGCATGGATGTGTGTGCTGTCCTTAGGTTAGTTAGGTTTAAGTAGTTCGAAGTTCTAGGGGACTAATGACCTCAGAAGTTAAGTCCCATAGTGCTCAGAGCCATTTGAACCACAGTCATAGCGCTGCAGATTTGCCAACAGAAAGGCAGTCATTTCTAAGACAGTGCCGCGAAACATTCATTACATATTATACTGTACAAATTGTAGCCAAGAGTTTAGATTTCATTAACACGGACGATTTTATAAGTGAAGTAGAAAGTCGGTCCGCTATTTGGGATGTCAAAAGCGATGACTGTAGCAACAAAATGGTAGCTAGGAGGGTAGTCTTCAAGCACATTTGCATCCTTCGCCCCCATTTCTTCTGAGTCTTAAGGCCTTATGATCCAAAAAATGGAGTTAAGATATAATTCTTAAATACTATTATTTATGCGTATGTGGCTACTACAACAATGAATTTTATTTAAGTATTATAATACTATTGAGGTACAAGTTCCTGGCGCACTATAATTTCCATTTTAAGTTCCAATCAGTTCAGTGAATACAATAATGTGACTTTTTACAGTTAACATAGTAATAATTGCACAGTGCACATTACAAATACAATGCCAGATAAACAATGAGGCGTAACCACACTAACGTTCACGTAACATTTCTAGAAATCACATTTTTTGCAGCTGCCAAGCCACTTCACATTCAGGGCTAAAGTTGTTTGCAAAGTTATCTCTGATACTGTTCGCAATATTTCCTCCCCCGACTAAACAAGGCGGCATGTCCTGCAATCCCTGAATAGTTGACGTATACTCAAACGACATAGAGAGTATAAAACAATCTTTTCTCCAACCGATCACATATTAGTGTATGTATGTGTAGTAAACATTTTGCCTTCATTGTATTCCTCCTCCTCCTGGTTAGAAGTACCAAAAAAAAAGTTCCTCCTCGCTCGAATCCATTTCATTAACTAATCAGCTGGCAATACCTGTGTTTTCGGACACCGGTGATCTAGGAGTATTCACCACAACTACCGGGGACTGTCACTGGTGACCGTCAGCAGTGTCCCAGTGTGAAACGGGCCGATATTTGCTTGCTGCTTGGTGGCTAGTAGCCCATTTCAGATTTTCGTGTTTGGGATTTTCCGCGGTTTTATTTTTGTAAGTAGCTTTTCATAAATCAAGAGAAATAAATTCGTTTTTGCCAGTAGCCTTTCTTTTATACTAGCTGTTTGTGAAAGCATTGTTTGCAATGATTACTTCGTATTCTAAAAATAAAATGGAACAAAGAGGCGTTACACGTCTTAATTCAGGCATACAGCGAGGAAAGGTGTACGTGTGACATGCTGTTTCATAATACGATAAGTCGGCAATCGTTTCCATCTGAGTAATATGCACAAGGTGGTTTTCGATTTGTATTGTAATGGTTGTTTTTATTGCTTCTCTTGTTTATTTCAGCATGCCAGAAAAGAGAAACTGGCAGTGATAGGCGGCGAAGTCCGTGCAGTTTCGCCCAGAGCGACAGGCGAGGACTGAGAAACTGAGTAGCACTTATATACCGTATCTTAAAAACTTGGACGAATAACACAAGTACACGTTTAAGTATTGGTCCTTTCAAGTGCTGCAAACTGCAGTGCATACATCCAAAACAAGTTTTGAAATGGTCATCTGTGCCATTCTGTGACTAAACGCCAGTCTCTTAAGATTCCCCATTCGCCAAGAAACGTAATGTTGCAAACAGCCTGCAACGTAACAGGGCGTTTACAGCTATTTTATCAGCGATGAAGGCTCGTATGATCACAAAACTTATAAATACACTCCTGGAAATGGAAAAAAGAACACATTGACACCGGTGTGTCAGACCCACCATACTTGCTCCGGACACTGCGAGAGGGCTGTACAAGCAATGATCACACGCACGGCACAGCGGACACACCAGGAACCGCGGTGTTGGCCGTCGAATGGCGCTAGCTGCGCAGCATTTGTGCACCGCCGCCGTCAGTGTCAGCCAGTTTGCCGTGGCATACGGAGCTCCATCGCAGTCTTTAACACTGGTAGCATGCCGCGACAGCGTGGACGTGAACCGTATGTGCAGTTGACGGACTTTGAGCGATGGCGTATAGTGGGCATGCGGGAGGCCGGGTGGACGTACCGCCGAATTGCTCAACACGTGGGGCGTGAGGTCTCCACAGTACATCGATGTTGTCGCCAGTGGTCGGCGGAAGGTGCACGTGCCCGTCGACCTGGGACCGGACCGCAGCGACGCACGGATGCACGCCAAGACCGTAGGATCCTACGCAGTGCCGTAGGGGACCGCACCGCCACTTCCCAACAAATTAGGGACACTGTTACTCCTGGGGTATCGGCGAGGACCATTCGCAACCGTCTCCATGAAGCTGGGCTACGGTCCCGCACACCGTTAGGCCGTCTTCCGCTCACGCCCCAACATCGTGCAGCCCGCCTCCAGTGGTGTCGCGACAGGCGTGAATGGAGGGACGAATGGAGACGTGTCGTCTTCAGCGATGAGAGTCGCTTCTGCCTTGGTGCCAATGATAGTCGTATGCGTGTTTGGCGCCGTTCAGGTGAGCGCCACAATCAGGACTGCATACGACCGAGGCACACAGGGCCAACACCCGGCATCATGGTGTGGGGAGCGATCTCCTACACTGGCCGTACACCACTGGTGATCGTCGTGGGGACACTGAATAGTGCACGGTACATCCAAACCGTCATCGAACCCATCGTTCTACCATTCCTAGACCAGCAAGGGAACTTGCTGTTCCAACAGGACAATGCACGTCCGCATGTATCCCGTGCCACCCAACGTGCTCTAGAAGGTGTAAGTCAACTACCCTGGCCAGCAAGATCTCCGGATCTGTCCCCCATTGAGCATGTTTGGGACTGGATGAAGCGTCGTCTCACGCGGTCTGCACGTCCAGCACGAACGCTGGTCCAACTGAGGCGCCAGGTGGAAATGGCATGGCAAGCCGTTCCACAGGACTACATCCAGCATCTCTACGATCGTCTCCATGGGAGAATAGCAGCCTGCATTGCTGCGAAAGGTGGATATACACTGTACTAGTGCCGACATTGTGCATGCTATGTTGCCTGTGTCTATGTGCCTGTGGTTCTGTCAGTGTGATCATGTGATGTATCTGACCCCAGGAATGTGTCAATAAAGTTTCCCCTTCCTGGGACAATGAATTCACGGTGTTCTTATTTCAATTTCCAGGAGTGTATTTGATTTAATTTTCGAGAATGTGAGATAGCCTATCTCATGACTATGTCACACTCGCTAAATCCGTCTTCTATCATAAACAGCACCTTCTCGAAACAGGCCAAGCCATCCTAAGGAAGTTCCGAAATTCTTGCGGATTTAAGGGCCTCAGTTGTTTCATTAAGAGAGAATATATTCCCCTGCCTATGTCCCTTCTTTTCAGCCACGATCGAACTCAAAAACGTCTGATTTTTCGTTTTCGTCGCCGTTCTGCCATAATCCGAAGATTTACTGTCACTACCAGGGCAATAGCTCCAAAAAAATAGGATCCTCCATGTGCAATATGCTGTGTAAATGTATATTTCAATATACATACACGTGTAGCCAAGTGTCGTTAGATAAAATTGTTGAATCAGTAATTCAGAGCAGTGCTAGCCTACTTTACAAATAATAGTAAAAACTATTTCTTATTAAATAGGAACCTTGAGCTCACAGAAATAATTTGAACGTATTACGCTCCACTACATCGTAAGTCGCCCTTGAGTTCAGCGCGGTAGAACGAACGACTTTTCAAGACATCAGACAGTTCTATTTTCTCTTCCCGCGTATCGTCTGCTGCAGCGCATGCGCGCTATATATATCGCTCGTGGATGGTGTAATAGGTTGGAAGTGAACCAATCTGTAGTTACAGGTATTCATGTTAGAGGCGCAGGTGCATAGGTGTACGGTTAAGGCGCATCGTGTAATACGTGCTTTAACTGTCCTCGGTTCATGTTATGACTGTGAAATTACCTGCTCTTGCATAATTACATAAATCATTCGTTTCTTTGACACTAATTCTGAAGTTACAGCACAGTAATCCTGTTTTTGTTTCTTTAGTTCTACCTTGTGTGCAGGCCGATTTCTACCAAAGGCTTTGGTGCTTTGCTATCATATGCGTCTACTTCTACACAGACACTCCGCAAGCGACCGTACAGTTCATGACTGAGAGGACCCTATACCGCTACTTGTCATACTTTCGTGTAACTGTCATTCATTTATAATATCTGACTTCGGACGTTAGTTAGTAACATCTACCAAACTCTTTTTCACTTTCAGAATAGTTGGAAAACTGTTGAACTGATATCCAGATGTTAAGTAATCTTTCTTACTTTTAAAATGGTTTAAATGCCTCTGAGCCCTATGGGGCTTAACATCTGAGCTCATAAGTGCCCTAGAACTTAGAACTACTTAAACCTAACTAACCTAAGGAGATCACACACATCCATGCCCGAGACAGTATTCGAACCTGCGACCGTAGCGGTCGCGCGATTCCAGACTGAAGCGCCTAGAACCGCCTAGAACAGCTCGGCCACCACAATCGGCCCTACTTTTCAAGCGGTAATCTAAGGTAGGCTTTCCTGTGTTAGCTATAAACTGAAATAGAAGTAATTGTGTTGCAGAAGAGCTGAAAGACTCCCATTCTTCTGTTAAATACAATTACGATCCTGCAAGTATAAAGTCGTAAGGCTTCACACCTCTTTCCCCCCTGTTCCATCTGTCTTTTCTTCCTTTTTTTCCTTTTTTAAGAAGATGATGAATTTAGTGAAATTTTCTGAATATGTTGGTCGATTAGAAGATGGCAATAATAATTACAAAATTCTTTGACCAAAATTTATTGTGTGTGTGAGGTTTTATTTCATATTAGTTGTCCTCTAACTTACTGCCAAATATTTGATTTTATGAGGAACAATAATGAATAAAAGCTTGTTGAAACTTCCGTTTTATGTGCTTGAAGTGCTACAGAAATGTTTTCAATTTATATTTTGCGGCATTAAAAGTAATAATAACATGAAGTTTGTCAACGGGCATGCCGAGGTGGATACACCGGTTCCCGTAGGATCACTGAAGATAAGCAGTATCGGGCGTGGCTAGTACTTGGATTGGTGATCGTCCGGGTGCGCTGCTGGCAATTAACAAATTTTCCTTTGCTTTTACGACAGAAGAAACAGGAGGGACGGTGGCGTGAAGATATTGATCACTCCTCTTTGCACCAACCTTCTAACTTACATTCCAAACTTCTCCGCAGTGTCTCGTGCACCGAGGGCATGCGATGCTGTCGATGGTAATACGTCCGCTGGGTGGGGACGCTAAGCTCCATGTCCGTCTTGGCGCTTGATGTGAGTCGTAGACTGTGACCACGCTCTCGACTGTATCCGCACCCTACTTTCACCATCTTAACCATGAGTATGACACTATATTACACTCACATCCATTACTATCATCTGCATATAACAAATGCATTTAAGGACATAGCTCTCACACTTCACGAAGGAAAGGTGCCCACGACCGGGACGTATAGGGAAAATCTGTCAGTAAAGTGACTGGAGCTGCCCTTCGTGATCTCCCAGACACTCATACCAAGGGGCTGTACTTGGTTTTACAACAGAATTATTAGTTTTATTATAAAGAGCTATGGCGAAAATTTATGTAATTGCATAGGCGATGGCTGCCAGAGTCAGTTGACAAAGATTTCCGAGTATGGTACCGTGCAGTACTGTTCGAAATTATACTGGAGACAAAAACGTTTCGGCCAGAGTTACAGTTTTTTTTTACATTATAACGCGGTACATATTCAGAAAACCTTAATGTCATATGGTACAGCCTGTTTCAGTTTTCATGGAAGTGTTTGGAGCATTTTTTTTCCCTTTGTAACACAGTGGTACTAGTTGTGGTTTATTCCCTTTGTTTTACTTCTTTTGTTGCAGTGCTCATTCTGACATCTCTGAAATGACAAAATGAAATGTCATCTGCTGTGGGCCACTGTATCGCTTGCTCATAACTGGTTTTGGATGAGATATGTATAGCTTTGCCCCTTTTTTGTAGCTCATCTTCCATCATCGTGTTACACTCTTCTTTTTGTCTGGAGAAGATACGCTCGTCGGACGCTTCTTAAATTTAAGAACGTGTACAATGATCTTTTCCGCAGACGTTTTCCCGGTACTACTGTCTACACAGAAAACACCAGTCGCACCCGAAAGACTTGTAAAGAGCAGAAATAGCTCTCGAAACGGCACTCAAATCATAAAGCACCTTATCTTCTGTTAAATATAAATATAGAAAAGCTAATGGGCACCAGATTGTTCCAATAAAAACTGTGCAAAACTGACAGAGGGTGAATGCGTCAGTGTTCATCGATACTAAAGTTATGGAATATATGCTTAAGCCGCACAACCATGCTAATACAAATTTAATACGATATTACTATGCACAGACATGATATTATTAATAACTGTCTCTAGTATAAAAATATGTAGTTCTCCACAAACAACCACACCCAGAGGATGACAGAAACAATTAAATTTTAAATAATTACTGGCCACCAGCCTGGTGACGGCATGGCGCTTTCGTCTTGACAAAACTGTTACATGCACCATTGCCAGTTTAAACAAGAGAAAATAGAAAGATGCTGTAAATAAATCGTTCACCTTCAAATTCCTGTGTTTAGCAAAGTATTAAATGTAGAAATAATACTGATAAAACCTTAAACTCGCAAAGTTTGCACTGTGCCCAATAGGTGGCTTTACGACTACAGGGTCTTGGCAAAATTGCAACAAATTTATGAAAGAGTTCTTGCGCGTTAGAATAGTGTCGTAATAACAGAGGTGTGACGGGGAGCTCTAACTTTCATTTTTCGTAGTTTTGGTTATTATCACAGTTGGCTGCCGATACCGAGAAATCCATCTTCACCGAGCGCATTCACAAGGGCGACGGTTGAAACGCGCGTCCGGCCATCCTGATCTGGGTTTTCCATGACTTCCCTTAATTGCTCCAGGCAATGCCGGAAGGTTTCTTTGCAATGGCACCGCCATAATTGACACAATCCGATCTTGTGCTTCGTCTCGAATCGCCCTGAAGTCGACCTGGCTTAAACCTTAATCTTACTTCTTTCGGTTCAACTTCCAACCAGGTGGGACACCTCCTCGTTAGAGTATTGATGATGTTCGTCGCTACCTAAACGACAGCCTTTCACTTAGATGGATGGCCCGTAGTTATCTCTGTTCCCTTGGCCCCCAAACGGTCCCACTTCTTGCTTTTGGAGTGCTTTAAGAACCACGTTTACCTACCAACACTGACAAGAACATCGGAACAAGATAGGAAACATGGTACAGATTATCTGTAGTATTGTGTGTATTGTGCATTGAAACCAGTCACCTAGAAACGACGGAGAGGCTTCGTCCCGCCATTGCCGCCACTTGTTCACAACCCCACAACAGGCCACAGCATTCCACGCGCCCCACCACCGCCCCCCATATTGAACCCAAGGTTATTGTGCGATTCGGCCCCTAGTGGACACGGAGCCATGGATCCAAGTTGTAAACAAGACATGTGGAAGCTCGTGGTTGCTCCACAACGGTGTGAACTGTTGTTATACGAAGTGGAATGGGTCCTCTGGTCCAACTAAACCTATCATTGCCTAAAAAGTGTAATGTTCCGCTACTTTTACACCACTTTCAGCCATTCATGGACTTCCTGTTGCCAAACAAGGATATAATTTTTATGAATGACAATGCGCCATGTCAAAACGTCCTCGACAATTAGAGTGAATTATTTGCCCTCACAGATCGCCCGAAATGAAACACATGGAAAAATTTATAGGATGTAATCGGGAGTTCAGTTCGTGTACAAAATCTGCACCGGTAACACTTTCGCAACTTTGGATGACTATAGTGGCAGCGTGGCTCAGTAATTCTGCAGGAGATTCCCAACGGCTCGATGCCACGTTGAGTTGCTACACTATGCCACACAAAAGAAGTTTCGACACGATATTAGAGGACACCCCATGAATTTCGTCACCTCAATGTGGGTATCGCAAATTTGTTGTGCTTCGTGTTTTTATGCGAATGGAGCATTGTATTTCAGTTCTAGCGCGCTTCGCAAACTACGTACAAAGCAGCTATTCTGGTGTCGTTCCGTAGTACAGCCGATGACCGATAACGACAGCAGAAAGCTATCTTGTACACCAGGTGGGGCAAGTTTGCACGCGCCTACCTTCTAAAAGGCCACCCCACACTGCGACAAGTTACAGTACTGTTCCTGCTATGGTGATGGTATTCTTTTGTGTTTGCTGCTAATTCCTATCGACAGATGGTTTTTTATTAAAATATGTAGAATTTCAAAAGAATGGATATTTTACGAATAAATTTTTTTTTAAAAAAAAGAGTTTCTTACAAACCAAATATTTTGGCAGTGCTGTTATTTCAAAACGATATGCTGTCAGATCCATGAGAAAGTGTACACCATAATTTTAAATGTAACGTCCGCAGCGACATCTCTGATAGTGGTCCCGAATCTATTATTAATGCGCTTTGGCACAGTGTTTAGATAAACGGTGTGTGAGTCGAATTGTTTGTTTTGTCGGTTGCAGTTTAAAATGAGTGCAAAATATCTGAAGCGCCACGATACAATCTTCCTTGTAAATCATCCAACGAAAGGGACCAAAGCTTTCATATGGACCTGCTCCTAAAATTCCTAGAAATTTAAAGTCACTGATTGCGAATTGCATCAAACGATATTTAGAAGTTGGAAACGCGGGTGCTTTACCGGAGAGAGAGCGGAGGTGCTCAGCTATAATCAATAATGGCTTCGATTGGATTAACTATTAAGTAATTGTTCAATTAGTAATAACATGCATTTTCATGTAAACAAACATTTACAATAGTGTCTTTTATTTCGTACAGATAACGGCGTACACTTTCTTGTGGAACTTACTGTACGTGCTCTTTAGCAGGTCATTAGTAAAAAACGAAAGTGCAATAATCGAGGTCGAACAATACCAAAAAACACATTACTAAGAACTAAAGTACTTCCGTCGACCTTAACGGGTCGATTTTCACATCCCTTTAAAATGTATGAGTTAGCTTAAAACGTAATGATCCAATACGTTTAAGGTTTGATGAGTACCATTCGTGCCTTTAGTCACTTTTCTAGTACGTTCAATCATTGTAAGTATCATGAGAAAGGAGTTGCAATTCAGTTTAAGCGACGCCCATTTCTGTATATTGCTCTTATCAGTATATACTGCAAGTTTCTTCACTATCACACACCAACAGTTATTCCGCGTTTGGCGACCTGATAGACGTTCCGCGCCGCCGTCAATGTAGAACCGTCGCTCAGAAGCGACTTCCGTTACAGTAATGTAAGGACTGCGAACTGGAAACAAAGGTTCGGATGAAAAGTCTGCTACGCTATTCTCGCTCTGAGGAACCTGGTTTCCTCGCGAGCGGCACTCGATTTAAATCCGTATAAGAGATATAAATCTATGGGCTGTCGTTCGCCTGCCTGCACTTCACAGCAGGGACCCTTCACGAATAAATTTCACCTTGTCAGACGCACCCTCGGCCACATGTCAGCCGAACGTCGCTGCGAGCGACTCTCAGGCGCGTACCGAACTTATCAAACTGTTCTGGGTCACGCGAACTTATGAAAACTCGTCCACTGTATAAAAAAACGCTACAAATAATCCTATAAGTTGAATAAAATTAGTTTTCCCTTTGATTTTTTCGATATATTTAAGTTACACCTAAAGTGCACAAAGACATTAGGTAGAATGTCACGCAGTGGTGGCCGTGTTCTTTTGTTTCCCTTTGTTTAATGGGACACATGTATCACGAGAAAGTAATGCACAGAGCCTTCAGATACATCTGTATAGTGCCACCGCCTAGTGAGAAGCTTTCCGAACTTCGAAAAAATGCCACAGACCATGCGGTGGATATAAAGCTGTAACAAATCTAATGAGGGGTATGTGAGTCTAAATCCGTCGCAGCGCGTCAGTATCAGGAAAATCGTTCAAATCAGCATCTTGTCCGTTCCAAGAATGTCTGAAGTGGCTAACTGTGTTATCATATGCTTCACAGACGATGTTTCGAAACATTCCACACCCCTCAGTAACTCTCCTGGTACGTAACATGATTTGTATGTAGCGGGACGTACTCGTGTATGTCCCAACAAACTTCATAGAACGTAAGTAATTTGGGTATGATACGTGTCAAAGCCATCTTGAAAATTTTGTGCTGAAAATTTGTGTGCAATATTTAAAGTTTTTCGTTGTCATAGGAATAAATGTTTTGTTCTGATTTGTTAACCTTTTTTCCACTTTTTCAATAGTAATACAAACAAAAATTCGAAATTCCTAGATTCAGATTAAGACATGGACATAATTAAGTTAGTCGGACGCAGCTGTCAAGCCTCACCGATTTTCAAAACTGGGCCAGTTAATTTCCTTTTCGTAACTTCAGTGCATTATTGAAAGCAATGGAAAAGAGTTTTCTTCAGTACTTTCAATGTTGCAACGCCGTCCGCAATCGTGATAATCAAATATCTGTTTTAGTTTATTTCGAGACCATGCTCTCTTAGACATATTGCAGATTCAGGTATATCTTCTGAAGAAGGCTCAATTATTTGGACTGAAACCTAGGTACAGGTCGATTTCATTATCGGAATCGAGGTTCATAGTTCCTTGCATATTAAAATAGTTTTTGTTCTTTTACTGTCGAAAACGTATGAAATAAGTTTAATCCATGAAGGTTTACTCGAATTGTGACTTGCAACCATTTTCATAATTGTAAATAGTATGATTTTTTATTGAGATGGAAATTTTCCGAGAAACTTACTGGTTTTAAAGAATATTGATATCTGAAACTACGGATAAATTTCATATTTAATTCAACAAATCTAGCAAAATGGACCACAATACATCAAAAGTTGGCTGTGTAGCCTCCACGTACGAGGATGAGCACATGCAAAGAACCTTCCATCATGCTACTAGTACGCTGTCAACGTTTAGTAGACAAAATATTTCATGACGCACAGAAATACTGAAACTACCTATTTCCCTGAAGAAGGGAAGTCCTTGGGAGCGACACTTACGGGTGTTACTTTACTTTCTTCGATAAAGTTGGTCAATGGATATGATGTTAACTTGCGCTGCCTTAAACACAGCGGTTACTCTTCTTGATATTCGTGGGATGTTAGTGAAACAGTTTGTTCAAAAGCGTTGTGCACAACCCCGCCCTTGCCTCCCCCCCCCCCCCCCCCCCCCCACCCTTTTGTATTTTCACCATCTGCTCTTCGAGTCTGTCATAAGTGTGGCAGGAACAGAACCCCCTACCACCAAACGTATTTGCTGTTTTAAGGTGGCTTGCTGGTACACAACAAAAATGCGGCCCCGTCTCAGGGCCAAAAGGGTTTAAGACAACTACAAACGAACTGGAAGCAACACATATTAGAAACAATGCACAATAATTAATTAGGAAAAATATTCATTACACTTCTTGATTGTGAAATGAGAAATGTTTTTATGACATTGGTCTAGTCCTGAATCCAACATATCAGATAAAAGAGTAGAGACTCAAACACCACAATAATTTTAATATAAAAGCAGAAGGTTTGAAGTTAGATGAAATACGGATGTAGACTTTGTGCTAATAGAATGGCAATCGATTGCATTTAATCGAGAGTCACTGCACGATCCACAGATAGTTACACAGCCGGCATAGCCTGTCACACAGTCAACATCACGTGCCCACTAAGCGCTCTATAAATCCTGAGCCATCAAGCCTTAGCGGCTGTAGGCGGTTTACCTTGGAAGATGACTCCTGTAGTTGAGACCAAGCGACAGGAAGCAGTTTTATACATCGACCGCACCTTCAAGCCCAGAAGATTTAACTGAAGATTGATAAACCGCTTTCGTATAAAACTAAAAGCATTAAGTGGAAACAGTAATGTAGAAGATGTAGTATGAAACTTCTGTCATGTACTCTGCACATTAATTCTGTCTTTACCGAATCCAAGTGAGACTCATCCACTTGGAATTGAGTGTATCCAGGAAAGTAAAATAGTTAGAACGTATGGTGCTAGAAGCGCACAGACATTTTGTATGTAAGCATTAACGTCCACTTAATAACGCAACATTAACTTTGAAGTATGAGAAAGTTTTTAACGATAGGAAAGAAAACGGATTAAAACTTCAGATGTTGCCGCTACTGAGCAACTTATTTCATTTTACCACACTCTGAATTATGTAAATTCCTTTCTGAGAGTCGGCGATGAAGTTATTCACCGAGTTGCAAAACAGCATCCGTTGGAACGTCTCACCTAGAAGCTGCTTTTGTTATGGAAACTGTGGTGTTGTTGCAATGCAGACTTTTGGCTGTTCTCGGAAAAATGGTAAGAAACAATTCTGCAATGGAATGCATTAATTTAAAAAACGTACAAAATAATTCCAAAGGTGCTCTCGTGCATCGACTCAACTTGCGCATTCCGCTGTAGAACTTTTAATCATTCCAGAAAGGAATGAGACTGATACCACTGTTCTACAAAAAAAACCTTTTTTTCTATTTCTGATAAAAAATATTGTGATCCTAGTTGTATTTTGAGTGCTGAATTGAAAACTGTTTTTGGTTTTCTTCTGTCAGGGATAGTTTATGAGTAATCGCAGTTTTATTTTTCTTTTCAGTTTCTGATCTAGTGCAGCAAACGTGAGGTGAAATTTGACATACAAATGCACATCTTTATGATGTTATAAGTTCATCACATTAATGGAGGGTGGGATCTAACATATAACACAGTAACCTTTGTGTATACACTTTGAAGCATCTATTTGACATGAGAAATTACAGAAAACTGACAAACAATGAGCCACTGCCTTTTAATGCACAACACTTTTTTCTCTTGTATTGTGAATCTTTCTTCTCTCGAATGATATTCTAGCAATAATCTGCTAACGTAGAAGGTACCCACTTCCCTTCATAGCGCCTTTCTATGGTAGAAATGTCTTAATGGAATGTTTCCCCATGTTCATCCGATAGGTCACTACAACTCTCTGTGAAGTAGTCCAGATGAGAGTCCATCATATGTACCTTCAAAGACATATTGCACCCCAAATCCTGATATGCTTTGATCATATCCTTCACCATTGCTTTGTAGTTAGTAGCTCTTCTTCTTCCGAGGAAGTTTTCCGACACCATCTTGAAACAGTCCCATGCTGTTTTTTCTTTATCTGTTAAACCTGCTTCAAAATTTGCGTCTTTCTGCAGCTCCCTGATTTGTGGGCCCACAAATGCACCTTCCTTTATTTTTGCAGCTGAAAGGCAGGGGACTTTGGTAGCTAGATATGCAAACCCACAGCCTGTTGGATCCATGGCCCTCACGAATTGTTTCATCAGGCCAAGTTTGATGTGAGGCTGTGGAAGTAGTATATATTCAGGAGCTACCAGACTGTCACGTTGTACATTCTTTTTGCCAACTTTCCATCTTCGCCTAGGCCATTTCTTTTTCACGTAGTGAGAATTTCGGTCTTGACTATACCACTCGCAAAGAAAACAGGCATACTTGGTGTAGCCTTGTTGCATTCCCGGTACCATAGCAATTACCTTGAAAACTGCACATATTTTCCATTTGTGTTCATTGTATTTTAATGAAATTAGCATCCTTTGTACGAATTCGTAATTCTCTTTTGTCAAACTAGCGTAAGCTACTGGAACAGAAGGTATTTTATTTCCTTTATGGAGCAAAACACCCTTCAGACTTGTTTTCGATGCATCTATGAAAAGTCTCCACTCCTGTGAAATATAAGTGAAGTTCAGCACTTTCATCAGGCCAGCAACGTCATTGCAAAATGTCAGTGCTTCGTAAGTTGAAAAATAAGAAATAAAGGCATATTCTCTGTGGCTGAACAAACTGATTTTATTACTTTGGTGCAGTAGATTATACTCTTGTAATCTTGAACCAAGCAGTTGCGCCTTTTGTTTACTTAGTTCTAGATCACGTACTAAATTATTTAAATCTGCCTGTGTTAACAAATTTGGCGATGACTCACTTGTGCAGTGATATAAAGAATCATCATCTGTCATTTCTTCAGCACTACTTATTTCACTGTCACTCAGAATTTGTCCTCGAGCTCTTGAAGGCACTGGAAGGTTGTCGGAATGCTGCACTGGCATTCTCGCTGAAGGCACATCTGGGTAAACAATGTGCCTCTTCGACTTTTTGTTTGTAAAACCTTGAATTTTTGTTAGAGAGAAATAACAACCAGTAACATGGTCCTTAGGTTCCCTCCACATCATGGGAACAGCAAACAACGCCACATGCTCTTTACCTTTCCACCACTGAATTAGTTTGCAGTAACATGTAGCACAACAGAAATGTGGTGCCCATTCTTTATCTTGGTCTCCTACCTCTACTCCAAAGTAATGTTTGTACGCTTTCTTTATGACTGAAGAAATTTTCTTCCTGTTTCTGGCAAAAGTGAACTTCCCACAGCTGAAGCAGAAGTTGTCCGGCTTATATCGACATCCACGACGACGTGGCATTTCTGCAAATTAGAAATACCACTTTGGTAATACACCTGTATTAAATTAATAGTAGGGAACTAGAGGAACGCTGATGTGTAAAAACAAGCAGTCGTTTTACCTTCAGCACCAGGCTCTATCAGTTTACACACAGGAACTAAAAAATTCAACCGTGCTCGAAAATATGACAGACAGTTACTTGTCACCCAAAACACCCACTCGTTAAGACTGACACAAATTGCGGCTAACACCACTGTTGTAAACTCGATGCACTGCCCCCAGGAGGTGTGAAGCTTCACTGCCGAGGCAGCGACCGGCTGTCGCCGTTCGAGTTAATGAGATGTTTCAGGTGGTCTTAATGACATAGGTGTGGCAGGGGATAACCTAATGATGTCTGATTCTTCCCACCTGCTGTTGCACAAGAAATTATCACGTTCTATCACTACTGGATGCGGCAACATACCCGTATTTCTCTATAACGTCTCTGTGTTTGCCATGAATTCTGAATATACATATTACATAAAAAGTATTCCTGACAACAATATTTTGTTTACATATTTGAATTTCCCATGGTAAAATGGTCTAGAAGCACATACTTTAATATCAGAAATAGAACTCATGTCAAACAGTGTATTTCATGGCATTGATTGGAAGATAGTACTTTGCATACTCATTAATGGCCGAGTGTGTAATGATATGTTTACGTAGAGAGTTCTCACTTTTATTAGTGTTTCACTCACAAATGTTACATGTTTTGGCCCACACACAGACTAGAAGAACTGTGGAAATTCTGTACACAGCCCGGATACAGGAGTAGCTGGTAACAGTTTCACTTCGTGACGCCATCGGTAGAACAGGCGTAACTCACTCCCCCCTGTCAAAAAATTGGATAATAACTCCAGAATGAGTCTTTCACTTTACAGCGGAGTATGCACTGATATGAATATTGCTGGTGAATCCTGGTCTTGCATAAAGTTTACACTGCGAGGAAGACAAGGCGAATAAGAATTTAGCACACTACCACAGCGAAACCAGAATATCTTTGCGTTTTCTTAATGGAATTGTTTCGGTTTATGTTCTTTCCGTTGTATTGCTAGTACTGACTGTTAAAGGTTCTGTTCCAGTTTCTTGATAAATATATGACCTGAAATATTATTTTTTGATCTCGTCTTGCTTGTGATACTTCTCTTTAGGCTCACTCCTGAGTATTTGGAACCTGGAATCTTCTCGAAAATCTGGAGTTGTATTCGAACTATGGCAGTTCAGTTGATTTCAACAATCGTCTATGTTCTGCTTATCTCCACAACTTACATTGCATCATCCATATAAGTAGATTGCTTCTCGGTTCCTTTCAAAATCGTCCATCCTCCATCGCAACGAAAACTGCTTATCCTTCGACGAAATTATTAATTTTCGGTTAATCACAATCACTTTTACTACTGCCTGTTAGTACACCACACAGTCGTGAGTCAGACTATGTGCATTGTTATTCTCTATTTGCAAAATTTTACAGAGATAATATTGCCTATGGACCAAAGCGTCCATACATCTACATTAGGCCGAAAATGTATCAGATTCAATTTCCAAGCATTAATACTGCAGATTCATAAAAAATATTACATTTCGATCATACTAAACATCGAATAAATAAGAGAGATTAGGATTCAATGAATAATTACAGACTTTCAGTAAGCCAAATATTCGAACGGCTTCACATTGCTTTACGACGAGACAAGCGACGACAGTACGCTCAATACAACTGCCTCCCAAATTCTGATAATACATAATCATAATTGTTAGAATTTATTATAGCTTGGGAATATATTTCAATCACATATTTTGTTCAGTATAATTAACAGAGTTGAATTACGTTAAGCACTTTCCCGTAACTGCTCTTCCACTCGTTAACAACACAATGGGGTACTAGTGCCCATCTCATTGAGAAGCTAGTGCCCATCTCTTATCTTCTATCTGTTTCAGTGTTTGTAAAGAGATCATGATGCATCATAATTGTTACTGCCACTCTGAGATAACATTGCCTCATAGTCCATGCCTCCATGTTTGTAAATATCCCTCCGTTGCCGCACATGGTATATTGGCAAATAGATGAAATGGTCTCTCATTTTCTACACTCACCACGTGTGTTTCCAACAATTACTAGTATTCGTCGGTGGACTGATCTTTAGAACCGGAGTTCTAGCCCTAATCGCACAGGACTTTATTAATTCACGCATGAAAATACTACTATGTTAGCTCGGTGCAGGCACACAGAAGGGTAAAATATATAACGAAACATTTTTTAAATAGATGTTTTTAATAAACTGTCTTTGACAATATTTCTTTAATTCAGTGATGTTTCACATCCGATTCTCTTTCGATTATGGTTGAGTCTACCCATACAAATTTTCAAACCTTATTTCAGAAACTGGTACTTCTGATAAGCCAAAAACATACCAGTGTCTCTTGCTTCGGCACTAAATTCGTTATCATTCTTCAACAGAAACAGCTCTTCAAATTGTAAATCTGTATCAATTGGTCTTTCATTGTGTTTCCTGTACAATTGTCCTCGTCGATAGTTTTCAGGCCAAAAAATGTTCTCCACGTTTAAGATGGGTTGTATTTCTCCCTTCATCGTTAAGGACAGCGTTTCACCAGTACTCTCATGTGCTGTGCAGTTCATGACACTTTTAAATAACTGCACATATGTTAGACAATCAGTGAGCTTATCTGAACAGTAGTTTGCTGGCAGACACACAATTTCTCATACTACATTCAGATGGACTTCTTGCCATGCTGTAGAGTGTAGTATGTGATATTCTTATATCAATACTCTTACCTCTCTTAGACATGCAATAGTTGCCATTATGATACTTTATGGCCTTAGGTGCCACCAATTCTCCGACATACAGATCAGTTTTTGCTGCAACAGTTTTCCCATTCGCTCTACTGTTCCGATATGGCTTTATAAACATTCTAAATATACAAGAGAAGTAAGTACGATTCTCTTCCTATAGGTCCAGGCAAGCGATCGAATAACTCCAAGCCTTCTGTTTCTAATGTCTTGGAAGCTAGAATGTCCTGCATGCTTACTTGAATTGTCTTAATCAAGCTTCGCTGCTTTGAGCATTGGTTGTGGATACTAGTTCACTGTTTAGAATTTCTGCTCATTTTGATGAAGATAATGGTTTCCCTCAACTTATCCAATCACTTCCACACACAAAAATACACTTGACTGATATTGCACTCAACTAGTATTTCATCAAAATGCTTTTCAGGCCAATAGATTTTCCATCATTTATGTGTCTCCTTTCTCTTCCTAAATATTAGGAGATGTATGAGGTAATATTTTAATATTTTGTTACGTACTTTGCGAATTTTGTCTTGTATTAATTTCAATGAGGGAAACCCAGTTCTAAGCAAAGAAGGTAAAGCAGGAAGGTGGAAGGAGTATACAGAGGTTCTATACAAGGGCGATGTACTAGAGAACAATATTATGGAAATGAAAGAGGAAGTAGATGAAGATGAAATGGGAGATATGATACTGCATGAAGAATTTGACAAAGCACTGAAAGACTTAACTCGAAACAAGGCCCCAGGAGCAGACATTACATTAGAACTACTGGCAGCCTCGGGAGAGCCAGTCCTGACAAAACTCTACCATCCGGTGAGCCAGATGTATGAGACAGACGAAAGACCCTCAGACTTCAAGACGAATGTAATAATTACAATCCCAAAGATAGCAAGTGTTGACAGATGTGAAAATTACCTAACTATCAGTTTAATAGGTCACAGCTGCAAATACTAATGACAATTCTTTACAGACGAGTGGGAAAACTGGTAGAAGCCGACCACAGGGAAGATCAGTTAGAAATGTTGGAGCACGTGAAGCAATACTGACCCTACGACTTATCTTAGAAAATAGATTAAGAATAGGCAAACCTAAGTTTCTACCATTTGCAGACTTAGAGAAAGCTTTTGACAATGTTGACTGGCATATTCTGTTTCAAATTCTGAAGATGGCAGGGATAAAATACAGGGAGCGAAAGACTATTTACAATTTGTACAGAAACCTGATAGGAGTTGTAAGAATCGAGGAGCATGAAAGGGAATCAGTGGTTTTGAAGGGAGTGAGACAGGACTGTAGCCTATCCCCGCTCTTATTCAATCTATATATTGAGTAAGCAGTAAAGGAAACAAAAGAAAAATTCGGAGTAGGTATTAAAATCCATGGAGAAGAAATAAAAACTTTGAGGTTTGCCGATGACATTGTAATTCTGTCAGACACAGCAAAGGACTTGGAAGAGCAGTTGAACAGAATGGACAGTGTCTTGAAAGGAGGATAGAAGATGAGCATCAACAATAGCAAAACGAGGATAATGGAATGTAGTCGAATTAAGTCGGATGATGTTGAGGGAATTAGATTAGGAAATGAGACACTTAAAGTAGTAAATGAGATTTGCCATTTGGGGAGCAAAATAACTGATGATGGTCGAAGTAGAGAGGATATAAAATGTAGACGGGCAATGGGAACGAAAGCGTTTCTGAAGAGAGAAATCTGTTAACATTGAGTATAGATTTCAGTGTCAGGAAGTCGTTTCTGAAAGTATTTGTATGGAGTGTAGCCATGTACGGAAGTGTAACATGGACGATAGATAATTTGGACAAGAAGAGATTAGAAGCTTTCGAGATGTGGTGCTAGAGAAGCAGTCTGAAAGTTAATTGGGTAGATCACATAACTAATGAGGAGATGTTGAATAGAATTGGGGAGAAGAGGAGTTTGTGGCACAACTTGACTAGAAGAAGGGATAGGTTGGTAGGACATGTTCTGAGGCATCAAGGGATCACCAATTTAGTATTGGAGGGCAGTGTGGAGGGTAAAAATCGTAGAGGGAGCCCAAGAAATGAATACACTAAGCAGATTCACAAGGATATAGGCTGCAGTAGGTACTGGGAGACGATGAAACTTGCACAGGATAAAGTAGCATGAAGAGCTGCATCAAACCAGTGTATGGACTGAAAATCACAACAACAATGGTCCTCTTGTTGCAACTGATGTAATTTCTTCCACATCTTTACAATGCAAAGTTTCTGAGGAATTCCTTCAGTATGCATAGTTCTGAATAATCCATTGTGCCCAATCCGTTTCCTTCCTATCCAGTGTCCATGATAATTCATGAAATACACTAGGTACCACATTTTCTTCTCGTATTACATATCGAATTTCTATGTCGAATCACAGTAGAAATTATGGGCACCCAATATGCTGCCTTAAAAGAACCTTTATTTTTTGACATGTATTAATGCTTTGTCAACTATAATAATTATATTATGGTCTCCCAAACATAGCAGATAAACTTCATCAGACGTATAATAATTTCTAGAACTTCTTTCGCAATGACGCTAGTATTATTCATTCCACACTTTGGAAATCTGCAGCTGGTGAAAAGTATTGGTCGCTGATGCTTTTGTCTGTAATCGTCTGTATCTTGAAGTAGATGTCATCCCACCACATCTAATGTAAACAAGATGGAACACACAGAACAAGGTATTCTAATATTATAGTGTTGGCTAACGTTTAGTTCAAATACTCAGTGGCATTCAGATGTCAGTATCAAGCTGCTGTTTTTCTTGTGTAGTTTTGCTTAGCTTACACCGTTCAGTGCCACATTAGGAATGATGTTGCGATAAAATTTCGATATCCTAAACAGTGATTTCCACAGATTCTTGTCTTTTGGAGTAGGTGCTTCCTTAAAGGCTCTTATGTTCTCACATCCAGGTCAGTTTTCTTTTGTGATATGTGAAACTCTAAACCCACAGTTCTTTGCACTAAAACTTCAGATTTTGTAACTATCAGAGCCATTCCACCCTTTATGTTTGTCTTGATCCTTACTACAGGTATCTGACGGTGCCCTTTTCAATGTCCAAAAGCTATCAACACAATATCTACACAGAATTATTTTTGAATTAAGCGTAGTTCCTGAAACTTTGCATAAGGCTGTAATGAAGGTTGACATCGACATACCGATTGCAAATGGTGCAACGTAATATTGAAAACATTTTCCACTGAAGAAGAATACCCTATATTTCCAACTTTCCTTTGCCATGATCACTTCCCATGGTAAACTGCAGCTGATCATGTAGCAAACACCTCCAAATTTCCGCATTACCTGTGACATGTTCTTTAGTTTATCAGTTCCCACCTCTATAATTTTGTTTAGGCGTCTGGCATCCTGCATACAAAACACAAGTGCATACCATTCATAAGTGTTGTCCAAATGTTTGGAATCCCCACCTTATCAGCTTAAAAGAAGATATAGAAGCAATTCAGATGCGAATTGCAAGTTTGTTACTGGTAGATTGTAACAACATACAAGTTTTACAGAAATATTTTGTAAAATAAAATGGAAAGTCAATGTCGTTTTTGCGAAACACTGTAGAGAATATTTATAGACTCTGCTTTAGAGTGATTTTACTGTCAACAATGTACATTTAGGGTAAGGACCATGAAGATAAGAGAAATTAGGACTCATAGAGAAATATTTAGACAGGAGTTTCTCCATCAGTATATTTGTGAGCTGAACAGGAAAGGAAAAGACCAGTAATGGTACAAGGCATCCTACACGATTTGCCATATGATGATTTGTGGAGTATGTTTGTACATATGAGGTAGATAAAAAACTACTCTTACTCATCCATCCTTTATTAATTCCAACCAACAGATTATGAGCTGAATTAACTACCTCGATCAGTCTCTGCTACAAAAAGTTCTTCTATCAATCCCCACTGCTCCATTTTTGTAAGATCTTTCTGTAACGCAGTGCCTTTGGCCAATATTATAGGCTAGAGTCTCATATAATATTCCATAGTTAGATATTACTGGCTAGCATATATGGATTTCGTTTTGTGTATTACAAACATAACTAAACTGCTTTGCCTTTACCCATATGTTTCATTTATATTTGACTTCATGGCTAGTAAATTTATTTATCGACAGTGTGTTCTTGTAGGGCTACCAGTCTGTAACGGTTGAGGTACGGAACCCCTAAAAAGCCATAGCATGCTAAGGCATTTCTTTAGTAGTATACTAAACAGCTACGATTCATTGATAACGATAAAATCACTTTCTTATAAAACTTTTAACACTA
The DNA here is from genome assembly GCF_021461395.2 of Schistocerca americana. Lineage (NCBI taxonomy): Eukaryota > Metazoa > Arthropoda > Insecta > Orthoptera > Acrididae > Schistocerca > Schistocerca americana. Next base: position 281,990,145 of record NC_060119.1, on the reverse strand, counting down.
AATGGAAGCAGTAATATAGAAAATCTGCTACCAAACCTCTGTAACCTGCTGCGTTGCTATGTGGCACTAATGCTGTCCTTACGGAATGTGAGCGAGCCTGACGTATCTGCAGTATTTATTTGGAGAAACAAAGTAATTACAATGTTGCATGTCAGAAGGCAAGCGTAGTATTTTATAGTTAAACATTAATGTTCACAGAGTAGCACAGTATAAGTTAACTGTAAGAATGTTTTTGGCTCATAGAGGACAAAATTTATTAAATATTTAGTCATTAGAATTGAATAACTGATTAAATACTACGATTCATTTAACTACATAATGGCTATATTAATCTGCTGTGAGTTTGTATTTACTGAGCGGCAAAAGAATATCGATAGTTGGAGATACATGGCTGGGACGTTTTCTTGTCGCACTTGGGAGTCGCCGTTGTTACAGATGTCACACTACAGATTTTTTGGCTGTCCTCAGAAGGACGGCAGTATGGCAGCAAATAATGTTGCAAAGGAATACATTAATTCAGAATACATGCAAAATAATTCCAGTGCTGTTCCGCAGCAGCGATTCGTAGTAGGGTCTCACTGTAGAATTGCTAAAATAATTCCAGGAAATAAATGGACTGGGATTGGCCAATATTAATATGCAGGCAAATTATTCTGCGCACTCAGCAGTGGACAAGTGCATAGTCATTCGTTTAACTAGAGAGTTTTAGTTTTGAGTGTAATACAGTTTGGCCCGCACCCTGAATAGTTGAATGTTTTCAATACCTTTCACAGTGCACTGTTTTTAATACAAGAAATAATTGGTAGCAGTCCCTCTTCATGATCCCATACGTAGAACTCCTATATCAAAAACAGATGCCAACTCTTTAGTACACTTCCACAGTGAAACCATAATATACTTGCGCTTTTTTTTTTAAGAAACTGCTTCTCGTTCTGCTCTTCTGCTCTTCTGCATGTACTATTAGTCTTCTGCGTCGGTTTCTTGACAAATTTTGATTGACAATTATTTTTCCTGATCTTTCCGTGGTAGAAATCTTACCATTTTATTGTAAGAATGGTGATGCAATAGTTTTCTGAAATCTATGTTCCACCCATCTCCGCAAGCTTATATTGAATCTTCCGTTTTAGTACAATGCTTTCTTCTTAAAATTCTCCAGTTTCCACCACACTGAAAGAAGCGTTTTTACACATTGACTCGACATAAATTACATGCATTAGATCTACAAAGTAACAGTAATACAAATTCATATAACATGCTACATTTGAATATTATTAAACATCGAATTAATAAAAGCGGTTAGGAATGAACTAATGGTTACAGTCCTTATTGTACATTCAGCCAAAGGTTGACACGGCGTCGCGTTGTGATTGATTAGGAACAAGAATGTTAACGTGCGGTAGTCATCCAAAAAAAACGGACTGCTATGTGGATAATTAATGTGACCTTAATGATTATGAAACAAATTAATATCTCATTACCTCAGAGAGAAAATATGCACCCGACAAATAACAACGGACCTTATGTATGTAAACCTAGACACGATATATTACCTTGAAAGTGTAAGACGTTATAACTACTGGAAAATATTCAAAATTTTCTAAAAATCGTGCTTCGAATAACTATTGAAAGCACCTTTGTGTTGTTTCAATATTAGGTCAGTACAAGAACATTTGTGCGGGTGCTCAAAGGATGATTTTTGGAAAGTATGATTTTTACAAGTACGGGAAAAGATTTCAATTAATGTCAATAAAAAATAATTCGACTGGCAAATATACGCTGGCCAATAAAAAGCACCGACTCATTTACCTTAATTTTGCGTAACACCTATGGAGACAACAGTGTTAGATATGACATCATCGTGTGCCGTTACGCTGCTGTGTCTCAAAATTTTACCCATAGGTGACTCAAGAATTAGGACTTTGTGTAAAACTTCATGATCAGGGCGAGAGCTGCCTCGTATTGCTCAGTTGTTACAACAAACGCTTCAGCAGCTAACTAACTCATGCTATCTCTTCAAGGCTACAGTGTGGAAGCTGCGTGACGCACAATGCTGTCGATGAAGATATTCCTTCCTGATAATTATGTTTATTTAAGCATCCTAGTAAATGTCGTCTTGCCAATGACGAGTTTATCACAGTATCACTTTAAACACCTAGGAAGTAATTCTGAGATACCATTAATCGAATTGACATATTACTGTTTTTAAATTGTAATTTTTAAAGTTCAGAATACCATGTGAAATAGTTTTGTATCGGATAGCAATTGTCAGTTTAACTGGGCAAGAAAGTGATAAACCGTGTCAAAAAAGCGCAACTGTAACGTATTTCAATTACGTTCCTCCGACCAAATTTAATTTAACTGCTTAAAAATGCAGCTGTTAAGTGAATTACACTAATTCACCTTTATTGCTGTTTGCTGCATTAAAGTGCACTATTTATAACTACTAAATCTAATCAGTTTAAATTAGTTCCACGAGATGGGAAGCATAATAAATACGTTCCGATATGAAATGTTTTAGTGAAAAACTTTAAATCTGTCCTTTATCCGCTGCATTAAACAGCTACCCGCCTTTTGATAGCTGAGCAATTTTATTCATACACAGAGTCGCATCTTGCTACATTTTCCTATCATTTATTACTTTTTTAAGAGACTACCATGTAAATTTATAAAATTGATTTGTTAACAAACTGTTTACTTCAATTTATTCACAAAGTGCATGTCAATCACTATTTAATGTATAAATGTGGATAAAGTGTGAATACTAGGTTATTCTACTGAGCACTTTTTAAATTCAAGTTAATGACAGTCTTGTATAGAAGTTTCGCCAGCCTCAAAGGTATCAGTTGATACATGTTACAGAAATCGACGGACAATTACTATCAAAAAATTCTGGCCATTTTTCTGAACTTGCAAATACTCAAGAAAATTAGGCACTGAGATACCTGTAACTGATATATTTATATGGAAGCACTTCCCAGTGCTCATTATTCTTTCGGAAACGTTTTATTTCTCGAAACATTTCATCTACTTCCTCACAGCCTAAAACATACACCGAACTTTCGGTTATCTACCATCTACGATTGTCCGGTATTAGTGAATTGCATGGAGACTTCTATACTTCCAATTCCCATCCTATGCTTTCCATGAAGGGTGCTCACCTTACTGACCACCGACCTCGGATCACAGTTTTACTTAGTTCAGGGCAGGAGTCTGTTTCAAAAAAAAGCCATTTCAGTAATTTCGTTACGATCTTAAGCACTGACGCTGAAATATGGACTTACTCAATGCAGAATTTATTACGTGTGATCAAAAAAAGGGATTTTCAGCACAGGACAACAAAAGCTACAATCTAATGCTAGCGAAATATGACAAAAATCAGACTCTAATTTCTGGAAGTGTAGAAGAGGAATATGCTAACGATCTCGAGAAATAATTCTTTCGCAGTACTGGCCGGTATTCTTAGGCTGCATATTTAATACATTTCTCTATATTGAGAAATATTTTACAGACAGTCGCTATCTGTCGTTATTAATTCCTTTCACTATAGTATTGAACACTGCTAAATGTTCCGTAGTCCCAATAAGTAAAATGATACTTTCTTCAGTATATAAGACCTCTCAGTTGTACTCTTACATCGTGCCAGGTATCCTTCCATCATCTTACCTGAACACTTTTCTTCGACACTTAGTTTTCGTAAGCGAGTTGCAGTGTTGCTGCTAATGTATGTACCCTGCAGAAGCCACTTCCTGCGTCTACGAAGTTATTATTGCACTGTGAGTATAAAGTGAATTATATACAGTAATAATAACAATAATAAAGACAACAATAATAATATTAAACAGGACAAAGCAGGTGTGAACAACAGTCACGGCATCCCTCTCCTGATAACAAGTTACAGGTTCCTCTCCAAAGATAAATAGAATACGTCGTAACAGTATATTGATCCACCTTTGGGGGAATACCAAGGGCGTTTCAGAAAGGACCGACAACTCTCTGAACATTCTAAATCTGAAGTCTACATTTTCATACCTAAAACTCAGGAATAGGGAATCTGTGGTGATCTTCGTCGATTTCAAGAAGGCTTGCGACGCAATTAATCAAACCACCCTGTTTCATATCCTCGAAAAACCTTGCTTAGATAACGATGGAAAAGCGATTTTCCGTCAAACAGAGACAGGCGTCACCTACAAAATGAAGTTGAGAATAAAGATTTGTGGTGCTCTTGAATGTAGGATACGACTGAGGCAAGGAAATGAACAGTCGCCTCTGGTCTTCAACGGTGTCTTAGTAGCTGCCATCCAAGAACGGCGTAAAGAACTCAACATTTCAGGGGTAGAAAATGGGTTAAGACTAGGCTACAACTACTTGAATCTTACAATCGACCGTCTACCATTTGTGTTTGATTTAGTGATCTCTTCAGATTCCATAGATAAGGAAGGAAATCAACCAAATGAATCCACTTGCAGTGGAGGCTGGATTTCAAATCTCTTTTGAGAACACACACGTTAAGACATCTATAAAATCAGCGCCACGAGAAGTAAGGTTCGGACTGGGAAATAAGTGGACAGTAAGGTTTCAACACCTAGGTGAATGAATAGAGCCTAACCTATCACAGAAAGAAGCCTTCGTTCCTGCAGTAACAAAATTGAAGTGGCTTATCAATTAATTAAGAGCATCTACATAAGACGGATATCCTTAAACGCCAAACAGTACTGTACAGTATTTCGAATGGAGGCTCTACTTACAGCAGACATTTAAAGTGAAGAACTACGAAATGGAAAAAAAATTAGAGCAAAGAAATAAAGATTTTAAGAAAAATGTTGAGTCCCATTAAAGGAGAGCTAGTACGGAAGGCGTCAACATCACAAACGATAAAAGAAGTGGAGAAGGTAAGTGTGTCGATTCTGGATAGGAGTGCCACCGTGGCCAGGTGACACGAATGATACCAGGAAGAATATCTAAAAGGATATTAAACTAGTTTCTAGATATGAGAACCCATGGATTATAGTTCATAGAAGTTGAGAAAGATGCACACAAATTGGAAATTTATCTCAAATATATCCAAAAGCGTGATTCGTCTAAATAGAGCTATGAACACGTGACGGTTTCCAGGAAACGCCGAAGCTGAAAAAGGGAAGGCATTGAACAAATAGAGAATAGAACAACACTGGAAGCGAATATAGCAGCAATGCGCGACAGTGAAAACTCGCAAAAAGAGATAGATAAATAGATGTTGTCTCTAGTTGAACGAGACTAAAACGAAGAAGAATAGCAAGTTATCATTATAAGAATTATGATCATTTCTGATCTGTTAATATTGTTTTCCATAAAACACCAAATATGGCTAACGATGTGTAAGGCAAAGACACTGGCAGAAGCATCCGAAAAATCAAATCTGGAACCACAGTTTCTTGTCTGAAACAAGCAACAAATTCTGCGAAAAGTTACTTGAAGTGAAACTGATACAAACCGAGACGACAGATAAAAAGGAAGAAAGTAAAGGTGAATGTGGTAAGCTATGATAAAGCCGGATAACGACAGTAAGATTCTAAGGAGGGGAGAAACGCTGATGGCATCTAGACAGTCACTAAGTTTCTCTTGAATTCAGGGTTGATTTCGATAAGACGCACTATACTCTGTAATCCAAAACGTTGAAGTATTTGGGAACGAAATTTAGAATTGTGCACAGTTCAGACGGATATGTTGAATACATAGCTTGTAATAATAGCAGCGCACATCTCTTCCACCCAAACTAAGCATAAGGGAGACTGACATGATCAAACAACTTAATGTTACATAAAAATCTTAACAAAATTTTCAATGTTTTCCCTAGTCATTCCCAGTTCTAAACCATTTGTTAAGTATTAAATTAAATCATAGCATTATAAATTCGGAAATTCCAACGGCTGGAGTAGACCTTGTTCCACTCTAGGCCGCCATATCTTATTAACTACGACATGGCAGTAGCTGTGTTCCTTAGGAGTACGATGGAATGTTCCTTCGGATATGTATGCATATCCGAAGCTACAGGGGTGGCGACGTATGGAAGTTTGAGTCCAGCCGTGAACCCTTCTTGTATAGCCTAATTGTAAGACCACCGCTCGCCGTAAGTAGGAAATCCGTGTTCGGGTCCCGCTCCGACGCGAATTTTCATTATCCTCATTCCATTACAGACGAGATCGATGTCCATATTCACAATTGCGAATACGTTTCGTATACATCTTGCTAAAGTTTTCAATTCTATGTAAAGAATAAACGAATAAGAAATACACCCTTAAAGCTACTGTCTCATAGTGAAAGAACTGTTTTGGTATCTTGATGCGTATACAAAATGAGAGGTTTCCACGATAAGGAAGATACTCGAAAGTGCTGACAATATCCTTAAACCATTAAATACTAAATGCCTAACTTCAACGTTAATGAACATTAGTTGGGCCCATACGCATACATACTTCCCACGTTTACCGCTATTTTGACGGACATTTTACTTTGTGGGTTTCAGAATGGGCTTAGCCGGAAACATGTCACCGAATAAGTAAATATTGACTCCAGTTGCAACTCTGGCTGTCTCTCTGCATCACACACACTAAACTGTTTTTAGCATTTCACGTTTGCTTTCAATTGCTTTCCGCAATTTCTATGGTGCCAGAAACTCTAATCCGAATGTTTTTGTTATCGACTGTACTCTGGTGGAAACGAGGAGGGAAAACCAAATCACACTTCCCATAATACGCGGGGATTGCTCTGGCATGTTGATACAAGGCATCACATGAGTCTCACACATTAATGCAGCTTTCACGGAGACAGCAGACAAACAAACTTTCCCCTTCGGTAAATATTTTTTTCCGATTATTAGGTTTCCTCATAAAGCGATCAGTGGCGTTCGAATTGAAAAATATCGTTTGCCATTTTCTTTCATCGGACAGAAATTATTTGAGGTAACAACGCTCTCCGAGAGTACGTGAATACACATGTCAATATGAAAAACACGTCCTACGCTATCTTTCCCTGAAGATATCTGTTATAACCATGTAGGAATGTTATTCCGCGATGACACGTGATTTTTTTATTCACTTTGCTCGTTTAAAATTTGCTCTTTCATCATGCACCCTAAGAAGCGAAACATATTGCTGAAGCCAGCCGCTGTGGCCTAAGCGGTTCTAGGCGTTTCAGTCCGGAACAGCGCTGCTGCAACGGTCGCAGGTTCGAATCCTGCCTCGGGAATGGTTGTGCGTGATGTCCTTAGGTTACTTAGTTGTAAGTCTAGGGGACTGATGACCTCAGATGTTAAGTCCCGTAGTGCTTAGAGCCATTTGAACCATATTGCTGAACCCCTACGTTGTTTTGCTGATACTCCATGTAATTAAATGATCATTTGACTGCAGGAAGAACGATTTAAGACACCAGGTGAGATGACTTAGGTTTTGATCCGCCAGCTGGAGGATAGTAGGTATACTGATAATAGTTTCAGCGTTATCCGCTAATAGATAACGTAGTGTCATAGCTACCAGGACGCCATCTATGTCTACCATTTATTAGAGAATGCTCACAGCCAGAGAGCTCATTGTGGCGCAAACGTGTGAAGCAAACAGAAAAACCTTGCCACGGAGACGCACTTATGCTTCCTACGGCCAACTGAGCGAGTTTTAATGGGATCCATTTGTGGCCTTCCAAGTAGCGGGATGATTCTTTCGGAGAACTGCCTCACAAGTTGGACAGTGCAGCGTCAATTGTTCAACGATTTTGGTATCATTGGTCACGTCCACAGTCTCATCCATCTTGGACGAAGTTCTGGAACTCCACGTAGCACAGACGGCCTGCAGGGCAGCAATGGTAGATCGTATAGCTACAACAGTACAGGTAAGAGGGCTTGTGAGCCCAAATGTGTCAACAAGAACTGTTGCGAACAGGTTGTTAGCACTGAGACTTTTAGGGAAGCGAACCTCTAGCCCGCCTTCCTCTCATCCTACAGCATCGTCGTGCAGGGCTCGACTCCTGCCGTCAAGGGATTATTTGGTAGACAGAGTGGTGCATCACTGTCTTCAGCGATAAAAGCAGATACTGCCCGCCCGCCAGTGATGGCAATTTGCGAGGACAACGTACACCTGGTGAGCGCTGCCTCGTTCAGTACATTCGTCCAAGCCACACTGACCCCGCCACTGGTCTTATGGTCATCAGTGCGGTAAGCTACAACTCTAGTTCGTCTTTGGTCATCTGGAGAGGACACTAACAGGTGCTCGATACCTGCAGTGTGTTGTTAGACTTTTACTGTGGCAGTTCTTTGCTACGGGAAGGTGGTGTGTTGCTCCAACAGTAAAATGCTCGCTCACGCACTGCCCCTGAAAATAAATGTGCTCTGCAAGACGTGCAGAAACTTCCATGGCCTTCACGATCTCTGTATTTGTCTCCAATCGAGCACGTGCGGGATATTATGGGACGAGAAGTGACTTGTGCTACTTGTCAACCAACAACTCTACAGAACAAGGTGAAAAGGTTTAGCAGGAGTAGAAGAAAGTATCCATACGACAGTATTCGCCATCTCTATGATCGACTGCGTCAGGGTTAGCGTCTGCGTTGCCACAAGTGGAGACTACATCACGTGCTAAAGGTGTTTCAAAAATGTTCAAATGTGTGTGAAATCTTATAGGACTTGACTGCTAAGGTCATCAGTCCCTAAGCTTACACTCTACTTAACCTAAATTATCCTACGGACAAACACACACAAACACCCATGCCTGAGGAAGGACTCGAACCTCCGCCGAGACCAGCCGCACAGTCCATGACTGCAGCGCCTAAGACCGCTCGGCTAATCCCGCGCGGCGAAGGTGTTTCAGTACGGGGCGATACCTGATAGCTCAGAACCGCTTATACTATTGACGTGTAAATGTAATATTTTCATGTACCTCATATGTAGTGCTGCAACAAAAAATTTTTGAGTGAACTGGAAACCATTAAAACGGTGTACCAAACGGTTGCTAATGTAGCGGAAGTGGCGCTAGTTCTTGGCTGTACCTGTAAACCTGATCTCCTTTCTATGCCGGAGTGGCCGATCGGTTCTAGGCACTTCAGTCTGGAACCGCGCGACCGCTACGGTCGCAGGTTCGAATCGTCCCTCGGGCATGGATGCGTGCGGTTTAAGTAGTTCTAAGTTCTAGGGGACTGATGACCTCAGATGTGAAGTCCCATATTTCAAATGGTTAAAATGGCTCTGAGCACTATGGGACTTACCTTCTGAGGTCATAAATCCCCTAGAACTACTTAAACCTAACTAACCTAAGGGCATTACACACATCCAATCCCGAGGCAGGATTCGAACCTGCTACCGTAGCAGTCGCTCGGCTCCAGACTGTAGCGCCTAGAACCGCCCGGCCACTACGGCCGGCTAGGTCCCATAGTGCTCAGGGTCATTTGAGCCATTTGTAACGGAGAAGACTAACGGAGAAGACTGTGTCAACAAGTTTATACTTATAAACGGACAGTGACTGAAACTCGAGACTAGAGTACCCGAGCACGCGGATACAGCAACTTTGCAGATGATGCCGCAGGAGCCGTTGTCGAGCTTAATGCGGGTATAAGGAGCTCATTTATGATATCCGTCCAACACCATTTCGGTTCAGCACCTCCGATTAGACGGCAGAGAATTAATACAACCTCCCATTAGTTTCGAATGCCTTTCCATATATTCTGACAGCTCTCCGACCGCACAGGCCACGAAAGGCCCAACGGTAGTGACCGACCGCCGTGTTGTCCTCAGATATAGGCGTCACTGGATGCAGGTGTCCCAGGGCGTATGGTCAGCACGCCGCTCTCTCAGCCATTGTCAGTTTTCGTGACCGGAGCCACTACTTCTCAGTCAGGTAGCTTCTCAATTGGCCTGACAATAGCTGAGTGCACCGTGATTGCCAACAACTCTCGGGAGACGCGAACAGTCACTGTGATAAACCTTCTGCATTTCTTTTATGTTTTCGTCTTCTTTAAGGGCAAAGAGAAAAGATGAAGCGGTAGCTCATCATAGAGCCTATGCCTACCGTCAGGTATTTTTGATTTTCAGTTGTTAAAAAAACAGAGGAGATTTTCTTGTACCACTATGAGGAAGGGAGGATTCGCGTTCAGCTAGTGAGCAAGTGAGAAGCACGCCATTTTTAGCGAGTAATTGTAGACCGCCATTTTGGGGTCGCTATGAATAAGTGAGAAGTACGTATTTCATATGTGCACCGTTTAGAAAAATACAGTATTGTTTTATTAACAGAAAGGTCGTGTAAGTTGTTATTTCAAATAGTACGATACTTACAAGAAGTGAAGCCCACCTGTGTACTTTGGAAAATTACGAAGATCCGATAAGCTTAATGGGAACACGGTCAAGACTTCAAAGGGGAACACGGTGACCAAACGTAGCATTATAAAGAATGGTAAGCACAAATCTACAGCGGAGAAAGAAACTACTTCGCACTGCAAAATAATATGAACTAAAACGAACTTATTTCCAGCCATAGCTCCACTTATTGTGCTTGTCATTCATGCCGAAAAATTCTCATTAATTCAATACATTGTAAAAAGCCACGAAATCCAACATTTTATTATCATCTATTCCATTACTTTATTATATTATAAAGTGGCGGCAAGTGGCAGGCAAGATACGTAGTGGGCAAAACTGTGAGTACTAGTATAGTTAGGAAAATAAATATACATGTATGTTAACAATTTCTTTGTGTTCCATGTAAGCTGACGATGTGACGGAGACGGTGATGTGATACTGAAGAAATACTATCAAAAGGAAATAATAAATAAATTAGAAGGAAGAAGACGACAATACCAAGAGCGCACAACAAAACACAATAGAGGAAGTACCACTGACAAGACAACAATCAGGTAGGACCGCGCAATGGATATAGAGAATGCGTTCCCAGTAGACCTATTAGAAGATCCAACCACCTACTTCCTAAAATCCAGAACCTAAAGCTTCAGAGATAAACGCTATTGTTCAATGGTTCAAATGGCTCTGAGCACTATGGGACTCAACTGCTGAGGTCATTAGTCCCCTAGAACTTAGAACTACTTAAACCTAACTAACCTAAGGACATCACAAACATCCATGCCCGAGGCAGGATTCGAACCTGTGACCGTAGCGGTCTTGCGGTTCCAGACTGCAGCGCCTTTAACCGCACGGCCACTTCGGCCGGCAAACGCAATTGTTGTCAAGTAGAAACAATGACATTTCTTTATTAGTACGGAAAATGTATTGATTGAACAACAATTTTGACTACAATTACATACAGCTGTATATGCATTTTTTCACTTGCGAAGTAGCGCGGAAGTAAAATCTTATAAGAGAAAGTTTTGATTTTGATAGCTGCAGTGGCATAAGGATTTCTATAATGGAGAGTCAAAACAATAAGGAAATGTCATTCAAAAATCAAAATGCCAATGTAGTGGATGTTCATTTGCAAAATGCCACAGTGAGTGGTTTGGCACCGTTTAGCGGTGATTATTTGGGTGCTGGGCGCGACATGCCATTGTTGCATTCGACGCCCGTGAATACAGAACATTTATTGCAAGCAATACGTTAATTACAGTAGACATAACTAAAGGCACGTCGAGGCAAGAGAATATTTTAAATGAGAGGAGTACGCGTAGTAAGCACGCAGATGCTAACAGGAGTAGGCCGGAAGTGAATAGGAAAGATACGCTAGCCTTATTTCGAGCCTTAACAGAAACCATACAAACAAGCATGAATGCAATGAAAGCAGAGAGAAATTCAAAAATTCGGGTTTAGAGGCTAAAATGTCAAGTTTAGAAACGATACAAGCAGACATAACTAATATGAAAACAGACTTGACTAATATGAAAACAGACATTACCACAGTAAAGTCCGAGAACGGGAAGGTTAATACAAACATGACACACATTTCAGACGAGGTAATAAATGTGCGCACAGAACCCAATAGTCTGCACACGGGGTTCACACAGCAGATTTCCCAAATCTCCACGGAGGTGGATAGGAAAATTAATGAACAAGTACAAATTTCGGTTCACGACATGGGTGACAAATTAAAAGGCATAATGGGAGAAAAATATGAAACCCTAACAAACACACATCGACAGGAGCTATCCGGAATTAGAGAAACCCAAGAGAATTTACAGGCAATGCAAAAGAATACGCAGGTCAACTTAGACAATATACAATCAGAAGTAGCGAAACTACATTCTTTCTGTGACGACTTGCCAGAAAATGTAGAAAAAATCACATTGGAGATAGGATTACTCAAGTTAGAACACAAGAGAATCAACTCAGACATTGTGCAGCTTTATGAATCGGTAAAGAGCAATGCAAAGGACGAAAATACAACGTTCGTAGAAAAATGCGTACGTGAACAGCGTACGTATGTGGAAGCAGTAAAGGAAGTAATGGGGGACGAGGGAGAAGAAATCATAAAATGCGTAGGACATGATATCAGACAGTTAGAACAAAGGTTAAGAGACGAAATAGTTAGCAAACAAAGTACGGTAATATCATCGCCGGGGGTGGTAAGCGGAGCGATAAAAAGCCATCCGCCAGTGGGAGAAATCAGTGGCGCGGACAACAATGCCCAACCCACGCCGCGCGACCGCATGTCGACGTACGACGCGAACAACGGGCAAAACTTTGGTGAAACAAATATACCATCACCGCTGGGAAATGCTGTTCCGCCGTACTTGACAGCGTTGTTAATGGATGAGAGCTTAATAAAACATTGACAGTTTCCCGTATTCTCAAATGAGAAAAAGCGAACGCATCCGGTAGAAATGTACTGCACAGGACTTGGACAGAAGCTCAAGAGATTAAATATGTAGTAGGTCACACCGAGGGTGATGCCCTTTTGTGGGCTACGGAGATGTCAGAACTTTGCGAGGCACATGATCAGTTTGAGAATGCATTTTTAGATAAATACTGGTCAACAGCTATCCAGGAGAGGTTACGACGAGAGGTATTTAACCCAGTACCATATCATTCAAAATTCGGGAGGCTAAGAAGCAATTTTGAAATATACGGCCGTGCGGTTCTAGGCGCTACAGTCTGGAGCCGAGCGACCGCTACGGTCGAAGGTTCGAATCCTGCCTCGGGCATGGATGTGTGTGACGTCCTTAGGTTAGTTAGGTTTAAGTAGTTCTAAGTTCTAGGGGACTGATGATCTCAGAAGTTAAGTCCCATAGTGCTCAGAGCCATTTTTTTAAAAAAATACGTAAACAAGACCCGTTACTGGAATAATCCAATATCTCATGTCGATGTACTGAAAATCTTAAAGAACAAGTTACCTGCAAATGTTAGGGAAAATTAGTAACCGTTCCCGAATACGATCTCGACTCAATAGATTTGATTCATGAGGATGGGCAATCCACGCCCAGTTATCGTAACGATAATGAACACAACCTAAACGGGAAGAACAACTACGGTAACAGCAATGGCTTTGGAAATTATAATGGTCGTGTGGGTATGAATGAATGCCATCCGTATGCACCGCCGCGCCACAACGGAAATCCGTACAATCGGTCTACCCATCAGCCACAGGGTGACAGAAGATACGAAAATTAGTATCAGCCCCATAGGTACGGCAGTGGCCGAGACATTAGAAATTCGAGCGAAAACTTGGACAATAGGCGACAAGGAAAAGCAAATTACCAGGATCGGAATATGCAACACAGAGACCCGAGAGAGAACGGGCAGCCCGTACAGTTAAATCGAAACAACCGGGACACGAACTGGCGAACACGCGAACATACGGTAAACATAGTAGAAGTGATGGCAGAAAATGAAACAATACCTTTACCGCCCCCAGGAAATAATAATCGAGCGTGACTAGAGGAAGAAGGTAATGAACTGTCAGTGTGCCACAGTATTAATATGAGCGACTTAAACACTAACACGAACATGAAAGAAAAGGAGGAAGTACACACTGAAACAAACCTACACATACAGCATATCCTGAATCTATTTTTAAGTTATGATAAGGACGCAGAAATGAAAGAAGACTTGTTTACTGAAGAGATAGAAACGACACGCAATGTAAGTGAAATTATTCAAGCAATAATAAAGGTAAAGGTGGGAAACATATGATGTACTAGTTGGTTTTGGATACTGGCGCGTCGCCAAGCCTAATGTCTACTAGCTTGTTCAAAGAGATAGCGAGGGAAGTAAATGTACCCACACTACCTGTAGAGAACTGTAAGATCGTAACGGCGATGGGAAGTAAATCTAAAGTTATAAAATTACAGGCCAGCATACCTATTAGCATATGTGGTGTAATTTTGCAGTGTACTGTGTTGTTGGTAGACAAACTTATGTGAACTGTATACTTGGTATGGAGGTGTTCAGAAAATACGGGATAAAATAGATATCGGCAGCGTGGAATGTCAATTTCATGTAGGGGAGCGCACATTGACTGTGGGCTTCATAAGAAGTACAATGACAAATCAGAGTAGGTCGATACCCGACATTAATGTTAAAATTGTCTACCCTCAATCCTTAATGGCAAAGGAGATGGAACTTGAAGATGCTGGTAGGGACATCCTCGATGAGCAAATAGTAGACAGTAACATAAGTAAATCCGCTTATCTTAACAACGAACAGCGAAGTGAACTGACAAAATTACTCTTCAAATATCATAACATTTTGCCGGCCGGGGTGGCCGAGCGGTTCTAGGCGCTACAGTCTGGAACCCTGCGACCGCTACGGCGCAGGTTCGAATCTTGCCTGGGGCATGTATGTGTGTGATGTCCTTCGGTTAGTTAGGTTTAAGTAGTTCAAAGTTCTAGGGGACTGATGACCTCAGAATTTAAGTCCCATAGTGCTCAGAGCCATTTGAGCCATTGACGCCGCAGGACCTTATCCCCAAGCCCGCGGCGGGGTTAAATACACCGTAGCCCTTTATGATGTTTTTAGTAAGTATCTCCAGCTGTACGCAGTCAAAACAGTTAGGTCAGGACCAATTATAAGGCGGTTTCTGGAAGACTACATACCACGCATTGGGAAACCCCACGCAGTCTTAACTGATAACGCATCAAATTTTACAGGTGACGAATGGAAATCATTTTTAAAAACACAAAACATACGTCATATTTTAGTATCCAAGTTCCACCCGGAAGCAAGTCCCGTCGAACGGCGCTTCCGTGAGTTTAATAGGTTTATCCGGACATATATACCACAGAGCCAAAGGAAATGGATAGAATACTTGGTTCCGTTTCAGCACATAATAAATCACCTACCACACACAACAGCGTACACACCGGCCGAACTTATGTTTGAAAAGGTGGAACTAAATAAATGAGCAAAACCGATACCTAAATTACAGCACCAGGACGTAGCCTTAGATGAGAAAGTACGGCGAGCGCTAATCACACTGGCTCTGGCTCTGAGCACTATGGGACTTAACATCTGTGGTCATCAGTCCCCTAGAACTTAGAACTACTTAAACCTAACTAACCTAAGGACATCACACACATCCATGCCCGAGGCAGGATTCGAACCTGCGACCGTAGCAGTCGCGCGGTTCCGGACTGAGCGCCGAGAACCGCTAGACCACCGCGGCCTGCTAATCACACTGGAAGAGCAAGCTCAAATAAGGAAAGGAATTTACGACAGGAAATTGAAAAACGTAACAGAATTCCAGACTGGACAGGAGGTACTACTGAGAACGCATCCGAAATCATCGAAATTAAAGGCATTGAATAAAAAATGGCAAATGTTATACAGGGCGTTTCAAAAAGAAAGAGCAGATTTCAAACATTTATTTCTCAAAAACTACAAATGATAGAAACACAATTCCAACGGTCCTTCACTCAATATGAGTACCAAATGTTACACAACAAATATCAAACCTGTACCTCAATATGAGCACCATTTGTTACACGACAAATATCAAACCGGTATCTCATTTCTTGCCACACACGACGCAACTGGTCTTTAGTTACCGAATTCACGGCCGCAACAATTCGATGTCGTACCTCTTGAAGAGTAGCGGGCATAGGTGGGACATAAACACAGTCCTTTATGTACCCCCACAAATAAAAATCGCAGGGAGTAAGGTCTGGTGACCTGGGAGGCCACAGACGATGACATTGATCTTGTGCTCCTGCTCTTCCAATCCACCGTCCTGGAATGGTGTTATTTAGGTACCGTCGTACAGGTTCAGAGAAGTGTGGTGGGGCGCCATCTTGCATGAAGATGAAGTGATTTGAATCTTCCTGAAGTTGAGGAAATAGCCAGTTTTCTAACATGTCCAGGTAAATGGTTCCTGTGATAGTTTTCTCCATGAAAAAGAAAGGTCCATAAACTTTGTTTACCGAAATTGCACAAAAGACGTTAACCTTTGGTGAGTCTCTTTCATGTTGAATAACGTCCCTCGGAGTTTCACTCGCCCAAATTCGTACGTTATGCCGATTAACTTTACCAGAAATGTGAAACGTTGATTCATCTGAAAAAATTAATCGTTCGGCAAAATTGTCCTCTTCCATGTCCTGTAGAATTGCAGTTGAAAATTCGAACCTTTTGTTGTGGTCGTCAGGACGCAATGCTTGCAATAACTGCAGTTTGTACGGCTTCATGTGCAGACGCTTACTCAGAACGCGCCATACCGTTGTTTTAGACATGTTTAGTTCGTGACTTGCCCGTGTCGTGGATTTTCTAGGGCTCCTTTCGTAAGCTGCACGGACACGCTCGACATTTTCATCCGATGTGCGTGGACGACCCGTGCTTTTTCGCTTGCAGATGCAACCATCTTCTACGAATCTGTGATGCCACTCATAAATTTGCTTATGACGAGGCGGCTGTTTGTTGAATTGACGGCGGAATGCACGTTGCACACCAACAATGGACTCTAACTTTGCAAATTGCAGCACACAAAATGATCGTTCCTGTGGTGTCGTCGCCATTTTCCTACAAACAAACGCCAGCGCCACTGCGGATTTGCATGGAACTTCTGCGCGGACCATTGAAAAACTTTGAACCTTTCTCTGACAAGAAACGTTTGAATTGTGTTTCTATCATTTGTAGTTTTTGAGAAATAAATGTTTGAAATCTGCTCTTTCTTTTTGAAACGCCCTGTATGTTGGTCCGTATATCATTGTTGACAAGCCACATCCGGGGTGCTACTTGATAGGAAATATAAAAAAATGGTAAAATAAAAGGCATGTATCCACATAAAGATTTGCGGAAATTTATTAAATGAAAATGCAAATCTCATTCTGTCCTTATCTGTTGCACCAGTAAAACGCAAGAAGGTAGGAGGTTTGTCGCTCTTTGACGAATAAACCGACTGGCACTCGGTTCCTCTCCAGCTAGGGGGTACAATATTTATATTTCCGGTGCCCTCTCCCTCTTCTACTATCCTTTTTAGCCTATAGGGAATGCTCAATTTTCTTCTACTGTCTAACATGCAGAGAGTGAGATGCAGCCTAGTGAAAAGAAATTTTCCTTGTATTTTGATATTGTACTTTCTTAAGACTTAATTCACAGCGCGAGAGCTTTAAGCTTGAGGCATGAGCGATGAGGTATACTGAGCCGTGCTGCCGCGCTTAAAGCACAGCGTTCTTTAGCAATTACATACGAAGCGGCTAACAGCTGATCGTAGGGGCCAAGTAGGCAAAAAGCAAGGTTCTGTTCAGTGCCCCTTTGAGATGCACAAAGACACACTGCGCACCCCGACGGAAACCATTCAAGAATTTAAGCGAATCGGCATCCACACCGTGCAACCAGCTGGACAAAACGGAAGCGACACGAAGTGGGGTTCCCATCAGTTAGTTACTCTGACGTAGATGAGCTACACAAACTAAACGAATAGACGATTATTCCTAAGTCGGCGACTATACTGTAAACAGCACTAATTTTAAGAGTATATCATTAAGTTAAGCATACGTAGTTTTAAGAAAATGAGCGCATTGACGCAAGTAAACTATAAGGGGAGTAGAATACTCTAAATTTGTTAACTTAACATATACTAATGAATGTACATAGCTAGAAATAAATATTAATATTCAAAGTAGAAGAGACTTTACACAGGAAATGACCTATCCTACTATACACAACAGGATTAAGGCAATTTGACAAGAGAAGTAACAACATGTACACTTGAAAGAACGCGATTAGCACCTAATTTAAGAATTATCGATTTACACACTACACATAAGTGAGTGGCGATGTGAAAGGCAGAATGAGATATACACATAGAAAACTGCGTGTGATTGAGACGTAAACTACAAAATAACATATTGTACAAGATTTAGCCAGAGAAGCAGTTGTGCACTTATAGAGCTACACGTCTTTACAGGCGACATTAAAAGTAGTGAGCTTAATGTACAGGGAGAATAAATACCCACAAATTTGCTGTTACAGAACTCACTTATGTTAGTTGCTATTAAT
The DNA here is from genome assembly GCF_021461395.2 of Schistocerca americana. Classification (NCBI taxonomy): domain Eukaryota; kingdom Metazoa; phylum Arthropoda; class Insecta; order Orthoptera; family Acrididae; genus Schistocerca; species Schistocerca americana. The sequence goes on along the minus strand of NC_060119.1, from coordinate 281,971,754 downwards.
TACACGTTAGTTGCTATTAATTACACGACACTTTATAGTATAAGCAGCAAAATAAAGCTGTGAACGTGAATTGAACAACACGCGGGAGATAAGCTAAGTAAATACAAAAACCAACCAATACGCACACAGCGTAATTACATAAACTTAAAACAAAATAACTGAGGTAAGTACTGTGTGTTTAAAAAGCGATATGGAGAAATAAATGAAATTTCACTGCTGGATGATATTTTGAAGTAGAGAGAGTGCGAAAGGTTTTATTAGATTCGATTGCAGGTACTAATTAGTTCATCTACGTTTGTGGTGACATACCATGCATAGAATGAATCTCGGAAGAGAATGAAACTGTATTTGAGTAATATGAGTTTATTTATATTTGTGGGAAGAAATAAATAGGGCAGTGGTTCTAGTTTGAGAACACTGTAGGTAGTACATGGGTATAAATGGCGATTTATGTGAAATATTTTTAATGAATAATTATATGGGTATACGGCGATGAATATGAAGATTAATATTACAAGGGTACCTAGGAAAAAGCCGACGTAACAAAGAATACACTATATAGTTTTAAGTTTTAGAATGAATGGTTGTATGAGTGTGGAAAGCAAAGTACGATGATGCATGTATGGTAAGTAATTATGAAAGCGAAAGTCTCGAAGAAGCAGTGAAGAGTATAGAAGAAACATTGAACTCGATAGCAACAAAGGTACATGATACATTTAAAACACACCACGCCACAGCACAGCGACTTGCTACACAGGCATCAGAATTTAAAACAACCTAGTATGAAAAATATTTCCTTAGCGACTAACTGTTACAGCTCGAGAAATTATAAGATGAATATAAATGAAAATATGATACACGATTCGTATGAGGAATGAACACAAAATGCAGTGAAACAATATTTTCTACACTGAGTTCTTGACGCACACAGGAGCGAAAGCATTACTGTAGCACATGTGCGTTCTTATTTAGCTGTAATGAATTATGAGTGGAACTACACATGACAAAAATACGGTAAAATTATCGGTCACACGTCACAAAGGTAAACATGTACATGTCGTAGCATCAATAAGGCAGAAATATGGCTTGAAATTTGTGTTCACGAAAGTGGAATATTACGACGATTAACAAGCAGTAATGCAGTCAGGATTGTCAAGGGATAAATCAAACCCCACACTCGCTCGCAAACGAGCACTTGTAAATATTATACATAGTATGACGACTTATCAAATGCCAAGGATAGAATAAGTACACTAACGACGCACTACAAATAGCAATCCTAGAAGTAGCTAAGTAGCTTGATCTCTGAAGCACACCTTAACAAAACTTCTGTTTTCCATGTAGTGAGTAGTGCTGGAACGTATTTTCTATGTGTATTTGTGAAGGTAAAAACGCGCAGGAGGTCGGGCCTGCAAGTCAAGAGAAAAGCAAAAATTCAGAACATACGAGAGATTTCTTCTAATTTACTTATTAGTGTGTAAGATGATGCCTAACATGGATCCCATATAGGAAATGTGAATGTGACTTGTACATTTATGTGTCAACTTTATTATTGCCAATGTCGATGTCTATGAAAAATGTATGTAGTATTTTCTACTGTAGTTATGGATGTAAAACCGCGCAGGAGGTCGGTCCTGCAAAACAAGAACAAGAAAGAGCAAACATTCAGAACAAATGCAAAATTCCATCTAATTTACTTATTTGGTGTGTCAGTCCATATATGAAATGCCCATATATGAAATGTCCATATATGAAATGTCCATATATGAAATGTGAATTGGACATTTATTTGCCAACTATATTATTATCGATGTCTGTGTACTCTTTCCTACGTGTAGTTGTGGACGTAAAAACGCGCAGGAGGTCGGTCCTGCAAGACAAGAACAGAAAATGCCAATAATCAGAATTTATGAAAGCTTCCTCCTGATTTACATATTAGTGTGTAAGAGGGTGCATGTCATGGAGTCCGTATAAGATGTGTGAATGTGTATTGTAAATTTATGTGTCAACTCTATTATTGTCAATGTTTATGTCTATGTATGCACTATTATCAATTTTATGTGAGGTTTTATTCTTGAAGAGCAATTTATGTATGTATGTGAAGTGCAACGCGACGGACGAGTAAAATACTCGCATGTGTGAAGTGATACAAAAATATTAAGGCCTAATAATACTGAAAATAACGGCTCAGCCGTGATACGAGTAAACGCTACAGTCTAGCAAAGTGAATACAGAGAGTGTGATACGCGTGCGACGGAGATATCAGAGGAAATTCGTATAACCACGAGTTGAGGTGTGAGAACCGCTGAACTATAATGCACGACGGAAGATAATGCTGAATCCAGCAGTGCGGCTCTTACCTTCAATGTCACTGACCGAAAATCTTGCCCAGGCGCGAGATGATGTATCGGTGTTCTTCTGGTTGAGCGTTGGAGCTGAATCCGTCGTATCCAGTCTCCGGGCTGGAGGGCATATACAACACCGACTTCGACTTCGTGAGCCTGGAGCGACATTGCAGGGTGTGCGCGGGCAGTGCTGCAGCTCACGTGGCGCTTGCGTCACTGCGTCGGGCGCGTTAAACAATGAGCTGCTGCTGGCCATAAGTGCAGCGAACAATGAGATAACGTGTGCCGAAAGGACAGCTACTCAGAATGGCTAATGAACCAAAAGCCAGTGAGAAAAACAATTTTTAAAATATAGTGAAAGGAGAATTTAAGAAATGTAACATTTTTTCCCTGTTAATACTGCTTAAGAAATGTAAGCAGAAATAAGAAACTAAGTCGTTAGCGCAACATGGACGTGCGATTATGTAATATGAATACATGTGAATGTAATTACGTGATATAAGCATATGTGAATGTATTTATATGTATGAATTTGTAATGGACAAGGAAATGAGCTTTGTAGATATACTTGTAGTAGCATAAGGGTATTAAAACTCCATTGACGTGCGCCAAGTGACAGAACTATGTGCCCCAAGGTAAATAAGGCTACTGTATACTGTCTCCCTACATAAAGAGACTTATTTCCGACAGTATACAGTAGGGGGCATTTGTGATAAACCTTTTGCATTTCTTTTATGTTTTCGTCTTCTTTCAAGGCAAAGAGAAAAGATGTAGCGGTAGCCCATCATAGAGCCTATGCCTACCGTCAGGTATTTTTGATTTTCAGTTGTTAAAAAAACAGAGGAGATTTTCTTGTACCACTATGAGGAAGGGAGGATTCGCGTTCAGCTAGTGAACGAGCGAGAAGCACGCCATTTTTAGCGAGTGATTGCAGACCGCCATTTTGGGGTCGCTATGAATAAGTGAGATGTATGTATTTCATACGTGCACCGATTAGAAAAATACAGTATTGTTTTATTAACAGAAAGGTCGTGTGAGTTGTTATTTCAAATAGTACGATACTTACTAGAAGTGAAGCCCACCTGTGTACTTTGAAAATTTACGAAGATCCGATAAGCTTAATGGGCACACGGTCAAGACTTCAAAGGTGAACACGGCGACCAAACGTAGCATTATAAAGAATGGTAAGCACAAATCTACAGCGGAGAAAGAAAATACATCGCACTGCAAAGTAATATGAACTAAAACGAACTTATTTCCAGGCATAGCTCGGCTTATTGTGCTTGTCATTCATGCCGAAAAGTTATCTCATTAATTGAATACATTTTAAAAAGCCACGCATTTCAACATTTTATTATCATCTATTCGATTATTTCATTATATTATATCACGCAGCCAAGCCCGACAGCGTTTAACTTCGATGATCTAACCGGAACCTGTTATCACTGCGGCAGAATTCTATATACTTTGATTTACCAGTGATAATAGCAGACTGATGATACGCCGGTTTCATAATCGTCAGTCCGTACATTCCACCTTAACACGCAAATTTTATTGTTGCTTACGAAAGCTGCACTATCTCTAATCCAGTTGTAGTTTTCGTTTTCCCGCAAAGAGTTTGATCCGGACTAAGAGAGGTGTAGTAGAAAGAATGGCGTAAGTCCTTCTCGGATGATCCACATCGCAATTATTCGTTACTGGGTTACGAGTATTCCATGAGATTCTAAATATTGTTTGTATCTACCACCGGAAATGTTTCGTGACTCTCATGTTATCTCCCCTGCACGCAGTTCGTGCCCGACTTCAGTCTAGTCGGTTCGTTCCGTCTTACTGAAACTAGTTTCTCTCAGCGGACACGTTTAGTTATTCGCCTGAACATTTTTCCCCAGGTTAGTGGCGACTCAGTACTTCTATTACTCCTTCTATTTCTTTTCTCAGTGGAGCCATTCGTTTGCAGCAGGGAGTGCCAAATACACGTTTACACTCGCCCTCTTTTCTTTCTCCATGTGGAACTCACGTCCGACTTCAAGGGAGTCGAGAGTACTCGTAATTCTTCCTATCGTTCTTTTCACACGTTGTGGCTTTCACCGCACGGCAAATCACCAGCTTTTCGATAGCCGACGGCGTTAAACGGGGGTCTCACTCGCTACGGCACGGAGCCGGAACATACATTTTGCCGTCCGACGACCGAATGTCGCTGTACCTTATCACTGCAGACGTCGTCCGGTGTACGGCAGTATTTCCGTTTTTACTTGGTTTACGAGAGGAAGTGGCGTAATCTGGATGTAGAATCTTCAAATTACCTTGCGAATAGGAAAATCTGTTACTTTTCCTAGGGTGGAATTTTGTAGAGATGTGGCCAATAATTATATTTTAACTACGTAACTAAAAAAGCTGTTGTCTCAGGTGGGTAACTGCAACAGAAATCATAAATACGGAAATATTCTATTTTTAGACGTGACGCAAGTCTGGGACGAGAGTAGGAATGCACAAGATACAGATATTAATACACCTACAAGCTCGCCCCATTAATTCTCAGTCTACTAAATCACACCCACACCCACGCCTAGGTTGGGTTAGCCTGAACAGAAGGCTACATGAAATAACAACTTACAACTGCGAAATGCTGTCGCTGCTTTGTTAGCAATCCAAGGTCCGAGAATACGCGACACATTTCAGGGTTACACTCTCGCTACAGATATCCACAAGTAAATATCCAAATGCAGCTAACAGCTTAAAATTACCAAAACATTAACAACGAAAGATTCTACAACAAGAGATACTCACCTAGTTACTTTTAATCGAACTTTCTGGAACCATTACGATACACTGTGGCGCTACTCTCGCCGTCAAAGACATAACTGTCATCGAAAACGGTGAGCCATCACTGCACTACCTCGTTTCCACGGCTGATATGCGTCCGCCAGTATCTCTCTACCGAGCAAGTGTTTAGGTCGCCGTCCGACAATTGTGCGGCCTATTTCACAGACCAGGCTTCGGCCAGCAGTACCTAGAAGCTCAATAGTATCCACGGACTACCTCCATGATTGAGCACTCGTTGCTCAGTTACACAACGCCTCATGACCTGTCAATCTTCAAGCATATTATACCTACGGTCGAGCATGAATTCATAAACTTACAGCCTTAAACAAGTAATGCAAATTCATATCTCTGATCATGCTATTATATTCTGCCCATTATACGTAATAAACTTAGTTGTTTCTTAATATCTGGGCACTTGAATCGTAGTGTGTTGTTACTCTTTGGTCACGAACACTAAAATGGTGATGAGAATAACTTTGATAGGGATTACGCCCCAACAGTGACTAGCAACCACACTGCCTGACTTTCCGTATTTTCGTGCACCTCTGTCGGGGGATTAAAGTGGCATCTTGGAGGCATTTTCGCTGGTGGCTCGGAAGTCCGATGCGAGAGCGACTTGGCTAGCAGGAGGGTTAGACATAAGCATATGTCTGCACCATCGTTTTGCAGCTAAGTTGTTAAGGCATACTTGGTCGTGCATCTTCCTTCCATTTGCAGTCAGTTTCCTCCATTTGCTGCGATCGTCAGCGAGTTGCTCCAACTTGTCCCTGTCAGTATTAAATGCGCACTTAGCACGCTCGACGCAATCCCTAAAGCGTAGTGAAGGTCTTCTACGAGGTCTCTTCTTCTCCTGCTATTGCACTGAGTAATTTGTGCGCCGGGGCAGACTGGAGTGGTCCATACGATACAGATGTCCTAACCACTGTAGGCGACATTGCTTGACCATGGAAGTAATACTCTGTTGTTATGCAGTTTTCAGAACCATATCATTTGTCACATGATCCTTCCATGATATCCCCAAGACGCTCCAAAAGCTCCGCAGGTGAAAGGCATTTAGCTATCTTTGCCGCTTGGCATACGACGTCCAAGTCTCAGCTCCATACAGGAGAGTACTCGGCATACTCGACTGATTTACAAATATTTTTATCGACAATGTAAGATATTCGTCCTCCCATGCTAGTGTGCGGAACTTTCCGAAAATTCTGCCAGCCTTTCCTATTCTTACATTTATCTCGTCATCCAGGGAGAGATCTTCTGTCATTGTTGAACCACGATAGCAGAATTTATCGACTACTTTCAACAAGGAGCCGTCCAGTTTGATGATAGGCTGATGTGTGTGTCCTAGTGCCATGAAAAACGTCTCCTTTACGTATATAGACATGTAAGAGAGCTTGCATGTAGTACAGAATTTATTCACAGCCGCTTGCAGATTTTCTTGAGTATGCGCTACAAATGCAGCATCGTCAGCAAATAAGACTATTTACAAAAAAATCTTCTCGGAAGCGCTTGGTTCTGAGTAGGGAAGTGTTGTGGAGCTTCCTATCTGCTCTGGTATACAGATGAAAACCCAGATACGTTTCATCGAAAGCCACTTTGAGGAACGCTGAGAAAAAAATACTGAAAAAAGTGGGAGCCAATACGCCCCCTTGACGAACCCCTCTTTTCATAGCAAACGGGTCAGATGTGATTCCGTCGAAGACCACAGCACCTTATATATCTTCGTGAAAAGCTTTGATCATCTTTAAGATCGTTGGAGGACACCCTATCTTCAAAACAACTGCATACATTCCTTCTCTGCCTTGCTTAGGTCGATAAAGGCAATGAGCAGAGGGGTTTTCTGCTCGCGGCGCTTTTCCTAAATTTTCCGGTGTGTGAAGATCATATCAACTGTAGATCGTTGGGGGCGAAACCCCACATTGTTCCTCAGGATCTATGCGCTCGTCAACCTTCTGAAGTCTGCCCAACACCACACGGGCAAATGTTTCTCCAGGTATAACCAGAAGTGAGATTCCACGGTGACAGTTTCAATCACCGTGGTCAGCTTTACCTTTATATATAGTAACAATACTGGCATCGCTCATGTCTTGCGGCACATTACCCTCATCCCAACATTTCAGCAAGAAATTGAAAAGCAGCGGAAAAAATGGGTTCAGTTTTCTAATTTCGGAGGAAATGTTGTCTTAGAAAGGGCACGTTCCACATTCGAGCTGTTCAATTGCTCTTTGAAGCTCCCCCATAGTAGGCGTGGCATGCAAGTCATGGTAAGGTGCCATCTGAGGAATTTCATCCATTGGGTTTGGACTCATTTTGATAGGATGTGAGCAGAGGCTGGAGCAATGTTCTGTCCAACGGTGGGGTCAACTATTTCGATCTGTGATGACTTTTCTCTCTCTTTCCTCTCTTTGCAATGCGTCCAATGCCCGTTTTGATGCCCAAGTACATACCACCGATGTCGCCAGCATTGAAATACTCCGGTATGCCAGTGCAAAGTTGCTACCAATATGAATTGATGCAATTGCGGACAGTGCGTTGAACAGGTGCCCTCGCTTTGCTTAACTCCCTGCGCGTAGAATTGCATGGGTTTATATACCAGATGACAGTGGCCTCTAGGGGAGGTTTCAGGAAATCTATGTCTCGATTAACCAGTCCTGGGCTTTTGCGTCCAGATTACCGTACACATTTCCAGCCGTAACGGTAAGGTGCGATATTATCTACTGCCAGTCTTCAGAAATAGGAGCGGCTGGGTCCCACAGATCCACCTCTTTTCGTATCTCGTCACTAAATACCTCTACTGCAGCAGTGTTTCTCGTTTGGCAAAGATTAATTTTGGTTTTGCTAGGTGTTCTGGCAGAATGAAACTTTTTACTACTAGTGCATGATCCTTATCACAGACTGCACTAAGGCAAGAACGTGTATAAAGAAAGTAACGCAGATCTTTCCTTTTAGTTAGAATAATATCTAACTTCTGCCACTATTTTGAGTAGGGGGTGCCTCCAGGAAACTATGTGCTTCAGTTTTCCCTTAAATTATGTATTGGTGACACAACTGATACTTTGTACAGGATTGAGGCAACCGTAGACCATTTTCATTCATCTTGTCCACTCTGTGTTTGCCTATTCAATCAGGCCAAGTGGCAAAATCACAGCACCATCGCCTCCAGCATTGTAGTCTGTGTCACCATAAAGTCTTAAATCACTGTAGCTGCACCAACTGTAGCTGGCCTAATTGCAAAGGACCCGACCTCAACCAAGCCAAACTCAGCTGGCTCAACCTCAGCCTGCCCCACCACTACCTTCTCCGTTAGCTTGCAGCCATTCCTCATCTGCAGATATTTCTTAGGACACCATATGGACCTTACTCGGCCTCCAGTTATGCATGTCTGGAAATTTCGACGCAAAACCAGACCACGCTGGTTCCTGCCTTCACCGCCACCTTAAACAGAGCCGGCGGAAGTGGCCGTGCGGTTAAAGGCGCTGCAGTCTGGAACCGCAAGACCACTACGGTCGCATGTTCGAATCCTGCCTCGGGCATGGATGTTCGTGATGTCCTTAGTTTAGTTAGGTTTAACTAGTTCTAAGTTCTAGGAGACTAATGACCTCAGCAGTTGAGTCCCATAGTGCTCAGAGCCATTTGAACCAACCCTGACGCCATGGCAGGTAACCAACTAGCAGGCGCAGTCACTTTTCAGCATGAAGTGATCTTGTGCTGATTGCTGAGTTCTCAGCCTCACTCCAGATTCTAAGATACCATTGATGAGCCATTAGCGGTGTACTTGGTGTCAACGGTCGCCTGGTAGGTTTCAGCATCGGGATATGCCAACATATTGAAAAGTACTGTGTGCCCCAAGAGGACTCGTTGCTGGCTTCCGTGTTGAAGCTTAGTGGTGGAAACAATTAGCTATGTGCAGTTGTCAGAAGACCGTCAGTAGATGATAGACAGCAAATAGCACGAAGAACTTCAGGCGAAGACCATTATTTCGAGTACATCTGCGTCTAGTCCATAGACTGCTGGAGCACCTAAGACGCAAATTCAGTTCAGTAATGTAATCATAGAATGGAGTGCTGTGAATACCACTAATCCGTATGATCAATAAACGAGAGGCGGAAAACTGAAATATTTACAGGGAACTAATGTGAGTCTGTGGTATTAGGAGCAATTTATAATGACTCCATGTACCTACCTATTCTGCCATATTCAGTTATGAGGTGGTTAATTGCTGAATCAGATCCTTACTACAAGTTCTTGTCCATCCCCGGTAGCTGAGTCGTGACGGCACGGTAGTTCAGCGTGTTCGTTCAGAGGGTTAGCTATCCTCTGTAATAAAAAAACTGAGTGTACGGATCACCGAAGAACCTGAACGAGTGTCATCGAAAGTCCGCCCCGAACAAATTCAACGAACAATACAGAACAAAATGAGATAAAAAAAATTGGTCAGCGCGGCAGAATGTCAATCCTAAGGGCCCGTATTCGATTCCCGGCTGGGTCGGAGGTTTTCTCCGCTCAGGGACTGCGTGTTGTGTTGCGCTAATCATCATCATTTCATCCCCATTGACGCGCAAGTAGCCGAAGTGGCGTCAAATCGAAAGACTTGCACCAGGCGAACCGTGTACCCGGCTGGAGGCCGTGGTCACATGTTATTTACATTTTACTACAAGTTCTTATGTATGAGAATTTCTTGCACCACGTCTTACAAGCTAATGAATATTCTTGTCTGACCTCCCTTGTCTTTCATACGCAGTCTCCTTTCTGCTGATCGTGTATTCTCACTGGATGAATGGTGTTGTCAATTGACGATGGCATTGCCCTCTTGCGAGATATGAGTACAGTTTTGGTTTTAGGCTCTGTCACTGTTTAACTTAATTTGCTTGTGGCAATGTGTATTAGTTCCGAAAAAAAATCCGATTAACTACGCCTTCCTATTCTTAGCCGAAGCAGCGGCATCACTTTTTCCACCTCAGCCAGTCCAGCCTCCATCAAAATGGGCGATCTCCCGGTCGTATTTCTGCAACTGACCTGCATTCTTAAAAACAGGCGATTCATCTCATCATTGTTGAATTGTTTGGCGAGAAGGTGTCTGGATATGTCTCAAGAACGGCTCACAAAATTATGCTCTACCATAAAAACTTATTGCTTTTCAGAAAATATTATATTTAGTGACCATTGCTGCAAAGTCATGTGACCCATACCAGTTAAAATGAAGTATTTGTTAACGGTAAAACCTGTGCTGCTATATCTTCCGGTAGTTGATCGATGGGGTACGATGCTAATCCTCTTGGCACACACGTTAATTGTAATTTTTTTTTCATGTGTGCCATTATGCGGTACTACTGTATTTATTCAGTCAAGAAATTTCCTCCACAGGCAAAATGTCACTGATCAAGACAAATCACTCCTCGATAGAACTAGTACAAAGTCTTAACGGCAGACAAAATGTTATAGTGTTTCCAAAATTTTTGGAATAGCAAGGTATTGAAGAGAGGACACTGTTGTGGTAACGTTGAGAATTAAGATATGCAAATGAAACACTACTTCGGACTGCTGACTCATTAGGAAGATAGCCGTAAATCGCCCAGAAACGAAAATAGCTACTCTCTGCAGCTTAACGTATCCTAGACTTTGTAACTCAGCGATAAAACAGCGCACAGGTGCGAAAGCCGGCGAAACAGGTACCTGGCACTTCGCCAGCTGCAAGGTGGCCCAGCTACTGATCCAGGAGTCTAGGTGGCAGGTGCGCGGGCCGTTACGGGCGATAAGACACGAGCCCTGGCGAGAAACACAGAAGCGAGAGTAAGGAGGTAAAAGAATAGAGAAAACGAGCGAGTTTTGAGCAACGAACGCAATGCAGACTAGCAATGAGGAACAGGCGTAATGCAATGAGGGCAGCTTTAGGGAGGCGCCATGATGACTTTCGTTCATTCTAATCCGCTTCAGCCGTCAAAACTGTGGGACGCTTTTAGAAATCTCGTTGACTGGCAATCGACAGAGAACAGTGGAATAAACTGAGAGGAGACAAAACTTAATTATCACTACACCTAGGTTAAATGACGACACATGGCACGTCGGTGTTGTGGTATGGAATGTACACGAGCGAAGCAGAGACGAATGGGGAACAGTTCTAACAACGACAAGGGGCACCAATCGAAGAATCAACTCACAAAAGCGGCTTTGATTTAAGCTCATAACCTGGGAACGAGCATTTCTGTGAGAGGGTAGCTTCTTGGCCGTTAGCGTGCTGGTATTGTGGGCACTATTAAGGGCAGTGAAACCACGAATAGGCGACAGTGCGTTGGATTTTTGCTCCTCGGTGGCTTCGCCGCTCCGTAAAGACGGATAGCCAGCAATCTTGGTTTGATTATGACGACGAAATACAGTACTGGTGCAGGCACAAATGTTCCAGCGCACACCACTCAGCTGTATTGTTGAATATTGGATTCCGCATCATATGACCCCTAAAAATGTCTGTCCAGCTAAGCCGTCATCCATGCGAACGACTGATCTAAACATGCACAACGACACGAACGCAGGGTGACCTGAGCAGCATTATGTTACTGAGAACATTCCCGGCATTTATACGCTACGTAATCTAACTTATGCTAAGGATTCAACAGACACCCATGCGTGACAAGGCGCCTAAGACCGCTCGGCTACCCCACGCGGCTGAAGAACATGATAATACTGGTTTGAGAAACATGTTAATGAACTCTTGTTGTTTTCTTGGTCTCAAAATTAGCCTGTTATGAACCGATATAACACATTTGGGACACCACTGGACTCCACTCCCGCACTGACAAACGATGGCCGGTATTTTACGAGAACTGCGTAACCTGCGCGTAGGCATCTTGTGCCACGTACCTTAAAAAAAAAAAAAACTCTTCGAATCTGTGTGTCCTACAATACCTGCTGTATTGCGTTCCAGAGTTGGATTAACACGATACTGACATTTCGTCGTAATGTTTTAGTTCACTAGCGTATATTCGAATGGTTGTGTTATTTTCTTAATAATTTGAAACGAATTTTGCGAAGAAAAATTGGTCACGAAATAGAAACCAGAGTGAAAATCAAAAATGTTTTGTTGGCATTCCAGCTACTTATCTGCATAATCTTCACTCCGAATGAGACATTTGTATTGGCGTTTTTCCAACGTTCCAATACCCTTGCCATGGAACACAGTCACCAATGCTTTTTCGCTAATTTCCTACTCTGGTCTGCAGCTCGTTGCCTGTGACAGCGTATCATGTGAGTATGTGAGTAGAGATGAAAATCAGCAGCTCAGTCCGAGCGTTATGGTGGGTGATCACACACTTCCCATCGAATCGCTGCAGAAACGTCTTATTGCTCCTGAAGTACGGGTCCGAGAAGATTCATGAAAAAGGAGTATCATGACGGTTAGGATGCGTAGGGTGCATGAAATGGGACGAAATCACTCAGTAGGCATACCTCGCTGGAGACATTGTTTTCCAGGCATCTCTACTTGCTCACTGTGCGCTCAGAACTTAAAAGAGCGACTTGACGTGATGGGTGGGCATACTAGAGACAATGCACATCACAACTGTGCAAAACATCATCGGATTTTCTCTGTCATTTCCATTTGGCGGCCAAACGGAAATTAATAAACAAACAGCCATCGAATATGATCCAAGTTTTACTAACTAATTCACTTGATACAAATTGTAAACTGACCTGTACGCAAGAAAAACTATTTTACAACTCATTGTGGCATCATGACTCTTACCTAAGAAAAAAAAATCACGGCAAGAAACCAATGAATCCTAGAAAAGAAGGCACTTTGAATATTTCATACAGGGCTTTGTTAGCTGAGTGTGGTGTACATGATAGTATAGATGTTCGCTGTATAGTATGAAAGATGGTGCGAACCACTTCAACTCTTACGGTCAACTGAACGATGTAGAATGTGTACCCTCATTAAACCACATAGAACTTAAATATGTGGATACCGCGTTTCGTAAAATCTGTTATTGTTTCCTTCTTATATCTTTGAAATATGTAACATATTTCAAGAAAACAAATGCGAATAGGTAAGTTATTTAAACTTCCTGGTGTATTAAATGTCTGTGAAGAACAGGAACACGAACCTGGGACATTTTCCTTTTGTGGGCAAATGCCCTACCGGTAAAGCGCTTGTCAGTAAATCACTTACCCGTAAAAGGCAAAGGTTTCAGATATGAGTTTCGGTCTTGTACCGAGTTTTAATCTGCCAAGAAGTTTCAAATCATTGCATACTTCACTGCTGAGAGAATATTCATTGTGAAAAGAACTCAATTTTCAAATAAAATCTTCATACATCAACTACATCTACACGATTGTTCTTTAATTCACAGTTAAGTGCACGACAGAGGGTTACTCGAACCAGCATCAAGCTGTTTCTCTACCATTTCATTTCGAACAGCATGTGGGAAAAACCATCTCTTAAATCTTTCCATGCGCGCTCTGATTTCTCTTATTTTATTATGACGAACACTTTTGCGCAGAGAACATATTTTTACACTCAGACGATAAAGCCGCTGATTAAAAGTGAGGAGAAATCCGGCCGCAAAGAAAAACACCTTTGTTGTAATGCTTGCCACTCTAGTTCGTGAATCGTATCCGTGGAACTCTCTACCCTGTATCACGATTATACAAAACGAGCTCTCATTCTTTGAACTTTTTCAGTGTTCTGCGTTAATCCTGACGCATACGGATCCCAAACTGCACTGAAAAACTACGGAAGAGAACTTACACTCGTAGAGCACGCAATTCCTTTAAGTACACATATTGCAACCTCTAAGCGGATGGCTTTCCCCGCAACATTATCTAGTGAGCGCATCTGTTTAAGTTATTCGTAAATATAATCGCTAAGTGTCTAGTTAAATTTGCAGGTTCTAGATTCGTATGATTTATCGTGAAATCGAAATTTAGCGGTTTTCTTTTGGTACTCATGCGGATGACTTCACACTTTTCACTATTTAGAGTCAATTGCCACTTTGCACACCATACAGATATTTGTCAATATTATTTTGCAATCGATTTTGATTATATGATGACTTTACAAAACTGTCAATGACAGCGTCAGCTGCAAACAATCTAGAGTTCAGCTCAGGTTGTCTTCAAAGCTGTTTACGAGTATGTGAATCAGGAAGAGCAGACGACTTGTAACATTGTCACGGGGAACGTGAGATATTACTTCGACTATATTCGATGACTTTTCGTCGATTACTACCAACTATGACCTTTCTGAAATGAAATCGTGAAGGAGTCGGAGAAGTGAGACGTTTATCCATGGCAACTTGTGAGTAGCGATGTTAAGTCTTCTGGAAATCTAAAAATGTGGAATCAATTTGACATTCCCTACCGATAGTACTCGTTATTTCTTGAGAATACAAAACTATTTGTCAAATAATCGTTTACTTCGAGGTAACTTATTATATTCGAACACGCTATACGTTCGGAAACGCAACTGCAAATCGACAACGGTGATTTGGGTCCGTAATTCATCGGATTATCCGATTTCCTTTCTTGTTTATTGGTGAGTCATACGCAACTTTCCAGTTTTTAGGTACGGACCTTTCGCGTAACGAGCGATTGTATGTGAGGCCTTTACTCTTTTGATTCAGGTTACTTTGCAGCTCCGGTGATATCAACTTATAACTTACTAACCGACGAGCTGCCAATACTGTCAAGATGTACTGTTCAACGTGTAATAATGCATCGTATCCGTCTGTAAGACAATAAAAGTGGTTCAAAAGGCTCTGAGCACTATGGGACTTAACATCTGAGGTCATCAGTCCCCTAGAACTTAGAACTACTTATACCTAATCAACCTAAGTTCATCACACACATCCATGCCCGAGACAGGATTTGAACCTGCGACCATAGCAGTCACTCGGTTCCGGACTGAAGCGCCTAGAACCGCTTTCCCACCGCGGCCGGCTGGAAATGAAGTCTCACGCTTCTTGACAGAGCGTAGGTGAACGATGCGGAATACCCGCACCGCCGTGCTAGGCAAGGTCCTAATGGAGGTGGTTTGCCGTTGACTTCCTCCGACCGTAATGGGGATGAATGATTATAATGAAGACGATACAACAACACCCAGTCATCTGGGGGCAGGTGAAAATCCCAGACCCCGCCGGGAATCGAACCCGGGACCCCGTGCTCGGGGAGGGAGAACGCTACCGCGTTTCGTCACAGGGTTATTTGGTAACCGTGATAGCGTTACGGAGATGTTTAATAAACTCAAGTGGCAGACTCTGCAAGAGAGGCGCTCTGCATCGCGGTGTAGCTTGCTCGCCAGGTTTCGAGAGGGTGCGTTTCTGGATGAGATATCGAATATATTGCTTCCCCCTACTTATACCTCCCGAGGAGATCACGAATGTAAAATCAGAGAGATTAGAGCGCGCACGGAGGCTTTCAGACAGTCGTTCTTCCCCCATACGCGACTGGAACAGGAATGGGAGGTAATGACAGTGGCACGTAAAGTGCCCTCCGCCACACACCGTTAGGTGGCTTGCGGAGTATTAATGTAGATGTAGATGTAGACCACGAACGGCGGACATACTCTAAGTAAACGAGGGTAAATGTAAGGACGAAACAGAATGATCAAAGGGGCCAATCCTGTTGGGCCGTGGTTATACGCCAAGTGAAGTAGCTGCATTTGTTGGTGTTTCGCGGCAAACTGTTCAATGTGAGTAATGCAGTGGCACGAAGCAGGTGGCCACGAAACACGTCATCAGAATTGCGATCCTATCTGTGAAGGACTGGAGACGCTTCTCAAGGCTTGTGAATCAAAATCGCTTCCATACCCGATATCGGTTGCTTCAGGTAGTGAACGGAAGGTCCAACCCAACCTGATAGCGAAAGAACATTGCCACTAGAACTGCATGCAATGAATGTCTGGAGTCGCTCAACTCTTGAGAAGCCATCATTCACACAGGCACATAAAGATGCCAACAGAAAAATTCATCGGGCTGCCTGAATATGTGACTAGTTGCCTGAACACTTTCTACCCCATTGCATCTTGATAGGTCTGATTTCTAAAATCATTGGGGGAAGTGGCAACAAAACAACTATTCACGCTGGTGGTAGAATATATGAGTCTGGCGATATACCATCTGACTTTCGGAAAAGCATCATCCACACAATTCCGAAGACGGCAAGAGCTGACAAGTGCGAGAATTGTCGCACAATCAGCTTAACAGCTCATGCATCGAAGCTGCTTACAAGAATAATATACAGAAGAATGGAAGAGAAAACTGAGAATGCGCTAGGTGACGATCAGTTTGGCTTTAGGAAAAGTAAAGGGACGAGAGAGGCAATTCTGACGTTACGGCTAATAATGGAAGCAAGGCTAAAGAAAAATCAAGACACTTTCATAGGATTTGTCGACCTGGAAAAAGCGTTCGACAATATAAAATGGTGCAAGCTCTTCGAGATTCTGAAAAAAGTAGGGGTAAGCTATAGGGAGAGACGGATCATATACAATATGTACAACAACCAAGAGGGAATAATAAGAGTGGACGATCAAGAGCGAAGTGCTCGTATTAAGAAGGGTGTAAGACAAGGCTGTAGCCTTTCGCCCCTACTCTTCAATCTGTACATCGAGGAAGCAATGATGGAAATAAAAGAAAGGTTCAGAATTAAAATACAAGGTGAAATGATATCAATGATACGATTCGCTGATGACATTGCTATCCTGAGTGAAAGTGAAGAAGAATTAAATGATCTGCCGAACGGAATGAACAGTCTAATGAGTACACAGTATGGTTCGAGAGAAAATCGGAGAAAGACGAAGGTAATGAGAAGTAGTAGAAATGAGAACAGCGAGAAACTTAACATCAGGATTGATGGTCACGAAGTCAATGAAGTTAAGGAATTCTGCTACCTAGGCAGTAAAATAACCAATAACGGACGGAGCAAGGAGGACATCAAAAGCAGACTCGCTACGGCAAAAAAAGGCATTTCTGGCCAAGAGAAGTCTACTAATATCAAATACCGACCTTTATTTGAGGAAGAAATTTCTGAGGATGTACGTCTGGAGTACAGCATTGTATGGTAGTGAAACATGGACTGTGGGAAAACCGGAACAGAAGAGAATCGAAGCATTTGAGATGTGGTGCTATAGAAGAATGTTGAAAATTAGGTGGACTGATAAGGTAAGGAATGAGGAGGTTCTACGCAGAATCGGAGAGGAAAGGAATATGTGGAAAACACTGACAAGGAGAAGGGACAGGATGATAGGACATCTGCTAAGTCATGAGGGAATGACTTCCATGGTACTAGAGGGAGCTGTAGAGGGTAAAAACAGTAGAGGAAGACAGAGATTGGAATATGTCAAGCAAATAATTGAGGACGTAGGTTGCAAGTGCTACTCTGACATGAAGAGGTTAGCACAGGAAAGGAATCCGTGGCGGGCCGCATCAAACCAGTCAGTAGACTGATGACCAAAAACCGGACTTGAACCCCATAAGATACGTGTGGGACATACCGTTTAGGAACAGCAGGAAACACGCCGACATCAGGATTGGCGCAATATGTTTTAAATCTGAAATTAAATCCTCAGAGAATGACTTAACCTGTATGTGACGTATCCGCACAGCCTTGCAGACTCACCTCCTAACCGAATCCTGGCGGTTATCAAGGGCAGAATTAAATATGTTGAATGATGTTTGTAATAATTTCTCTAGGGGCGACTAATTTTTCCTCTGATGACGTTACGTACTGTACATACATACCTCTGTAAGAGAAATAAAGTTCTGAATCTTATTGTAGTGCTAGAACTAATGTTTCAGATGCATTTAAGGAAATGTTACTTATAATCCGTCTTGATTGTAAATTTTTTATTCATATGACCGGTATCGGTTCATTCAGAACCATCTTCAGATCCGATATTTCAGTTACGGGAGTAACCCGTCCAAATCCAGCAACTTTCACATGCTGCGTCACATGTGAAAGTTGCTGGATTTGGACGGGTTACTCCTGTAACTGATATATCAGATCCGAAGACGGTTCTGAATGAACCGAAACCCGTCATATAAATAAAAAATTTACCATCAAGACTGATTATAAGTAACATTATAAAATCACTGATTGGTGTTATCCCATCAGACATTATGTCTGTTTTTGCAAACATTTAAGGTAATTGTTGAGGTCTTCAAAGGAAATTAGTGAAAGCAAAAGAAAAGAGACACATTGTATAATTTTAGCTTTAATAAAAATGTGCTATTATTGAACTGATAAGAAGGAATGAAAATACTGTCTAATTCCGTAATATTCCAACAGGAAGAACGAGATATAAATACAAAGAAAAATGCGTCTGACCTTATATTTACATTTTAAGCTTCAAATGGCTCTGAGCACCATGGGACTTAACATCTATGGTCATCAGTCCACTAGAACTTAGAACGACTTAAACCTAACTAACCTAAGGACATCACACAACACCCAGTCATCACGAGGCAGAGAAAATCCCTGACCCCGCCGGGAATCGAACCCGGGAACCCGGGGGTGGAAAGCGAGACGCTACCGCACGACCCATTTTAAGCATGTGACACTTCATAATCGAGGTAATTTTATGTTACACGTGAAGAAATCTCACCAGTGGTTATTTAAATTACAGTATGCAGCTGAAAAGGGAAACGTAAATTTGTGATGACAGAAAAGAGAAATATCGCAGAAATAACTTTATGTGTAATTCCTACACCTATTCAGTCTTTGTACACCCAATGATACAGGTGAATAGCTGAATTAAACATTGTTGCCAAGCTTTAAGAGGTAATCCAGAACTGAAGGAATAGGCAACTCGCTGTGGAGGCGAGTACAGTGTTGCTCTAAATGTAATTGGAATTCTTTGGAACAGTACATTACAGCAAAGAAAAATTGTAACACATAACATGCAGATCTGGTATTTTATTTGTTCTTAACATAGATTTTAGCTGAGAGGTGAGCCGAATTAGTTGGGGGCCTAATTGAAAGTTTAAATTTCAAACACTTTTATTTTAATTAGGTGAGTCTTGAACTTATTGGTGGGTCGTAACTAGACATTCGCAATTACTAACAAACTAATTGTTAGAAGGCCCATGTTTCGTGGAAAATTTTGCCTTCTGTTATTTCATCCACGTCATTTTACGCAGTCCACAATGCAAACAAAAGGTTTTCGAATTCGCTCAGTCGCTCGCTTGCAAACTACTAGTTCTGCAGAAAACATGAACAGGACTTCTTTGGAGATATTTTAATGTGGTCAAGTAGTGGGATACATTTCCGCTGGGGTACACGTTTTAGAGTTATTAAAAATAAATGCATCTGAAGGTCGCTTTTGTATATATTTCCGTTCTGGAATAATTCGAAAATTATAGCCTCTAGCGAACATGTATCCCAGTACAGAGTTTAACTAAATTTAATTTCCTAAGCAAAGTTCCTGTTATTTGTTGTAGGACTAATAGTTTTCCCATAGAAAGCGAGAGAATAAGAAAATCTGGCTGAGGAATTCTGTCCTTGAACACCTCTGGCGTCCCACGCCAGCTTTGTATCTCTAGCGTCCGCAGTGTTGCTCGTGTCTCAAAACGTGCCGTGGAGAAGTGTCATTGAACACCCCATTACGAAAAAATGCCCAAATAAAGTTCATCGCCACTTGCGGAAATCGTGCAAAAGTTCTGCACGACAAGCCAGGGCCCAGTATACGCTTCCCAGCTGCCATCCCTCATAAATAATAGCGTCTCGATCAAGTCATCCGTTATGAAAAATGATTTCTGGCAAGTAATTTTGTGCAGGGCTGAATGTTGGATGGGTGCTCGTCATCAAAAGAATCATAGAATGGGAATTTGTTAGGCCCTATTGGACGAATACTGGGGTGAAGGTGGCAACTTTCTGAACATTAAAATCACCCTAGACGAGACCTCATATCATTACTACGACTCTGAATCCAAAGGAGAATCTGTGGAGAGGCAACATGTGATGCACAGTCATGGACAAAACGAGCGAGACCCCTCGCCTTTTCGCTATGCTGATCCGCACAACACATCATAATAGGCAAGGCGATGAAGTGCTACCAACATACTACGCACAGACGTGAAATTGAAAAGCTATCCGAGCTTTCCAGAATGAGATTTTCACTCTGCAGCGGAGTGTGCGCTGATATGAAACTTCCTGGCAGATTAAAACTGTTTGCCCGATCGAGACTCGAACTCGGGACCTTTGCCTTTCGCGGGCAAGTGCTCTACCAACTGAGCTACCGAAGCACGAGTCACGCCCCGTCTCATAGCCGTACTTCTGCCAGTATCTCGTCTCCTACCTTCGGTAGCTCAGTTAGTAGAGCACTTGCCCGCGAAAGGCAAAGGTCCTGAGTTCGAGTGTTGGTCGGGTACACAGTTTTAATCTGCCAGGAAGTTTCATATCAGCGCACACTCCGCTGCAGAGTGAAAATCTCATTCTGGAAACATCCCCCAGGCTGTGGCTAAGCCATGTCTCCGCAATATCCATTCTTTCAGAAGTGCTAGTTCTGCAAGGTTCGCAGGAGAGCTTCTGTAAGGTTTGGAAGGTAGGAGACGTGATACTGGCAGAAGTAAGGCTGTGAGACCGGGCGTGAGTCGTGCTTCGGTAGCTCAGATGGTAGAGCACTTGCCCGCGAAAGGCAAAGGTCCCGAGTTCGAGTCTCGGTCGGGCACACAGTTTTAATCTGCCAGGAAGTTTCATATCCGAGCTTTGTCAGACTGTTTTCAATCATGTCGAAGACTTTATTAAGGCATATTAGTGTATTAAACACAACACGTAATTATGGGGGCGCGAGAATTTGTTAAAATTGCTTTATTGATAGTCTATCTGCCACCATCGAGATTAGAACCGAAAACAAACCAGACCTCCCTTGCAGTAGCAAACATCTTTCACAACTTTAGCAGACAACTCAGGCAAACAGCCCTCTATTATTACCCCAGACATGAATAATCCGGCAATTTCGCAATGAAAATGGCAAAATGATCTGCAGGTTCTGTTGCATAGAGCATTCTGGACACAAGAACATGAATTTTCTACCTTTATATCACCGCTTATGTGACAATCATTCGGGATGTTTCCCGAAATACCAAATACTGTTATTAGCGAGTAAATTTAGTAGGATAATTCTGCACCACCCCAGGAAATAAACGGCGACATAGCTGCCAAACGTATTCTACAATGTTTCGAATTCTTCATTAGACTCGGCACAGCCAGGAAACGTTTCTTAAGCTATGGGAACGCTCGCACTTCTAAAACGTGGCGGCGTTAGTTCTAGGATCTGAATTACTACGTGTATATGCAAATGGATTTTATTTTCTTTCCTGTACACGTGATTTGGATCGAAAGGGTAGCTACGATTAATATGCTGATGTATCGACTGCAACTTGAACATTTCGGATAAAGAGTAGTGGGAATTATTCATGCGGCCCTCATCTTCAGTATCTGTCGTAGCGATTTTCGTTGTTAGGATTTAGCCACCTAAATCGGTAAAAATGGAACCCTACTAGTGTCACTTTCTTGACCGTCTATCTGTCTACCCAACCCTTAAAACACGTTTACCTCGAGTACAGGTAGACATAATAAGCGGACATGAATGGAACTTCCTGCGGTATACGGTCCCTTGGTGCTGTAAAAAAGTGAGCTTCTATATGAACGCAATTCAAAGATAAGACTGTTTATGTATAGAAAATTTACGCAACGGTAATCCCATAAGACTGGTCATATTTGACAAAGACCGTTTCGCGGCCGAATGCGCATAATATTTTGCTACTTCGTAACTATCTGGGGTACTTTGTCTTACTAAAACAGTTATGTTATCTCGATAAGCTGAAATTCGTTTACTGCAGTTCATACTAATTAGGGTTTCTTTTTTCATGTATGTCTTATATTTACGTGTTGTTTTTAACACACTAATCAGCATTAATATAGTCTTAGACGTGATTGAAAACAGTCTGACAAAGTTCGGATAGTTTCTCAATTTCACGCCTGTGCATCGTATGTTGGTAGCACTTCGTCGCCTTGCCTGTTATGCTGTGTAGCCGACTTTAAAGCTGTGTGGATCAGCATAACGAAAAGGCGAGGGGTCTCGCTCGTTTTTTCCACGACTGTACCTAGTAAAGAAAAATTTTAAGACTTTGCAGGTTTCGTGCAGGCGACGTGCACAGCGCTGCGGAATAAGCTGACAGTGTTTCTTTTGGGTGTGTTGGAGCCGAAAGCAACTGTCACATCACAATGCTACATGACGCCACTGACTCGTGTGAAACCCTACATATCGATATCCACAACAAATCGTAATTCTGCAGCCAATACAATACTCATGTACACATCGGTCCATAAACCGATGCCAGTAATATTACTGGCGATATTTTTCCTCTCTAACGCCAAGTATACTATTTACGCTTTACACTGCCGTATATCTTCTTGCCCTCGGCGCTTATCGTGAATTGCAGCGAGAATAGTAAACTATTGACAAGAGCATAAAACAGTAATAGTTTTCACAAATGAACAGCTGAATAGAAAATGTCCAGACCTCGCTTGGATTCACCTGGAATGTACTTGTCGCCGCTGGTCGTAAAAACTGTACAGCGGTATTTCAGAGTTTATGCGACGATCGGCCCGGTGATGGGACGGCTGAAAACGCAGTCTTGGATTTTGCGATGCAACATAGCTTGCACCTTCCCAGCGCCGTTAACTTTTTATGATCGGTTGCTGACCATTAGGGCATAGTTTCAGAACGTCCGCACAACCCTGAAATCAATTATATGTTTTTGTTTCTCCGGTTCATCATCGTATAAACAGCGAACTCGTGTTTTACCCGTAAATTTCCACTACAGCAGGATTAAAAGATGAACACACTCTAATCACAGCACGACATTTTATGTTTACACTGGCCTTTATATTTTTAAAACTATCCTCAAATTACAAGCATCCATTATACGAATCCCCCATGTGCTCTCTCTACAGTGCAATCCCCACAGAACACAATAATAGTCGTCACGTAGAAAAATTATAAAATTATGAATCACCTCTGTTTAAATAACTCTCCGGTTAGTAATAATGTTGTTAACATAGTTCTTGAATTCTTCTTCTAATATCATAACAAGAACTTATCGATCAGAGTATTAATGATGATAACTTGCAAAATCACCGCTGCCCTGCTGTTCCACACATGTATTTCCATACTCAGCAAAGAATAATATTGACACAATAAAGTAATTAGTTATTTCACTCTACCTTTTTACATTAATATTCTATTGTCAGCAGCATTACACCACTGAATATAGTTTGATGTCCAAAGAAATGGCGCTTTCATACCCAGCTTCATTTGAATTCTGTTTATCAGCAGTCATCTTTGTCTGTGAAACTCGAGACGTTAGGTATTCCCTTTAATTTCCTTGCTTGATATTTTATAAATGAGCCGTTTTTCTTGTTTCTATTCAGTTGGTTCGTTAATTTAAATGGAAAGGTGATATTTACACTAACAAGAAAATCGTTTCTGCAAAAGGCTATTCGACTTCAAGAAAAATAAATTCAAAACGGAGCATTTTATAATAATTCACACAGTAGTTTCATTGACATATTATCCTATCATGAGTTTCATGTGTTCATGATAGAACCTTGAATAATAATTACCTTCTTGTTATACACGAACAAAGAAGAAATATTTCTTGAGAATCTCCATGTTAATTGGTGGAGAGAATGTTTATTTTAAGTAAAAATCGTACTCTAGAAATAACATTTACATTGGAGCACATAACTGACAGCCTCCAAATAATCCTGTTCAATTACATCTGTTATTTCTTTATTTTGAATGTTCTTAGTACTTACAACATGTACCTCTTGTACGTGTAAGACAGACTCTCTCATCGCCATACGCCATGGGCTGATAGTGCACTTGAAAGGTTACTTTAGCATTGCACTACCCACATAACTTTGAATTAGAAGCACTCACAGCCTAAGGTAGCACCCACGACAGAAAAAGGCTTAAATGGATGTCACTAGGATATCCACGCAAATCCTTTCCCACTTCGCACTAAAATGGGGTAGTGAAGCTTCCGCTTTCGGTGACATCATGTGCAATTGGTAGTACAGGTTCCCTATATACAGAGCCAGATTGCTTTAAAACATCCGTACCTATGACACCATTATCAACATCACAACATCACAACATGACATACCTCATCCCTTCCCTGTCTCCCCCGCCCCATCCCCTCTTCTCTCTGGCAAGTAACGGTGAAGTACTAAAACCAAACAGCCAGAAGAAGCGGACATTAAAATGAAACAGCCAGTCATAATGTAGCCCCAGTGCAACCATATTGTCCGTGCTCAAAATCATCTTAAATATCTAAATTTTTGTTTCTTCTTCAAAAGCATTTATCTATAAAAAAAGTTAGAGACAGGGCTTAACTTGTAGTATTTTCACATGTATAATATCTCATCAGCTCGCACGCACACAAGCACGCATACATCTGTAAAACTGGCACCTAAAAGATAGTAGTGAATTCTCAGATTAAGTTCCACGACGCTGTTTTCCTGCCTAAATTATAACATGCTTCACAGGGAGTTAAAATTCACATTTATTCTCCACTGAGTCGATGTAGTAAAGCTATCCTGATCCAGCTCATAACTGTAGAAAACACAGTAGAGCTAAAATAATGTCCTAAGTAGACAAGCATACCAACTAATAAACAGTGTGATTTACCACCAGCTACTGGATGAATGTAATTAATCTCATTTTTAGTTGTAACAGACAAGGAAGCCTTAAATATTTCCGCATCTAAGGTATTCAATAAAGCTTGTCTTGTTTTACAATGGCATCTCTGTGCCTAAAACACATGGAGTCGATATTTCAATCTAAGTATAATTTATTGGTGCTCCATAGAATAAATAACATCACCTGGCGATTTTACAAGTATTTCAGTAACGTTCTGTTTTATGTGAAAAGTAGATATTGCATAATGTTCCACATTAGAAAATAAAATAGATGATACTGATTGGCAACCCTGTTTTCACTTACAGATGATTGCGGCCTGTTCAAGGTTATGTGCAGTAACGGCTTTTGAGGTGGGTTGCAATATTTAGGAGTCACAACTACCCCAAGTCTGTCTACAACAACATAAGTTGTAAACTTCTCCAGCCGGAGTCAGTTAACATGAAGGTTTTTTGGGTATCGAGTAATATTGTAAAAAACTGTTGCTGATGAAACCAAGAAGTGGTCACATTGGCCTTTTCATGGCCTTCATGTATGTTCACTCGCTGTCAGGAGTCCATTAAATTTTATCGTGACTGTTATACTGAGTGCGAGGCTATTAATTCTAAAAACCATGGTATGATTAGTGTCTTATGGTGAAAGGAGTGAGAAACTTTATTGTACTTGGTTACTGTGGTGGGCAGAGTTTGGATCTGCTGTGATGCGCAGCCCAGTATATGACAACTTTCTGTTCCTGTTCACAGTAAATCCTTATATCTTGTATTCCCCATTCATATCCAGTTTCTTCATGCGAATGGTTTAAAGTAATTTGCTAGTTTTTATTTCACGTCTTCAATGGCCTTCTCCTTTTCCAGTAACAGTTTATGTTCTGTCCCGGTGGCAAATACTTTTTGCTTCGATCTTTTCCATTTCGTTTTCTTTTTTTGTACCATTAGAACATTAACTGAACTTAAGTGAGTAGTTTCTTGTAGAGGGAACGTTTCCAATCTGTCTGATACATTTGTTCTTTTCCTAAGATCTATAGAAAAAACATTATTCGTGGGAACCAAACCTTATCTGGGAATATCTTTATCCCACAGTATTGTGGAGAACAAGGACATATGTTCAAGAAAATACGTTTTTAAGCTTTAATATAACTCCTACATGTAATGTTTATGTTGTATTCATTGTATTCTGTGTTAACGATCCGCATTTAAGATACAGGTAAATAATTAAAGCTACAGGCAAGAAGAACGTAGTTTATAATCGTTTCGCATTCTTGCTTACTACGTTTTGCTTCTATACCAGTTAACACACACTAGGTAGAAGTCATTGGCACAGATGGCAGTGGAACATACTGTAGATACGGTTTTTTGAAATTTAATATGCTTAGACCGTCTTATAAGAAACAAAGATTCCCGCCTTGCCATGGTTGTAAACCGTAGCTTCTAATCTGATAACTCGATGATCTTTGCTAGGGAATATCAAAAATGTTTCTTCGAATTATGTCAGTGCACTATATAAAATCAGCAAGAGGATTAACAATAGCTTTGTTCAATCCTGAGCTTTTAGTTTGACATATAAATTAGTTATACAGTATGTATTACGCCGAACGGCCAATATTCACGGATATGATAGGAACGATCATTCGAAGCAAACCTAGGCTGTAAAATGTATACCTTATGTGGTACGAGCACTTGTTTAGTACAAGAGATATGTTTCGGAGTAGCTAAATGCACCATAAACTTTCTCGTTTAACGAGTCATTTCTCCTCTTATCTACTTGGTTTTAATAGTCCAGTTGACCACACATTTTAATCACCATAATGTTTTAATGGGCCCAAACACATTTACATTTTATCCAAAACTGATTCTTTATTGCCAATGGAACAGTGATATTTACTGTAACACTAGTATCGTTGTTGCGAAAGGCTGTTCGACTTCAAGTAATTTATGTTAGCAATGTCGGTAAGAAGATTGCCCAGACCACTCCAATAGTAACCACAAACCAAAACGTTTGTTTGTTGGTTTCATTTTCTTCCGTAATAGCTGAAGGATGATTAGCACTTATGAGACACGTTGACATTTTCTGCTACCATAAAAGACTGAACAGTTGTGGTTACGCAGTCTACAGATCAAAGAAGGTTACACTTCAGGTCACGTGATCATGGTTGTCACTTCCGGCTATACATCCTAAATTTAGAAGGCTGCTGTCTCCTGTCCTTTCTTTGCATGCAGTTAAATGTAGTTACTTAGTGTACGTGATTCACATGTGTTACCGTAACACTTACATATGAGAGCTCACGTCACCTGCAGCTGGCCATGAATGCTTGTGTGCGATACACTTATGATGTACACTATTTCGACCATATCACTCGCTAATGATCAGGTATCATGGCTACGTACCGATAAGCGTGGAGACTATCATACCCTATGTTTGCTGAATCGTCGTCTAAGTCATTGCACGTATTTCTATTTGTGTTCAACGCTTACTATCTCAACAATATAGCAGAAATACTCGTTCTCAACGAAGTAAAATCCATTCTGCACAGCCACACAAAACTGCTGTTTTCTGTAAATAATTTTCTGCGTCAGGAACCCGATTTCGGAACGACCTACATTAAAATGCTACAGAAATTAAAATCCTTTCAAACTCCAAAGAACAACTAATGGCCCATCTTATATCACAATACCTATCTCGTTTAGCAGTTCATTTTCCTGAACCCTTTCTCCACCACCGCATTTTCCTCCCCGTGCCTACAGAGTTCTCTGTTAAAACTCTCTTTTTTGCTAGCAGCCACTATCAATTTATTTTCAATCCTCTCCTCTTTCATTATCCTTTCCATTTCTTTTAATACCAAATAAGGTTTCAAAAAGCTAAACTAAGCAATATCAGTATTAATGACTCCATTATTTTATTATTGTGTGTTGGTGGTATTGTTATTATTATTATTATTGCAGATTATTACTTTTTATTAACTATGCATAATATTATTATGATTTTTATGTAATGTTTTTTTGTATGTGTTATTCCTTGTGAGATGTAAGAAAGGCCCGTAAAGCCTTAATCTGTTGAAGCTAAATACCAAGTAAAGAAATAAATGCAGCATCGTTATCTATAGAGGACCTATTGTTTTAGAATGCCAAAGTTATAGTCCGTGAACATTAATTACGATGTCAGAGCTCAATATTGTCGGGAAGAGCTAGAGATCAGTGGCCAACCATCAGTTTTAAAAGAGACACGACAATTAATTCGTGGTAATGTAACTGGCAATGTCCTTTGTTGGCACGATGCTTGTGAAACATGGTCTGGCTCTAGTAGCCCATTAGCTTGCTGGGAAACCAAACAGTTGTCAGCGTGATGCAGAACAAACATACCATCAGCCGGAAGCTCGTTACGAGTGGCAGGACACAAACACACACAAAAACGAACAGGAGCAGCTCAAAGAAGAAAACTGCCATTCCAGCTTCACTTGCCTCAGGGGAAAAATGCTCTACATCTACATATATATCACAGACAGAGCATCGAAAAGAATGGGGCATTCACCTATTTAACAAAGAAAAAAGTTGTTAAATGTCTCTGTATACGCCGTAATCTCTTTCGTCTTATTCTCGTCGTCTCTCTGGGAAACATACGATGGTGGCAAAATAATGTCTCCCTCGAAAGCAAGTTCTCTAAATTTGGGCATCAGGATATCGCCAGAGCTATTCTCCAGATTTTCTCATTTACATACTCTGTGCATCACTACCACTGTTTCGTATTGAATATATCGATCGTTTACGACCTACCTGCACATGTCTAAATTTATTCTATATATGTTGTCATGCCTACTTGATAACAGAACTAGTCATTGCAGTAAATGGAAATGGACGCTCTAGCGCCTTGTATGAGATTTCCTTCACAAATTCACTTCAATTTCGTATAACTCTTCAAACTAATCCATGTATTGTTCTTCACTAATCCCGGTTTTACGTGATCGACCGATGACACTTGACTTCTTAGTATTAAGATGATATTTAACCGATGCGATGTTCTCATGATTTTCACTTTTAACCTTGTGCTCTCATAATACAGGGTTATCCATAAATGAAAAGATATGACATTCACTACAGCAAATCCAAATTTTGTCAAAGTCTTCCTGCGTTACCGTTTCTTAGCTTTGGTAGTCTGTCTTCTGACTTATTTGTTGCGGCCCACCACGACTTCTGCTCATAATATCTGAGGAGCACCTACAGCCACGTCCTGATATATTTGATGGATATGTTCCATTCACTGCCTCCCCTTTAGTTTTACCCATTACGTCTCAACCTACAAGTATCCTATCATACTATCCCTTTTTCTTGTCAGTATTCTTCATATGTCCCTTTCGAAGCTGATTCTGCGTAGAATCTCCCCATTTTCGGACCATCTAAGTTTCTTTATATATGCTTCGATATTCTTTTATTCCAAATTTCCCGTATTCTATGATTAACTTCCTTTCAATGTTGTACTCCAACTGTACATTCTTAGATATTTCTTCGTTGAATTAAGGCCGATCTTTGACATTGTTAAACTACATTCGTCCAGGAATGCCCCTTTTTCTTGTGATAGTCTACTTTGGATAGAACAGTGTGGGCAACAGACAGGCTTTCATTCGTATTTCTACCTCTTAGTTCTTATAAATCTAGTACATTACCCATTTTTCCCTGGAGATTACATCTATTTTTCTAAGAATTTCGAACATTTTCCGCCGTTTCAAAGATTCGAATGCTTCTTCTAGAGCTACAAATCATAAGAAGGTGGTTAGCCTTTGGCTCTGACTTTCCTTAAGTCTTCCTTCCGAAGCTATGGCAAACTCTGACTAATACACAGTTCCCTCTGTGTTCTATATCGACACACATTTCGCCTTCTGTTACATTAAAATTTCTCCCTCTTAAAGGCTTCTTTCTGCTACCCATTCATTATTCCGCGTACAATAGTGGACTTCCTCTTGCAGTCTTGACGCACTTGTTTTCAATTTAACAGAAGGTTGTTTTCATTCTTCTAGATGCTGAAGCTGTCCTTCTGAAGGTCTTTCTTTTTCGATACTTTCATGTTTTTCCCGGGCCCTATCAGCTTATCTTTCCGTCACTTCCCATTTATTTTATTTCTAAGGTTTTAAATTTTTGTCTCCCTGTCTTTTCTTTAGCATTATTGTACTTCCTTCTTTTTTCGGTCAACTGAAGTATTTCTTCCGTTAAGCAAGGTATCTGGCCAGCCTGCGTGATATACGCTTCTGGAGATGTCCATTCTTCTTCAAATGAGCTCCCTACTGTGGTATTCATTATTTCACTGTCTACAGCCTTAGACATCACACAGCATCAGTCCCCTGTAGTTCAGCATCGCATTTCCTTCCACAATCGTTTTCGAGGAAGTTTGTCTCAAACTTCAATTTACTCTTCATCGTTACTAAATTGTGATCTGAATCTGTGTCATCTCCAGTGTACAGCGTACAGTACACCGTATCATTTAGAGATCTCTGTCACACTATTATCTAATCCAAGTGACATCCTACAATGCCTCCACATGGTTCCCAATAATACAACCTTCCTCTCTTGCTTTTGAGTAGTGTATTGACTCCTCTGTTAGTAGCCGAAATTTGTTGCAGAGCTCAGCTATTCTCTCATTCGTCTCTTATGCCTACTACATATTCTAATCCTTCCCATAATGCAAAGTTCGAATGTCAGAAGTTTATTAGATTTTTAATTCACCGTATATCCATATTAACCGTTAAACGCATTCATATACTTCTTCTCTGTCTTCGTCTTCTGACTGCCACGTGAGCATGTATACCAAAATTATTTTTGTTGGTCCTGGTTTTTTGTCGATTCTAAGGAGGATATTACTGGAGCGTTCACAGTGACACACTCTTTGCCCCATCTTCCCATTCATATATAATCCTACACCCGTTACCCCACTTTCTGCTGCTGCTGATCTGACCTTTTCCTCGTCTGCCCCCCCCTCCCCCCCTCCTCCCCGTCCACTATATCTATACCTTCCTTTACACCCTCTGCAGTTTCACTAACAAATACAAGCATGTGATATTCCGTACACTGGCTTGTAGAATGTCAGCCTTTTGTTGGTTATTCAATCGTTTCCTCCTGTTTACCTTTCCTCTTGGCAATTCTCCCACCACCAGGAAAGCCGAAGGAGAGAGAAATTCAGAAAAATTTTGCGATGGTCGCATCATTACGAAGTTTTTACACTCCACACCACATATCCTGTGAATACACATTGTGTGTCTTTAATGTGGTGGTTTTCATTGAACTCTGCGTCCTCATTCCGTTGACCTATGGAGGCTCGTCCGCTTTTTAACGGCAGATTCCCACCCCAAGGAAGATGGGATTCCCCCAACCTCTGACCTTTTCTCCGCTTTCCTTTGACAAGGGCGTTGGAAGGGCGAGTGTGGCTTCTTATATTTCGACCGCCATCTTTGCTGAGGTTTACTCAGAATTCATGTAATGACTTTTACATAGTCCACAGTGACCATATCGTTACGGTCGTCCAATCCTGGAGGTGACCCAAACAGCAAAATGATTGAACGATGATTATGGCTTCGACAAAAAAATCTCGTAGGAAGGACACTTAATTTCTTGGGAAAATGAAATTCTTGCCAAGTAACCTAAATCGAACAAGACAGAGGACAATTTTGTAAGCGGATTGATTAACAAACATCTATCCTGAGAAAATTTGAAGGAATCATGGCAGTAATGTCTGTTTTAATATACACATTTTGCCATCTCGGTTAGCCGCCGCAGCGAAGCTAATAAATTACTCCACGAGAGACAGCCCTCGAGATAGTCCGAAGTCGCCTTGCCGCAACGTGCACGCATATTGCGAGGTCTGAGGCGGCTATATTTCATCTCGTCGTTTTTTCTTCGTGTTTTAACAGGCTCTGCCGAGATTCGGCGGCAGCGAGGTCCTGCTTACATCAGCCAACGCGGTAGGCCGCCTGTGATATGGCGGCCCCATTGTTTTATTTGCCGCCATAAATCGCAGACCGCAACGCGGCACTTGGACTTAAAAGGGCTTTCGAAAGGTCGATGTACGCAGGTGACTTTGATACGTAGTTTTTCCTCCTTATTTCGACTATCGATTACACTATTCAGCAATGAAAATGTAAATCGAATGAAAATACCCAATTCCTATCAGTTCTAATATGCCGATCGCGAATATCACAAAGACAATTCAAAGTAGCTCTAGTTTTCATATTACGTTGTTTCATTGCGGAGGGAGAATTATATACGGATTCTTATGTTAAGTTTAAAATCAAATATTATAATGGTTTGTCCAAGCAGTGCATTTACATATCGGTAATGAGCTTCCTTCTATTCCAGTTGGGCATAGTGTGCATATGAAAAGCGATACCAAAGCATGAAAATTTTACTAGATGCTATCAAGTATAATGACTCTCAATGGCAGATTTGTGGTGACTTGAAAGTGGTTGCAGTGCTGTTAGGTATGCATTTAGAGTGCACTGAATACTGCTGCTTTCTCTGTGAACGGGCTAGCGGAGCTCGTGCATCTCATTACATTAAACATGAATGGCCTACCTGAAAACCGCTTCAACTACGTATAAAGAACATTAAGAGTGAACCTCTAGGAGACCGTAAAAGATTCTGCTCCCACCCTTACACATCAAGATGGGTTTCATGAGGAACTTTGTTAAGAAAATGAACAAAGATGTGACGCATTTAAGTGCTTAAGGCAAAAATTCCCTTACTTAAGTGATGCAAAAGTAAAGGAGGGCATATTTGTAGGCCCACAGATTCGAGAGATTTTTGGAGACCATACTTTTGATGGAATCATACAACGTGATGAGAAGCATGCATGGGAATGTTCTAAGACAGTCTGTTTAAAGTTCTTAGGGAACAAACGAGCAATAAATTACAAGGAGATTGTAGATAACATATTGTCATCTTATGAAAAACTTGGTAGCAAGATGTCATTGAAAATGCATTTCTTACATAGTCATCTTGACTTCTTCCCCCAAGATTGTGGTGCAGTAACTGATGTACATGGGGAGCGATTTCATCGAGATATTTCCACAATTGAGAAGATGTATGACGGAAAGTGGAGCCTTACTATTTTAGCAGGTTACTGCTGGACTGTCATAAGCAATGTTACCGAGGAGGTGTATAAACGTTAAGCCAAGCGAAGACGGTCATCTTCTGAATTTATCTCTGAACAAAATATGTAATTTTGTATAGTGTACATATAGACATTTAACATTTGTAATTCTTCATATACGTTTGTGACCAGTTAATTTATATATTTTATTTTGTTTTTACATAGTTCTGGTACAAAGCAGACTTACAAAGGATTTTCATTCATGTAACATTATCTTAATTTTTCTTAATATTTCACTTTTAAACTTCCAGAATAGCACTGAAATTTATAAATGCATAACCCATAATTCAAGTAATTATTCACTTAAAATTTGTTATGCTGAATCGTGGAACATGAATGCATTATTGGTTAATGAGTTATTTATACAAAAATGTGGATTACTCTTTTTAAGAAACTAGAGCTAATTACTTATGTAGATGATGATTTTCTATCATTTTATACTGAAATCAACATAACTAACTTAAAATCATGAATTTACACATTGTCACTTCAAATTTGATGTTCAGTGTTATCGTAACAGGCTGATAGCAAGAAATGAATAAATAAATGAATAAAACGGATCATGTAGTATATTGGTTCATAGCCGCTTTCGTACAAGTTTCCCGAATGGTTCGCTGTCTTCGGTGCGGATGGACACGTGTTCGATTTGATTCGATTCCTTTGCCTCGACAGACTTTTTTTTGGGTAGGGAGGTCTGGTAAGCGATCGGTACAGGAAGTATTGCTTACATGCAGATCACATGTATCGCGATGCCCTGCTCCTTGTACTAGTTGTACCACCTTGCAAGCAGTTTTCGGCCAGTTTGAATAGGTCTAAGCCTAATGTGTGAGCGGTGATTACTTACACTGAAACGTGTTGATCTTCAAACTAATTGCTAAAAGCTATGAAGACAATGGCTAGCATCTTCTTCTCGAATCCTTCAAGTACAGAAATCCAGTATCCCTTGTTGTAGGTTCCATGGCGTCGTTCATTGTCTCTCTTGCAGGCTCTCCTAGAACCCAAACGTCCATGGTGTATGAGACAGACTACGCTCTAAAGACGAATTGGTAAAGGCTTATTTGGGGACCCGGGCCAAATTTCTTCTCTGTTAAAACTATAGAACCCATTATCAATAAAAGATGCCAGCTTCTCCTTTTATCTACGAAAGTGGGTTGGAAGTTGCCACCATTCCACAGTCAATAATTAATGTCCTGTCTACGTTTAAATGCTTCTAGCCGCATTTCAGAATCCTACCAATAAACTGGAAATTTTATAGTTCTGTCGTTTCAGAGCCACCAGCTCTTTTCTAGCACCTTATGCCGATAATCCCACCAATAGGAAAACAGGGTTACAGCTAAAAGTCAATAGTGAAGAAGTCACATTAAAATACCACTCCTCAAGGTTCCAGTAGAAGAAACGTAATTTTTATGGCTTGAATCTCATTCCGCCAAGTTCGTCACTCTTGTGAAGCAGCACCTCCAACAGCCCTGGCTCTGATACGAAACCTCGCCAGGCGCACACTCACTAAGATGGAATAGCCTGGATAACAGGAAAGTGAATAACCAGAACTTACTTTCGAATATTAGTGGGTATTCCTTATTGGAAAAAGTCTAATTGACTTCAGAAATGTTAAACATTTCAAAACACCATCTCCGTGCCAGAAGACACATTTCTCCTACTGTCGGTCAACTCAACTGCTTTGTGCCAGGACTTTCAGATAGTATTTCACAGCGTGTGCTGGAAAACACCGGATTTCATCGGAAACTCAGAATCCGTCAAGCTGGCATGGTACGTTTCGATAACGAACCACTTCTATGGACTGTGGAAAAATTCACCTTTCTAGACTGGAGAAAAGCTCCTTTCCACTAGATGCCGGAAATAGCTAACAGAACGACCCCACGGAAACTTCAGCGAAGGTATGTTACATTACATTAATTTTACATTATGTTAGAAACCCTGTTTACAATAAATGAATAGCTCCAGGAGTGCTTCTGCAGTTGGAAACTAAAATTTTTCTTTTATTCACACTAACATTTATTATGAATTGTGTTACCATCTCTCGTTCCCCTCTTTTCGTACGTGATATGTCCACTTCCAAGGATATATCAGCTAGAGAGACAGGTAGTCACCATATAACAAGTTTATTTCTCAAACACAACTCTAAGGAAGTCTTCAGTGTATCACGGAAGTAAAGTTCCTTCTTGGCAAATTTTGTATCGAGGCCATCCACAGCTGTACCATTGTAACATGATTAAAAAAAAAAGCTGCTTCAGTTGCATGGTAAATGTTTATTTCTGATCCAAATAGATATTTATCACATAGATGAAGCTATCGTCCTCATCATGATAAAATTCCTTGAAGTCCGAAATTAAACAGAGTTCACCCGCAAGTAAAAAATAAACAATAGCTTTCGAATACCAAAATATGTTCCTGAATCAAAAAATAATTTATATCCTCAACACAAAATAATCAGTTGATGGTCAGGACTGAACACTACTTAAATGTGAGCAAAATCGTGAAGTACGAATAAAGCTCATGTTCGAAATAAAACACGTTCCTTAATTCCTGGATTTGAAAATTAACGGTCATATAGCACAGAAGGAATTCCGACGACAAACAAATTTCTAAACCCGGGAAGGCTAGAATCACATAGTAAACTTCTGCTCTTGGCACTATTTTGTCGCTGAAGTACAAAAAGTAGAAATTATAGTAAGTCCCAGCAACATTAGTCACGCTCAGAGTACGAACGGAGGAGGGGACATGCTGTCCAGGAAAATAATGACGCAGTCCACAGCGAGGTGTTGCTGAAATCTTTTGTCATTTGCTCGCTGGGATGGAACTGACTTGCTTAGCTCGCGCGCCGGCCTAAATAGCCGCATCGCGGTAGGATACATACGGGCCTAATTTCGGCACGTGACACAGTGGATGCAGAAAAAGACGGGTTATTTCAAAGCTCTCTGCATACAGACCCGGTCAGAACCATGTTGTCGTCGCCTGCTGGTCTGGCTGCGGAGTTGCGGAAATCAGATTTCCCGTGGCGTCCATTCCGTAGGAGCGAAGCTCGCGACACCCAACTACTCACACGTTGCGCGTGGTGCCATCGGCGCCTGTTATCTAGGACGCCACGGCAGTATTTTACTCTGTTTATGAAATTATCTCGGTATGCAGTCACACATACACACACACACACACACACACACACACACACACACACACGGACAGGCATGCACGCACATAGAGTAATACACTACTGGCCATTAAAATTGCTACACGACGAAGATGACGTGCTATAGACGCGAAACGTAACCGACAGGAAGAAGATATGCAAATGATTAGCTTTTCAGAGCATTCACACAAGGTTGGCGCCCGTGGCAACACCTACAACGTGCTGACATGAGGAAAGTTTCCAACCGATTTCTCATACACAAACAGCAGTTGACCGGCGTTGCCTGGTGAAACGTTGTTGTCATGCCTCGTGTAAGAGCAGAAATGCGTACCATCAAGTTTCCAACTTTGATAAAGGTTGGATTGTAGCCTATAGCGACTGCGGTTTATCGTATCGCGACATTGCTGCTCGCGTTGGTAGAGATCCAATAACTGTTAGCAGAATATGGAATCGGTGGGTTCAGGAGGGTAATACGGAACGCCGTGCTGGATCCCAACGGCCTCGAATCACTAGCAGTCGAGATGACAGGTATCTTATCCGAATGGCTGTAACGGATCGTGCAGCCACGTCTCGATCCCTGAGTCAACAGATGAGGACGTTTGCAAGACAACAACCATCTGCACGAACAGTTGGACGACGTTTGCAGCAGCTCGGAGACCGTGGTATTGACGGCACTTTGAACAGTAGACGTTACATTCCACATGTGTTACGACCCGTGGCTCTACCCTTCATTCGATCCGTACGAAACCTTGCATTTCAGCAGGATAATGCACGACCGCATGTTGCAGGTACTGTACGGGCCTTTTTAGATACAGAAAATGTTCGACTGCTGCTCTGGCCAGCACATTCTCCAGATCTCTCACCAATTGAAAACGTCTGGTCAATGGTGGCCGAGTAACTGGCTCGTCGCAATGCCAGTCACTACTCTTGATGAACTGTGGTACTGTGTTGAGGCTGCATGGGAAGCTGTACCTATACAAGGCACCTAAGCTCTGTTTGACTCAATGCCCAGGCGTATCAAGGCCGTTATTACGGCCAGAGGTGATTGTTCTGGGTACTGATTTGTCATGATCTATGCACCCAATTTGCGTGAAAATGTAATCACATGTCAGTTCTAGTACAGTATATGTGTCCAATGAATACCCGTTTATCATCTGCATTTTTTCTTGGTGTAGCAATTTTAATGGCAAGTGATGTAAAAGGTGTACCAAACCGTAGCGACAAACTGCAAGGGCTCGTAGAGGTTACCGTCTGGAAGAAGTACTACAGACCGTCAGCATTGCGATGTTTCTGCTTGCTGCTAATTTAAATCCTTCGGCCAAAAATCTGAATTTATATGACGACGTATTTAGAGCAGAATGTATGGAAATGTTTCTGTCCAGATTCAGGGCCTTAGATCACGCAGAATCTGTCCAAGGGTGCCACAACACTGTGAAAACAGTCACGTGAAGAGACCTCAATGTACAAGCTTATGTTTGCTTGCCAAGGGACAGGGATTTATTCCAAACCCTCACGCTTCCTGTTGTTTACGGACATGCGGCCCTGTTGACAGTTAGGTTTTGTGGATTCCTCTATTACCCTTCGAAGTTTGTTGACGTCAATTTGTCACGTATCTATAATCCAGTTATAGTATGTGGTTGGCACCTGTTTACGTTACTGCATAGATGCTGAGTACATGAATCCTTTGCTGTATGAACCAAAAGTAGCAACATAATATAAACTGCTCTATATGGATCCTAGTTGTATGCGGCACTGTATAACAAGTAAGAGGTGTCTTGTGTGACAAAACTTTGTATGTTGTTGTATTATGTGCATTGAGACAGGGCGTTACTACAATTATCACTATTACAAGATGCAAGGCGTTTATTTTAAGAAAAAACTGAATCCTCACTTAAACACGTTAGCTCCCTCTTCGAAGTAACTAATACATAATTCATGATCTTGACAGAAAATGGAAAGCCATAATTAGTATTAGATAGAGCTCATAGCATCATGCATGCCTGAGAGAAAGATATTTCCGATGAAAATATGAAAGACCTCTTTCAAGAACAGAGAAGCAGCAAGCAGATGTATAAACATCAAGACCTCAGATGGGAAGCCAATACTGGGCATAGAAGCGAGTGGTGAGACGCTGAAAGTATATACAAAAGGTTTATAAATAGGAAATGGACTTGATGGCAATATTATAGAAGGGCAAGAGAAAGAAAATGAAAATGAGATTCTAGACAAACGCTGCGAGAAGAATTTCATACAGCAAAGGAAGACAGTAGACTAATCAAGGCTCCGCAGGTAGAGGGTATTACTTGTATAAGGGGCGCTCAAGAAGAAGCGAGCCGGAGGCATGATCACAGTAACCAGGACCTGCATGTTACAATTATTGGCTATGGCTGTTGAGACACTTGTCCCACTGTGACACAAGGCTGTGAATGGCTGTCTCATAAAATTCTCGGGGCTGCGATGTTCACCACTTACGCACGTACAGCTGGACGTCGTCGTCCGAGGTGAATCGTTTGTCCCTCAGAGCCTTTTTAAGGGGACCAAAAAATTGGCCTAATCACAGGGAGAGAGGTCTGGACTGTATGGAGAGTGGCCAAGAACCATTTGAATTTCTGCAGGAGTGCCGTTACTGTGCTGGCCGTAGGAGGCTTTTCACTGTCGTGGAGCAGAATGACCCCAAGGGTGAGATTGCCCGGTGTTTTGATTTGATCGCTTGGCGAAGGGTGGTCAATGTTTGCGAGTAACGCTGGGCATTCACTGTTGTCCAGTGCTGCAGGACGTCAATCAGAAGGGCGCCATCTTGGTCAAAGAAGAAGGTCAGCATAGCCTTTCCTGCACTCGTATGGATGGCCGTGGCATTTTTTTTGTGGTGGTGACCCTGGATGCTTCCATTAGAGACTTTGTCGTTTTGATTCTGGTTAGAAGTGATGACACCATGACTCCTCCCCAGACACCACTTGTGTCAGGCACGCAAACCCTTTCCGAGCATAACGCTGCAGTGTGGTGTTTCAGACCATGCATCATCGGCTAACGACACCCGTCCTTCCCTGAAGCGCGTGTGCCACGCCTTGACCCCTGCAAGGGTCGTGCAGTGTTCGCCATACACTAGTGACATTCGTCGATGAATGTCCTTTCCTCCTACTCCTTCCGCTGTCAGAAAACGAACAACATCTCTTTGCTCTTCTCTTGACGCCTTCATGACACTGTTTGCAATTCGACTGGCAGCGCTGGACGATTAATGCATGCTGCTCCTAGCTCTGTATAGTCAAGTGACGTGCACGTGTGCCCTCTAGAGGCGAGCTGTTAAATTCCACGCTCTGGTGGGAACCACGCCTCGTTACACATTCCACGATATTACCCTCCTGTCATAGGTTTGTGCATTCCCGACTCCGGCTTGTTTCTTTTTGAATGCCCCTTATATTACCAGGTCCTTCGAAAAGCAAGACATCACAAACCTATTTTACCTAATGGTCATCATACTTGAAACAGGCGGAGTATCCGCAGACTTCATCAACGTACAAATTCAAATTCCCAAAAAGGCTGACGTTGACAGGTGTGATGTAACGAAAATATTAGATATATCATGAGTGAAAATATTAACACGAATTAGTTACAGAAGAACAGAAAAAATAGTGGAAACCGACATTAGATACGGTCGTTCTCGGTTCCACAGAAATTCAGGAAATTGTGAGGGAATAATGACCCTGCGACTTATCTTAGAAGTTAGATTGGAGAAAGATAAACCTGGAGTTTGACTGTTTGTAGGTTTAGAGACAGGATTTGAAATGTTGGCTGTACTACACTCTCCGAAATTTTGAAGGTAAGAGAGATAAAATAAAATTGAGAGAAATTCCGCAGTGGTTGAGAAGGAAGTGGGAGAGAACTGTCGCCTGTCCCAGATGTAACTCAGTCTGTACATTGAACAGGTAGTAGAGGAATCGAAGCAGAATTTCGGAGAGGGAATTAAAGGGCATGGAGAAAAATAGAAACTTTGAGCTCTTTTGTTTGAAATCGTTATTTTGGCGGAGAAAGCAAAGGACTAGGATGAACAGTTGCTGTAAATGGATACTTTCTTGGAAAGATTTTGTGGGTTGTAAAACAACAGAAGTAAAACAATGGTAGTGAGGAGTAGTGGAATTAAAACAGGCCATGATGAAAGAAGTAGATTAAGGCATGAGACGCTAAAAGTAGTAGATGTGTTCCACTTGACTATATACAGCAAAATTATCGATTACAGCCGAAGTGGAGAGACATGAAAATGAAGCAGAGATTGAGAGGGGAGTGCAACCGGAGTGGTGAGGATGTGAAATGCAGACTGACCATAGCAAGACATGCATTCCTGAAGACCTCTAACATAAATGTAAGTGTTAGGAAGTGCTTTCTGAGGTTATCTGTATGTGCAGTGACGCATGGTACGAAAGCGAAACGTGATCAGCTAAAAAGAGAATAAAATGGTTTGGGATGTGGTACGAGAGAAGTGTCTTGAAGATTAGGTGGACAGATCAAGCAACTTACGAGCAAGTACTAAATCGAATTGGGAAAACAAGGAATTTATGGGAGAAATTGACTAAAAAACGAGATCGGTTGACGGGATACATCCTGAGACACCAAGGACTTACCAGTTTCGTAACGGCAGGGCGTATCTAAGGTAAAAGATGTAGAGGCTCACCATGCTTGAATATGGTAAGGAAGTTCAAATGGACGTCGGTTGCGAAAGTGAATTAGATATGAAGAGGCGTGGCCAGGGTAGAATATCGTAGGTAATTGCTTCAAACCAGCCTTCCCACTGAAGACCACAACAGCAACAACATGTCTTATATCATCCGTCTACCACTTATTTGGTTTTCGTCACGATATTTTCTTACCTCTAGAAATAAAGCAATGAACTTTCTTGGTCTATGCCTCCATTCTCTTTGCTGCGTTTACAGCGTCCGTCCATCTCAGTTTCATTACATTCGTAGTTACATCCTCAACTGAAGTCTGTTCCTTTGTTCTAATTTCTGTTTTAGTGTCCCTACGGGAACTTCTAACAAGCTTCAGTTCATTGTTGGCTGACAAATCTGAGTGTACGAATAGTTTCTTCATGAGTGACTACCATTAATTAGATAGAAATACTACTATGCAATTATTATAAATTTCGCCCACATAAGAAGCTGATCCTTGTAAACCCAACGTGGCTTAGCAAAAGCACTACAGACTAACTTTGCTCTTCCAACTATTCCTTTTTAAAGTCAACAAACGACATTTTCAACTGTCAAAAATCCAATCTCTTCATTGTTAATATGTTCCGTTCTCTTTTTGATGCATTACTTTGTCGATAAAGCTGTACAGGTAAATATTAAGCTATCAATATCCTCAGCAGATAAAACTAAGACTGCACCAAAACGAACACTACGAAAGTATGAATCGCGTGGGATAAACGAAGTGCTGTAGTAGTCATTCAAAAAGCGGGGAAGCCATTAAGTGTGTAAGATGTACATCAAACCAACAGAACTGATGAAGAAAAGTGTTATCATCAACGACCTGTCTCGAAGAGAAAGGTTTATATGTCATGAGAGTTGGCAGGTTTGTTTGAAATCTTTGCCATTTTGAGTGTTTTTCAATGCCTGAACATATAAATGCTACGTTAGTCTTTGGCCACCTGAGGTTGTAGTGAGTGTAGACGACAGAGAGAGATAGTGCTGAGTCGTCTTTGAGTTAGAAGCTTTGATGGCGGACATGCTGAACAGATAACGAATTTTATTTGAGATGGTTCCTGCTGTGACTGACGATAGGGGATGATTTTGAGATTAGTGCATACAAAGACGACACATTTGGAAAATATATCGAAAAAGGACCTGTTATTTCCTGACGCGATAACCGAGTAGTCATTCCAGCGTAATTCTGTTCAGTTGTATCTACGTTTTGGTGTCATTCATGTGTTCCGAATACTAATTGCTGTACGTCACCCTCCATTTCAGTTAAAAAAAATCATTAGAAAAGCAAGGAGTGCATTTTACGCAACTTAAATATTGTTCGTCTGGATCAACTTCCATTGTATATGACAATGGGAAGGAAAGATCGTAGTATGAAATCATTGTGATTCACCTCTGAGTTATTAAAGAGATCCGAGTACCATTTCTACTTAAAACACCTTTCTCACTCTATTCAAGTTAATCGTCACAGTCTGATTGTAAATCGTGACATTACAGCGATGTCACCCCAGTGGACAGTGAGCTGTCTTTTTTTTTAAATACAGCAAAACTGACATTTGCAGAGCAGCCTAAAGCAAACGATACGCCAATTAGCGGCACCGTGTTTATTTTCGGAACATGGAGTGCAGCAATTCATTTTCTTACACTTGAAATGACAGAGCAAAGCTGATTTATCCGTTGCAGGCAGGGCTGAAACGAACTTCACGAGATCAGAATACATAGGCAACACTTTAGTCGCAATCTATTTCACTTGATTTTGCACTGCTAGTACTATACTATGATACTGTGATCTTACAGCAAAATTAAAATAAAAGTTGATAGTCCTATTAAAGGGCGCAAGGTAATGGTAATAAGAAACATTCTTAAGTAAAAGGTTTTATCACACAGCTTCCAAGTTTCGGCACATAAATTTCAGTGTCTAAATTATGGTTAATACATACGAAATTTACACATTAAATCTAAACGTGTAGGGTTGCGAAGAAAGTACATTTTCTTTATTGTTAACGGTATCAGTATTATTTAAGTAATTAGCAATGACGGATTCCACGCACGCTCAAACGAAGAATTTATTTGTGCAGTCATTTGCAGCAAAAAACTGTTCGCGCCATGTGCAGATCACCTTCCGG
Organism: Schistocerca americana; assembly: GCF_021461395.2. Classification (NCBI taxonomy): domain Eukaryota; kingdom Metazoa; phylum Arthropoda; class Insecta; order Orthoptera; family Acrididae; genus Schistocerca; species Schistocerca americana. The sequence continues at coordinate 281,928,807 of NC_060119.1, read as the reverse complement.
CATTTCGTTGAGACTGTGAGCATTTTCTTCCTCTCGTCGGAAAAACCAAGTCTAAGGCCGTTTAAATCTCACTCTTCACGTAAAATTCCGCTGCAGACGAGCACAGTGCGTGCGTAGCGCTGTACTGCTGACATGGAACTCCACGTGTCGAGACCATCTCTCCTTTCACGAGTTCTCGTGGGAAACAGTGCTCTGACACGCGCGCGGAGTATAAAGTTCTCTGCGACCTACGCCATCTGCTTTGTCCTGTCCAACGCACATGACGCAGTATCACTCGAGCTTATACACGAGTTGGAAGTGAGGACGAAAAACTCTGAGAGAGTGTCAGATCCGGCGTACAACAGAAAGGGCGGTTCATTCCATTTGTGCTTTTGTGGCATCTTCGCCTCACGGAATTTCCCAATATAAACCATACCCCTGCGTCCCACGGCTTCGAGAAATAAGTTACTCGACGTTTTCAGTTTCCTTGTAGTTGTGGCCTTCAGTCTGACTGTTTTGATGCAGTGATTTCCTATGAGTGCCACTCATCTCTGAATAACTGCTGCAAGGCACTGTACGTCTTTGGTCTCGCACTACAATTTTTAACTTTCTAACGTCCCTCCAGTTCCTTAATGTCTCTGAATTCCTTTAGCCAAGGTAAAGTACTTATTTTTCCTCCTGCTCTGTTCAGTACTTTCTCATTGGTTATGCGACGTACCCTAATCTTTAGCATCACATTCTGGAGTACCACATATCTAAAACAACTATTATTTTCAGAACAGCTTATATCCACGTATCACTCCTCCATAGAAAAACGCCTTAAGGAAAGACTTCCTAACACTTCAAATTACATTCGATTTAAATTTCCCTTCTTCGGAAATGCTTTTCTTGCCATTGACGTTTTATATTTTACGTCCTCTCCTCCTCGACCATCATTTGTTGGTTTGCGACCCAAATCACAAAACGAATCTACATCTACATCTACATACATACTCCGCAATCCACCATACGGTGCATGGCGGAGGGTATCTCGTACCACAACTAGCGTCTTCTATCCCTGTTCCACTCCCAAACAGAAAAAGGGAAAATGACTGCCTATATGCCTCTGTACGAGCCCCCATCTCTCCTATCTTATCTTTGTGGTCTTTCCGCGAAATGTAAGTTGGCGGCAGTAAAATTGTACTGCAGTCAGCTTCAAATGCTGGTTCTCTAAATTTCCTCAGTAGCGATTCACGAAAAGAACGCCTCCTTTCCTCTAGAGATTCCCACCCGAGTTCCTGAAGTATTTGCGTAACACTCGCGTGAAGATCAAACCTACCAGTAACAGATCTAGCAGCCCGCCTCTGAATTGCTTCAATGTCCTCCCTCAATCCGATCTGATATGGATCCAAAACGCTCGAGTAGTACTCAAGAATAGGTCGTATTAGTGTTTTATAAGCGGTCTCCTTTACAGATGAACCACATCTTCCCAAAATTCTACCAATGAACCGAAGACGACTATCCGCCTTCCCCACAACTGCCATTATATGCTTGTCCCACTTCATATCGCTCTGCAATGTTACGCCCAAATATTTAATCGACGTGACTGTGTCAAGTGCTACACTACTATATCCAGAGTCTCATTTCCTGATCCAACTCACACAGCATCCCCAGAATTACGAGAGCATGCTGGAAGTAATGCCTCCGAATGTTTTGTGAGAATATTTTAGATAATAAACCAAATGATATTAATATTCAATATCTTGACGTCTACATATTTATTTCTACAGATAGTCATCCTGGCGGGGAACAAATTTCTCCCAACAAAATACCAATTTGTTGATATCCTCCATGCAGAATGTTTAACTTTGTTGACGGAACCATACATAATCTTATCTTTTCTTGCACCCATTCAATCGCTATCAACATGAAGTCCTTGAATGCCAGTGAACCCAAGGCGTTTACCCTCAATGTTTCTCACGCACCGACGTAGTTACGTTACGCACCGCCACGTTATACGTTACAGTTCGCGGCCTTCAAGCGACAAGTGTATAAAGAGTAAGGTTAATAATGTAGAATGTTAAAAACGTCAGTTTTATTAAGACAGTTTTAAGAGTGAGGATCTGAATTTAAGAGAGCTTTGGAGGACTTAAGATCAAATGAGGCAGAGTGGATAGATAACATTCCATCAGAATTTCTAAAACCATTAGGGGCAGTAGCTACAAAACGACTATTTACATTTTTGTATAGAACGTATGAGTCTGGCAATATACCGTCTGACTTTCGGAAAAATATCATCCATACAATTCCGAAGTATGCAAAAGCTGACAAGTGTGAGAATTACCGCACATTCAGCTTAACAGCTCATGCGTCCAAGTTGATGACAAGAATAATGTACAGAAGAATGGAAAAGAAAACCGAGGATGTGTTAGATGACAATCAGTTTGGCTATAGGAAAAGTAAAGGCACCAGAGAGGCAATTATGACTTTGCGGTTGAAAATGGAAGCAAGATTAAAGAAGAATTATGACATGTTCATAGCATTCGTTGACCGAGAAAAAGCGTCAAATCGGGGAAGATATTCGAAATTTTGAGAAAAATAGGGGTAAGTTATAAGAAGAGACAGGTAATTCACAATACGTACAAAAAATAGGAGGCAATAGTAAGAGTGTGCGACCACGAACGAATTGCTCGGATTGCAAAGGGTGTAAGACAGGGATGTAGTCTTTCACCCTTACTGTTCAATCCGTACATCGAACAAGCAATGACTGAAAGGAAAGAAAGGTTCAGAAGTGGAATTGAAACTAGGTGAAAGGCTGTCAACGACACGATTCGCTGATAACATTGCTATCCCAAATGAAAGTGAAGAAGAATTACATGATTTGCTGAATGGAATGGATAGTCTATGAGTATAGAATATGGGTCGAGTGTATATCGAAGAAAGACGAAAGTAATGAGAAGTAGCAGAAATGACGGTCAGGATTGATGGTCACGAAGTAGATGAATTTAAGGAATTATGCTATCTAGGCAGCAACTTAACTAATGACGGATGGAGCAAGGAGAACGTTAAAAGAAGACTAACACTGGAAAAAGGGCGTTCCTGGGCAAGAGAAGTATCAAGCATAGCTCTTAATTTTAGGTAGAAATTTCTGAGAATATATGTTTTGAGCACAGCTTTGCATGGTAGTGAAACATGGTCGGTGGGACAACCAAATCAGAAGAGAATCGAAGCGTTTGAGATATGGTGCTACAGGTGAATGTTGAAAATTAGGTGGACAGATAAGGTAAGGAATGACGAGGTTCCGCGCAGAATAGGGGAGCAAAGGAACATATGGAAAACACTGATAAGGGGAAGGGACAGGATGATAGGCCATCTGTTAAGACATCAGGGACTGACTTCCATGGTACTATAGGGAGCTGAAGAGGGCAAAAACTGTAGTCCAGTCAGAAGACTGATGTTAAAAAAAAAGGTCTTTTCACATAACAAATTCGGAGGCATCGTTATTCGGCACGCCTTCGTAATTCGGCTACATTTCATTCACCTTTCGCTTTTATATATATATTTATTTTATACCCTCATTGCAAGACTGTCCCTTCCTCTATCACAATTACAATGTAAGATGCAAACCACAAAGATGTTATTTCTTCTACCTGAACTTCAATTGCCTTTCAAAATTTCTGTTTGATTCCATTCACAACACGTCCAGTAAACAGTTTAAATAGTTTTGGCTACAGTCTATAACCCCTACAACCCTGCCTCACTCCCTCCTCATCCACTAATTTCCTCTGACTCCCCTCGACTGGTATAACTGCTGTCTACACCTCCACAAGTTGTAAGTAACATGACGTTCTTCACATTTTAACCTGCCTACTTCATAAATCTGAAGAGTGTAATGCGGTCAACATTATCTAAAGCTTTGTGCAGTTTTACAAACTCTATGAACGTAGGTTTGCATTTCCTTAACCTGTGTTCTAAAATACGCTGTTGGGCCAGTACTGCATTGCGTGTTCCTGGTTACCAGCTTCTAATAATTTTTCCAATCTTCTGTAAATAATTCAAGGCAATATTTTATGATCATGACTCTTTAAACTGATAGTTCGGCAATATTGAGACCTCTCAGCATCTGCTTTCTTTGGAATTATTACATTCTTCTTGAAGTCGGAGGATATTTCACATGTCTCCTACATGATGCAAACCAGGTGGAATGGTGTAGTGACGTTAGTCAATCAACACTTTTGAGAGAATGTCATACACTCCAGGTGCCATATTTCGGTTTTTGTGTTTCAGTGCCCTATCAAATTTTTTTCCTAGCACCACATCTACCATCTTGTTTTCATTTACATCCTCTTCACATATTAAAATGTTGTTTTTATTTCCTTTGTATAACTCCTAGTCATATTACTTCCACCTTTCTTGTAGAGCAGCATTTAACTTTCGCGGCTATCCCGAGAGGTGCCATGTAACTCTATATTCTATTGCACTGACGAATAAATTAACTAGATTACATAAAGTTAACGTTAGTTGTCATAAAGAACACAAGGTGACCACTGGAACGGTTGCTGCATGAAACGGCTCCTGATATAGGTGTCGAATTTTGGCAGGAATAGGTGGTTAGTGACACTCAGTTTTATACTCACATAAGCATGAAGTGTTTAGCAGTGCATTACGTTCATTGTTAGACCCATTAAAGTGCCGGACGACAAAACAACTTCAGACTATAGCGTTAGCGTTCTAGTGGGTTCTACCAAATCTAGATTTCCTTTTGGAAATGACCAGCAGATATTACAACGCACAGAATATTAGATGACTTTATTAAAACTTGAATAAGATAGAGAACTTAACTAGGAAACAATCCGTGTCCACAGGAAGACAAAATGTGTCTGTTATGTCGCTGAATCTATAGCTTATCACCTGATGCAGTTCAGAATTATATCCTCCTCTCTCAAAGTTCAGTTGGCTATGAACTTCGACACAGCTCTGACTTCCAATAAAAGTCACGCTGCTGGATCACACTAACGAGAAGAAATCGACAGGTGCCATAACCTTAATTCCAAGAAATCTCGCTCTGTGGAAGAGTAGTGCAATTACACGAATACGTATCTCGGCTTAACCGTAGTTACTTGACCATTTCTCAGAAAAGGACAGTCAGTGATTCCGATGTACTTTTTAAATGCCTTTTAGAAGATAAGTATTATAAGCGAAGTAGTAGCGCAGTGGCTAGCGTTGCGGCTTTACAGTTTTGGGCCTCCAGTTCGAAACGCGACTGAAATCATTAATTTTGTTTTTCATTTTCAACCCATTTCCGTACAAGATTACTAGGGAAACGTTTTCTGATGTATAATGAAATAACGTCGTTCTTATTCGTCTACTAATTGTATGTCTGTTGAATGAATTTAAAGTAAAAACTGAAAGTTTTTTTCAAGTTGTGAAATTTACGTAATGTATTGTGATTCATAATCACATGTAAGCGCCATTTTTCGGAAAAGTGACTTCCTATACGGGGTTTACCGCGAAATTTTTTTCAACTTGTCAAATCTTCAGCAATATTAAGAATGTTGAATTCCCAAGTGAGATTCATACGAAGAAATATCCAGAGGCAAACCTGCCTTCGCGCGATGCCTGTGGTTTCCAGGATGAGATTTTCACTCTATAACGGAGTGTACGCTGATATGAAACTTCCTGACAGTCGGGACCTATGCTTTCCGCGGGCCAGTGCTCTACCAATTACTTTTCTTTCTTTTTTTTTTGTTCGTTTCGTTTGCTCTGGGCGGACGCCATATGACATCTGTTCAAGTCGATCCCTGATTCCATCACTCAGTTTATTTTCTATTTTAGGGACAATCGGCCCTCCGACCGAACACGCTGAGCTACCGTGCCGGCACCACTGAGCCACCCAAGCACGGCTCACGACCCGTCCTCACCGCTTCAATTTTGCCCGTATACCTCATCTCCTACCTTCCAAACTTCACAGAAGCTCTTCTGCGAGCATTGTAGAACTAGCACACCTGGAAGAAAGGATACTGCAGAGACATGGCTTAGGCTGGGGGATGTTTCCAGATTGGTAGACTACTTGCCAGTGAAAGGCGAAGGTCCCGAGTTCGAGTTTCGGTCCGGCGCACAGGAAGCTTGAGCTAGTGGTGTTCGGAATATCTAGTTTCGAATGTTTCTATGATCAGTGTCTCCAAGTGCATGGACCACACCTTCGTGAAGAATGGACACGAGAATAAAATATAAGAATATTGATAAAAATTGAAGTAACAATGAAATATAAGAATATGAGAATTTAGGTAGGTTGTAAACCCTGAAAATATCTTACACATGTATGTTATATGATAAATGTATGACACTTATTGTGAAAGCCAGCTGTAATTTTACAATTATATGGCGTCTTTTTGTCCCCTAAATTCACAAGAAAAAAATGGTTCAAATGGCTCTGAGCACTATGGGACTTAACTTCTGAGGTCATCAGTCCCCTAGAACTTAGAACTACTTAAACCTATCTATCCTAAGGACATCACACATCCATGCCCGAGGCAGGATTCAAACCTGCCACAGTACAATACTGTAATAACCTCATACGTACATGGTTAGGTAAATGAAAAAAAGTATAATAAATAAAAACAGCAGTCGTGTTTAAACACAGGACACAAAAGACGCCGCAAAGCCAGTCACTGTGCCATCATTTCGACTGACATTACTGTATGCCAAAAGGCATATAAATTATGTCTAAATGTATGACCGTCGACTTCTCCGAAACGGTCGAGTATCTACGATAGGCTTATTTTGACCCCTCCGCGAAGTTTCTGCGGACTGGGTTTATGGCATTTGCCGTGTTTCCTCGTAAGTCTATGCTGTCGTAGCAAACGATGACTGCATACTGATGTAACTATTCGTCCACCAACGGCAGCGTATGGAACCTCTTTAGGACGTGTCTAGGTTGAAGACTTATTCGTTCCTTCGTCAGGCAGCGACAGTTCTTACCAGTGGTTTCACCGAGAGGTGTCAACATTGACATGGGGACTCGACCTTAGGACGACACCACCTCCACAGACTTCGAAATATAAATAGAGAGCATGGTTAAGGTTTTGGAGAGCGTTCATTCGGCTCACAGATGAGCAGGTGATCTCCTTACCGCCGGCTGAGCAAGTGTCGTGGTCCCGCGAAAAATCACCACCTGCGATACGTCAGCCGCGCCGCGCTTCGTCAGCAGCAGCAGCTGCGGGGCCCGAGAAAAATGCGGGCCTCTCAACGAACTTGCGACTTCACACTAGACTCCCTGTTTGCCACACTTCACGAACGCTCGGCTCCATGCAGGTCCTACGGGAAATGCATATGTAACTGAAACAGTACCCACTGAAATCCTAACGTCTGTCGTGTGTTGTGGAGAGCTTACGCGCATGTAAAAGTGCAGTCAAGAGTTTTAAACTTGTATGAAGTAGTTACTCGCTCCGCGCGGAGACGGCTGCTTGCACTCGTAAGATCTGCAGCGTCAGGTGCTGTGACGCACGCGCCACTGCAAGCATCTAAAAGCTGTGTGCTTCTCAGTAGTAGTAACTGAAGACGCCGTGCTCGATGACCACGGAAATAAGTGATGTTAACACGTGTCACCTATAATTCAGTATGGCTGAAAATCACATTTGGCACACTACGATTACACTGTAATTTTTTGTTTTTGTTGTTGATAAAACGACTTTTCGCTAAAGAGGATGTTGATTGATTTATTACGAATTTTTATTTTTCGACACAATTATTTTTTTATGATGGAATTATAACCGGTTTCGGCCACAGTGACCATCTTAAGATGCCTAAAGCAGCATTTGATTCTCACTCATGAACAACTGTTTACTAAATACCACTCCTAGCATCTGAATATGGCCATTGTAGCCAAAAATGAGATTTGTTGAAAAGATAGAACTTTATTACGTCTCCAACCACCTTCTAGAAGCGAAGAGCGCTCTTGTTCCCGTAACAAACGAACTAACACAGACAATGTCAAAATGGGTCATGTTTCAGTCCAGGTAGCTTGGGCGGAAACAGGAACTGCTAGTGGAGAATGAAGCATTAGAAGAGATCTGAATATCAAACTCTAGAGAGCAGAAAGCCCACACGGAGCTTCTGAGGCAGAACTATAAGCACACCAAACAAGAAACAACGGCGTCTACTGCGTCATTTGCCACTGTCACAGTTTCAGGAAAACCAAAGTTAAGTACAAAACCTAAGAGAGAGAAATCATCATATACGAAAATCAGATCTTTATTGAACCCATCGAGAAGAAAGATGCGAAAGATGTTAAGAAGAAATTTTCTGACCCAATAAACTAGAGGATAGGCAAAACTAGGCTCCAATCGATATCGACATTCAGTAGGCTTGTAATATTCGGAACAGAGAATGATGGAGACTGCAAAAAGCAAGAAAAACCTAATCAGATACAGAGCTTTAAATATTAGCCTTCTAAGAAAAAGGAGTGTGCTCTGACACAAGTGTCCAAGATACTGGACCACAAAGAACTTCTCAAAGTTATACAACGTGTTCCAGAACTCCTCCGACAACTTCAAGACGTGGTAGTACGGCCCATAATACAAAAGGTCTAGTAAACAAGACTATGAAATGCATACTTTAAGACCTAAGAGCACTTGTTCAGCAGAAGAGATGTGCCTCACTGTAGCGAAGATGATCAAGTGCTCATAGCTCTCAGGTTAAGCATTCTAGAGTACATGTTTACTAAACTTTCGTTCTCAGTCCGTACTATCATCGAAAGTTTGTCAATGAAAATCTGGTTCCCCCTGTATGTGGGCATAATCTGTTTAATGACATGAAAACCCCAAAAAGTAGAGACTGAGATTTTGAAGCGGACCTCCAGAGAAGATCTATTGTCAGTCACCTAACAAAACTCACTACTGGTGTTTCTAAGCTTCTGCAGGAACAGGAATATGTGTACGTCGGTTTTCGCGCTCCAGGAATGATCGATTAAAAATATCGCGACTTATACCATAACACGATGATGGGTAAGTGTAAGAACAGAGTGTGCTAACATTGTGAAGCAGAACATAACCAGGAAAATACATGCAGAAAATTTGACGAGGAACCTATGTGCAATCCTTTTCACAACAGGAACAGAGTAGCGACTCAACTGGGAAAGATTGTGCAGATTAAGCACTGCAGTTAGAACATTAGGGTTAGCTCTACATCACTTCTCTCTAAAGCAAGTAATGGAAAACACGTTACACTAGAAACAGATGCGTAAATCTCCATCGACATTATTCAGGAAGTGGCATCGTGCCAGAGCCTGGTTCCAGAAGCTTGGCCATTGCTGCCTAGGAGAGGAATCACACGTTTTGACGACATTCCACTTCGAATCAATACAAATTTTATCGAGAAACAGCATCTTGAGTTCGTTAACATCAGGAGAAGACATGATGTTACAGAAGAAACTGGACGCAGCAGTTGTAAAGGAATTGAAGGAGACGGTCTTCTAAATGAGTTCTGAAGTGTGCTATAATTTGTTGTATCGTAAACGGCTTGAATGGTTTTGCGCAAGGGAAACTGAATATCCAGTGAACCTAAACGAGGATCGTACGGCACATAACGTCTTGCCTATGAGACAAGTAGGCATTTCTTCATTACCTGTGGAATCACATCAGATAAATTTCTTGAACATTGTCCGAGGAAACATCTTGTTGGGAACTTCTGCATACACTCAACCTGCGGGTAATCTGTAGATGATTCTGTTGCAGCTACGTATGCGACGGGAGGCTTCCAGACGTATCATCTCTCCACTCCGATAGCGCCTCTACGTGAAACTCCCGCCAGAAGATACAACGACGGTGACGATGAGCATGACGATATCACTACAGCACCTGCAGTAGCAGCAGACGCCATACAGCTTCGGCATCATTAGTAGATCAACAGATAAAGACGCTTTGGGCCAATCAAAGCGCACTGCGAGGCTACACGACTACATGGTAGTTATGATGCACCGCGAATCATTGCTTCAGGAAATCGAAACCATATACTGGCAAACGTTTATTCGGAGGGAACTGCAATTTCAGAAAAGAGAAACACCGTGTAATGTGTTTAATGAAAAGTTTAAGGGTCCTACAGCCTCGTACACAAGTCATAGCGAGGATTTCTCAAAGACGGCTGCGTAGACTCACTTAAATTCAAAGGAATGTAAACAAGATATACTATTTCCATGTTTGACAAGTACAGATTTGTTTTGGCGAAAAAGGTATTATAAATATTATGAAGCTTTGATGAAGGCGTAAAGCCCAAAAGCGTAAGTCAGTCTTGTTATTATTTTTTAGTCATCAGTATCCAGACTGATTTGATGCAACCCGATACGAATTCCTCTCGTAATCCAACCGTTTCATCTAAGGGTAGCACTTCCAACCTACGTCCTCAATTATTTGCTCTGTGTATGCTAATCTCTGTCTTCCTCTACAGCTCCCTCTACTACCATAGAAGTCATTCCCTCATGTCTCAACAAATAGACTATCATCCTGTCTTTTCTCCTTCTCAGCACTCTCAGAAATATCTTCGTCAAATTAAGGCCTATGTTTGATACTAGTACACTTCTATTGACCAGCAATGCACTTTTTGCCACTGCTAGTCTGCTTTTGATGCTCTCCTTGCTCCGTCCATCATTGGTTATTTTACTGCCTAGGCATAAGATCATCTTAAATTCATTTACTTCGTGAATATCAATCCTTACGTTACGTTTCTCTCTGTTCTCTTTCTGCTACTCCTCATTACTTTCGTCTTTCTTCGATTTACTCTCAGTTCACATTCTGTACTCATTAGACTGTTCATTCCATTCCATTCAGCAGATCATTTAATTCTTCTTCACTTTCACTCAAGATGGTAGTGTCATCACTGAAATGTATCACTGATATCCTTTCACCTTGAATTTTAATTACAGTGCTGAACCATTGTTTTATTTCCATCATTGTTTCTTCGACGTACAGATTGAACAGTAGGGGCCAAAGGCTACATCCCTGTCCCACACCTTTCTAATCCGAGTACTTTGTTCTTGGTGGTCCAGTCTTATTATTCCCTCTTGGCTCTTTTATGTGTTGCATAGTACCCGTCTCACCCTATGGCTTACCCCCATTTTTCTAAGAATTTCGAACATTTTACATTGTCGAACTCTTTTTACAGGTCGGCAAATCCTGTGAACGAGTTTTGGTTTTTTCTTTAGTCTTGCTTCCATTATTAAATGCAACTTCCTAAATGCCTCTGTGGTGCCTTTACCTTACCAAAAGCCAAACTGATCGTCACCTAACACATCCACAATTTTGTTTTCCGTTTTTCTGTACATTATTCTCGTCAGCAACTTGTATGTATGAGTTGTTAAGCTGATTCTGCGAAATTCTCGGTATGCTCTTGTAGACTTCAGATTTGTATGGATGATATGTTTCCGAAAGTTAGATGGTATTTTGCGAGACACATACATTCTGCACACCAACGTGCGTGGTGGTTTTGTTGCAACTTCCCCCAGTGACTTTATAAATTCTGTGGGATGCTATCTATCCCATCTGCCTTATCTGGTCTTCAGTCCTCCGAAACTGTCGTATATTTTGATTCAAATACTGGTTCCCTTATCTCTTCTAACTCGACTCATGTTCCTTCTTCTATCATAACAGACAAATCTTCTTCCTCATAGAGGCCTTCAATGTATTCTTTTCACCTGTCCGCTCTCTCCTCTGCATTTAAGAGCGGAATCCCCATTCCACTCATTTTACCACCTGTAACGGAACATATTAAAGGCTTTACTTTACCGAATTATGCGATACCCTCCAAATGCAACCAGTTTAACGAGTATTTATGATTATAGAAAAGTTATTGTGTATGTTAACAATGATTGCATAACATGTCTCCATAAACAGTTAACCCATTAAATTATACCCAATAACTGACCACACAAAAGTTAATATCACTTGATCACTGATACAGCAAATGTCATCATGTAAAAACACTAAGTTCATCTTAAATAATTAATATGATGTACGAAAAATGGTGGCCAACTTACGTATTTTGGATCTCCTTAAATAAAAATCACCCAGTGAAAACTATTTGTTCATTAGGACCGTTTTCACTCAGCATTCATGTAAACACTCCTATTTTAGACTAAAACCAATGTAATTCTTAATAATTCATGTTATTTACTTATTTATGCAAATTAGAGAAGTCAATTGACAAACTTCTAAAAAACAGCCTTTTTGTAAAAATCCTGAAATTATTCTGTCAAGTCAACAAATCGGTCTGTCATTTTAATAACCTGTTAAATTATATCACTCGATGTAAATTAATAACTTTTCTGCACAAATTACGATAACAGATGTACATGTGGCTTATAAACTATATCTCTTTTTAGTAGTTCTTTGACAAGATTATAAATACAAGCAGCAAGAAGGGTCGGGGGCGCAGTCGAAATGTCACTTTGGTAAAGTGTGTATGTGTGTTATTGTTTGAGGTGGATAAACAACGCAAAGAACATGTAGAAGAAGTACTACTTTGTGTTGTGTGATTGCCTTTGGTCGACAGTGGAATTAAGATGGCCACCAGAGTAATATCTATTTAAAGTTTAAATATTTGTTGGTTTCGCTCATTATTTATCATCACAAAGCACATCAAAATCACGGGACCTCATCTTTTTACCCCTAGACAACCAGATTTAGAGCCAGCATCAGCATCGAGACACAGCAGCGGTCCAGCAAGCAGAAGCGATTACCACAATGCATTTTAATGGCGCCATCCTAACATCATGTGCTAACAAGCTCCGTAAATGGGAGTGAAATGGTGAGATTATAGCAATATCTGCGACTAGGCGACCATTACACACCCTTGCTTTTAATTTCACAGAAGGTTACTTTGACTTTCCTATATGTTGAGTCAGTCCTTCCAACAATAATTTATTTTTTGAAACTTTCACAATTTCCATGTAGCCATTTGGTCTATTCCTGAATTTCGCTGAAAATTTCTGTATTTATATCTTTCATCAATCACCTGAAGTACTTCTTCTGTTACCTATGTTTTCTTTCGTGTTACCTTCTTTGTAATTACGTTTTTCGACCTGTGATTGCCCTTTCTAGGGATGTCAATTCCTCTTCAACAATACTGCCTACTGATCTATTCCTTGTTGCTGTATCTAAAGCCTAACACAACTTTAAGGCGTGTCTCGTCATTAGTTAATACTTTGTATCCCACTTCTTTGCCTATTGATTCTTTCTAATCTCTTAGACTTCAACCAATCTTCATCACTACTACCTTGTAATATGGGTCTAAACCTGCTCCTGGGCACGCCTTACTATCCAGTACCTGATTTCGGAATCTCTGTCTGACTATGATGTAATCTAACCGAAATCTTTCCATACCACCATGCCTTTTCCAAGTATACCTCCTCCTCTTATGATTATTGAACAGAGTATTCGCTACTACCAGCTGAAATCTATTACAGATCTCAATTAGTCTTTCTCCTATCTCCCTTCCTTTTCCCAAGCTGATATTCTACTGTAACCTCCTCTTTACTCCTTCCCCTAAAACTGCATTCCAGCACCCCATCTATATTACATTTTAGTTTCCCTTTGCGTACTGTATTACTCTTTGAATATCCTCATATCCTTTCTATATCTCTTCATCTTCAGCTTGTGAGGTTAGCATGTACACCTAAACTATCATTGTTGGTTTTTGTTTGCTGTCAATTCTGATAAGAACAACGCTACCACTGAACTGCTCACAGTAACACACTTTCTGCTCTACCTTCCTATTCATAATGAATTCTACCCCGTTATACCATTTTCGGCTGCTGTTGATGTTACCCTCCACTCATCTGACCAGAAACCCTTGTCTTCATTGCATTTCACTTCATTGATACCTGCTTTATCTAGCCTGAGTCCTTGCATTTCCCTTTTCGTAATTTCTAGCTACCGTACCACGTTCAAGCTTCTGACATTCGACACTCCGACTCGTAGAACGTCATCCTTTGGTTGGTTACACAATCTTTCTTTCATGGAAACCTCCCCTCGACAATTCTCTCCCGGAGATCCGAGTGGGGCCTATTACGGAATCTTTTACCAGTTGAGATATCATTATGACACTTTCAATTACACTCTAAAATCACTAAATAAAATGATCAAGACCAATATTAGGTATCGAGTGCATTAAAAATGGCAGCAATATCTCATAAGGCATTTACGCACTTTGGAATTGCATGGAGGGAGTCAACATAATATTTCTAACTGCCAAGACTCCTGATAGTAATACAAACACAGATACCTAAATATGTGCACAGCTTTGAAGCGAACTAGATAATCGAATATTGGTATCACCTATCTCTGCTGATATTGCAGTTTACTAGCTCAAAACTGGGAAGGCATCCTGAGGATTATACGTCCAATGATAGTGCTTCATTTGGTAGTATTGACGCCAGGATTTGGATAATAACTAGGGTAGAGATCTATCATCAGCAACAAGCTACTTACCCGTTTGCTTAATAAACGTCTTGGCCAAGGTACAGGAGTGATTACTTTGTGATTTTTTGCAAGCGCAAAGGGATCTCTTGTGTCTCAATCTGAGCCAATACGGGCAGCGAAAGGGAAGTCTATAGCTGATGTAGTTAATAGATCTGTTCATACTGTATAGAAAATCCAACTCAGAAATATGCAGTTGAACTCATGATTGACATCGCAGGCACATTTTACAATCTTTGGTGACCTGCGATGTTGGTACGCCTCAGAGATCTCGGGGCCCCCAAACATTTGTGCAACAGTTTTGTCTATTATTATAGTGGACGTAGCTTCCAATGTCTAGCACGACAGACGACGATGACCAAAAGGATTACGTAGAGCTTATTCCCAATGTCCTATAAGTGGTCCACTATACTGGAATATTATTCTTTGGTACTGATCTTGACATTGATGCATACGCGGATGAAGTCCTTGTACAAGTGTTTCTGGAACTAGAGGCTCGAAGAAAAGACGAGTAATGTGCTCTTTCAGATGCACCGATAGTTCACGAATGACAAAGTGGCTATGGCCGTCCATAGCACTGCGCCGATACTTGCGAAAGGAAGAATTTCTCTCTCCAGAAATACTTTTCTGAGGCTTGATTGAATCCTTTGAGACGTAGCACAATTTACAGGCATTCTTCCACACGAGGAAAGGAACATCCTGAAACATGTAGAATCCATCATTCAGCAAGTAGTTATGTATAAGACTGCCTGTACTGACAATGACTTACCGCTACATTTGGTGCGTTCATACCATGAAGCTATCTCCAACGATGTTATGGATTTCGTTGCCAGCATCTGGGCGCCATCACCCTCAACTGAACAGCTACAAACAATACTTCAAAGAATGCAGCTTAGTGTACTATCGAGGCTCGTAGGTGTTTTTTTCACTACATTGTTGGAGTTTCACTGGTAATTCTCAGTACGTTTCCCATGAATGTTTTGGTACTCTGCGATGTAACGTAGCAGTGGGTGGGACATGAACAATATGATCGTGTATACAAGATCACAGGAATTCATACCACTGATAACAGACACGAGCCTGGAGCTTAGATGAAGAGCAAGATGACTGTGACACTAGGAGCACTCCATGCCCTGTATGCAGTATATTTCCAAGCAAGAAACAAGCTGAGTATCAGCTACGTTGGTCCTATTTGTGGTGAGGAGCATCAATTATCAGGCCATAGTCCATATCCCAATCATAGTTGTCGAGTGGAATGTAAGCACATATCTCGTCTGTGGGTGTGGAGTTCAGGATGCGTTGATAATGTCATTTTCAGTTGTCCCAATTTCAAGATAGATAACAGACACTTCGAATGTGATCATGAAACATGTATAAATGAGCAAAGCTTATGGACTGCACATCGTATATCGAAACAGAGACTGCCTAACTTTCAGTCTATAAAACTTAGTGGATGCTCTTAATATCAAAATAACATCAAAATGTCAAAAGAACCTTATAACAGACAAACAAGGTTTTCTCCATAATACAGAGTGATAGGAATGGATAAAATGTATTTAACAGAAGTTACAAAAATAAATTAATTAAAAATTAAAAATGCAGTGATCAATCACATGGGAATTCCTTAACATAAGGATTGCCAAGGCACGTAAATTGCAGATGGGGCAATGTGGCTACAACAATTCTGTAGTTAGGCTACAGTTAGCCGGTACATCTCGAGCCCTTCCGTGGGTGCCAGAAACAGATATAGCAATCTGGAAGCTATGCTCCTTGTACTTCCATTAAATCCCATTGTTCAGTTTCTTTTCATTTGATGATATTTTCTACATTCTATTTTAGGTCCACGTTAAAAGTAACAACAGCTGTCATTAACAATATTTGTAAATCTACATTCTCAGACAATAAGAACGACGAAACATAAAGGAATTATCTGAACGGGACGGAAATCAGTAGATGTGGTGAACATATACAGGCAAATAAACAAATACAATTTCAGAAAAATTTAATTGTATTTTGAAGACAAACATATCCGCAAATGTAGCCCTTATACAAGCAGTTATTCGGCTTCGAATTAATTGATAGAATTGTTGGATGTTCTCCTGATGGATATCGTGCCAACTCCCGTCCAACTGGAGAGAATCTGCGACCTGGCTGGCCAAGGGAGGACTTGTCAAACACTAACACAGGAATTAGAAACTCGCGCCGTGTGCAGGATGACACGGTTTTGCTGAAATGTAAGACGGGATGGCTCGCCAGAATAAGCCCAGGATGGCTCGTGACGTAGGGTAAAAAAAGGGGCGCAGATTATCGTCGACGTACCGCTGTGGTACAGAGTTGCCGCGGAGAACAACCAGAGGGGTGCTGCTGTGAAATGAAATTGCATCCTAGGCCGTCACTTCTGGTTGTTGGGCCTTATGCAACAGACAGGTTGGTATCCCATCACTGTGCGGTGCGTCTCTAGATACGTCTACGGCCTGAAACCTTATTGACCGGACTAGAACTGTCTTTAGTGATGAGTCCCGCTTCGAATAGGGCCCGATGACCATCGAAGACGAATCTGGTATACCGATCTGACCGTAGCCAGCCATTCGGACCGAAAACCAGGAGTGATTGTCTGTTTTGCCAAGCCTTTTCTTAGCAGGACCCCTTTGTTTGTCATCCGCGGCGCCCTTACAGATCAGCCGTCCATCGACAATATTCTATCCCTCAGTTTGTTGTCCTTCATGGCAAGCCATCCTGAGCTTACACTTCAGCAAAATAATGCCCGCCCCCGGTCCTTGCACTTATCAAACACTGCGTTCGTCCGATAGGTCGATGGATCTCTCCCAAACAAAACGTGTGAAGTATTAAGGGCAGAGCCCTCCAACCATTTCGGGATTCTGATGATCTAACTTTCCAGATGGGCAGAATTTGGGACGACATCCTTCAGGACGACATCCTACATCTTTATCAACCAATTTCAAGCCAGATAACTGCTAGAGTACGCATTACTGTCTTGCTCAATTTGTGTAGCTCTATCTCTTGAAGAAATCATCTAATTTTTTTTTTTTTGAAATTTTAGTCATTTTTTGTCCATACAAGTGAATCGCATTTACCGATTTCCGTCCTATTTGGACAGTTCCTTTGTGGTGCATTGCTATTTGTGGCTTATAGTGAATATAGGGGAAACTTCTGTATCATGACGATAATTTACCTAGGAGCTCACGATGTTTCGTGGATGATATATCAGTCTAAGGACCGCCAAAAGCAGTTTCTGCCATCTTCTAACTTTGTTGTAGCTGCGAGAGGTGAGGTTATCTTTTGTGTACATGTTGTGAATGTATTGAACCCCATACGTTAAGTGGTATGTAATGTATTAAGGCACTTTGGAAGATTTTGTTAATCCTTGAGCTACAGCATTTTATACAGAGTACAAGTTATATTTTTTAAAAGCTAGTCACGTAAGGTGTGGGAAGTTAAACTATATATCTCGGTCGTACCTCATCCTGTACCTTGAAACGCGACACAGAACACGTGACATATGTAAAATAACTGAGCTTCTTTATTGCCTTAACAATTTCACTCACGTTAAAAATGGAAATATGTGATCATTTATAATCTGTTTCACAATTTATTTAACTTGTAGCTGGTTTATTATTATACTTCGACTTAATTTGATTCCACTTTCTGGTTATTCGTGTTTAGTAAAGTAATAATGAACAGGTAGACTGTTTAACACAGTATAGGCAAGCCTTCCTCGATTTAAGAACTTTTATATTCCCATTGTATATTAGTTTCTCGCCGGCCGGTGTGGCCGAGCTGTTCTAGGCGCTTCAGTCTGTAACCGCGCGACCGCTACGGTCGCAGGTTCGAATCCTGCCTCGGGCATGGATGTGTGTGCTGTCCTTAGGTTACTTAGGTTTAAGTAGTTCTAAGTTCTAGGGGACTGATGACCTCAGATGTTGAGTCCCATAGTGCTCAGAGCCATTTGAACCATCAGTTCCTCGGTACATCAACGTTTTTTAAGTTTGAACAAGTTTTTATGTTACAAAAAAACGTTAATTTCTTGTATCTTTTTTAACTTCCGGAAAAACTTTTGGAAGACAAAAAGTGAATGCTACATTAAATTTCTATCAAAGGGCTGGCTATAGCCAAAAGTCTGACAAGTGTTGCGAAGCACAACACTCTCTCTTGTAGTAGAAAGCATTATCTTTCATCGTCCATGCTGAATACATACGATCCATTTAGATGTTCAGCTTAACAGGTGTTGATTTTATGCCAATAAATGAAATTCAATTGAACTGATATTATGATTACGGCCTATGAACGGTGACCATTTATCCCTGTGAACGGTTAGTTAATTTTGAGGTGCATTTTATTTAAGGATAAAATACAAATCGTCAGACCAAAGGACAACACAGACTGGTTCAGAAGAGATGTGGAGATAGAACTCCCAGGAACAGAATGCCTTCGCAAAATCGACGAACAACTATCTCACTCATCGAGCAAAACTAAACTGTACCCAAGCCACTGAATGTATGAGTTGTACAAATGTATAGCAAACCATACGAGCCTTCGGTGGTTAACTCTGCAAGGTAGTGATACCTAACTGCGTTCATTGTGCGAATGTATTCATCATGGATTCTTTCCCTGCGCACTTACACGTACTCCGTGCCAGAACATCAGCCACTCCAAATCTGACAACCTGAAGACAATTTTTTAAACACTGTCTTAAACTGCTTGCCGCTTTGTACTTCGGCTGTTATTGAAACAGGACAAGAGTACATCGAGTTGAGGAAAACGGCAAAGCGGAAAGATTTACAATGCAGGAAGTCGTATTGCTCACAGATAAACTTAAAACAGGTGAATACACAACGGAGGATAGGAAATTTGGAATAATGTATACAACACTGGAGAGACGTTGTATGAAAGCAATAGATGCATAACGTTATTGAGTATGGCATAGGCCTATATGTCAGCGCTGCTGAAAAAAGTCAGCTACAATTATCGCCGGAGAATGCCAATGTGTTGTGGACCAACACACGCTATCTATATGCGTAGCATAAATTTTTAGGTGACTGAAGTAAATGAGCAGCGTATATTCTAAATTATCTTATTTTTCATTCCTCCTTGTTTCACTTGAGGCTATCCGTTGCTTCTGTTCCAGTTCTTACCGCAAGGTAGTTTCCTCCCAACAAGTGAAAGTAGCTAATTGCACAATTAAGTGTCAATTTAACAAATGAAAAGGCAACCCCTTCATTCAAGAAATTTATAAAAAATGGCTCTGAGCACTATGGGACTCAAAATCTTAGGTCATAAGTCCCCTATAACTTAGAACTACTTAAACCTAACTTACATAAGGACATCACATACGCCCATGCCCGAGGCAGGATTCGAACCTGCGACCGTAGCAGTCCCGCGGTTCCGGACTGCAGCGCCAGAACCGCACGGCCACCGCGGCCGGCAAGAAATTTATAGCAGCTATGTATGCATAAATTTATTTATAATTACGGTGATTCTCGAAACATTTTCATCATGCTCTGTTTTACGAGCTGAGTAATCTCAGTATAATATTTAAATTTTTACCTCATATAAACAGATTTCGCATGTTGATTATCTTATGAAAAATCATACAGCATTCTAGTGACTTCAGTTTCATTTCTAAGGGACATTGCAAAATATGTCTTTGTTGTATCATTTTGTGTGTATTATAATTTCACTGGTTGTCAGTTGTAAGAGTTATGGATATGTTTATGCATCCCTTGTGGACACACGACACGTGGTATCACAGTTTCAATAAGAGATAATTACCTTCCTTGTGACAAAAACTTTGGTGAACGACGTTCTTGATTCAAAGTAATTAAGTTACAGCTAAGTCATTTGTGTAATTTTCGAGTGCTAATTCAAACAGTATTGTTCAGTAGACATGCATGTTGTTTCATATTCACTTAGTCTAATTATGCTTACAATTTGAGCTAGATAATTGTGCTGGTGTAGTATTTTTTGACTTGTTTTTATGATTAAGAAGAGTAGTTTGCATAACAGCAGCTCTGCTTCGCACATTTCACAGTGAAATTTCTCTAACAGTTTAAATATTTACAGAGGACGAAGACATTCTAGTATTATATAAGTGAAAAACGTTTTAAATTTTGTTTATTGAGTTCTATTTTGTAATTCGCGTTTTTCACGCTGTGTCGAGTGGGATGGAATGTCGTGTGCGTAACTGCATAGAAACTGTAACTGAAAAATTTCAATAATATGACACCTCTCACTGATTGTGTTGTCTGAAGTGTCTGCTCAGAACCTAGTTCGCCACATTTTGTATAAGTGCATGTTGAGTTGAAGTTGTGATCGGAAATTTGTGAAAAACTGAGTGAATACAATGCACTGAATCGCAGCTGATTAAGATAACAACCATGGACACGAAACAGGACGGAAAATTTAGCAGATAACATGCAGTCAAAGAAATGACGAAAACGAGCACTAAATTCGATGTATAGTAATAAAGTTCAGTTAGCGATGCAATTATAAGAAATAAAATTTGACCCACAGATGACACATAGTTGTCGAAACATGTCTGGGTAAATATAAAAATAAACTAATTGTGTTTGCGTAAGGCAGGTTTCCAAAACAACACAGTTTTTATATCGCAAACACGGAAGAACAAAAAGAGGTGCTTCAAACCTTAGTAAAATGAGTGTATATTATCCGAATATTTTGATCATAAAATTCTTTCGTACTCATACTTTTACAAAAGAGCAGCTTGTAATTGGATTTAGGTGTCTGACGTTGGTAAGTAAACCATAAATCGTAGCAGTAGTGAAGATTTCCGTAGTAGCTGACGATGGCGCAACATGCTTTCGATGTTACCTATCAAATGTTCAAAATGTGTGTGAAATCTTATGGGACTTAACTGCTAAGGTCATCAGTCCCTAAGCTTACACATTACTTAACCTAAATTATCCTAAGGACAAACACACACACCCATGCCCGAGAGAGGTCTCGAATCTCCGCCGGTACCAGCCGCTCAGTCCATGACTGCAGCGCCTTAGACCGCGATATTACCTATCAATGATTTTATCCTGATATACTCATTTCCAGCAGGATCTAAATGGACAGCGAGGGAGACGCGTATTATATACACTCCTGGAAATTGAAATAAGAACACCGTGAATTCATTGTCCCAGGAAGGGGAAACTTTATTGACAAATTCCTGGGGTCAGATACATCACATGATCACACTGACAGAACCACAGGCACATACACACAGGCAACAGAGCATGCACAATGTCGGCACTAGTACAGTGTATATCCACCTTTCGCAGCAATGCAGGCTGCTATTCTCCCATGGAGACGATCGTAGAGATGCTGGATGTAGTCCTGTGGAACGGCTTGCCATGCCATTTCCACCTGACGCCTCAGTTGGACCAGCGTTCGTGCTGGACGTGCAGACAGCGTGAGACGACGCTTCATCCAGTCCCAAACATGCTCAATGGGGGACAGATCCGGAGATCTTGCTGGCCAGGGTAGTTGACTTACACCTTCTAGAGCACGTTGGGTGGCACGGGATACATGCGGACGTGCATTGTCCTGTTGGAACAGCAAGTTCCCTTGCCGGTCTAGGAATGGTAGAACGATGGGTTCGATGACGGTTTGGATGTACCGTGCACTATTCAGTGTCCCCTCGACGATCACCAGTGGTGTACGGCCAGTGTTGGAGATCGCTCCCCACACCATGATGCCGGGTGTTGGCCCTGTGTGCCTCGGTCGTATGCAGTCCTGATTGTGGCGCTCACCTGCACGGCGCCAAACACGCATACGACCATCATTGGCACCAAGGCAGAAGCGACTCTCATCGCTGAAGACGACACGTCTCCATTCGTCCCTCCATTCACGCCTGTCGCGACACCACTGGAGGCGGGCTGCACGATGTTGGGGCGTGAGCGGAAGACGGCCTAACAGTGTGCGGGACCGTAGCCCAGCTTCATGGAGACGGTTGCGAATGGTCCTCGCAGATATCCCAGGACCAACAGTGTCCCTAATTTGCTGGGAAGTGGCGGTGCGGTCCCCTACGGCACTGCGTAGGATCCTACGGTCTTGGCGTGCATCCGTGCGTCGCTGCGGTCCGGTCCCAGGTCGACTTGCACGTGCACCTTCCGCCGACCACTGGCGACAACATCGATGTACTGTGGAGACCTCACGCCCCACGTGTTGAGCAATTCGGCGGTACGTCCACCCGGCCTCCCGCATGCCCACTATACGCCCTCGCTCAAAGTCCGTCAACTGCACATACGGTTCACGTCCACGCTGTCGCGGCATGCTACCAGTGTTAAAGACTGCGATGGAGCTCCGTATGCCACGGCAAACTGGCTGACACTGACGGTGGCGGTGCACAAATGCTGCGCAGCTAGCGCCATTCGACGGCCAACACCGCGGTTCCTGGTGTGTTCACTGTGCCGTGCGTGTGATCATTGCTTGTACAGCCCTCTCGCAGTGTCCGGAGCAAGTATGGTGGGTTTGACACACCGGTGTCAATGTGTTCTTTTTTCCATTTCCAGGAGTGTATTTCAGAGAGAGAGAGAGAGGCAAATGGTGAAAAATATTTCATCCTTCAACAATCTCGATTTGATAAATGTTAATGACCGCTGACACAGTTCCACCAATCAATGGTAAATAAATGACATGATACACTCCGGAACATGCCAAATATTTGACGGACGTGGGCTTAATAACTACATGTTTTACATCCCATGCCTGAAGCGCAAGTTGGCGTTACAGCCTATAGGTCATTCTGCGTCACACTCTTTGACTCAAGAGTGCACTGACTTCGTAATAAATCAGGTTATCAATTACCGTTCGGTGAGGCAACATCGAATATGTTGACTGAGACGTATTACTGCATATTCCGTGTGTAGCATGATACTTGTAATCTAGACTATTTTATTCAGTTAAAATGTACTCACACTGTTAGTGGTTTGACACTCACCAGGTGCAGAGAATGATGCACCTTGTTCCTGAAGCAACACAACAATCCTTTTCTAAAATGGCTCTGAGCACTATGGGACTCAACTGCTGAGGTCATTAGTCCCCTAGAACTTAGAACTAGTTAAACCTAACTAACCTAAGGACATCACAAACATCCATGCCCGAGGCAGGATTCGAACCTGCGACCGTAGCGGTCTTGCGGTTCCAGACTGCAGCGCCTTTAACCGCACGGCTACTTCGGCCGGCAATCCTTTTCTGACCGTGTCTTCATATTCAAAATCAAGACTACTAAATCTTCATAGCAAGCGTTCAAGAGCGTGTTACACGAATTAGAGGAACCGTATATTTAGAACATAAGATTCCTCTTTTGATTTTGTTTGATTTGAAAGACTGTAGTGATAGAAGTACTTACTTAATAGTAAACCTAAGCATGTGTCTTAAAGATTTTGTATTCAGTCTTCAGCAGTATGCTATTGAGTCTCACGAACCTCCGAGGTACGTTAATCTCTGTCGTGTACCTTTTTGAAGAGATTATTTGTGTTAATCATGTATAAGTTATAGACTGTGTCCACACGTAAATGTTCCGCCTGTTTGGTTAAATATATGTACTCGACTTCCGTCCAGTTAGCTTAGACTGCAGGAACCAAGGGGTAGAAACACACAACACATTCTTTGTTTCTAGTATGTTACATATTTCTCACATATTCCTTTAGGAACTAGTATTATATTAGTGAAACACGTTTTAAATTTTGTTTATTGAGTTCTATTTTCTAATTCGCGTTTTTCACGCTGTGTCTCACTCTCTCTCTCTCTCTCTCTCTCTCTCTCTCTCTCTCTCTCTCTCTCTCTCTCTCACACACACACACACACACACACACACACACACCGACACATAAAATGTAGCAGAACACAGATGTATACGCTATTAGGCGTGATTGTTCTACACTTGCGAGTATACTCGATGACTAACATTGTGGGTTACGTTACAATAGGAAGCTTTCTCCATCGTTATCTTTGAAAATTTGGCAACTGATTAACAGCAACAGTCATACCAAACAGAGTCTGTTGTGCTACGAGTACATGCGAACGCCCACTGAAAAGCTATGGGGGATTGATGTATCGCTCACCGAGGACAAATTACTCCGTTTACAGCATATTTTTAATCCATATCAGTTCTTCAAATTGTGGGCAGAGCATTTCGGTCCACTTCTCTTTTCGTGTAAATGGTGGCCCGATTGACTAAGCAAGTTCCAGAACTGTTTTAGGTTTCCAAACGAATATATCACTACATTATCGCTTATGAGAAGCATTTCCATTCTCATTCACGTAGATATCATCCAAGTTTAAATCAATTTGTTAGGAAACCGTTAACCACCCACCCACTCTCACCCCCACCCCCTCACACACACTCATATATACACACAGAATTTTGTAGTAATATATTCTAAGATGCAGAGGACGTTGCAAAAATAATTGGTTTTCTAATAGTTTTCATAGTATATTAGAATGCACATTTCTCTCCGGTGATAAATTAATATTTTTATGACAGCTATTGGTTGGTACAGATGATGTTTATTATAATGGATACATAGTTGTTTTAAACTAATTTCTGTTTGTCAACTAAGAGTAAATATAAACCTGCTTTAGTGTAACTAGTGACTTTAACTGTTGTTTTCACATGATTCCAAGTCGCACGTGACAGACAGTAGTATCATTATTACTTATTTATTTCGTTCATTAAATTGTTTATGTGTTCGAAATAATGCAAATAGAAACTTGAGTATGTAAGTTTCGTTCTCAGATCGGGAGTGACTGTACATTTATCCTGAAAGTAACAGGGTTCCTATTTCTGGTGGTAACTTTAAGTATGTATTAAGGAAATAGTCTCATTTGTTGCCGAAAAGACTAAATAATAATATACTGATGTTATTCAGATAAACTGCAGTAGTATTTGTTATGAACAAACGCAAAATAGGACCCACAACTAGATTCGACACCTCACGAATACTGCATGAAACAAATGGCTGTGCTGTCGCTGTTGCCATCTGAATTTATCGTCATGTGGCTGACGGATAAATCGAGCATAAAAAGGTGTGATTTATCTGTGGCAGCTTATATCAGATTTCAGCCAGCCGACACTGATCTGATCCGTTATAGAGACAAGTAGAATAATAACCGCCATTGTCAAAAATTACGAGCTAATAAGTTTCGCTCGTCGCCATCAAAAGGCTACACAGTCAGTATGAGCCCAACACCAGAGCTTTGTACTGCTTTGCTAGATTATGGAATCGACGCGTTCACTCTGATTTGCTGCAGCCATAGTGGAACAATAGTGCTCATTCGTCAACGCTGTAGTCGTCTGTGGGAAATGAGAATAATACTCCATTTTACGTGAAGAACAATACAATAACGAGTTACGAACATAGAGACTTCGGTATTTCCATTATTAAAATAATAACAACATCAATAATAATAATACGTTGAGTGCAGTTAGGTTATAGTTAAACGTGGGGAGTAAGGCAAATACAGACAGTTTCGAAACAAAAATAATTCAATGCAGCTCGCAAGCGTCAGGAATCTCACAATACCCTCATAAATTGTACACATATTCATAGTAAATGTACTGGAAATTTCATCAGGGCCTTGAAAAATTTCTGTTTTGTCAACAGACTCATTACTTACTTGCAGTAAGCAAACTGTTATTCCCATCAAGCAGTTCAATATGCTCTCAATATTTCTTGCCAGTTAATGTTAAAAAGCGCTAGCAAGTAATTGACATTTGCATCGTAAACCACACACTTAATTAAATAAAACCCACTACATCAGAAGTGTTAATTCATCGTAGTGTAAAATCTACAGGCAAAGAAATTTTCCACATAAATGTATATTAATATTTTGAAAGTTACGGAAGCAGGAAGGATACGTTTGAGTGAAGCAAAGTTTATCCAACGAAAAATACGCTGGTAAATCATTTATTGGGGGAAACTAGAAAGGAGAGAACGAAGCTTTTGTAATGTGATGTTACAGAATGTAAAATGGACTGGTATGCTAAGAATCGGAGAAGAAAGAAATATATACACTGAAAAAATGTAAATGAGCGTTTGATGTCAATGACCGGGAGGCCCCTTTCGGGGAAGGTCCGCCAGCCTTGGTGCAGGTCTTATTACATTCGACGCCACATTGGGCGACCTGCGCGCCGGATGGGGATGAAATGATGATGAAGACAACACCTGCCGATTATCGTGTAGGGCACCCGAGATCACGCAGAAGTGCCGCAACATGACGTGCCATGCACTGAAGTCTGAAGTAGTTGCGGAGGAAACTGACGCTATGAATCCTGCAGGACTGTCCATAAATTCGTAAGTGTACAAGGGGGTGGAGATCTCTTCTGAACAGCACGTTTCATGGCATCCGAGATATGCTCCATAAAAGAGAATGGGGAGTTTGGTGGCCAGTGGAAGTGATTAAACTCAGAAGAGTGTTTCTGAAGCCACTCTCTAGCAATTCTGGGCGTGTGGAATGTCGCATGGTCCTGCTGGAGTTGCTCAACTCAGTCCTAGTGCACGACGGATACGATTGGATGCAGGTGATCACACAGGATGCTTAAGAACGTGTCTCCTGTCAGAGTCGTATGTAGACATATCACGGATCCCATATCACTCCAGCTGCACACGTCCCACACAATTACAGAGCCTCAACCACCTACAACAATCCTGTGCTGATTAGTAGCATCCATCAATTAATGAGGTTGTCTCCATGCCCAAACACGTCCATCCGTTCGACACAATTTCAAAAGAGTCTTTTCTGATCAGGCAACGTGTTTCAAGTCACCAACAGTCCAACGCCGGTGTCGACGGGCCCAGCCGAGGCGTAAAGCTTTGTGTCGTGCAGTCATCAAGGGTACACGGATAGGCCTTCGACTCCAAAACTTCGTATCGATGATCAGCCTGACACTTGTTGAATGCCCAGAGCTGAAACCTGCAGAAATTTGCGGAGGGGTTGCACTTATGACACGCTGAACGATTCTCTTCAGTCGTTGTTGATCTCGCTCTTTCAGAATCCTTTTCCGGCCGCAGCGACGACGGAGATTTGATGTTTTACCGTATCCCTGACACTCACGGTACACTCGTGAAAGAGTCGGACGGGACCTAGCTCGGAAATACTGTGTCCCATCGCTCGTGCGTCGACTATAACACCACGTTCAAACCCACTTAAATCTTGACAATCTGCCATTGTAACAGCAGTAATCGATCTAACAACTGCGCCAGACACTTGTCTTACATAGGCGTTTCCGACCGCAGCGCCTTATTCTGCGTGTTTCCATATCTCTGTATTTGAATACGCATGCCTATACCAGTTTTCTTGGCACTTCAGTGCTGATACCACTGACTAAAAGAAACGAGACGACTTGTTTTAATCATCATGGGATAAGTGTCATGACGCTATAGGGAGCAGCAGACATAAAAATTAGTAGGAGAATGCACAGATTAGAATATATAAAGCAAATAACTCAGTACATTGGGTATAAATGCTGGTCTGAGATGAACATATTGTACAGAAAATACAGTCAGGAGGCATGAAACAAGCCAGAAGATTACTATCCCCCGTCCCCCCCCCCCCCCCCAATCCCCTCTTATCGAAAAAAAAAGGGAGCGTGAGTTTAGGACATTAAAAAATGATTTGCGTTATATAGCTCTACGTGATCTCCGACTGTGAATATTCTGTATCGTATAAAGCCTTCACGTCCAATGAGTATCTTTAATCACCTTGCCTAGCAATCAGAAAGGTTTTCACTAATTTATTAAGTAATCTTCATCGACGTATTTTACTTAAAAATAATACGTCACTTATGGTTGCTGTATGTCTGGAATTTACATGTTGCTGGTGAACGATGTGTTAGTTGTGTCTGATGGGTGAAATGAGGCGTGCATAGTACCGTTCGGTTTAGGACAATGAGAAGAGAAAATTTAGAACTATAGAATGCATTCTATAATGGAGTGTAAGCGGCGATCGATATAAACGTTTAAAATTCAGTAAAACCGTGTCGATTGCAACAAATGTTTATTTTGGTTAGTAGCCGGTTTCGGTCAGTTATTTTGACCACATTCAGGCCGTAAGCATCATGATAACGGTTTGTGGCGTTGTACGAAGCAGTATCCGTAAGATCACGGACGTCAACAGCGCCGTTCACCGCCAGTAGCCCACAGCATGGTGCTCAGGTCCTGAACGTGGCCTAAATTATAGACCGAAACCGGTTGCCAACCAAAATAATCATCTGTTGCGATCGAGACTGTTTTATTGAAATTTAAAAATTTATACCGATCGCCGCTTACACTCCCCTATAGAATGCTTCGTACAATTTTGAATTTTCTCTCCACGTGTAACTGTGAATTTGAATACTGAAACGAAGTATGTGGACCTGCTGCAAGGCTCCACGATGTTGCGGTTGTTGCTCAGATTGCCTCTAATCGGTGGTAGTCGAGATTAAAGATTGCATGCAACAGGTTAGTCAACGTGGCCACGGTTAGCGTTCTTGATTGTTAATCAAATGTCCTTGGTGCTGGGTTAGAGCCCCACCACTGCTTAAATTTTGATTAAACGTCATCAGCAATGGCGGCCGGTGACTTCCGGCGTAAGAAATCAACCTCATTCAGCCAACGGCCTTATCGAAAAGGGCGGTGGAGCAGACAGAGGTTTAGGGCACGTTTTTACCTTTGGGGTAGTGAACTGCCGCTGAAGGCAGAACAATCAGCAATGATCAACAACAAGAGTATACAGAAAGCAATGGAAACCACTGAATTAAAGGTATGTGTCGTGTATCTGCAGGACAAGGTCTGTAGTTTTGATGATCTCTCCGGTGGCAAATGATTCTGGAATCGTCCTCAATTCGAATCTGTGGTGGGAAGTGGGGCGGGGAGGGAGTTACCATGAGAAAAATATTTAATAACCAACGAAAGAATAACTTTCTACGAGTCGAGGCGCGGAATGTCTGAAGTTTGAACTTGATAGGAATGCTAGAAAATCTGAAGAGAGACATGCTAAGGCTCAGTCCATATATCGTGGAGGTCAGTAGCGTGAAGTCGAAAGAAACAATTTCTGGTCAGATGAAAAATTCGGGAATTTGTGGTAAGGTCTTGTGGGACCAAACAGCGGAGGTCATCGGTCCCTAAGCTTACGCACTACTTAATCTAACATACCCTAAGGAAAACACACACACACTCACACACATCCATGCCTGAGTGAGGACTCGAACCGCCGACGGAGGGAGCCGCAGGGACCGTGACAAGGCGCCCAAGACCGTGTGGCTACCACGAGCGGCTCTGGTCAGATGAGTATAGGGTAATATCAACAATAGCAGAAAATGGTATAACGGGAGTAGGATTCGTTATGAATAGGAAGGTAGGGCAGAGAGTGTATTACTCTGAACAGTTTAGTGATACGATTGTTCTTATCAGAATAGATGGTAAACCGATATCGACAACAATAGTTCACGTATTCATGCCGACACAGAAGCTGGACACGAAGAACTGCATAATGCGTTCCCGTTTACAGGAGCGCTTGAACGGGAACGCATTATGCAGTTCTTGGTTCCTCTCGCGTCCATCTAGAAAAGATAACCTGAAGATGCCTAAGTAAGATGAAACACGTCATTGAAAAATAAAAAAAACTAAAATTTCAACCAAGACTGTTTTCAACCAGTACTGATGTCAATGAAAATTAGGATGCTGTGTTCCAATTACCGTCATGAAGTCAAGTAACTGACGACACAGCCGTTTCCCCGAAATATCACATGTTTCGTCAGCGACGACAAGATTCTCGTAACAAGCTGTCAGTGCAGCAGTGCGCCGACTAGCACTGAATTTCTTCGCCACTGGACATGAAACTAACAGTCAGTGGGGCGTTATTTACTCGTATATGCGCCTTTGAAGACACCAGCAGAGGTTAGAGCTGGCGAGCGTACCCCGCGACCGCCTTGCTCTACACTGCTACCGCCTTGATAGCCGTCCAGCCACTTGTACTTCGAGGTCCAGAGTTCAGTGTACTGTGCCTTCCGCCCTTGTTCTGCCCAGCGCTACAGGCTTCACTGACCATCGCCAGCCAAACCGCTGGCGCCATGGCTCTCCTCTGCTCATCCAGTTCCTTGGGCGCCCAGACAATGCGTCGCAACGCCGGGTCGGTTCGACTGAGGGCCGCGACTTGGAGACTTGACCACGACCGTGGAAAACGGATGCCGCGGATCAACACCGGGCCGCATTTCTGGACGACAATGCCCTCCTACAACTGCTACAGCTTACTGCAGCAGTGAAGAGCTGCCCGCTGCCCTTGCCAAACCACCGAAGCCACAATAAGCTCGTGAGAAAGCCATCGCAGTCCTGACAACTCGGCTCTGCCACCTCTCCATAGCGGTCTTCGCAGAAGGTGCCACGACTGTCGGCAACGTAAATAAGTAGCAGCATGTGTTTATTGTAACCACGTCCTTGCACTGACCTGCTAACTGATGTCACTATTAGATGCACCCGTTAATGTACTGGGTAGAGCTTACTACCTTCTTCTTCGTTTTCTTCTTCCTTTTTTCAGCGATCAAAGGCCCTGTAGACCTCGCGCTAGATCAACGATCTGCTTCCAGCTTCGTCTGTCTCTCACTGTCTCTCTCCCTCCTATGGCGATTCCTAACGCTGCAACGTCCTTCTGTATGCCGTCTTTTCACCGTGTGCAAGATCGGCCCAACGATTTTGTTGCTTGGAGAGTGGACCGAAATACCTTCTTAGGAGTTCTGTTGGTTTCCATTCCAGGCACATCCCCAGCCCGTTGCCGTCTTGTAGTTTTTAATTTCTGGACGACATTGAATTACTTCTTTAACAGTTAATTTCAGTGTTCTTTCGCACTCTCCAGGTGACATTCTCCAACACAGATGCCCAGGTTTTTCTAATCATTTTTCTTTCGAATACATTCAGATCACTTCTGCCTACTGTACTGGAATTTATTTCATATTATAACACGTCAGATGTATCCACTCCCAAATAGTGACATGACAAATTTATTTGGATGAACTGCTTTTTACCTTATACAGGGTGGTACAAAAAGGTACGGCCAAGCTTTCAGGGAACATTCCTCACACACAAATAAAGAAAAGATGTTATGTGGGCGTGTGTCCGGAAACGCTTAATTTCCACGTTAGAGCTCATTTTAGTTTCGTCAGTATGTACTGTACTTCCTCGATTCACCGCCGTGATTTCATACGGGATACTCTACATGTGCTGCTAGAACATGTGCCTTTACAAGTACGACACAACATGTGGTTTCTACACGATGGAGTCGAAGTGTTCGTACGCTTCTCAACAACAGATTCGGTGGCCGATGGATTGTTAGAGGCGGACCAATTCCATGGCCTTCCCGCTCTCCTGACCTCAACGCTCTTGACTTTCATTTATGGTGGCATTTGAAAGCTCTTCTCTACGCAACCCCGGTACCAAATGTAGAGACTCTTCGTGCTCGTATTGTGGACGGCTGTGATACAATACGCCATTCTCCAGGGCTGCGTCAGCGCATCAGGGATTCCATGCGACGGAGGGTGGATGCATGTATCCTCGCTAACGAAGGACATTTTGAACATTTCCTGTAACGAAGTGGTTGAACTCAAGCTGGTACGTCCTGTTGCTGTGTGTTTCCATTCCATGATTAATGTGATTTGAAGAGAAGTAATAAAATGAGCTCTAACATGGAAATTAAGCGTTTTCGGACACATGTCCACATAACATATTTTCTTTCTTTGTATGTGAGGAATGTTTCCTGAAAGTTTGGCCGTACCTTTTTGTAACACACTGTATACGTTGATGATGGTCTTATGACCCAACTGGTTGATACTTAATGTATTGAAGTAAATAGCTGATAGTCGAATACTCATTTCACTCATTATTAGACGACTGCTAGCGTTTGACTAACTGCAGATCTGCAGGGAAACAGTGCACATGATAGAAGAAAACCCACGTAGGATGTCAGTATCAGTGTAATGAAAAAAGTACTGAGTACTCGGAAATTTTATGCGGTGTCACAGGTATACTAAGAAACACAGATTGTGACTGAAAAAGCATGTGTGGTTAATGAGTCGGTTATACTGAAGATCTCATGCAGTACGATAAAGTGGACAAGTCTCTAGTGGTGAGAGATACAGCTTAAGATATAAGTGATAGTTAGCCAGCTCCTACGGGAATTATAACGTAACTGTAGGGACTGTGCCACGGATTACTTACGTAATGTGATTGCTTTATGTTAACCTTTCCTTCTGGTCATCTTCGTGTGTATGTTATGGATATGTCTATGCTTCAATGAATTTAGGATGCCGGGATCCATATCATAGAAGATACCGCATTCGTACGAGGGGCTTGCACAGGAGTTTAAGGGTGACAAACCTTTGTATTGAAAATATATGATTAGGTAAACTGTTAGACGATCTTAGGGATAAGATTTCTGTTTTCAAGGAGTGTGCAAGTATAGTGTGAACTTAGAGTGCTTAGTTTGATCTGGCAATATTTTTATGATATTTATAAGTGTGACAATGAGCTTAAAGAACAAGTGGTACGTTTTAAAGATTAAGTAGGATATAACATGAGAAAGAGGGGTATACATGGTTTTAAAAGGTGTCGAATATTCGGAGAGTTTGTGGTAAGCACTAAAAGAAGAAATTGTCTGGTAAACATGGGCTCTGAAATGCATACGTCAAAATCTATTTCGTAATGTAGGATGACGCCTTTCAAATCTCCACATTCCAATCCTTACGAGATGGTTTGACGTGACTGGCGAATGAAGAAGTGAACACCGTGGACTATGCCTTATGGATATGCCTAAGTACATAGTACCACAACATAGTAAATGTTGCATGAAGCTGTGAGTGGATTGTGAACAGTGAACCAAGCTGTGAATGCTGTGGACAAAAATATCTATTCGAGTTCTAGTGTAATAGCATGTGTTGTGGTGTGAACACATTCCGTTTTCTCACAGGACCTGTGCATGGTTTTCAGAACCAGTCACACTAAAACTGAGCCGGTTCGCTATCGTTATTCAAAGACACCGAAGCCGTGTCTCTTGGCAACGCCTTCTCCAGCGACCCACTATCGGAGTACGGCAATGCTTCTAAGCACTGTACGAATATGGGCTCATAGTCTTGTCATCTTTAGCGAATGGAAGAACTAATACAGATGATAGGCATAATAATGTGAACACCTGTACTTACTGGGGAATAGTTTCTTAATAAGGGGTTGGACGCACATTTACCCGTAATACAGCTGCTATTCTTCTTGTAAGACTGGCATATAATGATTGTATACTCTCCAGTTTAATGGTATGCCACTCTTCGATCAGAACTTCTTCTAACTCATGTAGTGACGATGGAGGCCGATATCTGCTAGGGAGTCACCGCCCCAACACTGCCCACAAGGGTTCGATAATGTTAAAGTCCGGAGACTGTGCTGCCCTGGGAAGACGCTGCACTTCAGTTGTATGCACCTCATACCTCATTGTCCTGGCTATGTGAGTGGGTGCACTATCGTCCTGAAATGTGGCAGTGTTGGGAAACAACAGTTGAATCATGGGTTGCGCTTGAGCACCCAAAATTTTCATATAATCGGTGGCTGTAACACGGCCTTTGAGAGTAATGATGGTACCCACACCATCACACTTCCACCTCCATCCTTAACTGTTGGAATCAAGGAATCAGGACTCTAGGCTTCTTTTGACGTTCTCCTAAATCCAGCCCGATGTCAGAAATAACAAAAATGTTGACTCGTCGGACCACATGATGTGTTACCACTGATCAGTCGTCAACGATCTATGCTTCTGATACAATGTTTTGCACTTCTTAGCGTTGGTTATCTTCGCTGATGGTTTCGGTATAGCAGCTCGTCCATGCATAGGAGTACTCAGCGGACAGTGTCGATAGATACAGGGCATACAGTCACTTTGGCCGCCGTAGTTTTGTTTTGTTATGACACAGTTCGTGCCGGCATACGATAATTTCTGTAATTTTGATTTGCGACCGCTATTTTGTTTACACGATGATGTCTTTCCATGTTTTGTGTAGGCTGTCATTCCTGCTGAAACAGTTGCTCTTGAAACATTCAATAAGTTGGCTTGCTTGGTTACTGATGCTCCAGCTAATAGGGCCCCACAATCAACCCTCTTTGGTTCTCTGTTAGGTCTTTCATTTCACGTCGTCCTCGGCCTCTGAATGCAAATACGAAATGTGCACTACTCGTAAACTACCTGCACTGAAGCCAAGTCCCCACTGATCAAGCACAGTCCAACGTGACACGTTGCATTGTTGCATTGTTGACCAACACTATCCCAATCCTACCACTGTTCAAATTATTTGGCTATTCCCTGCAATTCATGTGGGAAAGCCAGGCAGTCGTCCGCCTGTGGAGCTTATGCCGTAGGATTGACAAGGTGCTACTTGAATGGAAGTTCGGTAGCACCATTACAAAAGATATTCGCGGGGTCACCTGCATGTCAAGTGAAGTTCGAGTTATGTTTGGAGTTTAAACCGAGCATTGAATGACAGTGTTACGCTTGCTGTCTCACTTGGTTCTCCGTCGGCATTACACCTTGTGTTTGTGATGTTGAATGTGTTGTCTCTTTTACGTAAAGGTCAACAGGCGCAATAATTACGGCACGTGTCATTTGGTAATTTGTACGGATTTCGCCCTATAGCTTGCGGATTTTCGTCGTAGCAAAAGAAGGGAGGACGCAAACGAATAAACGGTGAGCTTTACTGTTTGATGTATGAACGCTTGTCAACTTTGATATTAACGTACGGCACCGATTTATCTTTGTTTGACAGTCTGATGGTGTTTGAGAGCATTGTGTTCAGGTGTATATTGTGAGTGGTACACTGTGTGGACGGACGGTTCCACGAATATTCATTATTTGTGTTACCTTAGTGCCTTCATGTTCTGTGTCCTCTTGTTGATGGTTAATCGTGCAGGTTTTTTTTTTCAAGATTATTTATGAGTAGACACCTTTATTCTTGTTCAGTGCTTTTTTAAATGGTTTTAAAAGCAAGTCCATTTTGAAATGACTATTCTCGGTTAAGATTGGTCGTCAGTTTTCCTAAGAGAGAGAAATTTTGTCTAACCTGTGATCCGAGTTATGCACGATGCTTTTGAAATCATAATGTGGGAAAGCTGCTTTAATCTTTAATCCCTGATATTTAGCCCAAGTTTTGGTAAAATGTAGTTTCTGTATGTCATGAAAAATAGTATAATTTTATTCAACGGAGCCCCTGATTTATAATTTGGTTTAGCTCCGTTATTAGTTTTTGATCACTTTACCCGAGAACGTGTTTCCCCCTTTTAGAGAGCGTATAGGATTCTGTTGCTTATTTCATTATAAGAACTGTGTTATAATGGTGTATCATGTGTATTTTAAGTCAATGGAAAACTGTGGGTGTATCATAATTAAGGGAACATTTGGAAGGACGCACCCGGTGGTTACTTTGCAATTGCTGTGAGATGAAGTACTCCACACACTTTATGTTTTAAAGAAATATTTTTCTTGGGCATTATTGTTGTGTTTCAAGTATTCCAGCTGGTCTTTTTTAATTGTAGTCATTTGATGAAACTAAATTAGGTAAAAAATTGTAGAGATTTATTTCTTGGTACTATAAGTGTTTGGTACCTTCCACTGAGCGTTGTATCTTGTGGTGATTTTGAGATAGATCAAGAACTGGACGCCTATTGAGAGACTTGAAATTTCTGATTGTATGAAATTAATTATATTTATTTATTTTGCTTATGACACTATTACATCACACAAAAAATTTCCCTTTAACAATGCATATATAGAGACTTACACATAGGAAAGGAAGTCGTGACTACAAGTTGATTAAATTTACGGTATTTACAAAGCACAGGAGGTCAGAGGCTTATGTCCAGCTGCTGAACAAACGTAACTCATCCCTTAGTTGCTAACAGGAACTCCTTCAGATCGTTAGGATAGGGTCATCTTGAACACGTAAGTGTGCTGTCGTTTGCACCACAGTCACAGCTGGGCCATGTTGTTAACCCCCAACTTGTACAGTGAGTCAACACGTCTTCCACTACCTGTCCTTATTCTATTGAGTGCACACCAGAACTTGCGATGCTCTTCATACCGTGGCCTGGTCGAGGTGCAGGGATCAGTTGTTCTGAGGTAGCGTTGTTCTGCCACATTTCTATCCATGTATCTCCTGTTGTTGCACCTTTGTCCACCGAACATTGTTCACCGTGTGCAAGATGATTACGGGAACTAAGTCGGTTTTTTATGATTACAGGAATGCCCTCACGTGTTAGGAAATATGGGTCACCAGCTATTTTTGCAAGTTTCCGCTTGAAAGCAGCTTCAAGTCTCATGAATGGAAGATGTAAGTGGCTAAGAATAGGCAGCCAGAAAGTTGGAGTATTTTTAATTCTTCCTGTGATGATGCGAAAGTCTTTCTGACCTGCGTAACAATGACTTTGATGTATAGTCTCTTGATCTAAACTGCTGCGCAATATTCTGCCATAGGGTACACCAGATCAAGGGCAGATGTTGTTATTATCGGACCTGATGATCGCTATGTCGTGCCGCAAAGTTCCTCCAGGGTGTCGTTTCTTGACCTCAGCTTAGCGGCACTTTCCAGCAAGTGCTCTAGCATTATGTCAAGATCGACCCATATATATTTTTATAAAATATCTTTTACTTCCTTGCTAGCGAGCTCGTTGCTAGGGTGGAAGATGGTGACTTCAGTTTTGGTAGCTGTATTCTTCAGTCAAAATGTATGCCATAGTGCCCAAGTCTTTGGGAGTCGGATCCAGAGGCCAATCGTCGTCTTATTCAAATTTCCTTGGTGTCTTAGATGTAACTGCTCTACATAGGGAAAAGAAAAGAAGGGATGATAATTGTGGGAGGCCATTATTAAACTTCATTAGAGGGCTCATCTTCTTACCCATTAGAACTTGGAAGCTTCTATTAGTTAACATAACACTGATGATATTTTCAATTTTAAGACATGGTACGATTGTTGGAAGCCTCTTAAGATTTTTAATATAACAACTTGCCTTCAAACAGTGTCACAAACCGCTACTAGATCTATAAACAAAGTTGAAGTCTTTTGTTGGTTTTGGAACTCTGAAGCCGATGAAAGTTGTCAGTGAGAGAATATGGTCGGCGCACCTGCGGTTTGGGAGAAATTCTGCCTTTTCAGCTGACTATCGACATCAAGGTGTTCCTGCTCCGTGTACAGCTGTTGTCAATTAATAGGTCTTTGAAGGTCTTGAAACGACCATGGAATCATCAAAACCGGTTGCCTTGTAATAAACATGCCTTTGCTATCTACATTGTTTTACACACTGAAGAGCCAAAGAAACTGATACACCTCCCCAATATAGTTTAGAGCCCCCACCAGGATGCAGAAATAAATTAATGTAAATGTCGTATGACTAGGGCCTCCTGTCGGGTAGACCGTTCGCCGAGTGCAAGAATTTCGATTTGCCTCGTCGATGGGGAGTAAATAATGATGATGAGGACAACACAACACCCAGTCCCTGAGCGGAGAAAATCTCCGACCCAGCCGTGAATCGAACCCGGGCGCTTGGGACTCACATTATGTCGCGCTGACCACTCAACTACCGCGAGCGGACGACGCAGAAGTGTCGCAACATGACGTAGTATGGACTCGACTTACATCATAGTGTTCCAACACCTGTTTCGATTACTTGGAGGTCAGCTGATTATACAATAGGATCATGTTTGTTTACCATGACCACAAGATAACGCAAGACCGACTGAGACCGTGCTTTCCTGGCCTAACTGGATACATGTAAACCCTCGTCGCCAGTTTTGCAAAGGGCTCGTCATTACTGCTGTTGCCATTATTGTTACGGGAGGGCGTGTTTGTGAGTTCGTGAAACGGCTTCTGGTGCACTACCCCGCTAAGACAGTTCTTCCCTTCCATTATTACACAACTATGCCCCAGGGTCAGGTAACAAGACAGGAGAACAAAGATTCTATAACACTCCAACAAATTAGTAACAAAGTCACATAAATGAGTTAAAAAAGTTTAATTATCTTTGTTCCTTGGTTGAATAATGAAGTCTGCAACACAGTATGTAATGTAACACAAAATAGGCCCTCAATGTTTAAGTGCAAATAATGGTAGGTAAACTTCACAGTAGCATATGCAATTTACAACTACTGTCTGTTCACTTCTAAGAGTTCACTAAACGACGTTCCCTGTCTAAACCAGCCTTGGACGATGTTCTCTAACCAAGTAGGCGATAGTTTTTCTTCCGAGTGGGTTTCTGTCCGTTTTCGTCCGGTCATTGACGGATAATACTCGGCCGGCAACTGGACGTGGCGGATTCTTCATCCTCAGCGCCGGCCGTGGTGCTAGTGTAACTCGCTGAAGTGGCGCGTTTCAGTGGAATGGCACTGGCTCGCATCTGTGCACCTGTGGTGCTTATGCCCTAGTGTGTTAGACTGTTGCCCTGGCTAGCACGTTCAAATGGTTCAAATGGCTCTGAGCACTATGGGACTTAACATCTGTGGTCATCAGTCCCCTAGAACTTAGAGCTACTTAAACCTAACTAACCTAAGGACATCACACACATCCAGCCCGAGGCGTGAGTCGAACCTGCGACCGTAGCAGTCGTGCGGTTTCGGACTGAAGCGCCTAGAACCGCTTAGCACGTTCTTCGGATTTCTCGCCCACTGAAACCATCTGGTGACAGACGCTTCCACACGATAATTTCTCACCGACTAAGACTGATATTTTGTGGCATTAAGTTGAAGCAGCACTGAACTGCGTACCCGTATCTGTAGGCCAAACTCAGTTAGACTCCATGCTCAGCCGAGACCAATCCATCTTTTCTGCCAGAGTAAACAGCGCCCTGGTTACCTTCAAATCACCTATAAAGTTACTCATGTTTTCTTACTGTTGTGCTGCATTAGCACATGTGAAATCTCGTTATTTGCTATCGGTCCTGTGTTTCAGTCTTAGATCACAGTGTGAGTGAAACAATCAAATGGCTCTGAGCACTATGGGACTTAACATCAGTGGTCATCAGTCCCCTAGAACTTAGAACTACTTAAACCTAACTAACCTAAGGACATCACAGACATCCATGCCCGAGGCAGGATTCGAACCTGCGACCGTAGCAGTCGCGCTGAGTGAAACAAATACGTAATTTTTTTTTAAGAGTGTGCGCAGTCCCACGTTCTATCTATCACATACCTCGTCATCATAAAATGACTCCTTGCCCTTCCCCCCCCCCCCCCCCCCCCTCTTTCCCTGTGTGACTCTTAGTAGTCGAGTTGTTTGGAAATAGCTCGGTGAAGGACTGATGAGAAGAATGGTTGGAAAAGACACTAGGATATAAGGTTCGATATTTAGCATGTTTCGCGCGGACGGTGTTGCACCGTACATTGTTTTGACGCCACTTGCATTCAACAATGCAGGTGGTTTCAACTTGTCAGCAGGAAGCAAAACGAGAATGATGCACTTGTGACATTGGCCATTCGTAACGTGTAGTGCTCCAAGTCAACTGCTTTTTCAGTTTCAGCATATGTCTCTTCTGACGAATGTTCTCGGAACTCTTTTGGTTGAGATGATGAGGAATCGTGCCATTCCTTCACAGCTCGCTTCGTTTAAGAACTGAGGTAGTTGACTACGGTTTCGCCACAAGTGGCGACGTTTGCTATGTAGACATCAGTTCCTTCCTAAAAGCGCAGCAGTACTTTTTCAGGCCCATCACCATATCACTTGTAACTTTTGTACTCAACTGATGGGAGATGAAAGACGAGCAGTTAATTAATATTGCTATGCTCTG
Organism: Schistocerca americana; assembly: GCF_021461395.2. Taxonomy (NCBI): domain Eukaryota; kingdom Metazoa; phylum Arthropoda; class Insecta; order Orthoptera; family Acrididae; genus Schistocerca; species Schistocerca americana. Next base: position 281,888,576 of record NC_060119.1, on the reverse strand, counting down.
AACCACGATTAATATGACAGTGTCTGCGATATCCTTCACTTTAATGATACAATACCTAAATCAGAAAATGAAATAGTGTTTGAAAGTAACGCTCAGCTATCTGAAAAACTGAGGGTGCTTTAATCGTCGTAATTTTTGTCCTCTCCAGATGAATTTATGTGCTAATACCATAGATTTGATTGCCGGAATGAGTAGCCGAAAAGTTATTGTCACATGTGTTGAGATAATTACATTTTTTCGTCCATTCATCCATTGGCTTACATTTCGATTTGATATGTAAATGTATCTTACAGGAGACAAAAGTAATATTGGAAACTGGTATGAAACGTAAAATGAAAAGTGCGAATCACCTGTGTCGCACGCAAAGTTCATAAAAAGAGTTACTGTATATAGCCGCGTAATAACAGTATTCTGTTTGGACACAATGGTGAGAATTCCACAATCTATTGCGCAGGTAACCCAAATGAAATTCAATTAAAATCCTGTCCAGGCATTGTGTAGAACATATTACAGGCACTAAGAAGACTCTCAGTATTTATGGGTGCTAGTGTTCCATCACGATTTAATCACATTCTGAGCGGCCGCATATGGATAAGCAACAACCTGTTTTATAGTCTGCAAGTTTGAATGTTTATCTTCGAGGAAGATGCCGAAAAAATTAAATGGTGTAACTTAAATTCCATCTTCAGAACACTTCGTTAGAGTATCACAATAATTTTTAAAATATTCCTTATGGTCAATTAAAAGTATGTTCTCCCTGATTTATTCATGTATTCATAAAACAGAATAAGCCTTAAATGATAAACTGTCGCCATTTGGAATTTTTTGTAGTCTTTCCAAAGAGTTTGATCGTTGATGAAACTATCATTGTCTCAGAGGCAATCTGAATATGCAGCATTAAAAAGTTTTGATTATTTTATACTACAATGAAATGTTTGGCAGGTAGCAGAGCAAGATTTAAATCTAAATAGAAAAACTTTCTCCTGGAATATTCCTTCTATTCCAATGAGGAACTTATATTTAGAAACAGGTAGCCTGTAACGTAAAAAAAAGGAAAAAATCTTATTTTTTTAGTGTAGCTGCATGAGTAGGATTAAAAACAGGCGTTCATTAATGTTAAGCCCCGATAGCCCAGCTAAAATGGCTTGCACCAGGCGACCGCTCTTCTAAAAAATGGTTCAAATGGCTCTGAGCACTATGCGACTTAACATCTGAGTTCATCAGTACCCTAGAACGTAGAACTACCTAAACCTAACTAACCTAAGGACATCACACACATCCATGCCCGAGGCAGGATTTGAACTTGCAACCGTAGAAGTCGCGCGGTTCCGGACTGTAGCGCCTAGAACCGCTCGGTCACTCCGGCCAGCCGTCACTTTGTGTATTAGTCTTTTGTTCACATGAATGTTTTATAAAAGAATCACACACTTTGTTCTTTTGGCGTTTTCGTTTTCGTGTGATGTGTTGAGGCATCGATATTTCCATGGCTCTTTTGGAGTTCTTCGCCATAACTCACAGACTTCACAGTGGTGTCTTTAAAGTACAGCACACAAAAAAATCAGCAAAACATAACGTAAAATGGGGGTAATACAGGTATAGTTTCTTTTTGACTATCGAAATGTCGGCCGTGGTGTTGTCAGTGGCAATCTCTTCTGCATGTCTTGCTGTCGTATCGGTGATGTTGGTTGCCATAATATATAACATGAGCGACTGTGACAATTTTATAATACAAATGACAGTAGAAATACTTTTTATTTTCGGAACTACGAAGTTATTTCGAGGATCTAGATATAAACCATTAACGTCATGTACTTACCATTTTAAGAGAGCAGAATTGAGATTCGTAAAGACGTGTGAATTTTTTAAGTCTATCATTTCATTTAAGTTCTCGTTTTTCGATTTAAAGTCATGAGTGAATATTTCAATTTCTCCCAAGATGCCAGTTCTCCAGCAGTTTTCCAAAGTATTTCGTACTTTCGGTTTGTTATCTCTTGCACCACTGCGCCTTGTGTCTTTTATATGTTTTGCTACGGTTGACTTACTGGCTTTATCTGGTCTGAAACAATCAATGTGTTCTTTAAATCATGTTTTAAAGTTTCATTCTGTTCGGCCAATATAGTATTTGGGGCAACGTCTACACGTAATTTTATAAATTCCTGGTTTGCTCAGTCTGTCTGTAGATTGTAAGGTATCATGGACTAGTTTCTTTCCTATGTTGTTGTTGGCGGCAAAAGTGATCTTCATGATTGTGGTTTTAGACAAGTTGACTATTTCGTCTCAGATGATTCCTGAATGTGGTACCCATTTATAGTTGGGCTTTTGTATGCTGTGGTGGATAGCCATATTAATTTGTTTGTTTTTGTTTCCAGTTCTAAGCTGTGAAAGTGCATCTGTTTCATGTTCATGATAGCCATGCACATTATTCTACGAATTTAAAAAGTAAAAACATGGCATTAATGTCGTTGTGGTCTTTTGCCCAGTGACTGGTTTGATGCAGCTCTCCATGCTACTCTATCCTGTGCAAGCCTCTTCATGTCTGGAGAAATACTGCAACGTATATCATGCTGAATCCGTATGCTTAGTCATCTCTTGGTCCCCCTCTACGACTTCCCTTCAGTACTAAATTGCTTATCCCTTGATGCCTCAGACTACGCCCAACCACCCTCTCCCTTCATCTAGTCAGGTTGTACCTAAAATTTTTCTTTTTCCTTGGTTGTATTCCGCACCTCCTGATTAGTTTCGTGTTCTAACCACCTAATCGTCACCATTCTTCTGTAGCACCACATTTCAGAAGCTTCTATTCTCTTCTTGTCTGAACTGTTAATGGCCCCTGTGTCTCTTTCATACACGGCTACACTCCATACAAAAACTTTCAGAAAGGACATTCTGACACTTAAATCTATAGTCGATGGTAGCAAATTACTCTTCTTCAGAAATGCTTCTCTTGTCATTTCCAGTCTACATTTTGTATCCTCCCTACTTCGGCCATTTTTACCTATTTTGATACCCAAATAGCAAAACTCATGTACTAACTACTTTAAGCGTCTCATTTCCTAATCTAATTCCCTCAGCATAAACATATGTATTTCCTAGATCCCAGAAATATCTTTGTATTTCTGAAAATAAATAGTATTTATACTATAATTTGTACTGTAAAAATGATACAGTCACTCATTTTGTAGTATATTACGGCATTAAACGTCAATGATACGACAGCAGGAAATGCAGCAGACAGTGCCATTGATAACACCAGTGTCGACATATCGATAATCAAATCGAAATGAGCATTGTTTGACCGTCATCTTCTGTTCTGCACTGCTGATTCATTCTTGTGTATCATGCTTTAAGGAAACCGTTGTGAAATCTGTGAACAATGGTGAAGAATACCAAAAGAGCCATCGAAATAGCGATGTCTCAACAAATTGCAAGAAAACTACAACGCCACGAGAACAAAGTGAGAGACTCTTTTATAAAAGTTTCATGTAAACAAAAGATCAATAGACAAAGTGCCATCGCTTCTTATCAGGTTATCCTTCTCTTTCTCCACATGATGGTTAGAGCAGTCAGTTAACGAAGTTTTAATATCTGAACGACAATGTATTAAATATTTCTGTGAAGCCAATATAGCATGATGATGAGGTATCAGCTCGTAACATATTGCTAAATAAATAATTTAGTAGTCAACAAATTTTGAGACCGATAACGGTATTTGAAAACGTTTTCCTGTAATGAAGTAGGCTGAACCATACTCTTCAAAAAGAGATCACTGTACTACGGTAGCTAGTGTCTCAGATAAATAATGGTGACCTAATATGAAAAAGGGTGGTAAGCTATCGTACAAAATCACTCAGTTTATTCCAAATATAAACGTCATATTAAGGAAAATTTGTGCTCAAAAAAGTGGCAGTCCCTGGACATCAGGGTGAATTTTAAGATTTTAAAAATGTTTATATTTTTTATGGTAATCACATAAACTTCGCAGCATCTGCATTCCAAATGGTATATTTCTCAAGGAGCAATGACTAAATAAAGTAAAAAATACTGGAGAATAGCATGTATTATATTATTACGGGAAAAAGGACTAGAATCTCCTACTATCGTAGATTTCGTCGTACCCCTGTATTGTGCACTAGCTGAATAATTTACGTAACGCACACCACACAGCAGACACTTTGCAGCTAAAGATAAATGTCAACAACACGCAGTCTAATTTTTAAATACTGACCCTTGCGGTGTCCCAGTATGAACTTTACAAATGTGGTACATTCTCTTTGGCCATGTTGCGAAGCTATTGCTCTCCTCGGTTCCTACTTAAAATGTTGCACCTGAGCCTGCTCTCGGTCGTTTACATCGATAACTGGTCATCCAAAGGCAATTGTTGTCTGGCAAGCGGCATAAGTATGTTACTAGAATTTGCTGAAGTTGAATGTGACTTTGAGCAATTATGTGATTGTCTATTCTACCAAGTTACAAGCCCGGGAAGCAAGTCAGTCCGATATGGTGGAAGTCGGCCTAGAAACTTTGGTATTTGTATCTAGAGAATTCACTAGTAAAGTCGGATTAACTACCCATAGTCATTGGCGCTTGTCGGACTTATTTGGTGAGGATTTTACAGTCTAGAGAGTACGAACAGTTATTCGGAGTCATCTGCTATGCTTTAGCGTTTTTAAGCTATGAGTACTATAATGTTTTAAGTTTGAGCTAAGTCGGATTTCATGTAAAGCGCTTACCAGTCCCACTTGTTTCACACAAACCGGTAAAATTGTTTATGTTACATGCATCTGTGGCGGGTTGTCTAGTTGCCATCTATGAGGTTTGAGTCCTGTTGGTAATTTATGAATACTTTTTACATTCTGGCTATGTGTAATTTATTTGCTACTGAGGATTGATACAAGATCAACTTTACTGCTAGCTGTTTTAAACGAGGCGGTGTGGGAGCTGTTGTCTGCATTTTTATTATACATTCTTGTATAGAACTAGCCTGAGTTATCACAACTTCAGGTGGAGCTACGTACATTGGTACATTGTCTCTTGGCTCAGATCTGCTTCCTTCTTAATTGCGTGTTTGGCTGTTCGTTTCTGATCTCGGGCTCTTTAATGAAAGAAACGTGACCTATTTACGTCAGTTAAAATAATGTCCCTTTGACATTACGTAAACGTTGTATTTCACATTGCTTTTATAGTTGCTGATGACTTATTGCGATTTGGGTTACTTTAATATGCTAACTGATGTGTTAGCTAAATGTTTATTGATTCTTGGTGTATTATTGTGGAACATTTGGTAACTGATATGTTTTTTTTGCCTGTTCTAGTGGCAACGGAATTCATGCTGTGCTTTACTGATTTTACTTTGAAACTGTACCACTTGAGTTAGGAGAAAGTGTACGGAATGTCACGACTGAAAGCTCAAATAAATAGACATCAAAATAGAAATACTACACGTTTATTGCTGATATTCTACTTGTCTTGAGTAGAAATGCTTACATTTGAGTTTGTCAAACTTGAGGTGTTAAAACAACTGTAAGAACAGTTGGTACAGACTGTTATATAGAATCCATTTTTTTTCTTGAATTGTTACGTTCTTTTGTGGCATGGCAACTTAGCAATCCAAGCTTCTTGCTTGATGTTGTTTTCAAATATTTCAAATATTGGACATTTGACGAGTCACCCAATGAACTCAGTTTCGTACGTGGCTGTTTCATAGCATGAGGAAGGACAGAGAGATTTTCTAGAAAACGTCTTGAGTCTTTGATATTCATTCGGCAAGGGATCGCAGTTATTCGAGATGCTTGATCTGGTCGGACTACGGCTCACTGGTTATGGATATGCTGCGATTTTGTTAACCATGTTGTGAAGACGACCGGAAGACTTGTTCCATTGGCGATGCGTAGATAAATATTTTCTTGAGTGACAAAATAATTAATGTGAATGTGGATATATGAATTGCTCTGATCTGGTCTGTTCACAAGGTATCTGTTGTTATGGCGTCTCTCACACGCTTTATCTAGGAAAAAGGAAGATTGAGAGATATAACGTCCTGCCGACGTAAGGTCGTTAGAGACGTAGCACTTAGTTGGATATTGTAGGGATAGGGAAGTAGTTATTTTCAAAAGAATTATCACGGCTTTTGCCTGAAGACATTTAGTGAAATCATAAAAACTGAAATACAAGTGTCACTCAATAAAAAAAACCGGAAAAATTTTGTAAACTTTCTGTGGTGACGGTAACAACGACTCCGGAGAGTACCACACCACAGTCGATAAGCCGAGCTGAAAAAACTCGCAAGGCAGCAGCTGCACGGGTTGGCACTTTGAAGTATACCGAGGGCCGCCATGAAGCGCAGCTGCCAACCCATGGGCATCACGTATATGGATAGCGACTGGTCGATGCTTCGTAAAATACCGGAGCACAGAGAACGGCGGAGAGTTCTCTTCAGGATACCAAGTCGTGTACAGTCTGCAGTTTCCGCCGAGTCTGCAAGCTGCAGTGTACGGACGTCGTCCTCAAGACTTGGGTTGCGTAGGCATCGTAGGACTCAAAGTAGGTGTCACTCAGAAGCATCCTGAGAGAATTTTAATATTTTAGAGGAGTTTTAATATTTCAAACGTCTAATTGTGCTGGATATTTCACAAGAAGAAGCACCATTTAAATTGACTACTTCTCCATATATGTTAAATATCATTTTATTACTACTGTTGGGAATCATTCTCATTGAAGATAACCTAAACCGCCCTACTGTTTTCCCAATATCATGTACTACGAGAGTAAAATACGAATTTTTATTTTTTATTTCTCGTGGTACTCCCTCTCAAGTTCAATGCACTTATGCAAGCGCTGGACAAGTTTCTCAAGAATAAAATTTTCGCTCTGCAGCGGAGTGTGCGCTGATCCGAAACTTCCTGGCCGATTAAAACTGTGTGCCGGGCCGTGACTCGAACTCGGGAACTTTGCACTTCGTGGGCAAGTGCTCTACCTACTGAGCTACCCAAGCACGACTCACGCCCCGACCTCACAGCTTTAATTCCGCCAGTACCTCGTCTCCTACCTTCCAAACTTCACAGAAGCTCTCCTGCGAACCTTGCAGGAGAGCTTCTGTGAAGTTTGGACGGTAGGAGACGAGGTACTGGCGAAAATAAAGCTTTGAGGACGGGGCGAATCTTGTAGGAGAGCTTCAGTGAAGTTTGGAAGGTAGGAGACGAGGTACTGGCGGAAATAAAGCTGTGAGGACGGGGCGTGAGCCGTGCTTGGGTAGCTCAGTTGGTAGAGCACTTGCACGCGAAAGGCAAAGGTCCCGAGTTCGAGTCTCGGCCCGGCACACAGTTTTAATCTGCCGGGAGCTTTCTAAGTTTCTCAACTCCACATGTAAAGAATTATTGGGATCGTCCACGTAATAAGACATGCACTGTTGCCTAAGAGCTTTTTTGAGTTAGTTACTAATGTGATAATCTGAAGGTTCCAGGCCGGTGGAACAGGGTGGTGGGAGGTGGCAGGGGGAAGCAGACGAATATTAGGTATCTGATGGTCTCTAATAAAACTCTAGCAGTGTATGGCCTCGTGTTATCATTCAGAAAAAGGACACCGGTTACTTAAAAATTCAAATTTTCGCGCACACGGTGTGCGTACGTCGCACTGTTCAGATATCCGTCTCTCGGTTTTTTAAGTACAACATTTCCGTCCTTATGTTGCCCAAATAATGTCAATATGACTTTACCATCACTCCTTTCAGTTCACACCTTCTTTGATTTTGTACACGAAAAATGTCCCTGCTCCACTGTTGCCCAGTTTCGTAAAAATGCTGCCAATTTTCGTCTTCCGTTACAATATGGTGAAGAAATGCCTTCTCCTTCAACCAAATATTTTCACAAAGTTCCATGCAAGCAGGTTCCTTCCGTTCTTATGTGATGTCGGTTCTTTGCAACCCTCCTCGCACATAGTTTTTTTGGAGGTCAAAACGTCATGAACGAGTTCCAACACTAATGTTCATCTTTGTTGCAACAAAACTCACCATACTAAACCTGTTTTCCGACAACAAGTCATTATCCCTCGCAATGTTCCTGACAGCAGAAGCAGAGCGTCCTTGGTGTGTGGAATTTTCAATTCTTGTTTCATCTCGTTTAAACTTCTCTGCATACTCATACAGTTGTGTTCCACTCATTGGCCATATTGCAACACCACCCGTATGTGGAATTCGATTGATATCAACCCTTAAGCTAACCTAACGAGACTCCGCTGCCCCCCGTTGGCGCAGACCTGCAAGGTTGCTGCCATCATGTCTTACTGATCCCTCGCATAACGTTCACGAGGAATGCGTGCCCACTGCATCACAGTATCTGGTAATAGATCCTGGACGTCAATAAAATATGATAAAGAAGCATAAACTATATCGAGATCTCTTTTTTTATACAACTTTTCCAAATATCTATTGCGTGGACCTTGTATTTATGGCTGAACACGGATTTTAACTGCTGATTTCCTGATGTTAAGGGAAAGGAAACGAGATGAACGCTAGTACCTAGAAGCTCACCGCCAAATATGTACCATATATCTCGTTACTGAAACGACATCTAGCTCTTCGTAAATGGATTGTGTCTCATTGTATCTCGGAATTCATACCAAATGTTAGTACTGCGTAGCAACTGAACCAAACAAAACAAGTGCTTTGCCATCAGTATTAGCAATCTCATTGTGTAATCATGCTTGCGGCACACAAACTGGCTAAACGGGAGTGATACGTCCTGGGCAGCCTATACGGCAATTCAGTCGGCTCTCCCGATTTGTACAGGCAACCAGCGTAATTCCTGTCAACGTTGAAAAATACGAGCCGATACGTTTGGCTCGTCAGCGCGACACAGCCACGCTATCGACACACGCGCAGTATCGGATCTTTGCGTACGGTAACGCGATTATCTCGTATCACAATGTTGTCAGTTATTTGCTGCAAGCTCTTAGGTACCGGGGGTGTTATTTCATGAACAGTGGAGCTCTGAAACGCAACTGAGTATGATGTTGTATTTAACTTATGCATAAACTCACCAGCTACACCATCAGTAGATGCAGCATACATCATAAAAGTTTATTAGTAAGTGACGACCAGTAAACAAACCAGGATTTCTTTTAAAAATATCGTGATGGAGAAGGCAACAATTCAATTACTTGCACATCGATTTGCTGTAGAGCTGTAATTTTCTATCATGTATGAGATAACTGTGTTATGCAGGAAATATTATTAGTCAGCAACAGAAACTCATTTATTGGAGCGTCAGAATGTTGAACCGATTGATTTTTCGAAACTAACTGTAATATAAAGGCGATTTATATAATTTATTATTGTCTAAATTATATTCAATTTAAGAGGCTTCCCCCACGGTTCGTAATAGATCATTTTCCTACCTAGTGGGGAAGAATAGCAGTTGCAATAGCTCAACTACAATTTGTTTATAATGGACCGCTTCCTAGATTGTAGGGTCCTTGTTAGGTGACTACTCATTAACGTATGCTAGCATAGACATAATGCAATTACACAAACCATCAAGTAGATGAAGTGCAGAATTCTTCAAGATGCTGCCTCCATTTCTTTACATATTCTTCCACTTTGTCGTCTGAGTTAATATTTCTAAGTACTCTGATTTATTAAAATCGGACTCACTGAGCTACTTCAACAGATATTAGAATTCCCATTTCTGCCGGTTTTATGCAGCTATTGCCTTTCTTTCCTTCGCTCCAAGGTTCACGGTCATAGAGTACAACGCAAGTTTGTTTAATATCTATTGGTCCACCATGGCCAGACATTGACAAAAGAAGTTTATTTAGGTTGGCAACTGATTTGGGCCTATAATTTAGACCATCTTCAGAGCGTTAGCCCTGCAATGTTATAGAAATTCATATTCGTGTATTTACTCTCCATTAATAGAATGCTTTCAAAATTGAGGAAGATTTTTCTGAGAATATTCGTCTGCAGCGCAGTATGGTGGTGATTCATTGACTGTGTGAAAAGAGGAAAAGAGGAGATTAAAAGCTTCTGTGGTGTGGTGCTATAGAAGGGCTTTGAAAATTAGAAGTACTGATAAGAACTGAGGATGCTCTCCACAGAAGCGGTGGGAAAAGAAATACTGGTGAACACTGATAAGAATTGGGGAAAGGATGTACAAGATGTGTTACGTCATGAAGGAATAGCTCCCATAGCCTTACATTCGGCTTTAGATGGTAAATACTGCTGGGGGGGGGGACATAAATGGCAATAGACAGAAAAAATAGTTGTGGACGTAGGATGAAGGTCCTACTGTGAATGAAGAGTTTTCCACAGGAGAAAAAGTCGTGGTGGACTTTTTCAAACGAAATGTGTGAATAATATCCCCCCTTCCCCCAGCCACCCTTCAGAAAAAATCCTATCTTTGAAAACTTAAGAAGTAAATGGCAAAAGTCAGTGTCCATCACAGCGGTCCGTGCTAGAAGGAAAGTCTGAGCACTATTAGCAGCTGACCGCAGACTTTCCTGCTGAGATGTCCACAAAGTCTAAAGTAAAGTGACACTGTGCTATCGGAAAAGACACATGTGACGATCAAGAAAATAAGTTCAAGAAAATAGGAAAGTGTGAAACAAGGTTCATTCCCCATACGAGATGCTAAAAGCTTATGTGCCACATTGTTAAAATGTTACATCTACTTCAAGATGATATCAGAGCTTTCTGCTTCTCATAGTTCTTCTGTTATCAAAACATGACTAAGATACGTGAAAGCTATTCGTGCATTCTGATCGGTTCTTGTATGTAAGAAAGATTTACCATTTTGTGCGGTAGTGGCTTCAAATTTTGACGAGATTCTGATGCGGAAAGCAACATAGGGTTCCTCTTAATAACTGCAGAAACTTACTTTCGTTTAGCCGTCGTAGAGATTGCTAGATAGCGTCAAAAGAAAACGAGACAGAAGGGAAGAAAGTAGGTAATCTGTTTATTATTTCAAAATTTGTCGTCATACTCTTAATAATTCTATCCGATTGTGAGACAAGACGGTGCCTTGATGGAAAAATGATTAGAATTGTCTATGGATGAATCACCCGAAGAAAATCGATGTTCACGAGTTTTTTCCTCATTGCCCAAACATATGGAAATCGCGTGGGTAGGGATCAAGACTGAATAGAGGATGTGTAACGGCTTCCCAGATAATTTCTGCAGGCGTAGTCGAAACAACTTTTAAGATGTGAGCCCTCTGGGTAGCTGAGAACCCCATACATATTTTCCATAAAGTCTCTACCTCTGCTTCTGTGATTTCCAATTTTTGGAACCCTGAAGAGGCACACACCTGGTTACAATCAAGATCCCTTAAGAAATCACCATGTTTTTCCGTGACGGCCTTGAGCATTCTGTCTCGTGTTAGTGTTCATTTCACTGCTCCATACACATTGTTTGTATAATAGATCTGTTGTGTCTTTCGAATGAAACTAGCTGCAGCATAGAATGAATTCGTTGTTGGTTCTCCATGATTGCCCATACTAAATTCAGTATTTTTCGTTTTCTTACATTACTGCAAAGCTGTGCGCCTTGACATTCAGAAGATTGAGTGTCAAAATTTCAAAACAAACAGCGCGTTCGACGTAGCTGTTTCACTTAAAAAGTTATTACTTAATGAGGGTGAAAATTCATTAGCCAAATTATTCTTTTACGGCCGCCGATAATACATATTACCTGGTCGCATCTCTGTTTCTGCAACTTTCACCATCATCTCCTCTTCTGAGAGGTGTGTCATGTGTAACGGTGACATTTTAATAATACTGAGCCGTCCGCGTCATTACATTGTCATCACACGCATCGCATAAGTCATTTATTTTTTGTGAAGCACTTTCCGTGCACTGAACGGCGCACATGCCTCAGTAGCAGTATACTTGGCGTATTCTCAATGTACGACCAGTATTTTCCTTTCTTTGTTGTTGTAGTGCTCGTCTTCAGCCTGAAATACTATGAAATGCAAAATGAGACATACAATGTCTTGTTGCACCATTGTTAAAATGAGAGGTAGAAGTAGATGTGAAATGCAAATAATGATATTGAAGAATTTGATGAGGGTGGTGATGATGATGTGGCTGATCGAATGCACTTCCAGGCGAGTTGGTAATGGCTGTTATCCATACTGGTAGTCACTCAGGTCGCACTGTGATGGGGGCTCAAATGAGTAGGCGTTGCACGAATCTCTTTGTTGGCACTGAAATAAAGAAATGTGTGACACTGGGAATTCAAGTGGAAAAACGACTGGACATCAACATAAAGACTGGGTCCCAGTGAGTGTGCCCCCTAAAACTATTCCTGTTTATACATAGAGTGGGAGGAAGGGAACAATATAATGGCATCGGAGCACCAGCTGATTTTGTATGGATAGGAATGGAGATGCAATAGTGTTTTCGTTCTCACATTAATAACCGATAGAAGTTTTACGGGGACGTTCAAGAAACTTACGCGATGACTGTATGAAAACGGAAATGGGAACAAAGAAAGGGATACGATGTGGCCGCGCGGAGTGGCGGCGCGGTTTTAGGCGCCATGTCATTGACTCCGCGGCCCCTCCCGCCGGAGGTTCGAGTCCTCCCTCGGGCGTGTGTGTGTGTGTATGTTGTTCTTAGTTTAAGTTAGTTTAATTAGTGAGTAAGTCTTGGGACCGATGACCTCAGCAGTTGGTCCCTTAGAAATTCACACACATTTGAACATTTGATACGATGTGTATGCCATACCTGGACACGTATTAACTGAAGGATATTACGGACAGAGAAGATCGAAGCTACATTATGAAGGAAACATTGAGTGTTTTTATCAAGGAGGGTGGCGTAACAATATAATCCCATTATGCAGTTTGTTATTCTACACATAATTTTTAAAAATTAATTTTATGTACCTAACACTCAGTTATTTTCTTATGCGTATAAGCTGCTTAGCGTTCCTGGACAAGGAAAGAATGAGTATTCCATGTAAGAAGTCAATGAAAAAAATCCTGTTAGAGAAGATACTGAATCGGAGAAATAAAATGAATGGGCACATATTTCATGGGTCCTTGACAACACAGTGCGCATAACGCAAGATAAATTCGGTTGTTCTTACTATTTAAATGTGTGAAGAAATGTTTGCGAACCTTAATTAAGAGCATATTTCATCTTATAGAGCTGATCGATGTATGCCTCTGACTGTGGTCCATTCCATACTAATACCGATTGTGCAACAAATTTTATTTTGTCTGAATATCTGCATAATACAGTCACAACATTTAATAAAAATCAAGAGATAATACAACCACAATAACGCCGTAATCATTAGTGTAAGGAATGGAGAAAAGTGGGTGAGTCGTTGTTCCGCAAGACCTGAGTACAGGACAGTGCTCCTGTCAGACTCCGAACAAAATTTACAGCTCTAATACTTAAGTTAATAGGCAATATTTTCTGCAAATTGTTTAATCAAAGAACTATCGCTAGCCACTGGAAGTAGCTCAGGATATATCCATTGCAAACGAAGTAACAGAAAAAAATATAGAAAAGTATTTATCTATTTTACTCAAAACTTTAGAAAAAGTATTTACATACTGAGTTTTTGTTAGGTATGTAGTATGTGAAGCATAGAATGCAAATATCAGTTTCCCAAAGGAGATTGATAGACTCTAGAAAATCGACTTTGAAGATTTACGACGTTATTTAATGTGCGAAAGTAGGTTAATTTTACGGCGACAAGCAGTGTAGCTCTGTGGCGGAATGATATCCTTGATAAAGGAGAACCCGTTGTCCCATTCCTGGTGGAACCAATTGTTAAACAATGGTGCATACTTTACGAGCATTTTCGATAATCTCAAAATACGTAGAGACGGAAAACGTTAATTTATAATGTTATATTAAAACTTAAACAATCTTGATTTATAATATTTTACAAAAGGATGGTAGAGTCTGCGATGAAAACTGCGTATTTGTGATTGATATCAGACCAGAAATAAGGGAAAAATGAATTTACCTTATAAATGACAATCCTACGGGTTAATTAGCATATGTCTCATGAATTTTATTTTCCAAAGACGAAGCTGTTCGTCCCGAACGGGAAAAAACCAAAAGAAAGTGACCGAAACGAAACTCTATTCAGTGATTGTCAATATCGAGCGCTACTACGGATTTTTTCCATATTTCTTTCTACGCTTCACGGAAATGCTCGTAGAACATGCATCTTGGTTTCAAAACTTGGTTTCACCAGCAGTCCTAACCCAGGCACCCAACGTGACAAAATTGTATGCTTCTTGCTGAATCATCAATCGTATTCTTGCATATTAAACATGTTCGGAATAATCTTCTGGAAACTTCTTGAGAGTAGCGTCGAATTGCTTTGGATGAGTGATATTTGTGTTCTGAACTTCATGTACCATAAATATAAGAAATTTACAAAAGCCGTATGGTCTTGTTAGGCATGAGTACAGCTGTGTGCTGGCAGATAAACTTGGAACTTCTGTTACAAACAATTAATGGAATGCAAAGTCAGCAGCGACGAGTGAAAATGTTTACCAGACTTGGAATCGAATTCGGGATCTCCTGCTTATTACGCAGTTGCGTTAACTACTTTCTTTTGAATTTTGTTCGTTATCGTTCGTTGTATTTTTTGGTCGTAGTGGACGTCACATGACATTGGTTGTATTTCGTTGTTGGTCACTTCACTCAGTTTTTTGTTACAGAAAGCAGCCAGGTCTCTAACCGAACACGCTCAGCCGCCATGCCGGCCATCATTGCACCATCCGAACACAGCGTATTTTGTAAATGTGTGGACTATCTAGGCACGCTCCAGGCCGACCCATATTAAAGCTCTGTACATAGGAAAGTATGGCCATCCCTTTACCCTGCGTTTGCCGCCGTCCGCAGTTCAGAATTAGCGGAAACGGCGTCACGTGACATTAGCAGCCATTGAGGACCCAAGCGTTACGTGTGAAGCATAGGAAGTGTTGTGTATCGTCGAAGTTTTAGGCTGTTCGTTTTGAGGCGAAAAGGGAGGAGTTCCTTCCGAAGGAAGAAATGCAATAAGAAGGAGAATATTGGTCGGAATGGGAAGGTTTCAGGAGCTCGACTTAGCCATTCAGTTAATATTGTTCATTTCTGGCCTTTTGGTTTCTCAAATCCATTCGAAGACAAACAAAGTCAGTAGAGCTGGTAGGATGATTTAATGTTAATTTAATTACCAAATAGATATCTTAAGAGATAGAACTGCCACTGTTAGCACATAAAACGAAAAATAGTGAGTGGTACCGTACAAAGTTATCATGACTGGTAAAAACTTTGACCTTACGTTTACGTTGCTCACAATAAGAAATTGTACATTGTTCCACACAATATAACGTACAAATTTTTTTGCACTTGTCACATACCTTACCTACGACCTATTATCCCGTAACCATTAATGCTACCAAGAGAATATTATTCCTTATGGGACGTGGCCCCTAGTCTGCAGTATATTAATTCGAATACAGTTGTTACTGTTTCCTACAGCTAACTTTCGATCGTAGACCTACTTTTATTCGAACACATTTTCAAAATATTGTATTCTCTTGTATTTTCGTAATGATTCTCCTAATGTCATGGAACAATTTGCAGACAAAATTTTAAGGGACGGATGTGATAAAAATGTAAAACGTGTGTAATCATATAGGTACGTTTATCAGTTCTATTTACTAATATATGCTTTATTTCGTATAACAAAAGAGACATTGGGCGAATTTCCATATTATCAAGTAGCAGAAACAAGAAGTAAGTCGATATAGAGCTTTAAATTAGCGATGGATTTTTCCTTGCACTTGCGAACTAATATTTGTTCCCTTTTGTCCTGCTGACTATTGGATAAGACCAATTTAACGCTAATTAATGAAACAGGTGTTCAAACTCGATACCGCAACGAGAACTGCGAAATATGCACATTAAGAAAGGGTTGCAGGGAAAAAGCTGTGTATCATGCTCGCCACAACAAATAGTTTTCGACTCATTTAGCTTAAGTCTTTTTTTTTTTTTTTTTTTTTTTTTTTATAAATGTCCGAGATGTTTTGTTGAAAGCCACTGATCAGTTTTAGCAGTGCATTAGATGGTTGAGCGCACTTCTTTAATACACACATCTAAATATGCTGCAGAAGTCAACGTGTCACCAATGGTGCAGTGGGCCTAAAATAGTGGCCACTGGCAAGTTGGCTTTACTTCTCCTATACAGAGCTTTAACCGACATTCACACTTAGCGCCACCTATCCGCATTCTCCATCCATGTCCCCTATGCACGCTTATTTTCAGACTCCCGCTGAAAGTCGAACGTCATGCACCCACACTGAACGTTATGGCTTCATTGCCCATCGAGGTGAATCAGTTATATGAAAGAGTGGTTTCTGTTTTTTCGGACATGTTCGAATATAATACATTAAGGAAAGCCTAGCGCACATGGTATTTATTCGGCCTGATCAAATTAAGGCCTTTCGTCCGTCTGTTACGTCGGATCGGTTTTTTTGTATCATCGATTTCATAGATAAATGTGATAATATAATATCGATTGTAATATAAGGGAAACGTATATTTGAAACAACTTTTTCCAATTATAAAGCCTTTTCGCAATTGGAGTAACGATTAGTAATTAACACCGATTAAGAACAATAATACATAGATACAGTTATGTATAGAGCTCCATACTGCTATTGATTTCCTTCGACGTTTTCTGAAGACTCAAGTGTTTATTGGCGTCCTGTGGGTGACCGTGATGAGAGTTTGTTCAGCGTAAACTCGGTCTTGTCATGAATGAAGAGAAGAGAGAGGGTGAACCCGAGTGCCAGCTCACAGTATGTCGCTCTCGAGTAGCATTCAACGGACAGAACACGATAGTAGTCTGACATGATGGATCACTGCCGGGAGGTTTGGAATTTAATCCTGGGGGTTGGCGAAAAGACAGTTGATCAGGAATTTTAAACCACCACCTCCCTGCCTTCTTTCTGGCCAAAGACGGCAGTGAAGACTTTCCACCACCGGGATTCGAACCGGCTTATCTCCGAGTCAAGCACCGTCGCACAGGCGTTCGTTACAATTATAAGAACAACTACAATAAAGATAATAACGTTGCAATAAAGATCGCCGACATCACCCTAAAACCAAATGTCACGGATGTAAATGACATAACACTACTGCTCTCTTCATTCTGTTGGCCACAAGGGAAAGTAATTGTGATTAACACCTCCAGAATCGTACTCTAAAAACATTGTTTACTTACTGATAAACTGTTATATAGCGTGCTGTCACTACAGCAGTACCCTGTTAAGGCCAGTGAGGCAACAAACAATAATAATAGTCACGGAAGGGGATGAAAATTTGTAACATGGTGAACAATAGTTGGGTGTGGTGTTGTAGCGAGTTCTAGTAATAATTAACTATGGTAGATTAAATAAGTTTGTCACGTATAGAAGTTTGAAAGGCCGGGTGGTAAAAGAAGGTACTTAGTTGTAGTACGGTATACGCAACATTAATAAACAAAATAAAAAACTGTTGATTATGTTAGGTAATAGCTGCGTTTTGAACCCACAGAAGTAATTAACTATTCCTCTTACAGGGAGAGCGCTGTTTTGTAACTGGTAGTGGTTGCTGTTGGTGAACGAGATTTAGTCTGTTTTTTGACGGGCGCGACAGAAATGGTACTACACTGACTGGAACGACTGTTTTCTGTTGTGCTGCTCAGACAAAAGTGTTAAGATGGCAAAATTCAAGTAATTCCAATAAGGATGAAAGGAGTGCCTATTTTTTTTACATAGAAAACAATACGTGTTTGAATTTGCTATCTCCATATCCGTACGTTGGCTGTAGCAAGTACCGTTCGCTGACGCAGTAAACGACTTCCTACGTCACGTTCCGAGAAGGCCCATTTAACCCGTATTCCCAGAACGACGATATTGATCTGTCTTATGTATCAACGCAACGCCTTTGGTGGGTGAGCACAATATCCGCCCAATTTGCACGGGGACTGCTGGCGCCCAGTGAATACCCGAAAGGCCTCCACTTCTCCGGAACTCCTTTCACGCGCCGACAAGACGAAATTGATGAAAGATTAGCAGTTTATAGCGTGAACGGTATATAGGCTTCCTTCCATAGAAGATAATTTATTCGTCACGGAGATGGTGCCCAGGCTAAATACTTGTTTTGAAATAGACTGTTGGTCACCATATCATAACGGTTTGGAGAAATTGACGCTGAAACAAGGATTTACTTCTCCCGATATTACGAACGATTTATGAGAAAGATGCAACAACACACAATGGCTATCTTTACATGAGGTAATTATTGAAAATATGAATGAAAAAGGACGATTAATTAACAAAACTATTACACAATATACCTTTCGGTGTAAGTTCAGTAGTGAGGATATTTTCGAACTTCTGCCTCATGCTGTGCGAAATCGGTGAGTTCTTACAGCGTTGACTGTAATTTGAAACTTATCCACTCCTATTAAGTCCATCCAGTATGCACCAAACAGTTGCCTAATTGTATCACTTTATAAGGCATCTGAAACCTAAAATTTAGTTACGTAGTTCGGTACTATGGTCAATAGAATGTGGCCGCGCGGAGAGGCCACGGGTTTGAGGCGCCATGTAACGGATTGTACGGCCCCTCCCGACGGAGGTTCGAGTCCTCCCTCGATCTTGGGTGTGTGTGTGTGTGTGTGTGTGTGTGTGTGTGTGTGTTGTCCTTAGCATAAGTTAGTTTAAGTAGTGTGTAAGTGTAGGGACCGATAACCTCAACAGTTTGGTTCCTTAGGAATTCAGACACATTTGAACATTTTTTTCAATA
Organism: Schistocerca americana; assembly: GCF_021461395.2. Lineage (NCBI taxonomy): Eukaryota > Metazoa > Arthropoda > Insecta > Orthoptera > Acrididae > Schistocerca > Schistocerca americana. Next base: position 281,869,775 of record NC_060119.1, on the reverse strand, counting down.
GAATGTGGTGAAGCAGAAAAGTAGCGGCAGTTTAGTTGCTTTAATCTGAATTGCTATATACTGGATTTCCAGGTGTAATATTAGAAGCACGCTAAAACATCTAACTTTTCTAGGATGAACGATACAGGGTATAGTTTTCCCTGCTGTAAAACGTATCCTTGGCAGCTGAGGTTAAATGGAAATAAATTACAAGATCCCGCACTACGTAAAGCACAAACTCAAGTCAAAATGTTCGTAACAAAGAGAGTGTCCTACGGTTAATAACCTAGCCACGATGACACTGAAGTTTCTTAAGAAATTTCATTTTCCTCCATTAATGAGCAAAGCTTCAAAGTACGGCTTAAAGCCAACCCACGCAGCTTGGGAAACCAACAATATGCTTTCGTTCTTTTTCTTTCGTTCTTTTTCTTTCGTTCTTTTCGTCTAATAATTTGTAAAAAACTTTCCGTTTTAGAGGGAAGCAATTTGGCCCAGACGTAGCTCAGTACCCACGCAACGCCATGGGGTAATTTACGCACGACGTAATGTTAATGGAAGAAGATGAAAGTTATCAGTTCCAGCTTCCGAGCAGTGAAGTTTTGGTCAATGTGTAAAACTGTTCCCCGAGACTGCAACAGACATCTTTCAAATTGCAACGGTAACTATATCAAAGGCTAGAGGAGTTCCGAATACGGAGAAGCCTTATTCCTCACGTTATGCCGAATGTGCAATTATTTCTGGCTGGCGTCATCGTTCTCGGTTAAAAGTAATCGATCACCTTCCTGTTAGTGGAAAATCAGTGCCCTATATTCATTTAAATTCACTACCTCTATCATAAATGTGAATCGTCTTCATCGCAGTACAGAGGAATTGCGATGAATATATGAGCTACAATATGGAAATGCTGTATACCTGTTCCAAGAGAAGGTAGCTCTATGAAAGAAATCAACATCTGACGCAAAAAGAAAACCTCTCCCAGGTTGGCAACCATGTAGCAACGCTATTTCAACCGGAAATGTTATTTCTGTGTTAAATAGTGCAAATTCAGTTTTATAATATCATCAGTGTGACAAGTCACAGGAAAATCCAAATCTTGAATATGTTCTATGCGGAAGATTGCCGACACAGGCTCGCCGTTTTGTTCATGGCCCAGTCTTCCCGTGCTTCGACAACGGCTCTGCTACGTACACATGCAGAAATGTGGAGCCACAGGCACAGTAGAGGATATCTGGCCATTTAAAAGAATTTTATTCTTATATCTCGTTTCTCAACGACTCACATTTATACGCAATATAAAAATTATATTTCTTGTTTTAACCCTTCTTTTAATAGCTAACATCTGATAATTAATAGCTGTTCTTATCTAAAATTCATGGGTTTTGTGAATTTCATATGTGTATTGGGCTTTGAATTTAATGCGCATTTTGTTTCTCTGCTTATATATGATAAGCTATGAGTAACGTCGTTTAGCGTTGTCTCCAAAAATCTTGGAAAGATCATGAACGATACTCTTAAAAATTTTTGGCGCAACGTTCTAATAAACTTTCAGACGAAAACAGGCAACATTTCCTTTTAATATGTTCTGTTATAAATCTAGTAACGAATCGCAAAATTTTATTAACCAGGTAATTGATTTCGGACCACGACAACCATCTGAGCAAATCCAGCATACTACAAAATGGTTCAAATGGCTCTGAGCACTATGGGACTTAACATCGGTGGTCATCAGTCCCCTAGAACTTAGAACTACTTAAACCTAACTAACCTAAGGACATCACACACATCCATGCCCGAGGCAGGATTCGAACCAGCATACTACAAAATTGGTGTCATTTTATATACGTACGGTAGAGTGACAATAATTTTTTGTACAAATTTCGTCATAAAATCAAAATCTTGGGTGGATGATTAATGTGACTGTATCATCTATATACACAGTGACACAAAGTATGTATTATACTGGATTTACTCAGGTCTGAATATGGTGGTCGTTGGCAAGAATTAATTACCTGGTTCTTAAACTTGGGTGGTTGGTTCAAATGGCTCTGAGCACTATGGGACCTAACAGCTGTGGTCATCAGTCCCCTAGAACTTAGAACTACTTAAACCTAACTAACCTAAGGACGTCACACACATCCATGCCCGAGGCAGGATTCGAACCTGCGACCGTAGCAGTCACGCGGTTCCGGACTGCGCGCCTAGAACCGCGAGACCACCGCGGCCGGCAAAACTTGGGTGGTCTACGATTGGACTTGTAGTAGAAGAAATACTTGCTGGATCGCTGCGAAACCTTATTGCGAATATTTTGCAACTCATGATTAGTTTTTATATATCCATTTGTAAATCCCACCGTCCATTCAAGATCCACTGTTTGAACTGTCACACACTAACTGACTACTATGTCGTACACACTCAAGGAACTCACAAGTACAATGTAAGAAAATACTCATATTGTAACATCATGCTTTGACACTTCTTTGTGACATTTAGCCTGCGTAGTTTCTGAGTCGAATCTTTGCAAAATATGATATCTCGTAAGCGAATTCTACCACAGTTATCACTGACGTTCTAGCTTACCCCAATTTTAGTTTGTTAATGTCAATTGGCATTGTTCCTTTTAAAAGAATGTGTGTTGGTACAAAAAATTTGCTTTCTAAGTTAATCACAATCTATTGGTTGCCTGTTAGTACGAGCCCCTGACTACCAATCCACTTTATGAAAACCACAATCAATAGGATTTCCACTTTCGCAATATATGTGGTGCTAATTAGGTGTTTCCCCCTGTATATTGCTCGAAGTTTTTCTACAGACACAATGGCTGTTAACATTAATAAACAAAAGTTGGGTAAATTAGAACCTCAGTGGTATCTGTCTCAGAATTCTAGTGCGAATCGCTTACGAAATATCGTATTTTAAAACGTTTCCACACCGACACTTGTTTGTTCCATTTAACCTCCGTAGTTGCTACTTACGATGTTGTTATGTTTGCTTACAGTCTGCTTGTGTGTTCTTTGAGTGCACTGCGACTTACTAGTCAGTTACTTTGTGGCATTTCAAACAATGGGTTATGAGTGGTAGAGTGGATTTACCAATTCTTATGGTATATGGTGAGTGTAGGAAGAACGCAGTTGGTTCTTGTACGGTTTATGCGGCAAGATTTCGCAGTAGACGTCAACCATCCCGGCAAGGATTCATCAACCTCTTTAACAAGTTACGTGAAAGTGGTACACCTAGACGACGTAACAGAAGGAAACAGGTGACGACAGACGAGGCGGAAATCAGTGTTGTTGCTGCTGTTGTAGTTGATGCACATGTTAGCTTCCGTGCTGTCGCAAGAGGAAGCGGCGTGAGCCAGGCGAATATCCTGGTCATTCTCCATTGACATAGGTCCCATCCCTATCACATCTCTCTCCAACAAGAACTGCATGGAAACGACTGTGAGAATCGGTCTAAATTTTGTGCATTGGCATCAAGTGATTTACCACCAGTACGAGGCTCCTCCTCATACAGCATTTTGGTCTGAAGACGACCACAGGCGTGGTCGAAACCGGTTACTAGACTAAATAAATTTGTGATCGAGGCTGATTTTTAATAGTAACTATTACTAATAACATTGATCACTTTCTGCTCCCACGATGTATTCAAAAGTAAAACTGAAATCGATTTTTATAAAAAAAAAAATTAGTGCTGTGGATCTTAATTACTGTCTTCTTAGTTGAAAAAGAGTAAATTATTAATTTTGCAACAATGCGTGGCGTCTCCGGAGTGCAATCGAGTGCACTCAAGGTTAAAGTACTTCTTATCAGCCAGACTAAGACACAGCTTTTCCAGATCTGCGTCGTAATGTTGATCTGAAAAATTCTTGACGCTGTTATTGCAGAGCAAGTAAGACGGATGCGATTCTGAAGAACTATGATAGTCTGTGTCGATATGGCAAGTTCGAAATATTGTCGGTTTTCTCAAAAGAGAATCTGTTCACTCAAACAGACCGTGTTATTAAATATGGATCGCACTGTACTACGTAGCACTCCAAATTCCTAATTCTTCTGCTTGCTTGCACTTTCTATCGTAATTACTAGGAGAGCAAAGATGTGCATAAAATTTACTTCAGAAACGAGAAAAATTTTACCTTTTAAGATAACAATTATTACTTCATAAAAACTTTCTACGCAATGCTCAACTATTAGAATATGTATTCAGTTTATTACAAGAGCGTATACTGACAAAATTTAATATTTTCTGATATCTCGCAGCAATGGCGGCTGTCGTTTCTTTTTCTAATAGTAGAAGTACACCTCCCTTGAAAATACGTTCTTCCGTAGTCACGTTTACTATCGGAAAAAAAAAATCATTAATAAAGTCACGGAATACAAAAGTCTGTTAAAAATTACGGAACGCTGATTCAGGCTACTTACAACAGAGAGTTTCCCCGTTGCATCTGCCGTATAATGTTACACCCAAATATTTAAATAGTCTTTCTCCACCAAATAGATCTTGAAAACTTCCATTTTCTGAAGCGCCTAGTGTCACAAACCCTTGAGAAAAAGAATATACACACTTCAGGAAGATCATTTGTCTAGATGAAAAACCTCTGATTACTATAACGTAAATAGAAATAAATGAAAGTTTAATGAAACTGAGCAGTTTTATTTTTACAAATGAACCAGTTAGTTTCACTTCCTTGCGGCAGTGGGGTAATCGAAGTTAATCCCGAACTTGTTGCAATATTGCTCATGTTAGACTGAGTTTGTAAGATGTCTTGATGGGATGACGAACTCGAAGGACGGAAGCACTGGATTACACATTCTCTCGCTCGTCCTCTTCCAACAACTTATGTAAAAGAGACTATGTATTTTTAAAATCCTCATCAGATGAGTGCTAAGGTTTTTCACAGTATGTAAAAGAGAAAGAAGAAAATGCCATTCAGCATCTTGGTCACTTTCATTAGCAGATCTTTTTAATTCTCATCTATTCCATAAAGGCATTGTCGACTTGGTATTCTCCATTTCGTTTTTTGTGTGCTTCATTTGAGATTTTAAGAGCGGGTTTTTCAAGTAACTGCACGGAAGCAGCTTTGTCAGGCATTTCTTCTTCAACGAATTTGTCACTTTCGTTTCGAGCTTTATTGGACTCCTCTATTGCTGTATCTTCAACGCGAAGATTGACGGACGTATTTCCTCCTTTCGAATACGGTGGCAGAAAAGCTAAATGCTCAGTCAAATAACACGTTTTTTTGAATTCTGGCCAGCACCAGACTTTGGTGGTCTCAGCGAACGCACATATCCTGTTCTGATATTCTTCCATCGGTCTCCACAGTTCTTTTCTGAAAAAGATTTTAAATAGTAGACATGTTTTTAATAAAATGTAAACCCACTGTTATTTAAACATACGAAAACACAGTGAGACTTATGCAACCCTCAATTTAGTTAGTACATATGTTACATATGTCATAGTTCTTATTTTTTTATTGTAGTGTCAAACTTGTTGAAAACGAAGAATTTTTGTTACATTTTCAGGTATCTAGCTACTGGAAGCAATTTTCAGGATTTTTCCTTGCAATTTTACAGAGGTAAATCAACTGACGTTTACATTGTTCATTCGACTTATGCTGCTATATGGTCTCACTTAAAACCGCTGTATATGCAACAACCAACGGAGGTTCAAAAATGGTTCAAATGTCTCTGAGCACTATGCGACGTAACTTCTGACGTCATCAGTCGCCTAGAACTTAGAACTAATGAAACCTAACTAACCTAAGGACATCACACACATCCACGCCCGAGGCAGGATTCGAATCTGCGACCGTAGCGGTCGCTCGGTTCCAGACTGCAGCGCCTAGAGCCGCACGGCCATTCCGGCCGGCACCAACGGATGAAACTTTGACGCAAATATCAAAACTTTTTTCGAGTTATGGAATTTACCTAACTGTATTTTTTCTCTGGATGGCAAATATTTCGGCAATCAGTGTTCCCTAAACACTGGGACCACAATTATAATTACAAAGGATTCTTTTCAATAGTTATGATGGCTTTGTCTGACGCAGATGGAATGTTCACCGCTATAGAGGTTGGAGACTACACACAGGTTAGTGACGGTGCTGTGTTCCGCAAATGAACACTCGGAGAATTATTGCACAGTAATAAATTGAGAATACCCGAAGCAGCTCCCTTGGCAGTGCCACAAGTTCCTCCAAAAGGTCGTAACACAACACACACACACGCACACACACAAATGTCATACTAACTAATGTAAATCCACCCGATGATGGAGGTTTAAATCTTTGAAACGTGTCGTTCAAGTAAAATAAAACGGTGACTAGTAACAGAAAACTTGTTGTTTCATTTAATGTTTTAAATGATGCCAGAAGAATATTCAACTTTCGACTATCAAGAGGCAGAAAAAGTGTGGAATGGAGCTTTAGAATGCCAACCACAAAATTTTGTTTATTTGACCGACCAATTTATACCAACAAAAGTAACGCTGTGCAGACTATTGAGGCAACATTCATGCTTCATAATTTTATACGCGGAAGGCCAACCGTATGTTCCACAACAAGTTAATAAGTGTTCTGTGATACCAGCATTACCAGAAAACAGTGCGTTCAGTCAAAGCAACAATTTGAACGAAGCAAATCGCCTACGAAATAAACTTGGTGAATAGTTTCTGAAACCAACTGGTGCAATCCCTACACAATGGAGATGTGTAGATTTACAAGACCCAGCCATCTAGTGCAACAAGTTCGTTATATACCTGTATACAGTTCAAATTAAAATAAAAAATACACGAAAATTCAAAATAAAACAGTTGGACATACTTCATTATAGAGCATCATCTGTTAATTTAAAATAATGATAAAGTATTTAAATGTTTCACGTGAATTAAAATTTAATTTGAAGCAACATTTTTGTAAATAGGAATTCTGTCAAATTAAATTACAGTTACTCTTTGAAATATAGTTGAATTACTTATTTCGTGCGAGGGTTTCAAAATATTTACAGTATGAGTTTATAATATTACAATTTAATTACTTACTTGTCTTTTACGTAACAAATAAATAAATAATGCACTTACCTGCCTGTCTTTTATTTCTGAGGGAATTTCCCTCCACGTGGCGTTCGTTACATGTCTCTTTAGTGTACGCGGCAATGTAATGATTCCAGACGCACTGGTGAGCTTTCACTAAATTAGTGAAACGACGTACAGAATTATCTTGTGTTCTTCCTGTCATCTTAACAGCTCGAAATATCGTACCCCTATAATCGCTGCAGAGACCGGCAAGTGACACTGGAAGAGATGTTACTTACGGTACGTTGCGCAGTCAAGCCGCTGTGAACCTTTTCTATCACCCTTCTTTAGATTTCAAGAATCTGTCCGTGCATGTCGCGTATCATATGTTGCTTACAATGTATCGATTATCTTATATGGCCTTAGTATGAATGGCGCCACAGTTTTTCACTGGCAAATAAACAGAATCTAGCAAAAGTTAAAAATACAGTCGTGCTCCACCAAGTACACCGTTTTACAACATATCACTGGCAAATAAACAGAATGTTACTATTTGAGAATATCCTTCGAGCCGTCGCAGCACTCAGTACACAGACTTATACCACAGTCTGCATTACCCATTATGGTTCAAATGGCTCTGAGCACTATGGGACTTAACACCTGTCGTCATCAGTCCCCTAGAACTCAGAACTACTTAAACCTAACCAACATAAGGACATCACACACATCCATGCCCGAGGCAGGATTCGAAGCTGCGACCGTAACGGCCACGCGGTTCCAGACTGAAGCGCCTCGAACCGCACAGCCACTCCGGCCGGCTACTCATCATGAAGTGATACCATACAGCTAAAGGGATACCATACGAGGGATACAGCTGTGTATTTTAATCAAGATTTTAATGTTCTTGTTTTACATTAAAAAGAAGAAAATAATGTCAAAAACATCGGTTCATTTTCGAATATATTTTTAATAAGTGGAAAAACAAAAACTAAACGTCTCAGTACAAGTATAAATCTGTGATATTCTTAGCAGCCTTTTTTCGTGTTTTCTATTTCTACCCATTAGGGATGTTATGTGATAACATAAGTGTTTTCCACTGTCTGTCTTTGAATTCTGCTTTGTTGGATTATAGTACAAAGTTGATAATTTCGACACATATATAACAGATATTGTGATTGAAGTATGCAAAGCCATTAACGCAGTTGTGAAACCCTTGGAAATACCGAAAGTGACCTAACATCAGCAGCAGTACTGAATAGCTGGAATTTTTTACAAGAAGACTAGTTTCCTTAACTGCTTGGGAGCGATTAAGGGAAAAGACGTGATATCTGTAACGCCCAAACATTCAGGATCTAGATTTCTTAGTGACAAGAAGCATTTCTCTACAGTTTTAATGGCCGTATCTGATCCTAATCTCAACTTCCTCGCAATAGATGCTGCAGTGCAAAGTGTGGAAGGTGGCCCGACTATTTTCAGAGACTGCCCCCTCTAGAAACAATTGTACTCAGGACATCTTGATATTCCCCCTCCTCGGATATTCCCGAACTCATATTCGCAACCACACGCTTTTGTGTTTGTAGTTTTTTAAACTTCATACTAGCGTTCTACGACGGTACTTATCTCGCGACTTGTACGATCGAAAACGCGTTTTTAACTACAGGTAGTCACGGTGCATACGTACTGTCGAAAGCGCTTTTGGAGTGTTGTGCAATATACAGTGTGTGTAACACACTCGCATACGTGTTGGTCCAGGTAAAATTGATGAAATCACAATTTACATGAGTTTTTAAGGGGACAGAATGGTCTGAATTTCGAACGAATGGTGGATAGTAGTTGCTCATTTCAAGACTGTTGGCTCACTATTTAGATGCGATAGATGGTTTTGCGCACTGCCTTATTAGTCCTGTAGCTGTCTCTTTTCAGTTACCTTCGGTTTGTTACATACCTATCACATTTTTCATACCTTTGCGTTCTGTACCTAATAGCTGTAGGTAGGTACGCACAGTGCATTAATTTTTATTTTTGTATGTATTTATGAACAAAAGATTCATGTAGATGTACGTTTACTATTTTCTCTCCGGGTGTTGAGTTCGGAACAAGAGCGTCTTCTTTTTCTTTAAAAAAACTGCAGGAGTTGAAAAACAAAAGATGTTTGTGGTATGTTAAAAGAAAACTGCATGCGTGTCTACACATTTGGAAAACTCAAATAGCTACCTGCCTACGATACGTTTTCACTTTCTCTATGATCACAGCAAAATAGTAAAAACATCGTAGGCAGGTATTAGACATGTTTTCGTTGGTAGAAAAGTCACTAACCAGTAGGTACTAGCTTTTTTGTCTGTTTTCGTTAACAGTAAGGAATCAAAATACTGGGTGTGTACGTGTTGAAAATTTTTGAAATGTGGTTCAGAATATATAAGCACCATCCTATAAAATTCTATGCGATTCCGAAAATTATTACTGACTTCTCTTTGCAGTATGTTACGTGAGATACAAGATAATAAATACCTACCTAAAATACATGATGAAGGGTTAAGCTAAAAGTTACTGTAGTGAAATACATACATAAAGCAAAAGTAAATAAAATACATTGGCAGATATATGAAACATAACTTACCTAAGTCATCCTTGTGTTTCTTGGAGCATTCCTCCCATGGAACCTCATCTTCAGTCAACATCCTCTTGACTACCTTCAAACAGCACTGCTCCTTCATCAAAGAATCTTTATATGATCTCATCCCCTTATCCTACAGCGCAGGGTGGTATTGAATTAATTTATCAGTATCCATACTGTACGGTTTGGCAAAACCAAATGAGCACCTTTTGGATTCCTTCGGACCACATGGCGTATTGTGTCTCGCCGTGCCTTTCTTTGCGTTACCCGCTATACAAGCGGAAGGTCTCAGTGGCGTACTGCGCAGTTTGCCGGGTGCATGCAAACGGAAGTTTTCCTACACCTACCGTAAATACTCGTACGTATGTGTGGGTTTATACGTTCACACCAATGTGTTTGAGTGCTCCAACGCAATAACCCCACGTGATATGGACCAATACGTAACGTATGCCACGTGCCCTACATTGACGTAGATTAAGTCGTCAACACTCCATATGCGGGTTTACACTAAAAGGTACCACTCACTACATTATACCACAATCGACAGTATTACTTCATACTAAATAAAGCACAAGATCTAGCTGAAACGTAACATCTGAATCACAATAGAGGATAAAAATAGACACATATCAGTGGATACAGCATATCTTCAATTTTAGCTCACATTGCAATTGCTCAGTATGGGTGCTATTTGTGACACGGCAACGCCGGTATGTGCATATACTGAAATTAATTGAAGTTACCGATACGAAGTTTCTGGGATTACGCGAAATTAGACGGATTCTTAAATACGCCAATTGGGTTGCCTATCTGCAGGAGTGAACCGATTAGATGGGACGATACAGAGTGGGTCATTAGTGTACATGAGTCCAGAATGAGATTTTCACTCTGCAGCGGAGCGTGCGCTGATATGAAACTTCCTGGCAGATTAAAACTGTGTTCCGGACCGAGACTCGAACTCGGGACCTTTCCCTTTCGCGGGCAAGTGCTCTACCAAGTGAGCTACCCAAGCACGACTCTGCCAGGAAGTTTCATATCAGCGCACACTCCGCTGCAGAGTGAAAATCTCATTCAGGAAACATCCCCCAGGCTGTGGCTAAGCCATGTCTCCGCAATATCCTTTATTTCAGGATTGCTAGTTCTGCAAGGTTCGTAGGAGAGCTTCTGTAAAGTTTGGAAGGTAGGAGACGAGGTACTGGCGGAAGTAAAGCTTTGAGGACGGGACATGAGTCTTGCTTGGGTAGCTCAGTTGGTAGAGCACTTGCCCGCGAAAAGCAAAGGTCCCGAGTTCGAGTCTCGGTCCGGCACACAGTGTTAATCTGCCAGGAAGTTTCAGTCTACATGAGTGTTTCCCAATCTGGCGCTAATGTACCACCTGGGAGGCGGGTTTAAATTTTATGAGCGGCAAATAAAAAGAAAGAAAAAAATTGTTACTCAGTATTTCGGTTACAAAATTAAATTATTTTTAACAGATCATTACTATTACCAGTGTTCCAGAAAACCCTAATATTAATTATATAGGTTATTAAGACAAGTTGAACGGAATAGATAGTGGTTCAAAGGAAGCTATATGACGAAAAACTACAAAAGCAAAGCAAGGACAATGGGATATAGCCGAATTAAATCAGATGAATCTGGGGAATTACTTCAGGAAACGAAGCGCTTAATTTGCCGCGCCGTGTGCCCTCGCGGTTTGAGGCGCCAAGACACGGATATTGCGGCCTCTCCCGCTGGAGGTTTCAGCCCTCCCTCGGCCATGGGTGCCTGTGTTGTTCTTAGTATACGTTAGTTGAAGTAGTGTGTAAGTCTATGGACCGATGACCTCAGCTGTTTGGTCGCTTAGGAATTTACACACGCACACGCACACGCACACGCACACACACACACACACACACACACACACACACACACACACACAAAAGCGCTAAATTTAGTACATAAGTTTTGGTATTTGGTCAGCAAAATAACCGATGATGGCCGAAGTAGAGAAGATATAAAATGTATACTGGTAACAACAAGAAAAGCACTACAGAAGAAGTGAAATATTTTAATATCGAATACAGATATAAGTGTTGGGAAGACTTTTCTTAAGGTATTTATTTGGAGCTTAGACATGTATGGAGGTGAAACACGGACGACAAATAGTTTACATAAGAAGATAATTCAGTTTTTCAGATGTTTTGTTACGGAAGAGTGCTGAAAGCTAGATGGATAGCTCGCGTAATTAAGTAGGAGTTACTGAACAGTAGTGGGGAAAAAAGGAACTTCTAGTCCAAGTTGACAGAAAAAGATATCGGTTGATAGGTCACCAGTATAGTATAGAAGTGTGGGGGTAAAAATCGTAGAGGTGCACAAGGAGAAGAGTGCGGTATGCAGATTCAAAAGGATGAAGTTTGCAGTAGTTATTCGGAGATGATGAGATATGCACAGAATAAAGCAGAGTGGTGAGCTGCATCAAATTAGTTTTCGGAGTCAAAGCCACAACAGCAATAAATAACAATTTACGAGTAACTACATTTTTAAAATACTAGTATTAATTTGTACACTATGTGGTGGAGGTTACAGGTACTGAAACGAATGTATGAACTTCATCATTCCTACATAGTCGTCCCAATCACACTTACTCTGTTCTTTGTACCTTGCATGTATGACAGTAAAACTGAGACATGTACGTCACATGTGTTTTAATATGCAACGATAGTTCCCACAGTAAACTATAAATTGCTTCATTATTAACTTAGGAACAGATAATCATCGTGTTACTCTTCAACCTTTCCAGGCATATATGTTGTAAATAATCTTCAGGGGTTTGCCGCCGGATGACGTTGTGCAAATTCCCCAGTATTTACTCAGAACAACCGTCACAAAATTTCAGTTGGTTGATCCTTGCTGGTGGCTAGGCACGACTGACGGAAACCACTGCTCGACGTGCGGATACATAGCCACCAGCAAGGTTCAACCGCCTGAAGATGTTGGACTGTACCTTCGAGGAAGTATTGTGGAATTTGCACAATGTCATCCGGCGGCATATCCGTGAAGATTATTTGCAGGTAAACGTCCTTATTGATGCGACAACACGACGGTACCCATTTTATGGCTACTACACGGCATTATTAGTGGCACTGGACGGACACTAAACAATGGCAGCCTCAAGTTTCTAGTTTCCTCATAAGTACAGAGTCCAGTAATCGAGTGATGTACAAACGATGTGAATACTTCCAACGTTTCAACTTATTTCATTTTCAGCGAGGTGGTGGGGTCTGGATGAAGCAAGTTCCGCTATATATTTAACTTTAAAGGAGTTTTTTACCCTTGTCTTTGAATTTTTTTCTTCGTTGGTTTATTTAGTGAAATTTTAGAGAGAAATTAATACAAGAGTTAAACTCCTGGCTTTATTTTTTCAAAACATACGCTTTTTGTAAGATAATTAACTTATTTATTTTATTTCATAATTAGCTTGATTGCACGAGACTCATGTTTTGTGAGAAGTGTCTACCCTCACGGTGGACTATTAACTCTCTTTCATGAGAAGGAGTTGTAGACAACATTTGCGATGCACTGAGAATTACTCCCTCGTTCGGTAAAGCATGTTGCCGAAAATAAGTAGTAACAGTTATTTCTTTGACTCCTTAGGTTATGGCTTAATAAAACGCCTATGGACACGAATTATAGTTTTCTTTTCGCCATTATAAAAATAAAAGTTTTCAAACAGAGTTCTTTTACATTCTGAAGTTTAGTTACGTGGTAAAGTTGGTGGTAGGTGTGCGGACACTGACTAATATATGCTTGCACTCAGTTGTTCTGGTCTCAGAAAGGTAGGAAAACCACTGACGTATATGTTCTGACACTAATTCGCACTAATGGAACTATGACACGGATCGAAATTAGGAGAGACGCTCTGTCCACTGATATGTAGCAGTTTTTGTGTATCTTCAGCAATCCAATAACTTCTTATGATTAACCCTGTTCTGTACTGAAATAACACACTGATTGTAGGAAACGCAGAGAAGAAGATGCAGCTGACAAATGAAATGTCGGAGAATGTTAAAACTTGAATAGAACACCTAATTAATTTTTCCTATATTTAATAAGTACTATGTGGCCTATATTTTATGTACGTGAAGCTGTGTAGTTTAAAATATGTATGTACACTTTAATTCGCAACACGCGCTTGAATAAAACTGTAAGATTTAAACACTGCAGTACTGATGATCAAACAATTCGTTTAATGTGAAAGAGATGTACAACTTTATCTTCTACGTGTGAGCGAAACATTCCATGTAAGTTCGTGAACATCACTACAAAGATGTCTGTAATACTCGAAATCAAACTTAATAGCAGCTGCTACGGAAAATTAAAATGTGTCATTACGCTCGTGGTTGCACAGAACACCTACCTCTTTTAGGAACTCACAAAGAAAACACAAAGGCTGCGCAGAAACGGGACCGAAGTCTAAGACAAGAGCCGCGGAAGTGTAGCACAAGAGGAACACTGCAAGGAGTGGGTGCGAGCTCTCAAACAACCATGCTGGTCCCTCAGCACGTCGGAGCTTTAAATCTGAAAGAGTTTCTCCCTTTCATGTTCTCTTCTGACCGACCGGGCTGCGTCGGGCTCTCGGAGGGAAAAAAAGAAGCGTTCCGCCAGCATGTCTCACCGTCAGTACTCCTGGCTCAACCTGACGACAGACTGGCGGTCGGATTTCTGCGTTTGTGCTGAACAGGAGTATCTGCGAGAGAGGTTTAGGACAGTGTGACGTCCCAACGATGAGATGGCGTACCATTGCATTCATTCCGGCTGTCGTAGCCTCTTGTTAATAAAGAATCACCACATCATTCACTGTCTCATATTATATTTGGGATTATTGGGGTCAAACACCTTATCCAACTATCGTAGATTAGGGTTCCCTAAGGCTCTCCAGATGTGTGCCGTAATGATTTCTTTAACAAGTACGTGACTACGGCGTGCAAGTTGATGCTTTGTTCCCTGAATTCCGAAAGGCATTCAATACGCTCCTGTACAAACGTTCAGTGAACAAAATACAAGCTTACCAAGTATTGGCCCCGACTTACGCTAGGATACTTCTGTGCAATGGAACTTCATAAATTAAGGGTCGACCTGCGACAGCAATCGCACGGGCCGCTAGACGCCGCCGCGAGCGCTAAGAGTGCATTGTGGTCGCAGGCGCGCGTGTTGCGTACGGGCCGCGAGGTGCTGCCACGAGCGCAACCGTATACAGGGTGTTACAAAAAGGTACGGCCAAACTTTCAGGAAACATTCCTCACACACAAAGAAAGAAAACATGTTATGTGGACATGTGTCCGGAAACGCTTACTTTCCATGTTAGAGCTCATTTTATTACTTCTCTTCAAATCGCATTAATCATGGAATGGAAACACACAGCAACAGAACGTACCAGCGTGACTTCAAACACTTTGTTACAAGAAATGTTGAAAATGTCCTCCGTTAGCGAGGATACATGCATCCGCCCTCCGTCGCATGGAATCCCTGATGCGCTGATGCAGCCCTGGAGAATGGCGTATTGTATCGCAGCCGTCCACAATACCTGCATGAAGAGTCTCTACATTTGGTACAGGGGTTGCGTAGACAAGAGCTTTAAAATGCCCCCACAACTAAAAGTCAAGAGGGTTGAGGTCAGGAGAGCTGGAGGCCATGGAATTGGTCCGCCTCTGCCAATCCATCGGTCACCGAATCTGTTGTTGAGAAGCGTACGAACACTTCGACTGAAATGTGCAGAAGCTCCATCGTGCATGAAACACAAGTTGTGTCGTACTTGTAAAGGCACATGTTCTAGGAGCACAGGTAGAGTATCCCGTATGAAATCATGATAACGTGCTCCATTGAGCGTAGTTGGAAGAACAAACTAAAATGAGCTCTAACATGGAAATTAAGCGTTCCCGGACACATGTCCAGATAACATCTTTTCTTTATTTGTGTGTGAGGAATGTTTCCTGAAAGTTTGGCAGTACCTTTTTGTAACACCCTGTATAAGTGCCGACGGAGTTCGGCCAGGCTCATTTTGTTGGCATCTTAATTTTGCCTATTCTCTTATTTTCTTAGTTGTTTAGCTCTTATTCGTTTCTGGTTCATGTCATTGTGCTCTCATTCAGCCGTTCTGATTGTTTTGATTTACTCCCAACTGAAAAATGCTCATTTTGGCTTTTGACTTTTGCATATTTCTCATTTTGCTAATAATGTGCTCCTTGGCTTTTTACAGTTGAATTGATTAACGTAGTCTCATGTACTGTTTGTTCACTTCAGCCTGTTCATATTTTGATGTTCTTTAAATACTGTAATAATTATCGGAAGCACTTTTTCGCTTAAACTTGTGTAAAGTATTCTCGATGTAGGATTTGTTCTGTTAGACAGGTGTAATATTTTGAATATAAACTATATACGAAGCTGTGCTTTATAAGGAATTTATTTTTTCAGTCTGTACTACATCAGACGACAATTTTGTGATATGAGGGAGAAATTTGAGAGTCGAACCCATGGAAATAGTCTTAAGTGATCCTCTTTAAAAATAAGAATTTGTGTGACACTGAAAGACGTGACACTGTAGGCACCGAAAATTTATATATATATATATATATATATATATATATATATATATATATATATATAAATTTTCGGTGCCTACAGTGTCACGTCTTTCAGTGTCACACAAATATATATATATGTCACAGCAAGTAGCGGAAAACCTCTGTTCTTAGCGAAACAATATCAACAAATGTAAAGGATATTTCGGGAGAATCCCAGGACGCTGTTAGATGGACGCTGCTGTTAACAGATCACATTAATGATCTAGTGCATAAGGTTAGAAACCCCTGAAACTCTTTGCGGACGATGGTGTTCTCCGTAGGAAAGTTGTACACTCAGAGAGATGCAGTGTAACATTGGAAGACCTGCGGAAGCTCGGTAATTAATGCGAGGAGTGGTAGCTGACTCGTATAAGTGTATCGTATTGAGCATAAATCAGTGAAGAGATCCACTATTGCTGCAGTATTGACGACAGATGAATGGGTAGAATATCTGCCGCAATATACCTAGGAATAATCATTAAGGCCGAGATGAAAGGAAACGACCACATAAAACACGTTGTAGGAGAAGCAGGTACCAGACTAACATTGACTGGGAGAATCTATAGGAAATGTTTTTCCTTCGTGTATTCAATGACAGGTACCAGACTAACATTGACTGGGAGAATCTATAGGAAATGTTTTTCCTTCGTGTATTCAATGACCTTGGAGAACACTCATTGGACTTCAGGTGTATTTCACACTATAGAAAAGAATATTTACATGTGTATATATCTAAATTTATTCATGACCGGTTTCTGTCATCGATAAGTTGAAGTGAAATTTTAATATCTACTGGATGAAAATGTATATTTGTCATAGAAAGCACCATATTTTGACAATATCTTGAAAAACATGTGTAGTGGCATTCACACTACTGGCATGATGTGTGTATGTAGACTGAAGCGACGAAAGAAAATTTGAACCAAAACCTGTATTCGAACCAGGACCCCTCGTTCGCCAGGCACGTCCACAAACCTCTACGTCACCCTGGCACAGTTGCTTTGCACATTTGCATGGGCTACCCTACTACGCCTCCCTCCTAATACCACATACCAATTTAGGCCTAGGACCGCTTGGTATTCTCCCTAAAATCGAACATCATTGTAGAGGCTCTTCAGCTGTATTAGGATAGCACCTCAGCATCAAACGAAACGGAGGGTACAGTCTGAAGCCCAAGCATCAGGCGTGATAGGAAATTTTGATTGAGGTGGGAGGCGTGCAGTTGCGCAAATCCATTGAACAAGGGTGGCATGGTGGTTAGCACATGTGCCTTGTCAACAAGCGATCGTGGTTGAAACCTCAGGCTTGATACAAATTTTCATTCGTTGCTTCTCTTTCCATACGTACATAATAGATGTTTGAGACTTGAAAAGATATCTGGAACCACACAATTTCATTTGATTAAAATATATATTCCTTGGATTCGCCGTTTTGTTCGATACTGAGGTGCTATTCCAATACCCTTCGAGAGCCTCTGCAATACTGTTGGAGTTTAGGGGGAATAAGATGTAGGCTGAGGCATGAATGGGAGTTTCGACTGAGGAGGAAGGGGTGCTAGGGTACTCTGTGCCACGGTGGCTTAGTGGTTAGAACATCTGCCTAGAGAGTAGGAGAGCCGGTTTTGAGTCTTGGCCTTAGTAAAAATTTTCATTCGGCTGTTCAATCTACAGATATACGTCATAGATTTTTGAGACTTGGAAAGGTCTCTGGAAACATAGAGTGTCGTTTGCTTACACTAGTGACAGTTAACAGACGACTGAACTCATAGGTATGTGGATGCCACTTGCCTGTTTTTTTCAAGATGTATCCAAAATATCTTCATTTTGTATTCCACGTTTCATTGTTGGATTTGGCTACGAATGGGTCTTTTATGAGAAATATGCATTTTTGGTCCAGCATATGGTACTTCCAGTTGATTATAGATGAAGTAATGAAACAATAACTTAAGATATATATACAGCTGTAGCTAGATAACTACAAAAACATCTAAAATTTTTGAAAACATTGTCAGCCAGCCTTAAAATTAAAATTTAATGATTGAAAACAGTCTTGATCGCAACTTTTTATTTTTACTGGAATAACGGCAGTTATTTCAGCGTCGAGTCCACCCACCGTTCTGGTGTCTGAAGATGGTTCTTAAATAGAATCTAAACCTGTCCCTCCAATAAAAATAAAAAGTAGCGATCAAGACTGTTTTTCATCATTAAGAAACGAAAATATTTGTTTGACTTCGTGTGGGATTCTTACCAATTGGGATTAACAGCAGAGACAGATGAAGTCGACTGAGGAGCGACATGTTTCATTACGGGATCATTGACGTAGTGCGAGATCGTTAAGGTCATGCCGACACTACAAGAGCGACGTTCTCCATTCCGGGGAAGTTTGCTGTTCGATTTTCGAGACCGTAATATTTATAAATAATTCGGGCAACATATTAATTCTTCTCGCCTCCTTTTTCAAAATACTTAGGAAGAGAAAATAAGAAAAATTAGATGTTACACGGAGCTTTACGGACAGTCATTCTTCCCACGAGCCACTTGTGAATGAAACAGGAAAGAGGATAAAGGATGGTCATACCGTGACTACACCACGTCACACAAATCATAACTTCGCTTGTGGAGTGAGTACTTCATACTAAATGAATCAGATGTCGCCGAGAAATTATACTATCCTAGCATATTTCTCCCATGATTACTGTTGATAATCCATGCATAATGACAGAATTAGGAGGGTAAGTTAAGTGCAAATTTAGGAGTACTGAAAACAAAACACATAAAGAAAAATGCACTTCTTCGCAAACGCTTAGTATCGCATGTCGGTCATTTTTGCCTTGGATGCAACACACTTCATACTTTCCTGAAATGGGACTAACAATAGATCGGAATCAGCCTCATCGGTAGACTGACTACTGCTCGCGCTAGTGGTCCATCTCGCTGCTCCCAGATCGGCGGGGAACCGGGTTCATTACCCGAGAACGTAGAAGATTATGTTCCTTGAAGGACTGGATGTTTGCGCTGTCCCTATCATTTCATTTCATCGTTATCGACTCGAAAAATCGTCGAAGAGGCCTCGAATACAAAAGTTTGCAGCACGCGGCAGAGCTAACGCAGACCAGGTCTCCCAGCAAATAATGACATATTATCATTTCATTTGTAGACTGTGCGAATTTCCTCAGTATCCTGCCAATGAATCGAAGTCTGGAATATGCATACTGACCGCGTGTGTTAGTATTCCATTCCTTACCCATGAAACCTATTACACCCAAGTATTTGTATGAGTGGACTGCTTGTAATTGTGAGTCATTAATATTATAGTTAAGATACTGCCTCTCTTTCGCTTGGCATAATTTTATACTGACGTGCAGTTACTAAACTTTGTCATTATTCGAAGTCTTATAAGCGTCTGACTGAGTATTGCTGTTGCTTCATTCAGACAGTACTTCATTATGGGTAAGTCAATCGTTTCATCTGCGACAATCTTGCGGTTGCCGTTGATATTGTCAACCTGGTTAACAATCTGCTGCATGAACGACGAGGGTTGCAACGCACTTTCATCGGGCACGTCTGAAGTAACTTTTTTGTTTGCCGATGCCTTTGTATCTTACACAATCCCAACTACCAACAAATCATCAATCTAGTGAAATACGTTGTTTGATACCACATATAATTGTTATTTCCTTAACATACACTGTAGTGGTACCAAGTCACGCTTTGAGAAAGACAGAAGCTACGAAGCTAAATGAATCCTTTCAGGTACGGAGTACGTCATTCTATTTGATGTACCTTACTACGTTTCAGGTCTGAGTACGTTCTAGGATTCAAATATTATAATAAGTGTAAGCGTAGAGAGCATTTCTTGATCTGATACGTAACCGCGTAATAAGCTTCTTGTGTCCTTTAATAATGCACTGTAAACATGGTTACATCATAAAGCGTCTTGACCAAGGGAGTAAGTTCAGGTCAGCAATGGGAAGCAAATAGTTCAAGGCAATTAAACACAAAAAGTGGCAAAGTAATTGCAACTAGACTCCTTCAAAGGTGTATAAAAATGTGTGATTCATACACACTGCTTGTACGACGTATGCAATGGAAAATATTTGCTCTCCTGTACTTTTATCCAGAGTACTCTTTATAGAGTACATCATCTTTTCTTCTGAAAACGAATGCAGACTTTGTTCCAATTATATTAATACCTTCAGCTGCTGACGGGCGTTGACATATATCAATTTTGTTGCAGCTAGACGCTAAGTGTAGCTATAAGCTTTCTGCGGGTAACTAATTTTCGCAGATGTATTTTATTTACGTCCCTTATAGCGCCGAGCCAAACTATAAAACGACTTTATTTTTAGGCTTAACTGTTGATTTCGAGATTAGAGGGTATCAACGAATTTGTAAGTTTATCCTGCTCCTTTTAACAAAAGGAACCGCCATACCGTACAAGTTTATGTGACCACTAATTCCGCAAGCGGTGAAGGCGAATGTGCGATGCGAGAGAATAAAGGACCGTTTAGAAAAAACAGAGCAGGTTCGAGTAGGAGGCGCGCACTAATGGTTCCGTAAAAACATAATGGGGATATTCGCTTGACCAGTTGGATCGCGAGGTTGGTAAAACGCCTCAATCTCAAGGTGTGCGGGTTGCTGATGAGCTGCATGTCTGTTGAGGTGGCACAGTCGTTATTGGTAAACCTCTGGAAACTGACGCTCCTCAGTTGTACAAAGCTTACCTAGGGACCTGAGACTCCACGTTGACTTTCATTTTCCTAACTGCTCGTTGGACCGAAAAAGATTTTTTTAAATGTTCTCTCCCTCCTTCCAACGGAAAGGGTGGGCCGCTGGAACATACTAGCATCCCGTCTTTCAAGATGGCTCATGTAGCCAGGCCTCCTGATTCAGGAGTTTAATCTAAACGTACTGTCTCTTGTAACAGAATGGATGCTGGTTATCAGAAGTTGTTTCATTTGTGAAAGGGGAAGAGGGTAATTTTGATATGGTTTCACCCTGTAGTGTAGGAAGGAGTTTAGAGGGAATCTGTAGCTCCTTAAAATGAGTAAAGCGCTTGTGCAATGGGACCCTTTCAGTGAAACTCCAAATTCTCGGCAAGACAATACCCTATAAAAAGCTATATGCATTGGAGAGTGTTCAGTAGACAATGAACTCCACACTGCCTTGAGTTACAGCAAACGTGTTGTCACATGCAGGGATATACCATTCATTTCCAAGGAGAAATTGCAAATGAGTTGGCAGCAGAAGATCTAATCGACATGCACAACATCATGAAGGAAATAAATGGGAATTTTTGTCAAATCTGACTCCTTTATGCTGACATTCAGTAGCACGAAACGTCCTCACCAAATTCAGGCAGGTTTCCTTCGTTTATGTGTGCGGCGTTATGCCCAGAAACAATGCGCTGTTTCGTACGCCAGCGCTTCGGGAAGACTACTCCTAGATGTAAGGGAGAAGCCACTTGTAGCAAATGTGGTAAGGACGACCATGAAGAAGTCACTTCTTCATCTCCTTTCCAGTGTGTTAATTGCTGTGGGGACACATTGTTTGGAATCGACACTGCAGCGTACACCTAGAAGAACAAGAAGTATAAGAACTTAAGACTATGGAACAGACCCAATATAATGAGGCCAAAATTATGTATAAACCCATGCTGCCCCCAAGCTTATAAGAGTGCTGGAGGATAGGCCAGGCTTAGAAAGAATTGTTAATAAAAGAAATTAGGCATGTAGCGCAGTTTCAGAATTAATTAGCGTTGAAGTTAACCAATCAGGCCGTTGTGCGCTTTAATTCAAGTGGTCCGCCAAGTACAGTAGGCGTCAGTTGTTCTCATAGCGTAGATGACAGCACACGACACTGCTCAACAACTGGCTCGTACTGGATCCTTAATAACGTGACATGTTCAATTTTTGTATAGCTCTCTTGTTCGGTTTTAGGAAACCAAACTAAGTACAGATTTAGTTCAAAAATGGCTCCAGGCACTATGGGACTCAACATCTGAGGTCATCATTGCCATAGACTTAGAACTACTTAAACCTAATCAACCGAAGGTCATCACACACATCCATGCCCGAGGCAGGATTTGAACCTGCGACCGTAGCAGCAGCGCGGTTGTGTACTGAAACACGTAGAACCGCTCGATCGCAGCGGCCGGCTTACGGATTTGGTGACCGGCGGACCTTTTAAACTTGCGCGAGCAGCGGCCTTATTGACTAACGATAATGCTAATTAACTCGGAAACGGCGCAACAGATCGAATTTTATTCGTTACTGTTTATTTTGCAGTACAACCTTCCCTGCAACACCTTTGCAAACTTTTAGTTCGTTTATGACAAGACCGCATATTTTGACTGTGTATAATCTATTTCGATTTGACTTCGTTCCATACAATACGAGTACGTAAAACTTAATACCAGACCAGCTGCAAGCACTGAAGGTCCACATTCAACGAAACTTATATTCAGAAGCCACAAGACATAAGTAAACACTGTAAAACGCAGACAATTAAATCGAATCACTGATACCATTTAAAAGCCAATAAGGTACGATTATATACAAAAAAAAGCCGTTGTAATACTGATGCAAATGAATTACACTTAACTTACATTGCCTGATAATCCATGATTCATTGTCATTTTATTATATTAAGAGGTATTAAAATCTTAACTTTGAGGTCTGTTTCTTTCCCCAGGCGATCACGATATGTATTAGTCCATATTTAGCACAAATATATTTTTCAACAAACAGCATACAGCTTCAGTTACTAAATCCAGTTTATTTTGTGATAACACACTAATAATGCTGTGAGTAAATGAGAAACAGAGCTCATTTACAAAATGCTTCAATTTATCATATGCCAGTGCCCCGATCAGTTCTTTCAAATAAAGAATCACTTTCATTTCATCAGGTTTAGCAAGGCGTGTGTTACCACCAATATTTTATTCCACAGAAAAAGCAGTTAGAATGTTTTAAAAATACATTCAGTGTAATTTCATTGCTTTACGTGAAATCACACTCTTAACTTTGGCTCTTTCCTCATCCGATTTTTTAGTCATTTACAGAAAAATCTGCTAATGTGAGAGTACGTTTGTTTATCAGATAATCAATGACGACACAACAGGTTCGTCGCAACTCAGCAGTAACTACTACTCGCAAAAAATCTCACACTAAAGGTCAACTACTTGATGTTAAATGGGGCAATGTTCGGTTTCTACAGCTGCATATTGGTTTATCATAAGAGGCGACAATAAATCTCTCTCCTTTTCCCTCCCTCTTATCTCCCTCCTCTCTCCCTCACATTTTCTCATTTTCCCTCCAACCTCCAGTCTCTCTCTCTCTCCCTCTCTCTCCCTCTCTCCCTCTCTCTCCCGCTTATCTTTCTCAGAATTTAAAGTCTGCAGCGCTTATATCTTACATAGGAAATGATACCTAGTATGAAAGAGCTCTGCTGTTCGTATCGTGAATGACCTATACACCGTCACACAGTTCATTCCCTTGATTTCCTCATTACTACTAGAGGTGAGAACACTTAGGTTTCGCAATTGTCATAGAATAGTAATAGTTGGATTGTCATTCAAAGCATAGCGAAAATACAGCGAAAGTCTCACAAGCAACACCCCTAGCTGTCAAAGCTTCGAGAACGGTGCCTTCCTGACATCTATAGAAATTTGAGAGCATTTTGTATAACGAAGCCCATTGTATCATGGACATGATCGTTTAGCTTAATGTGAAGTGCGTAAGTTTTCGAACTGGCAGCTGAGCCACATTCTGATCGAATAAGTGCAGTGGATTAATGATCGTTGATCAAGTACTCTGGCCAAACAGTGTGCGTTCTTAGGCGGTTTTCTAAGCACGATGAAAAAAATTCTTGACTGGTATCAAATCTTCGTCCCACAAAATACGATACAGAAACGTTTTACATACGAGAACACAAAGGACAAAATTTACACCGTTAACAAAGTATGTCGCATAAGACTTCCTGTGGTTCTTCTTTTTCTTTTTGACACCACTGTTGCGACAGTCATTAAAAGCAGTGGAGCCTTTACAACGGGATTCACTCTAGGAAGGAAAGACGTGTTCGTTCATTCCTGAAAAGACACAATTAAAGATACATGTGTGGTGGCCCACCTGTCAGAGTAGAATTTTTTACTATGTTTGTCAGGTGGAGAGGCTGGTACATGCCTCATATGAATCAAATGACTATGTGGATGAAATGTAAACGGAGAACTGCATGACCCCATTAATTAGGATCAGGCAATTCCACTAGCTGAATAAACAATCAACAAACAGCCAGGAATAGGGCTTAAACCAATTCCGAGGTTCCCAAAGAAGACATCATTTCTTATCCTAATTGATAGAAGCTGCTTGGTGTTCCAATAATCGATTTATGTGTCTGACAAGGCTTGCATAATTCCTACGGTTGGTATTTGCTACAAACATAATGAGTAGACGATTTAAGAGAATTATAATGTGATGCCCTATAGTCGGCGAGCTATACGACACAGCGTCTCTGACGCAGCTATGAAGTTGGGATTTTCCCATACGACCACCTCACATGTGTACCGTGAACATCAGGAATCCGGTAAAACATCAACATCGCTGCGGCCGGAAAAAGATCTCCCAAGAATGGGACCAATGATGACTGAAGAGAATCGTTCAACGCGGCAGAAGAAATGGAACCTTTCCGCAAACTGCTGCAGGTTTCAGTGCTGGGCCTTCAACGTCAGAGTGCGAACCGTTCAACGAAACATCATCGATATGAGCTTTCGGAGCCGATGGCCCACTCGTGTACCCTCGATGACTGCACGACACAAAGCATTACGCATCACCTGTGCCCGTCAACACCGACATTAATCTGTTGATGACTGGAAACATGTTGCCTTGTCGGACGAGTCTTGTTTCAAGTTGTATCAAGCGGATGGACTTGTACGGTTATGGAGACAATATTAATCCTGGGACCTTGCATGTCAGCAGGGGACTGTTACAGCTGGTAGGTGCTCTTTAATGGTGTGAAGCGTGTTCAGTCGGAGTTATATGGGGCCCCTGTTACGTCTAGATACGACTCTGACAGGTGACATGTACGTAATCATCCCGTATGATCACCCACATCCATTATTGTACATTGTGCATTCCGACGAACTTGAGCAATTTCAACAGGACAATGTGACACCCCACACGTCCAGAATTCCTACAGGGTGGCACCAGGAACAATCTTTTGAGTTTAAACACTTCCGCTTGCCACCAAACTCCCCAGACATGAACATTATTGAGCGTATCTGGGATGCATTGCTACGTGCTGTTCAGAAAAGAACTCCAACCCCTCGTGCTCTCACGGATTTATGGAGACCCTTGCAAGATTCATGGTGCCACTTCCCTCCAGCACTACTTCAGACATTAGTCGAATCCATGCTACATCATGTTGCGACATCTCTTCTTCTTCTGGGAGGCCCTTCAAGATTTTAGGCAGGAGTATTAGTTTCTTTGGCTCTTCAGTGTATATAGAGCAGCAAGAAAATTCAGAGTATAGACAGATGAATATTACTTATTACATTAAGTAAAAGGCAATGTTTTATCTGACAGCAGCAGACATGGTAACTTTTTATCTACCTAAGGGTATAGAAGTAGAGTTTTAAGACTGAAAACTGACTAACACTACAAAAAGAAAGGCAATGTTTTATCTGACAGCAGCAGACATGGTAACTTTTTATCTACCTAAGGGTATAGAAGTAGAGTTTTAAGACTGAAAACTGACTAACACTACAAAAGGAAACAGTACCTACATGTCAGGTATAAAATAAACAGAAAGCGAGAAAGCTCTAGTCACTAAACTTTTAAAGTAGAATGCGTAGAAAGCAAGCCACTACGGGCTGCTCACATATGTCGATCTGCAGGTAGCCTTCTTCCAGATAAATATAACTGTAATTTTGCATTTTCAACGAATAATAATTTTAAAATAAACTTTATTCATAATTTAAAATCGACTCGTTCAACCTTGGGTGTCTATAATATTTTCTGCGACACCTGCTCTTCTTACTACATAGGACAAACCGGACGTGGCTTTACAACCAGATAAAAAGAATATCTTTTAGGAATAAATGGCGGTACCACAGAAAATTGATATTTTGCCGACCACCTTTTGATTACAGGCCACGCGCCTAAAGTTGTTCACGATATCAACATTTTGGACACCGAGAAGAAAGGGCGTAGATTATTCTCTATGAATTGGAAATTTTTAAACATCTTTCTCGAATTGGTAACTTCATTCTTAAACGGTATAAAGCCGTTGCTTGATATATGAATACGGGTTCCCTCGTGCTATTACCGAAACGTTTTTCTATCTAAGTTTACTCACAGCTTTTCGTTTCTCAAATGGTTTATATTGGCGGCATTTCCTGTTACATTGTTTTTCTACAGACCATGTCATTCAGCCCTCTCTGTAGTTCTATAACGACGTTTTCATCCTGTAAATTGTACTCCTAAGTTCTTATGAAGAGAAAACGTTCTCTTCTCTTCTGCTGTGAAACAAAATATCGTTTTTTACTTCATGTACTAAATAATGTTCATCAGCGTCTGTTTGTATTTTGAACATTAAGTAGCCAGTTTGTATTTGCGGCTCGTAGATGGCACTCTTGGTGCAATGTTCACCTGCCCACAGTTGCTAACGCGGGCGCCTCAGTCTGTTGCTACCTGTCCCTTGACTTGTGTGAGCAGACCATAGTGGCCTGCCTTCCATGTATTCTTTTAAAAGAAGATTTCTGACTAAAGCTTTATCGGTGCTCGATCGTGTTGAAAGATGCAATAGCCGTCCTCGAATTTCTCTTCAACAGTGGGAAGCAAGAAGGTGCTTAAAACATCAATGTAGGCCTCTGCTGTGATAGTGCCACACAAAACAACAAGGGAGCAAGCTCCCTCAATGATAAACGCGACCACACCATAACACCACCGCTCCGTATTTCACTGTTGGCACTACAAACGGTGGAAGATGACGTTCACCGAACATTCGCCATACCCACAACCTGCCATCGGATCGTCACACTCTGTACCCTGATCCGTCAATCCACACAACGTTTTCCCCTGTTCAGACGTCCAATGTTTACGCTCCTTACACCAAGCGAGGCGTTGTCTGGCATTTATCTGCGTGATGTGTGGCTTATAAGCAGCCGCACGACCATGAAATGCAAGTTTTCTCACCTCCCACCTAAGTGTCATAGTACTTGCAGTGGATCATGATGCAGTTGGGAATTCCTGTGTGATTGTCTGGACAGATGTCTATCTATTACACATTACGACCCTCTCAACTGTCGGAGGTCCCTGTCCGTCAACAAACGAGGTCGGTCTAAACGTTTTTGTACTGTGCGTGTCCATTCTCGCTTCCACTTTACTATCACATCGGAAACAGTGGACCTAGGGAAGTTTAGTATTGTGGAAATCTCGCGTACAGACGTATGCCACATGTAACACCTAATCACCTGACCACTTTCGAAGTCTATATACTTATATGGATATCGTTTCTGTTCTTTCGGACATGTCCGAACGAACAGACACCTTTAATGACCTGCAGCTGTCTAGAACGAAATTAGAATTATATATTAATACCTTCAGCTGCTGACGGGCGGTGATATATACCAACGGGGACCGGTGAAAATGTATGCCCCGACCGGGACTCGAACCCAGAATCTTCTGCTTACATGGCAGACGCTCTGTCCATCTGAGCCACCGAGGGCACAGAGGATAGTGCGACTGCAGGGACTATCTCGCGCATGACTCCCGCGAGACTCACATTCTCACCTTATATGTCCACACTCTACATTCGTAGTGTCCCTACAAATCACACTCATTACACGAGGAAGACATTCTTACCAAGTCCCGTAAGAGTTCGGGTAATATATGTGCATCCGCACAGAATAAGAAGGTCATGGCCGATATTGCCAGAACTATGTACTCACATGGATATGGTGTGTGTTCTTTCAGACATGTAGTTTGTGGACCTATAAAGTGAGAATGTGGGTCTCGCGGGAGTCGTGCTCGAGATAGTCCCTGCAGTCGCACTATCCTCTGTGCCCTCTTTGGCTCAGATGGATAGAGCATCTGCCATATAAGCAGGAGATCCCGGGTTAGAGTCCCGGTCGGGGCACACAGTTTCACCTGTCCTCGTTGATATATATCAACGCCCGTCGGCAGCTGAAGGTATTAATATATAATTCTAATTTCTTTCTAGACGGCTGCAGGTCATCAGTGGTGTCTGTTCTTTCGGACATATCCATATAAGTACATAGTTCTGTCAATACCGGCCATGACCTTCTTCTTCTGTGCGGGTGCGCACGTATTACCCGAACTCTTATGGGACTTGGTAAGAATGTTTTGCACGAGTAATGAGTGTGTTAAGTAGGGACACTAATAATGTGGACATATAAAGTGAGAATGTGGGTCTCGCGGGAGGCGTGCGCGTGATAGTCCCTGCAGTCACTTTCTAAGTCAGTGAGTTCCGTGGAGCGCTCCATTCTGCTCTCTCACAATGTCTAAAGGCTACTGAGGTCGCTGATATGGAATACCTGGGAGAAGGTGACAACGCACTGCACCTAATATGAAAGACGTATGTTTTTGGAGGTGTTCGTATACTTTTGACCGTATAGTGTAGTGGCCGCCGACATCAGAACTGCCAGACGAGACTATGACGCTGCTGATAAATGGTGAGATCTGCAGTGGGGTACGTCGTGCATAGATCGCAATGTACTCAATAAACGATAGTGCGTTAATGAGTAAGATGTGGACGCCCTTCTGTCAAGCATAATTTCGCGAACTCACAATTTGGCATTCACTGTCGTCAGATCGCAGAAACGGATCAATGTACTAGTAATGTAGTAACCTATCTACCAGTTTCTTGTCTTGAATCTTCGTCGCCCTGAATTAATTGTAACAGCTTCCCGCTCTTGTGACAATTTGTCAGTGAATAGGATGTTATTAACGATTTTCGTGTTATACCTCAGTGCATCTACTGTACACGTTTCTTTTGAGTATTTATAATACACATTGGAACTTATGGTAACTTTCACATTCCTTACATGCCTATATCACCTGGTTATAAACTAAATTACAGTGTCACTATTCCCCCACCCTTTGGCAGTCTATAGAGCCATATTTTAGCATTAATTAAAATTTTTTGCTTCAAAATGATTTTTACAGTCTTCTTAGGGCATCAACATAATAATTTGTTATGTTCTGTGGGATAACGATTAAAAAAAATTTACATTTACCGTGGTAAGACCGAATTAACAGAACTTGCATGAATAGAGACTACTTCTGATACATTGCGGTTCCCAAGTGTTTAGTAATTTCCGTTTCTTATTTCATGTCGTCAAGTGTTCCATTAGGAAATCACTGTCTGTTCCGTAAATCGCTTTGACCTGTTCAGTGTCACAAGTGACATATAATGATAATGTGGAAGATATCGGACATGTAACCGAGAGAAACGTGAGATGCTTGGAAGAATCCTACAGGCGTCGCAGCGTTCTAAGAAGCGATCACTCTTGATGGCAAGTAGGATTGTTTCGTGATGATGTTACAAACTTTCAGAGATGTTAGAAGAGGGTAAATGCATCCGTTTGAAGAAAGGGATACCAAGTATAGTAACTACCGGTCGCAAGTAATAAGCGAAAATCTTCCTGAGACGTCTGGCAGTGGAATAAATACATGCACAGGTAATGCTGTTGCTAAGATTTTAGGGTCAGAAACTTTCATGAAACAAAACAATATGGCCTCTAAAGTATATATCTCAAGATCTGAGGCACTTCTTCAGTAGAAAAGGTGTGTTTCAAAGTAGCAAAGATAGTCTAGTTGTCATAGCTCTTAAGGAATGCGTTTTCGAGGCCATGTTTAGCAGACGTTTTTCCGTTGGTTTTTTTTTATTTTTTATCCATACTACCATCTATGAAAGTTAAGTACCAACAGATTTAGAAACAACAGTAACAGTTCATGTATTCCAGTGTCAGAGGTATTAGAATGATTTTCGCTTATAACTTGCGACTTGGTCATTTCTGCACCAGAGTCCCTTATGTCAGATTGATACATTAACCCTTCATCGTCATTCCCAAAAGTTTGTAACAATATCACGGAATCACCATGTCTCCTCAGCAGAGTTACGTGGAAAACTAAGTATTGATCGTATGCTGCAGGTAGCCTACAAACGTTATGCCATCAAAGGTAACCGTGGATATGAGGTGTGACCACAATTAGCCTGTATGACGTCTTGAACTCTGCAGGGGACGCTTTCAGTGAGATAGCAAAGATCTATGGAGGAACGGTCAGAATATACTACAGTTGTTATGGTGTTCATCCCAGAGACCGGTTTGATGCAGCTCTCCATGCTATTCCATCCGATGCAAGTTTCTTCATCTCCGAGTAACCACTGCGACATACATCCTTCTGATACAGCTTAGTGTATTCACCTCTTGGTCTCCCCAGTTTTTACCCTCCATGCTTCCCTCCAATACTAAATTGGTGACCACTTGGTACCTCAGAACGTGTCCTACCAACTTCTTCTAGTCAAGTTGTGCCTCATATTTCTCTTCTCCCGAGTCCTGTTCAGCACCTCCTCATTAGCTACGTGATCTACCCATCTAATCTCCAGCATTCTTCTGTAGCACCAGATTTCGAAATCTTGTATTTTCTTCTTGTCTACACTATGTATTGTCCATTTTTCTCTTCCATGCATGGCCAAACTCCATACAAATACTCTCAGAAAAGACTTCCTGACACTTTATACTCGATGTTAACAAATGTTTAGAACAAAATGCCGTAAAATGAGTTTATATCCACCCGCATTCAGCGTTTTCTAAAGCGCAATTTGGATCCCTCATCTTAACTACGACAAACATCCCTTACCCAACACTACCCAGTTTCTACTCTACAGTTGATACTACAAACAGGGGCTGGACAAAAACATGAGAAGATCGTGGGAAGTGCACAGTAGAACATAAATGCCGATTCTAGCCAAGGCTACAGGTTGCGCTGTTGTATTTATCCGCTAGCGGCTCCGGTCGAACAACACGTTGCGTGGGCCAGTCTTGGTGAGAACAGCGCACTGTATCGAAGGTTTATACTGCAAATGGTAAAATCGGGAAAACATTAACTGCTAAACCATAACGCCGCCAAAGGTGTGTGTAGAGTGATCCTGGCGGGTGGTTGTTTAAGAGGATTTCGTCAAAATATGAGAGAACGACACCTCCAACAGTCACTGCTGAACTGAAATTCACACTAACGAACCCTGCCATCACAAGGAGAACACGAAATGAGCTCCGTAAGCAAGGAATTGCAGGCAATCTCGAATTCCAAAATCGCTCATCAGTCATGTAAATGTAACAGTAAAACCTTGAGCCGGACCCACATAACCTGGATTATGGAGCAATGGAAGAAAGCAATTTGGTTTGATGAGTCTTTTTTCGTACTGTTTATAGCTTCCAGATGTGTTTACGTCCAAAGGGTGACACACGGCGGGGGTTCGGTGACGGGCAGTCATGTTGTGGCTTTCTATGGGCTGCATGATTTCTCCGCAAGCCCGCATTTCTGTCAAGATTAATACGATAATTAGGATTGATGGAGTCCGCCCCTTGTTAGAAGGTTTGTTCCAGAATGGAGATGATGTGTTCCAAGACGACAGTGCTCCTGTTCTCAAAGCTCACATTGTCCAGCGCTGGCATTGTGAGCGCAGTGATGAACAAGCGCATCTCCCCTGACCACCACTGTCACTAGATGTCAGTATTATTGAGCCTTCATTGTCTATTTTGGGAAGAAGGCTGCTTAGTCGCTATCCACCTCCATACTTATCGGGAGTGCTACTGTTTTGCATGAAGAGTGGTATACGGTTCCCTTGAAATCCATACAGGACTTGCATTGATACATGCGAGACGAGCTGAAGCCTTTTTGATTGCCAACGTGTCTCCTGTACAGTATTAGGTACGGTAATGTTGTGGTTTTGGTGTTTACATATTTTTCTGCAACACCTATACAAAAGCAGATAAAATCCTTTGGGTATTTGCCAAACCCAATCCCGTCCACTGGATTCCCTCAGAGCATAGCATGATTATTACCAGTCATTCACTGTCGCTCTGTACATCACCCCATTGATCTGTTACCAATGTCTATAGATATATGTGGCCTATGAGGAACTACCAGACCATTGTACCCCATTCTTTGTAACTCCACAAACACAGTCACTGTGCGAGCTAAGAATTCGCGAGGGTCATCCACCACTGTTTTCAAGCGACTTTTTACAACAACCTCTGCAGTGCTCGACCGTCATTGTCAATCAGAATACAAAGTGTGCCTGGTCTCGGTTTACTTATGGTTGTCCCTTTGTGGTTTCGTCTCATCAGTAACGTCATCAACAGTCGACTTGGCCAGCTGTAGGACGGTTTACATATCGCTGATGGATTTCTTTCTCAGGTGACACCAAATCAGTGGTGAACATTCGATGTCAATGAGCTCACCTGTTAGACACATTCTGATCTTATTCCTTCTCTACTGACAGCAAAATTGTTCCGTCCTCCTTTTACCCTTGCAGGTCCACCTCTCGTGACGTCTAGTGATCAGTTCCACATTACACAGAGGTGACTGGATTCAGCTGATCACACAATATATGTCTGCTGGGACGATAGTCAGGAGACCTTGTATATAACCCTACACAAACCATAAGGTCTGAAATACTATGCCAGTCGCAACCACTAATATCAGAACAATAATCACCATGGTTGATGACGCTGTCACGGTCGCACTGCGGCATCTATTGGTAGATGTTTTTACTCGTTACACGTAGGAAACCACGATATTCTGACACATCACATTAACCGACATTAAAATGCAATTTCTGAACTAGAGAACCGCTGGGGAATCTTTTCTTGTACACAGGACTGGCGAGCCAGTCCGGCTTCGCATGCGTAGCATTTAGTATCTACAGCCGGATGTTTTGATTGGCGCAGGGTATTTCGTGTGCGGGCCGCGAATAAAATTCAGAGAAACGCGTTACGTAAGTGATTATCATCACTCCCCTACAAATTTCGCACGGTAGCAAAGCTTCTTGGAGGCAGTACTGGTATGTGTTCCACACATAACACAGGCCAACGATGAAATTTTTTTGAAGAAATTACCTTATTCCTATGTTTTTGCGGGTGGTAAATCCAAATCTGATACTTACGAAACTTTATCACCCGCCATTTCTTCACACATTACAGTTCAATTTATTAAATTAAGCGATTTTTTAAAGAATTGTACAGCTTTTTTATAGTTAAAATAATTTAAAAAGGAGATGTAATGAATGTAGATGACGTTGGTAGCACTGAGGAGAAACATTTGCTGGCAAAATAGGTCGATTCTATTTTTGTGTTAACAGATGGTGTTTTGTTTACTGTCAACCTAACCTAACTTTCCCGTTTCCTGTACATGTGCTCAGTACAATGTCTAATCATGGTCGTAAAAACTCTGCTGTAGTTTCTGTTATGTTTGTGGTGATTTTGTAATTTAACAACACCAACGAAACACTACAGACTGTGTGAAAAATGTTTATCTGTCATACAATGTATCTAAACTTGGTGATCAAGATAAATCTTGAGGGCCGCATAAGGTATTTTATGTGTGTGTTGAAGATCTTAGAACATGGTACAAAAAGGAGAAAAAGGCCATTAGATTTGCTGTTCCTATGATATGGAGGGAGCCAAGAAATCATTCCGATGATTGCTACTTTTGCAGTGTTGATATTACTGGTCATAATTCGAAAAACAGGAAGGTAATAAACCACCCTAACCTTCCGTGCGCCATCCGACCAGTAGGGCATGGTGTAGATTTGTCAGTTCCTGAACTACCAGATGATTTAAATTCTATTCCAACACAAGTATTTTCTGATGTACAATGAGATTTAGATGAACCAGATGATGATGAATTCCATTGTAGTAGTGCCCAGATTGTTTACTCAGACCGAGCTTAAAGATTTGATTAGGGATCTATGCTTAACGAAAGAAAATGCTGAATTGCTTGGCTCTAGATTACAAGAAAAGAACTTATTGGCAGTTGGAACCAGCATATACATGTGCAGAAAGTGAGAGCAGCAATTTTCCAAATTTTTTCAGCAAGGAGGTGATTTAGTGTACTGCTCAGACATTTCCAGTCTGATGAATGGGTTTGGTATTCAATACAAAAAGGAAGACCGGAGGCTGTTTATTGATTAAAAAAATTGGTTCATATGGTTCTAAGCACTTTGGGATTTAACATCTGAGGTCATCAGTCCTCGGACTTAGAGTTACTTAAACCTAACTAACCTAAGGACTTC
Source organism: Schistocerca americana (assembly GCF_021461395.2). Classification (NCBI taxonomy): domain Eukaryota; kingdom Metazoa; phylum Arthropoda; class Insecta; order Orthoptera; family Acrididae; genus Schistocerca; species Schistocerca americana. The sequence goes on along the minus strand of NC_060119.1, from coordinate 281,835,261 downwards.
ACACACATCCATGTCCGAGGTAGGATTCCAACCTGCGACCGCAGTAGCAGTGCGGTTCCGGACTCAAGCGCCTAGAACCGCTTGACCACACTGGCCGGTTGTTTATTGATTTATCCGAAACTAGTGTAAAGGCTGTTTTATTACACATTGGTAACATGTATGCTTCTATACCTGTTGGACTTTCTGAACATATGAAAGAAAGCTATTAAAGCCTAGAAATGGTGCTAAATAAAATAGGCTATTCTTCTCATGGCTGGATGATATGTGGCGAGCTAAAAGTAACATGCGTGCTCTTTAGTCATCAACGTGGCTTTACCAAATTTCCATTTTCTTGTGTGAATGGGACAGTAGGGCTTAGGATCAACACTGGTGCAGAAAGAACTGGTCCGTGAGGGAGTCTTTGAGACCTGGTGAAAAAACCTTGTGGATCCAAAAATCGTACTCCTGCCACCTCTACATATAAAGTTAGGCATAATGAAACAGTTTGTATAAGCTTTGCTTAAAGATCGACCATGTTTTAAGTATCTCTGCCAAAAGATTCCACACCTTTCAGAAGCTAAACTAAAAGAAGGCGTCTTTGTCGGACCTGACATTAGAAAACTGATGTTTGATGTTAACTTTGAATCCACAATGGCCTTAAATTGAACTTAAATAAGAAAGGTCATTGCGAATTCAAACATCAAACACGAAATTTCTAATTGCAGGTTCGACAAAGATGCCTTCTTTTAAATGAGAAAGAAGCATGGGTATCATTTAGGCAAGTCGTTAAAAAGTTCTTAGGACATGAAAAAGACCCAGAATATGTTTCTATTGTAATTATGCCTACAATGTTAAAGAAGTTTAAAACTTTTGGATGTTTAATGAGCTTGAAAGTTCTCTTTCTGAACAGTCACCTTGATTACTCCCCGTACAATATGTTAGTGAGGAGCAAGGAGAGCGTTTTCACCAGGATATTAAAGTGATGAAGAAACGCTACCAAGGGCGCTGGAACACCAACATGATGGCGGACTACTGTTGGTCACTTCACGGAGAAGTTCAGCGAGCGACTCATCATAGCAAAAGTTACACAAGTACTTTCAAAGAAAGAAGAGAATGAAAATATAAACCAGTTCCAGCTGAAAAGTGAAATGTCTAATAACACATATCATTGAGTAGCTTACTGTAAATACAAACCATGCTTATGTTTTAAAAAAGCGTTTCATTAGTGTCCACGTTTACCGTATAGCATAGGATTTTTATGGTATATAGTAAAAAGCATATTGCTCGAAATCTATGAGTGACACAACAAAACTAAGGCTAGATTTGGATTCAATTCATGAAAATCTTTAAAGATCACCTAGCGAAGTAAAAAAAAGTTTTAAAAAAGATTTTCGTTGGCCTGTTTTTCGTTTGGAGTGACATCTAACTGAAATGATGGCTACACATCGTCATGTAAGTAGTGTGTTTACAACCAATGTAAATACTGTAGTCGAATCATAGAATCAAGGAGAGACCACGACGTTGGGCTCACAGATTTTGTTCAAACTTTGTGCACCTTTAGTAGGCCACCACAACAACACACTGTGTAAGCAATAAGGCGCTGTACTCTGGCAGTTCCGAGAAAATCTCAAGAGAAATTTTACACGTCAGTTGTGTAACTGATGTATCTGCGCGCAGGTGTTGGACGTTAGCGTAAATGGCGATCAAACGGACGGTCGGCTTTCGGCGGTGGTCGCGTGCGGACCAGCTTACCGGCTTGGGCGCCGTACAGGGCACCGGATTTCTTTGTTTCCGCGTCGTGGTATTTAGCGTTGTGCAGCGTCTGTTACTATTGCACCTCATGGCGCACTATTACCACCGAGCGACACTTAAAGTAGCATTCCAAGCCGAACATGCACGACCACGCGCTTATGTAATCGAACAATTCATTCGTGAAGAGCTACATATGGACCCGCAGGAAGTGATAGGTGTTCACTTCTCTATCACTGGCAGTATCGTCTATATTAAAATGACGACGGTGGTAATTCGACAACACGCACACGGACTCAGGTTCAAGCATTCTGACAGGCATATTGGGGAGGTAACGATAGATCACGCTGGTTTCGGTCTTTGAACAGTTCTGCTCTTTGATCTCCCTTTCGATGTGCTACAAGACATGGTCATCGAAGCTTTACGACCCTACAGCAATGATTCGGGCCTCATCGCAGAAAAATGGCAGACATTCACGACATACCTCGTGTTGCAGGGTGTCCGCTAAATGAAGATCGAAGTGTCCAAGCAGGTACCATCCTATCTGTTGATAGGTGGCGCGCGAGCCACCGTTATGTATGATGGCTCGCCGCGGATGTGTGCCGGATGCGAACAAGAGCGCCATGTTGGGTCAGTCTCCGTTGACATTTGCTCCACGTGCCGACCAGTGAATCAGCACCCAAAGCGATGGCACTTCTTTACCAGGCAGCTACACCACAGCCTTGCGCAACCCTGATGCGTCACTTCAGGAAGCGCCTGTTCTCTCCCTGACACTCCCCACTGGAGAAAGCGGTGCAACCGCGACATCCCCGGCACCATATCCTCCAACAGTTTGAGACCGCCAAGCCTCCAGAGCTCGATGACCAGCTCGCTCGCTGCAATGAACATTGATGCGAGTGCGGTGACTACCTCTGCTTTTTTTCAGATGGGTGCGACCTCGGACGTTGGACGTCTACTTTCTGACATAGAACAGCACTTCCGAAAACAGTGATCGCCCCGAAAACGGAAGAGGTCAAACACCATCCGACGACACACTTCTTCATGTGGCATCACAGGCAATGGACCGGATACAAGACAGCGATCCCCCTTGGAGCGCCATGAAGACAGCAGTGGCCGCTCCTCATGTCACATCCAAGGAGCAGTCCCACCCGACAACGATGGATCCCATAGAGGGACATTTCATGGATCCCGCTATAGCAGCGTCACCACACTGAGCCGTGAGTTCCTGCGAAGCTCTTGGCAGTATCAGTTTCTCTGTGGAAGTTACGCGCTTCGCCGCGTCCTGGTTCGCTAGCACCCTCTGTTTAGGACGGCCGCCGCTCGCGAGGAGTGAGGAGACTCGGTCGAGTGCAGTGGCGCAGAGTCGGTTCGCGGCAGTGACAGAGGGAAAACAGGGCACGGAGCATCGCGAGTAGTCAATCGGCTCTTGGTGCATTGCGAGGACACATGGTGTTGATGTTCCGGCGCTTGGGTCTGGCGGCGAGCGAAACTGGAATGCAGAAGCAGTCACAGGTCAAAATAGGCTCTATCCTCCTCGAATCCTTGTGGTGGACCATTTGGATGTCTTTGCTCTGTGTAGCCACTTTGATTTTCGCTAAACATTCCTTAAACCCCTTGTACGTGGGTCCGGGATACTTAGTATTACAAGTCCATCTAACTGTGCTGTGTCCTCGTTCCATTGCATTACAAGTGTAACCGATACTCGGCGATTCCATTTTTTCTTGGTAATATTTGAAGTGCTAAATTTTATGAATCAAAGTTTTTATGTGTATAAAACTTCAGCCACCATTTTAAACTAGAATGGCAAACTTCTTGTTGTCAACTATCATAGTAACAATTTTGCACCGTCAAACCAGGCTTTGGTATTTAGGATTGTGTGCGGATTGGCTAAATGGTTCAAATGGCTCTGAGCACTATGGGACCTAACTTCTGAGGTCATCAGTCCCCTAGAACGTAGAACTAGTTAAACCTAACTAACCTAAGGACATCATACACATCCATGCCCAAGGCAGGATTCGAACCTGCGATCGTAGTGGTCTCGCTGTTCCAGACTGCAGCGCCTAGAACCGCTCGGCCACTCCGGCTGGCTGTGTGCGGATTGCCTGCTCATTATCACCTTGAGCTAGTTGAGGTTTATAAATTTATGAAGGCTGTTTAATGAGCTATTGCTTTAACAATAACTGTAGTTATCACACTATAACGGTTAACATCTCTTCCTTTATCTGGCGCTACTCAGTGCTTGGCTGTTGGTTTTATTATTTTAGTGAACTGTGTATTAATATTGGGTTTGTGTGTTCTAGAAGCTGTAACTGGTGTACGCAGTCCCTCCTGCCTGTTGCTGTCACCTGAGCTCTCGAGCACGGAAATCAGACGTGTGGCCGATGTGAACGCCAAACGTCGAGAATGTGCTGATTGCTGTGTAGATCTATCAGGCTCTCATCACATCATATTGCCGAATGTTTTTCATAATAGTTAATTCATCTATTTGTCTTGCTATATGAGTATTTTTTAAACCTAATAGCTGTGCAAATTTGTGTTTTCCATATTCACAACTAGTGAGCTCAGATCTGCAGTTATGTTGAAGTTATATTTGTGTAAATTATTTTTTTAAATTGTATTAATTGAAAGTTGGGGCCATAAGGCGTTTTCTTCTCATAATTTTTTTTGAATTATCATCTTTACTTTTATACAATTGAATAATCGGCGTAGATCACCGCCATTTGCAAGTACTAATTAATAATTGTGTGGTTAGCAGTGCTCTGTTTTAATTAACGTGGTAAAAATAAATTTTTGTGTCCTCAAATGGGTTCATCATTCCACTCCAGCAGCCCAGTGCCCTGCTTACTAATCCTAAACCTTATCACAGACTTCACCTTCAATGAGTGCGACAGTGGCTTGCCACTTCTTCCAGACTCCTGAGATGACGATGTCGACGATGGTGGCTCGCCCGTCAGGCATTGCCCCTTGGAGGTGCCGGCCCACTTTCCATCCAGTGATTGCGGCTACTGTGACTGCACTGGATATTACACGCTAGCCGAACATCTCTGCAGAACCAACTTTGCCAATAGTGGCATCACGCACACAACACTGCTGCATCGCGACGATGAATCTGGTCACCATTCGGGCTTCACACAAACTGGCAATGTTCCGAGGGGCCTTTTACGCTGCTGATGTCGACATTTCCCTCCTCCAAAAAGTGATCGTTGCTGATTTCCACACCTGACACGTTTCTACGGCGGCACACATCTCCCATGCCTCTGACAACGGTAGTGGAGTGTCCATCGTCCTCCGTTCTGGACTCCCTGCTGAAGATGTAGTGTATCTGCCTAATACTGGAGGTATGGCGTCTGCATCCTCAATGAAGTATATGCGCCGTCCGGCTCCAGTCGATGTCGTGACCGAAGCAACATTCTTTGCTGACGAGGTAATGCCGCTTATAAGGGAATTCGTCCAGTCGCCTCAAACGTTCCCTAGCTGCCGACGACATGTCCACGTTTAGCCCGTGGCTTTCTATCACCTTGAAGTCTACATTTGTGATGTCGTCCTCATCCGCCAAAAGGTGTGGCACAGTCGTGGCCTGTGGAAATTAATCATTTCCCACCCGACTATTCCAGATTGCCGACGGATCGTTGAGGAAGCGTGGGCTCTCTGTCTTCGAAGACGCCCAGCATACACCCCAACTTTATCCTGGTGGCCATCCTGCGCGGAACCAGCTCTACATATGGCACTAATGGGGTATGCAAAGAATTCAAAGCTTGGCAAGCGAGCACCATGGACTTTTATTATGTGGTGCTATGTGATTGCACATAGATGGCATTCTCTCCTGTCCGTCAGACGACAGTGCATAGTTCTAAAGCGCAGGTTACTTCACTCTTGCGACGACGCTTGGAAGGGAACCGTGTCACGTTCTGCACCCGTGACCATATGCCTCACGAAACGCCATCGATGTACCACCCTAGGATGCATGGTGCCGAAAACACACATGAATGCATGTGCAGGGCATCCAAGGCCCTGCCCTAATTTCAAATTTTCCTCTTTTCATATAATCATTCTTTGGAGTACAATTTATTTCTTTCAAAATTATTGTCATATTGAAAGATTCCTAAGATACAGTAACATGATCTGGTGGGCCTGATTAACAAATAATTAATTTCTTAAATTTTTTTTATTAGTTACATCCATTTACGTACAACATATACAAATAATTTTATTAATTCACTTATAAGTTGCAGTTTACATTTTATAACATTTAATACAACCACTTTCTTTAGTTAAATCATACTCATTATTCACAATATTATGTATATAGGCAACATTTTGACAAAAATTTATTATTCATTGTTCACACAAAATTACATTTTTCTTAGTTTTCAACATGTGACCAACAAGAAGCACAAAGGACGCCACTATGTTCCTTACAAATGTTGGTTTTACACTTAATGCATGTCATAGCACTTTTCCTGTGTTTATTATATGGACAGTAATTGCATGTTCTTCCTTTTCCTGAAACAGGTAGTTGGTTCGGCAATGTGACATATTTTTGAACACCACATCTTTACATGGCATCAACGATTTTCTTGGAAGGTTAGGAATCTGAATACGAAGTTCTACTAGTGGTCTTACCAGTTCCTCTGCTAAATCTCTTAGGAACAAGCGCCTTTTATCACTTCTTCCACTATGGTATGTCAGATGTTCGGCGGAAAATAAAATTTCATCGTTCATTGCTGCGACGTCCATCATATTCGTCCATAATGCAAATGGTCATCTTCTTGTTTGTCTCTTGCATATGTAATAACGAATGTTCTGGTCCATTTGATCTATTCTACCCTTCGTAGAATTATAGAACTTTACTATATCTGGTTTCTTTTTTGCATGAGTTTCATCAATGTTTCTCTCGTGATGCATTGTGCTAATGAGAACTACAGACTTTTTCTTTTTAGGAACATAACTCACCATTGTAATGTCACCTCAAAGAGGAATGAATCGCTCTTGAGGCAGATGGTTTCATGTCGTTAGGAATTTCTGGTTTATTTTGTTTGACTGTTCCCATCACTGTAATTTGCTTCTGAAGCATCTCTTCTGCCAGCTGCACACTAGTGAAGAAGTTGTCAACAGTAATACTTTTTTTATGATCGTTCAATGCTTTTAGCAAGGTCTTTCACCACATTCAATCCACGATTTTTCTGAATAGGTTCACGGGGCTTCCTTACCGTGTAAACAATTCCGTCTAAAGCATATGCAGATGTAGCATCACATAACCAAAATATTTTTATGCCACACTTGGCTGGTTTAGAGGGCATATACTGGGTGAAGCCGCATCTTCCACGGAATGGGTCTAGCTGTTCGTCAACTGTGAGCGAATCATTGGGATTCATTCTATTTCTACACTTGTCCAGAAAAAGTTCCCATACATAGCGAACAGCTGCAAGTTTGCCAGCTGCAGATCGAGCTTCACGGGTACGCCTGTCATCAAATCTTATCATTCTCCTTATATCCTCTAATCTATTGGGGAATTTGCCTTTCCATACAAGAATAATTCTCTAATAGGGACATCCCAACTCTTCCCAACACCAGAAAGCAGTAAAAACCAAGAAAACCTTCCATTTCAGCAAGCGAGACGTTTTTCCTCGTTTTACCACGTAAAGCAGCCACTCTTCAGCCTTCAATATTTGTGCAGTTGATGATTTCCTCTAGTATTTCCTTGGAGATGAAATAGTCCCAGGCATCCTTAGGTTTACAGGTTTCCAAACCACGGGCTGGACCAGGTGCCTTCTTTATGATATTATGGACAGGCGTACGAAAAGTTGCAGGAGGATCTAATTTCCAAATCGTTCCATTCCGACTAATGTATGTGTGGTCTTCTATACCTTTTTGTGGTGGTTCTTCATTTTCAGACTCTGATGAAGTAATATTATCGGATGGACTGTCATCTGCCTCAGTATTCACATCTGCGGGTTCATTGGCTGATTCTTCACTACTTGCAATTCAAAAATATTTCCTTCCTCACAGGAATCATCTTCTTCAAACCAATGAGCCACAACACTTTCAAAATTAGCTGCATTTGCACGTACTGACTGTAATGCTTTGCGTGTCGAAGCCATAGCAAAAGGCGTGTGTCTCGAACAGCTGCTTGTGCACCACTAAACGAGTCTTACTCGTAACAATATGGGCCTTGCAGCAAGAAACAAACTACAGTAACAATGTGGCTGACAAGTGCCACACAGGATAATAATACTATGCAATAATAAAACATTTGATAGCAAAAACATCGATAATATACCGACATCGCCAATATGTGAAAGTAGAGTGTATTATTTTTTAGTTATACTATTACTACTACAGCTACTGCTGCTGTTGGCACTTCTGTTGCTGGAAATACCAATACAGTTATTGTTGAATTAATAACTGCTCCCAAACAAATGTTGAGGACAATATAGGCTAAAGAACATTTATAAATGTGTGAGGGCTTCTGAAGCCCTGCTTATGTATTCACGGTGTATGGGTAAACGTATTGAACTATACAAAAAATTAAAAAGGCATCACGTTCAGACTTGATAGGAGGAATGTCACAATGTTAGTGAAAGAGTACTGGAAAGCAGTTTGAAATAAAAAAAAAATTACAATTTTTTTACGTAACGTTAGGTTTCTCACCCTGTGTACAAAATTCTTCCTCGTAAATCAGCCTATCTATCAGTCAAAATAGAATCAAAATCCTTGCAGCAGTTTCTGAGACTAGCCTGCTCTTTGAGGCGAGTAGGTGACTTCCGTTTATATATACAGAGATGCAGATGGCGAAACTATTGCCTGTTTTGTGCTGTCGCGCTAAAATGTTAGTCATTTGCATATTCAGACATGTAGTACACTTCATGGTGTTACCATTTTAATACGCAGCAGTACATCTGCTATCGATACATTCCTTGCACTAGCAGCAGCGATACCAATGCGTATTATGCGGTCTTCAGTGTCGTCCATTTGCAACACAACAACTTGTTATTAGTTGTTGGTTAAGGAATTCTAATTTTTTCTTGTAGAGCTGAAACGAAAGGAAGAACTCCGAAAACATTCTCATTTGCCCCATTCAGTCAACGAGTACCTTCGAAATCGATTTTAGTCTTTTTCAGAAGGCTTGTGTACCCTCTGCTTTTAGTTTATAAACTGTGTCGTACACAACATCTTAATGCCAGTTTACGATCTACTTAAACGAAAGTCTTGAGAGTTGTCAAAACAGCTGGAAGGGCGGTCAGAATCGCCTGGGCCGTCACGGCCGAATTCCCAAGCGATGTTGAACACTCTCCCAACTGTTTTGACAACTCTGAAGACTTCTCGTTTAAGTAGCTCGTGAACTGGCATCAAGATGCTGAGTCCACTCCGCGCCAGTCCTCTCACCAAGGAGAGATCATTCGCAATACTGAGAATCGAACCCGGCTCTCCTGCATGATAGCCATTAACGTTCATGACTCACCTACGGACGGGGACGTAAGTTACGTTAGCACCTTGAAAAAATTCAGTGCATTTCATATCCTCTCCGGTAATACGAGTCTTATGTATTTTGTTCTTGTAATAGAATTTTAGTTAAACTCGACCAAATCACATTAATATGAGTTTCGCTTCTGTTCAGCGTCAACGCGTAATAACCACAGAGGGAAGATCACAGTAGTAGGAGTAGAGTGTGTATAAAGCATGTCGAGGGGCACAGAAAATAGTACAGACGCTGTCGTAATTTGGAAATGGTTTCATTTATCTGACGTCCAAAAGAGCATGATCATTTGTCTTCGAGCCAAGAGTGGAAACACTTCCGAAACGCATAAGTTTCTAAACTGTTCGCGGACAGCTGTGATTAAGATACACCGTGCATGGCAAAATGGCGCTATCCGAAACCGACACCGAGGTAACCGTGATGCACCACCTGCCGTAGATGACGGGGGTCAAGGACGGCTGTGAACATGTGTTCCCCCGAATAGACGTGCAACTTTTTGGCGAGTGATCGTCCGGATGAACCAAGGGGTCATTAACAGTTTCTCCTCAAATACCGTTCAGCGAACGTTTCTGCGTATAGGTTGACGCAGAAGGGTCCTAGTTTATATTCCCATACTGACTGCTTTTCATCGGCGGCGAGGGATGGAATTCGCGCGACAGTACCGCCGAAGGATGTCCGACGAGAGGTGACGCTTGGCCCTTTCAGATGACTCACGTTTTGTGTTCCGTGCGACCTCTCAAAGCAAACACCATCGAACAATTGTAGGAGGGACTGTTATGATATAAGGAATCTTTCCATGGCATTCCGTGGGTGATCTCATCACGCACAATTGACTACAACAATATGCACCTGTTATTGGAGACCATGTCGACACCCACACACAGTTTTTTCCTTCCCCACACGACTACATCTACCATGAGAACTATGCATCGTGTTGCGCAACTCTCAGCGTACTTGCGTTTACGAAGAGCACCATGGTGAGTTTACCGTTTTCCGCTGGTCCTTAATCGAGAAGCCTACAGCAGCTGGCCACGGCCCTAGAGCCTCCATGGTTCCACATTGCTGCCGCTACCTTCCGTAACCTCATTGACTCCATTCCCGTACGTTTCGCAGCAGTCCGCGCTGCGAAAAGAGGTTATTCAGGCAGTTGACTGGTGGTCACTTTAATGTAACTGGACAGTGAATATCTTACGACGTGCTGGGTCAAGTACACTGTCGGAACATAGCAGAAATTTTCTACAAATGGAAACCTAAAAATATCACAAGTACTCAACTTTCCTACTTTATACACATTTGTATATTTAATTACTGCACGTATTGCAACGTAGGCGATATACGTGTTCATTTCTCAAAAACTGACATTCTGATTTTCTTGTAATTTCGCTGACAATAAATACACTCCTGGAAATGGAAAACAGAACACATTGACACCGGTGTGTCAGACCCACCATACTTGCTCCGGACACTGCGAGAGGGCTGTACAAGCAATGATCACACGCACCGCACAGCGGACACACCAGGAACCGCGGTGTTGGCCGTCGAATGGCGCTAGCTGCGCAGCATTTGTGCACCGCCGCCGTCAGTGTTAGCCAGTTTACCGTGGCATACGGAGCACCATCGCAGTCTTTAACACTGGTAGCATGCCGCGACAGCGTGGACGTGAACTGTATGTGCAGTTGACGGACTTTGAGCGAGGGCGTATAGTGGGCATGCGGGAGGCCGGGTGGATGTACCGCCGAATTGCTCAACACGTGGGGGCGTGAGGTCTCCACAGTACATCGATGTTGTCGCCAGTGGTCGGCGGAAGGTGCACGTGCCCGTCGACCTGGGACCGGACCGCAGCGAAGCACGGAAGCACGCCAAGACCGTAGGATCCTACGCAGTGCCGTAGGGGACCGCACCGCCACTTCCCAGCAAATTAGGGACACTGTTGCTCCTGGAGTATCGGCGAGGACCATTCGCAACCGTCTCCATGAAGCTGGGCTACGGTCCCGCACACCGTTAGCCCGTCTTGCGCTCACGCCCCAACATCGTGCAGCCCGCCTAAAGTGGTGTCGCGACAGGCGTGAATGGAGGGACGAATGGAGACGTGTCGTCTTCAGCGATGAGAGTCGCTTCTGCCTTGGTGCCAATGATGGTCGTATGCGTGTTTGGCGCCGTGCAGGTGAGCGCCACAATCAGGACTGCATACGACCGAGGCACACAGGGCCAACACCCGGCATCATGGTGTGGGGAGCGATCTCCTACACTGGCCGTACACCACTGGTGATCGTCGAGGGGACACTGAATAGTGCACGGTACGTCCAAACCGTCATCGAACCCATCGTTCTACCATTCCTAAACCGGCAAGGGAACTTGCTGTTCCAACAGGACAATACACGTCCGCATGTATCCCGTGCCACCCAACGTGCTCTAGAAGGTGTAAGTCAACTACCCAGGCCAGCAAGATCTCCGGATCTGTCCCCCATTGAGCATGTTTGGGACTGGATGAAGCGTCGTCTCACGCGGTCTGCACGTCCAGCACGAACGCTGGTCCAACTGAGGCGCCAGGTGGAAATGGCATGGCAAGCCGTTCCACAGGACTACATCCAGCATCTCTACGATCGTCTCCATGGGAGAATAGCAGCCTGCATTGCTGCGAAAGGTGGATATACACTGTACTAGTGCCGACATTGTGCATGCTCTGTTGCCTGTGTCTATGTGCCTGTGGTTCTGTCAGTGTGATCATGTGATGTATCTGACCCCAGGAATGTGTCAATAAAGTTTCCCCTTCCTGGGACAATGAATTCACGGTGTTGTTATTTCAATTTCCAGGAGTGTATGAATTACGAATTGAGACTATCATTCTAAATAAACAACTAATATCAGCACCCGTTAAATAATACAAAAACTAAAAAAAAAACCATTTCGCGGAAAACGTGTAAAGTCATAGTGAGATCACAATGTGAGTGCTACTACAAAATCGTACTAATTATGACACCTTAAAATAGTGTCATACTTTGAAGAAATGAATTCATTACTTCTCAAAGGCGCCGTCGTCCATTTGTAACAAGAACTTTGAATACTATGCTGCACGAAATAGCTATGTGAGACTCGCCGTAATGCTTATTGGCGTCTATATTTAAAACCACGAAGGATCTTGTTAGGGAAAAAAAGGCTAACCAAGAATTTGTTGTAACAGGATGATTGTACGAATAACTCTCGTACAATAATTTTATTTTATTGTTTATTTATTTTTCTTTTGGTGGGGTAACTGACATGGAACTAAGGATACCACTCTCTACTAATCCTAAGAAAGTAATGGAAAGCGCGACATGATAACAGAAGTTTTCTCCTAATACGCAGCTCAAAAAGTGCCTTTAACATCTCTTACATTTAATTTGTTTATGTAGAAGCTTAGATGAGGAATGGAAAGACTTAACAGCAATGTGGTTCAGATTTAAATTTTAAATATTTATTACTACGGAAGTAGTGTATTATATGAAAACAGACTTGCGCTGTTACAGAGTGAAGCAATAACTTTCAGAAAAGTACCAATGCAGTTAATAAAATAATGAGCAGTTAGTAGAAGATTAACTGAATCTATTTGTAATATCGGGAGGACGACCTTTCAAACACGTGTCCGGCCATCCCGATTCAGGTTTTTCGTGCTTCCACTATATCGCTCCAGACAAATACGGAAGCAATGGGCACGGACAATTTCCTTCTCCATTTTTAAGCTTGTGCTCCGTCTCTAATGACCTCGATGTCAACGTGACGTTAAACCCAAAATTCCTTCCTTCCTTTTATTTATAATAGCACAGAATACAGCACCGGGTTTTAAAATAGCGGTCCTGTTTAGCAGCCATAAACATAAATAGTACTAACTGGTAACGTGATAATTTATTGTTAGTACACAAGGAAAGTTTATCAAATTTGCTTCACATTTTTTGAGGCAGACCATGGCTTGTTCTACAGCTCTGACGGTATCTACGGAGCAATATGAACGGTGGTGTGCATCAGTGAATGAATATTTCCTTCTGCTCTTCATACCTATATTAATTTTGACAGACTTCTAAATTTCTTACTGTGTGTCTTGATTAACGTGTTTCATTCAGAGATCTATCGGAAAACTTCAGTTCAAATAGCAACAGTTTATCTTTTGGAACATGTAGCTACGTCAGCGCGCCTGGAGCTTTGCGCAGAACAGCCGGAAAGCTGAATCTGAGGACAATGAAATTTTCGGTCGTCTCTTCTGTTTCGTAGTTTCACGTAATTCCTTGAGGTAGCGCTCCCTCCAACCTCACAAACACAAGAGCCGTTATGAATGGCTTCCGTCCACAAAGCGCGGTAACGGAATGGAATTCGCCTCGGGGGAGGAAAAAATAAACAGAAATTTAATTAGAGCTCGAGTGGTATCCTTTGGAAATGATAAAATCAGATTTCACTACGATGGCGTAAGAGTCTTTCCTGAACTTCGTAAAAGCAACTTTACATTCCAGCCTCCATTCCCCTAAATGTGTCAAGGCTAATGATGCTCGCGAGTCAGAGGTCAGTGACTACCTCTCAGAGACAGAGCATATTGTCAAATGTAAAAATTTAAAAACCACAGCTCTTTTCATTTTTACGTACTTCACTCATAAAAAGTGTCTTGTCTTTGTACTGTGTGCTCTGCGTAAAAATAAATCATTCAGTTTAAGTCTGTCTCGAGACGTACTACCACTGTATGGAATATCACTTCTGTTCGTATCGCTAAACGACTATCATATTACTAGTATATATATATATATGCGTGTGTGTGTGTGTGTGTGTGTGTGTGTGTGTGTGTGTGTGTGTGTGTAAGGCCTACACTGTAACAAGTTTCATTAAAATCGGTCAATTCATCGGGAGTATATTTACTGTTTACTGAAGAATAGCTTCTCCGCTTTGCTGGAAGGGAGATACAATGGCCTTCGCATCCCCGAGAAAACTATATTCAGAAATGAAGAGGGCAGTGTAAAGAAACGAATGCATGGATTTTGGACAGAAATCGATCCTTCTTCGAGGTGAGCACCAATAGTTTAACATTTTACTTTGATAAGCATGCATAATAGCATTATATCTCGATTTACATAAGACAGAGCGGTCGATAAGTGGCGAAACAGCCTTCTAAAACAGAACAGATGAACAGAATTTTAAAGTAAAGGAGTATGACATGGGAGAGTGAGAAAAAGTACGAGACTTCCTTACGAACGAAGTGGCAATTTTGTACAGCAACAACATGGCTGCAACACGTGATTTCTAAACTAACAGGGAGTAACGAGCTGTGTTACACGGACAGAAAATTACACGAGAAAAAATTCGTGTCTTAATCTGGGGAAAGCTTTTTTCAGTCTAGACTTACGCCAAATTTTATACAGCCAGCAGTGGTCAGTGACTTTTCCGGAGCGTTGAAAAGTGGTTGATATACTTGACCAGTTTCTCGGGAACTAAAGCTAACACATGAGCCAGAATGCGAGGAAAAGCATCAACAATAGTCTTCTTGACATGAACACGGTTTCTGAACTTCATTGCATACACAACTGCCTTCACGCGTCTTCACAGACATAAATGCCACTCCATCAGATCTCTACAACCTAGTTATCTCCTGGGTGCTTATTTCATTGTTGGATAGTTGTCGGGGCATCCACGGATATTCGATTTGCAATAATTCGTAAAACCTCTATAAAAGTACTTCCTGAGTGAAGTGTTGCAGTGGATAACGCACTGGACTTTCATTCAGGAAGAAGGAGATTTACGTTCCAATGAAGCCTAGGTTTAGGTAGCTAAATTTTGGTTAAGTCCTACGGAGACTGATTCATTTCAAAACAACGCCACCGATTTCCCTCCCATCCCAGCGAGGCTGTGTACCCCTTTTAATGATCTTGATATTCACGGGACGTTCCAGACTTTCCTCAATTTTTGCAGGTGTTTATGTTATACTAAGGTGCAGTAACTCATATACTCTAATTAATACATGCTACAATTATGACACTACATTTTAATGCGCTGTAATTAAACCCTAAATATTTTTTCTCTTTTATGACACCGCTCATTCATCGTGTCATTTTAATGCAGAATTCGACAACGGCTTAATTTGAACACATGTATACGCTGAAGAGCCAAAGAAACTGGTACAGCTGTACACCTGCCTAACATCCTGTAGGACCCGAGCGAGTATGCAGAAGTGCCGCCACACGAAATGGCACGGACTCGATAATGTCTGAGGGAACTGACACCATAAATCCTGCAGGGCTGTCCATAAATCGGTAAGCGTACGAGGGGTGGAGATCTCTTCAGAACAGCACGATGCAAGACATCTCAGATATGCGTAATTATTTCATGTCTGGGGAGTTTGATGGCAAGCGGAAGTGTTTAAACTCAGAAGAGTGTTCGTGAAGCCAATGTGTAGCAGTTCTGGACGTGTAGGGTGTCGCATTGTCCTGCTGGAATTGCCCAAGTCCTTCGGAATGCATAACGTACACGAATGAATGCAGGTGATCAGACAGGATGCTTACGTGCGCGCCAGCTGTCAGAGCCATATCTAGACGTCAGAGCCTCCACCAGCTTGAACAGTCCCCTGTTGAAGTGCAGGGGGGTCCATGGATACATGTGGTTGTTTGCAAACCCGTACAACTCCATCCGCCCGAAACAACTTGAAACGACACTTAGATAACATGTTTCCAGTCATCAACAGTCCAATGTTGGTGCTGACGGGCCTTGGCGAGGAGCAAAGCTTTGTGTTGTGCCGTCATAAATGGTACACGAGAGTGGGCTTCGAAAGCCCATATCGACGACGTTTCGTTGAATGGTTCGCATACTGACACATGTTGATGGACCACAAATCTGCAGCAATTTGTGGAAGGGTTGCACTTCTGTCACGTTGAATGAGTCTCTTAAGTAATCGTTGGTCCCGTTCTTGCAGAATCTTTTTCCAGCAGCAGCCATGTCGAAAATTTGATATTTCACCGGATTCCTGATATTCATGGTACATCTGAGATGCTGTGCCCATTCGTTCGTGCGCTGACTATAATACCACTTTCAAACTCACTTTATAACATGCCATTGTTGCCGCAGTAACCGATCTAACAACTGCGCCAGACACTTGTCTTACATCTAGGTATCTGAGTTGTATTAGACGTGAGAGAAAGCATTAGGAGTTTGTTCAATGGCAACGGCAAAATTCGAATATTAATTTTTGCTGTTATGCGATCTACCGTATGGTGTGTCAGCCTCATTTTGTCTCTTGTCTGCCGTTGCCATAGAAAGCGGCAAGATGTACGCGTGAAGCATATTTAAAACAGACATCAGAGTGGGAACTGAGATAAACACTCACGCGCAGTTAGCCGGTCAAAAAAGGATAAACACACACACAAAAGCGGCAGTGAAACAGTTGATGTCGTCGTGTGCAGCGTAATCTTCTCCTATTTTGTACTGGCTGCCCAAACTCTTGCTGGATGGGACCAGAGTACCCTATTCCCTTTAGGGAAATCACTCTTTGCATTCAGATTACGTCATTTTCGCAAGAGTAATGGAAATTGTTCATTGGAGTGTCTGGAATCTGAAGCGTGTTCAGAATCATTTAGAACACTACTTGTTGACTCAGTACGACTCATAGGATACATATAACCAAAAGATGAAGTGTAACTAATATACAGTCAAGTTCTGAAAAAAACAGAACAACTCGAACGTCTAGAGATAGAACGTTCATTTTTACAGGTCATGTACATAAACGTATCCTGCAGAAATGATTGGTATTTTAATTATGTCGGTCCGCGGATTCGAGGTCAACGTCGATATTGCAGCGCAACGCCACCTACCGTTAAATGTGCCTGAGGCTCTCGTTGTCTCTAGAAACCGAATGTAACGCATCAATGTGACTTCAGCAGACGTGCAGGAAACCTCGCACTTGCAGGCGCGAACCGTAAAGTCAAAACAGTGAGTTTAAAAGAGGGCGTATTATTGGCTTGAGAGAATATGATGCATCCATCCGGGAAATTGCTGCTCATATGGGACGAAGTGTAACACAACGAGTAACATATCAAGGTGGGCCAGGTCACACCACGCAGACCCCCCCCCCCCCCTGCCCCCCACGTGCCTTCTTGGTGTCACATGATGTCAGCCTTTTGGCATGGCTCGTGAGATCACCAGTCTTGCCGGGAAAATGTTTGGTAATTGGTGAAACGACGCGTTCAGCGCTGTGACCCAATGCCGACCACCACAGATGAACTTCGGAACCAGATGAATGCAGCTCGGATATCTACACCACAGACGCCATTTGCGCCCTGGACGCTTTCATTTCATCACGCATGGAACACGTTATCATGACCCATGACAGACCCTGTGTCTACTACGCAACAGGACACACTCCGAACCTGGGTGAGTCAAATGCTAATCATTTCTGCAGAACATGCTAATGCAAACGCCCTTTTAATATGAACGTCCTATCTACAGTGGTTTAAGATGTCCTGCTTTTTTTATTTTAACATGAGTGCATGTAGTCCAAACAGCAGAGAACTCACTTGTCAGCCGGCCGGAGTGGCCGGGCGGTTCTAGGCGCTTCAGTCTGGAACCGCGCTGCTGCTACGGTCGCAGGTTCGAATCCTGCCTCGGGCATAGATGCGTGTTATGTCCTTAGGTTAGTTGGGTTTAAGTAGTACTAAGTTCTACGGGAGTGATGACCTCAGCAGTTAAGTCCCGTACTGCTCAGAGCCAACTCAGGTGTCAACATATTTATTTTCCTAATCCAAATAAAATGTTATGCCTACATCTTTCAGAAACAAAAAAAAGGAAAACCCAGTAAAGGTGCCGAAACTAAGTTGAAACAAGTTTGAGAAATTAAATATAATTTTATTTTGGCAAGTAAGCCTGTACCTTTTGATTTGTAACCGTTTTCTCCACGCGAGGGACAGACCTTACATTTCGTTATGACATATGATAAAAATTTCAACAAGATCTTTAGCATGATTCTGAAGAGCGACGTACGTTTGATGCCCGCAATATGCAGGCTTTTAGTTCGGCTGCCATGCATACTCCATGAAATTAATTAATGCTGCTACGTGTACCTTGTTGAACTCTGTATTTAGGAGCAACATTGACAGTGTGCGGTCAATCTGGGAAAATCTAGAATCTCACTGGACTCGCTGCCAACTGATATTCAAATATTTCCCAGTTTTCATTCCTTTCTTCTAGTTTCCGCTGCCCGAAGAACATCCATTTCCAAAATGAGGATATAATTAAGCATAAACCGTAGCTCTGCTGTAGCTTTACTGCATAGGTTCGTTATCTCGGCGTTTAATTCCATTCTGCTTTAGCGTCTCATGTAACAATTTCCAACATTACTGTCGATAAGGTGAAAATCTCCATCAAACCCGGAAATGTGAGGAACGACGTGCCCCTTCTCTTTCGAACAGGTCACGGAAATGTTATGGAAGCTCTAGTGAACTACAAGCAAAGTCTTACTGACCGAAAGCTTTCGTCTTAGAATTTTAAATTCTGATGCTGCAATACGGATCTAGAGAACGGCAATTCGTCCACACTTAACCAGGGTTGCCGTTGTAGGGTTTTACAGATGCTTACTACCAGTTGTTCGTCCCGCGAGGTGAAGTGTATAATATGGGGAGGAAATGACACGCGTAAGACTTATCACAAAATTTATCGACTGTGGACTGTGAGAGGAGACTTTCTTATAACTCATTTGGTTAAGGGAACCGTAGTGAATCTCACATTTTAGGGAAGAAGATACATGAACAGTTCTCATTTAGCTGTTTTTTGCCACAGTGATCGCACAATAGGTCAACAACACTTTTAAATGCAGGGACTTCGAGAGAAATCATTGTATTTAAACCAGTGTCGGTACGCAAGGTTAATAACGTACGCCTGTGCAATAGCGCATGCCTCGGTGTCTTATGAAGTAACGTCACGTCACACCGATGATGATAATGCTCCGTCCTTCGGATGGAGAAATTAAGTCTGGTGGTACCTTTGGTGCTTTTCCAGAAGTGTAACTCTGCGCTGGTACTAACCTCCACTCTCTAACCGCTTTCATAAACACGCAGCTGAAACGTAACACCACACAGACACGACCATTACAATCACCTAGATTCAACAGACAACACTTATGACACAACTTTTATACACCTCGTGGGCAGCAATGATTCCGAGCGGAGTCAGAAGACTCAGCGACTGGCCAACTGAGCAGCCACTTAGTCTCCCGGCCTACGATGCCGTATGATTCCTTTTCTTTTTCATAGTACTTGCATTATGTGAACTTTGCGTCCTTATCTGGGGAAAACTCATACTGATATTTATCACTGTAAGGTAGCTTACGTCATAAACACCCCCCACCCCTACCCGCAGCTCGTTAGGGATCCGACTGACGCGTTCTGTCTCTACTCATCTTGTAATATGGTATGTATTGTATTCATCGTATGAAAAATAGCTTCTGAAAACGTAAATTACATCATAATAAGTCAGGTCTGGTGGTTTAATGACGAAGCAGGTGCCTGATAACAGCAATTTCGCGGGATCGAATTCTTGTCTGACCACGAAATATTAACATAGTCTTCAGCTTTCGCTGATGTGAACATTCATCGCGAGGTACAACACGTTGTTCGGATCCCACTTTAAACTGTGGGTTCCCTTTCCCTAGTAGAAATACCGACGTACGTTAGGGAAATGTCAACTGCCGAAGTGGCATGCAAACGGTTCGTACGCGCTACCAAATATATCCGAAATCCCGCGCATTCAAGGGGGATTCTTATGGGGTTCGCACCTGGGATTCTCTTGGTGATAGGAAGGTGGCGTCAAGTGTTGTCCCTTGGGACTGGGACCATTTATACAACAAACAGAAGGGTCATCTTAGTGTCAGTATCTCACAGATCGGGAAAAATGTACGAATATCACACGGTCCCTTCTGCTCAGGGAAATGGAGAAAATCGGTTGGTTCTTTCGGTATTTGATGTGGTCTACGGTGTACCTTAAGAGCCGCGCGGAAGCACCATTTGTTCGTTAGCGGTTCCTTAGAAAACGCCTCAAAAGTGCTTCTTACCATATTTCCTACCATCACCGAGCCACGAATACCAAAGCAGTTATGCGCAGTAAATGGCTGACATTGTGTTTCTAAGATCCCAATCTCGAACGTCTTTGAAAACTTTCTTCACATTTTCATCGGTTTCTGAGATACAATATGGTTCAAATGGCTCTGAACACTATGGGGCTTATCTTCTAAGGTCATCAGTCCCCTAGAACTTAGAAATACTTAAACCTAAATAACCTAAGGACATCGCAGACATCCATGCCCGAGGCAGGTTTCGAACCTGCGACCGTAGCGATCGCGCGGTTCCAGACTGTAGCGCCTAGAACGGCTCGGCCGCCCCGGCCGATACAGAGATTCTAAATTACCCGCACCTAAAATCCGGTATGAGGTGAAAGAGTAGTTTTTATGTACCATTGAACGGAGGAATGTGATGTACAGCTTCTCCGTTAACATGAAAAGTGTTCGCGGAACCCCATAGCGTTGTATTGAAAGACATGCATAGTTTCTGTGGATGTAAAACCAGGTCCGAGAAGTAAAATCAGTTTGGCGTTATTTCAGTAGCTCACAAGTGATCCACACAAATTTCACCGAGTTGAAAGAAGGGAAGTAGTGGAAATATGATCTAATCTGAGCACAAAAAATGCGACTATGCACGTGCTTAAAAGACTCAGACTGAAAATTGGGATGCCAGCTGCCCTAATCTACTTCCTCAGCACCTTTAAAACTTTTCGAAAATGTATTGGCACGCGAACATACTCGCGCTGTTTTACGCTCAAAGGGAGACGATGGCAGTGAGAACGAAACGGAAAAGAAAGAGTCCTTGTCATTTTGTGTTTGTGTAAGAGAGAGAGAGATGGTTCAAATGGCTCTGAGCACTATGCGACTTAACGTCGGAGGTCATCAGTCGCCTACAACTTAGAACTAATGAAACCTAATTAACCTAAGGACATCACACACATCCATGCCCGAGGCAGGATTCGAACCTGCGACCGTAGAGAGAGAGAGAGAGAGAGAGAATGACACAGTGGCAGTGAGACGTATTTGACAGTGATAGAACAGTGCGAGGAAAGGAATGAAGGTGGCAGTTGAAATGGAGAAGAATAGAGAGGAGAAAATAGAAGTGGGTGACAGTCAGTCAGAGTGAGAGAAAGGGTCTATGAGAATGACGAGGAGGAGGAGAGAGCTAGTGATAGTGAGAAGAGGCAGCAGCAGCGGGAAGGAATGAATCCGATGTTGGTAGCAAAAGAGAGAAAGAGGAAGACAGTGTCAGTGAGAGGAAACAGTAACAGTAGTAGTAGGACAGAACGAGGGAGACTGTGCCTGTGTGGTAGAAGATAGCGACTGTTAAATAGGAGCAAAGAGATAACGACAGTGAATAGGGCTGAATGAATGATTGAGAACTGGCAACTGGGAGTCGATAGGTATGAGCGAGTGGGTGTGAACGAGTAACAGTTAGGTGAGCTTGTGGGAGTGTGTGGTGAGCTGCATGTTAAAAAGAGCATAAACATGTTAGCTTGCCAAAATTTTGAAGGTACTGAGGAAGGTAGAATGAAGCAGTTGGTACCCCAACTTTCCAGTCAGAGACATCGGCATATTTCCCTCTTTTGTATTCCGATAAAAGTATATTTTCTTCGGTACGAAAACATATACCAAGCCGTTTAACAACATGGAGTTATTATTACTCTTTAATAGGCATAGAAGGCAGAAACTATTAGTACAACGGCCAGTCCATTGAAATCGTACAAGACAACTAAAAGTAGGCAACATTTAAGTTTGTAGATAATTTGAGCCTCCTCCTAGTAGCAATGGCGTGTGTAGGTAAATGTACTCAGGCGACTGTTTTTTCCATCCAAAGTGTGAATACCTATAGCTACTACAATCAGCTTATTGGTATTTTGTTCCTAGCATATGTTTCTTCGTTTTGGTATACGTAGGCTGCCCCAATAGTTCTTATATCTAGTCTCTCAGTATCCTCTTTATAAAACGTACAACCGGCCGGAGTGGCCGAGCGGTTCTAGGCGCTACTGTCTGGAACCGCGGACCACTACGGTCGCAGGTCCGAATCCTGCCTTGGACATGGATGTGTGTGATGTCCTCTGGTTAGTTAGGTTTAAGTAGTTCCATGTGCTAGGGGACTGATGACCTCAGAAGTTAAGTCCCATAGTGCTCAGAGCCATTTGAACCATAAAACATACAATCGTCTTCCTGATAATCTACTTTTAAAACCAGATCAATTCTCAGGAAATTTTAATTTGGGAAAATCAACAAATGCCATCAGAAAGCAACTTCTACTCTGCTATTATACCGGACGAGCCGGCACAGTAGTAAGATTTTGGTCTTGTATTCAGACGGAATGACGTTCGTTTCCAGTAATCTAAGATTAATTCTTGCTTATGGTGAGTTTCGGGATGGCAGACAAGATCCCACCGTTCCTCCGTCCGAAGTTGTGCTTTGTCTCTGACTTCTTCGTCGGTGTTGCGATAAATCCATGATCGTTATTTCGTATCTGGAAGAAGTGATATCTTTTGCAAAAATGCCTTTACGCGCAGAATAAATATAAATACTTTTCAAAATATACTAAATTTGCAGGGAAATAGACTTTCCCATCTGATTTTGGCCAACATTAGCAATACGTATACGTAAAATATCTCACATCTCTGTCATGCATCTTATCGTTTCACCTGGTTCGGGGAACTGTAGTGAATCTCACGTTTTGGAGAAAAAGACACATAAACTGCTTCCACATTGATGGTTGCTGCCACGGTGTTCGCACAGTCGGGCAACAAGACTTTAAATGAAGGAACTCACATAGAAATAATGATATCTAAACTAGTCTGTGTATCCAGGGTGGATAAATTACGCCTGTACAACAGTGCTTGCCTTGGAAAGAGATGGTTTGAGACCTGGTCGTGAATGACGTTTACCACCAGTTTTATGACCGGGTGGGAGAGGAAATCTGGTGGCCTACCATTTCTCATCAAACATACTCCCAGTTTCCTGGGTTAAAGTGGAACCTGCTATATAATGTGTCTTTAAGTAATGCCATGTGACACTAACGGTGACGATCCGTCCATCAGATGGAGACATTGAGCCAGGCGGTACCTTTGGTGCTTTTAGAGACGAGTAGTGCCGGTACAGAGTTTCATCCTTTACTTCCTCTCATCAACACACAGCTCAAACATAACATCACACACGCACCACCATTACAGTCACCTTGATTCAAGTCCGCCCCCGGTAGCTGAGCGGTCAGCGCGAAGGAATGTCAATCCTAAGGGCCAGGGTTCGATTCCCGGCTGGGTCGGAGATTTTCTCCGCTCACGGACTGGGTGTTGTGTTGTTCTAATCATCGTCATTTCATCCCCATCGACGTGCAAGTCGCCGAAGTGGCGTCAGATCGAAAGACCTGCACCCGGCGAACGGTCTACCCGACGGGAGGCCCTTGTCGCACGACATTCATTCACCTTGATTAAAGCGATACACTTATATGAAACAACTTTCATACGCCGCATGAACAGGGACGTTTCTGAGTGGAGGCAGAAGATTCTTTGCAATTTGTAGACTGAGAAACCACTCAACCAACAATGACATACCATTTTTTTGGTACTTATATTCGGTGGACTCTGCTTTCTTACCTGAGACAAAATTATGTTGGTATATACCACGATTTGATAGTTCATGTCATTACCAACCCACTCCATGCCGGGTGTACATACAAGCACTTGCGAGCCAAAGTTCACGTAATCCGGAAGGGACAACAGGTTAAGACATATTTATAATTTCTCAGTAAGAAAAAGAACAAAAACTTCCCATTGTAGACAGCACATCAATTGGTAAACCGGTTTGACTGATAAAAAGACTGTAAAACTGTGTTTTATATAAGACATAATTCCTCTCCAGGTTTTCTTAGCAATAAGATAAGATATATAAGAGCAAAAATACGGTTATTACACAAATGTGTCACTCATATTGTACGACGCTTACTCGTAAACAGTTCTCTGTATAAAATGTTGTGTATTAACTCTTGCCGGCCGGTGTGGCCGAGCCGTTCTAGGCGCTACAGTCTGGAACCGCGCGACCGCTACGGTCGCAGGTTCGAATCCTCCCTCGGGCACGGATGTGTGAGATGTCCTTAGGTTAGTTAGGTTTGAGTGGTTCTAAGTTCTAGGGGACTGTTTACCTCAGAAGTTAAGTCCCATAACGCTCACAGCCATTTTAACCACTTCAATTTTAACTCTTGTGGGACCCTTTAAGCACTTACCATCTAATGTAATACTGTGCTCTTACTCAAAGTTTTCATCTGGTGGTTGCAGTTGTAGTACGTCTTTCGAATTGTTCATATTGAAGAGATAAAGAATGTCTTCGAATTCAGCCATCCGTTTGTTAAGAGCTGAAAACGAAGCAACAGACTCCTAATGGATGCTTCACCGAGATCACATATATTTTTGTCGATGATAAAGCTTCATGAACGAATATTTATAGCACCGTGGAATTCCAGCTACACTGTATGTTATAACGAAATCCACACAAAACATCAGCGTTAAAAAGCTTTACGGACAAAAGTATTTCATACATGAGGCTTAAACATGATTTACGTCGTTAGGCAACACGTACTAACATCCCAAAACTCACATTGATATCAAAGCCGTTTGCGCGTCAGTTCAACAATATTTCATCCTGGCCTGTTATCTTCCACGCAGTCCTCTCTATCTCCCTCCCTCTCTCTCTCTCTCTCTCTCTCTCGTTCCGGTCTATTACCGTGATGGTTCATTTTCTCTAAATAGTGCGCGTAGTGTGACGCGACAAATCACATAGTCCTAGGTTAAAAAATCTTTTGTTGATGAAGGAAGGAAAATTTCTAAGTACCCGTCTCAACGTAATTTAAAAAAAAAAGGACAGGCTACATATTTGGATGTAACCACGACGGGGCGTTGAGTCGACCGACGTAATTTTGTAGTGGCTGCCCAGGCAACTGCCTTATGTAATTCAGAACTAGTTTCACCTCAATTTTGGAAAACAAGTATGAATCCCGGTTGTCCAGAATGCGACTCCATTTTCTCAACTTCTGAAGTGAACAAAATTCTTCTTAATTTCGAAATCAATTCCTGAACGTAACAAAGTGGTTTTTCAAAATCTTCAACGTTTCGGAATCAAAACACATTATCGGCCACTGACTCCTGGCTTTTTTCTGTAGTATTGTATCCGAAGTATTAGTACACAGTTTGAAAGTGCGGTAAATGTTACTGACTATAAGGCAGTTATGAGATTCGTCAGGTGTCAACCTTTCCTGCAGTTCGACAACAATACTTTTCACGAAATCTGTTAGTAGATGTTTTTGTATTGCTTTGATTTTGGCTAGTGACTTGAGTGACCTGACGTCTTGATCTCCCCTATGGGCTTTATCAGCCTGAATGAACCTCCACACTCATGGTGTTAAGTCAAATGATTTGCTTCTTCCATACTCATCTGTATATTTCCTTCCATGCATCAGTTTATTACCAGTTTATTGTTTCCATCTAATTCGTCAACTATTTTCTTATTGAATAATAATTTGTCGTCTACATTTCCTTCTTATATGCCGAAAACGATGTCACTCTGACCTTATCGTAATTTTTCTTCTTTAAGTGTTATTCACTGTCACCTTTCATTTGCTATATGTTATGCAGATTTCATAGTCAATGTTACTGGATACAGTATTTCCGTTTTTGGTAAAGTTGACTAATCACTATGCTTTTCCATACAGCTTCATTCTACGTATTATGGTTTCTACAGCCTTTATTATTACCTACTACAGCTTCCTTTAAACTCTCGGAAACGATGCTATGGTGCTTGAAGTTTGGTCGTTTCACCATCTAAATGACGTCTCAGGTAAGCAATAGTAATATAAGAGAAGATTTAAGGTGTATTATTATACATTTTCATTACGTAATAAAGTTTGCTTCATCACAAACAGGAAGAAGGTTGATAAAATGAAATCTACTTAATAAATTGTGATATACGCAGATGACATCGGGAAATACCAAACCACGAAATTAATACACAAAATTGCGGCGTGCGGCGCCAGTGTGTTTCATTACAAAAGGACTGATTCCCAGCAAGCAGAGACTCCAACGAATAATTTTATTGGCAGTGTTATGTGTTCCCCTGAGAGAAATGGTGGAAGAATTCTATAGCCTGTGCAACAGCTAAAAGATCTCGTGTAAATTAGCGAACCAGCGGGGAAATTTAAAACAAAAAATCATTGTAATTTACAAACAGAACAGAAATACAATGAGGTTACCCATTTATAACGGAAAAGTTGCCTTGCTCGTTACAGTGCACAATGAACAAGTAACGTCATAATCCTCTTGAATTCCATAACACTTTCAAGTGTTGCTCATTGCCCGCAACAATTTGAAAATTCGTGATATGCAGTATTTGTTTCTAATTTGCTTTAATCAATTATGCGTCTGTTCAAACTTAATAACGATACGATAGTATCGCGTGATGTCGTTGTACTGCATAATCTCTTGCGTGTAATGAGTTGGTATGAGTACACTCATAGTCATCTTCTTAAGTGAATGTGTTTTGAAGTTCCATAAAGATCAGTGAAACAGTGTAGTTAGCTCGTTCTATTTTGGACACAGGAATGGTACTTCCAGACTGTACGTTCACTAAAATTAAAGAAAGTCTTTCACTAATTATTCACTTTCCCCGTTTATCTCACGTTCTAAAATTGCTACAGGAGACGTAAATTGTTCACAAATTAGAACTTCACTGTAACTATAGTTAACATTCTTATAGCTTCACAAACGTTACTGGAAAATTACCTAGTGTATTTTTCCACAGGATGATGCAGAGAGATATGCCGTTCTAGTACTACACGAGTGGACATTCGAAATCAAACTATATTGGCGCCTGATAACTGCGTAGCCTTCCGCGGCCAGAAGCTTTGAGTGACAGTGCTTTCTGGCAGAAACCCCAATTTTATTGAATATTTTTTGAAGTAAAAAGGCCTTTCGCATGAAACCTCCGACGCTGCTACAAGACAGAGATATTTAGTGGTATATCTAGGTTCTTCGACTGCTAAAGCGTTCGAAGCTAAAGTCGAAGTGAGAATTGTGATGTGTGACTGTAAGAGATTGTGACGTTTTTTTTTGTAGTAATTGTCATATTGAGGAGATCATTGACATTGAAAGTAATTACATCTACTGTTACTGTGACGTCAGTTTCCGTTTGTAGTACTGCTGTGATGAGTGGTTTCGAAATGAAACCACTAGAACAGTATGCTCATTTGATGTAAATTTATTACTTTTTAGGCCAATTTTCGGATCTTATTTAGGAATGTAATTTGTTGTAGTCATTATGAGTTCTTGGAAGTTTTGGAATATGGGACCGCGTCTAGGAAAAGTTGGAAGTTAGTTTCAAATATATCTCATGAGAAAATGGGTAATTGAGGCTGTCTGTCCCAGTCGTTTCAAGGTGAAATCACAATAGTAAAACAATTATCTATTAATTTTTTGCCAATTTTTTCTTATTTTCGTTTCTTAATATGAGGATAAGGGTTAATATTTTGAAATTTTTAGAATTATTTTTGTTTATATTGTTGGGACTCAAAGTGTTCACATAAAAATGTACTTGCTAGTGTGCTGCGTCATATCGTTAACTATCAGCCACTGAATAAAGGCAGTGCAATCTATTGTAACGTGTTTAGTAGATTCTTGAGTCTGTTATTTCAACTTCAGACCGCAAGGGGTGATGCGCACTTCATGGACGGTAGACTGTTCAGTTGCAAGAAAATACATTCGTCAGCACAACGGTGGGTTGTTTACTTGCTCCGGGAGGAGAACGAGCGAAAACAAGAACATGTAAAATATTAGTTCACTTTATTACAAGGTGGACATGAAGATTTTTTGAAGTTTGTATTATCAATTTCCGCATAAAAATTTCATGGTGTTTGCAATTGTCTCTGAATATTAAAGAGTCACTGTATACAGAAAAATTTACGGCACTCTTCACTTGGAGTACGTAGACATCAAATTTACAGCTAAATTTGAGCCTAAGACATGAAGTACGCTGGTGTCATATCTAAGTCGATGCTGTCGTCTTAATCGTAGATCTGGAACTGGGGCTCAGCCTTCCTCTGTCTTGCCGTATATCGGCGTCTCGGTGCGCGGTGTGGTAGTGGTGCGAAGTGGAGAGAAGGCGTGGCTCCCCGGTGCCTCCCATTCGTCGTTGCAGTGTACAGTGAGCGATCGTTTTCATCTTCGGTATCGATTCCGAGGTGTCGACTTTGCTGCGGTACTGCCGTCTTTGGAAGATACCATGCAGAGCGTCCATTATTTCGCATTCGTGTGACATGCATGTTTCATTAGTTGTTTGCCTGGTCTTACTATCGTATCTCAAGGACGGGTTGAGTACTGGCAATTTGAATAATAAGGAATATGTGACACAGCTAAGAATCTGGGACGGCTTTGAAGCTGCAAATAGACAAAAGCATGTAAACTTCCTTGGAGATAAGCTGCATCTGAAGCTCCAAAACATGTAACTTACATGCAGTAGTAGGTCTCGAGTGGTGTTTCGGTTGACACCAAAAATTTGATGTAACAAATTCTAGAATTGAAAGTAGCCAATATTTATATTTTGGGGTTTAACTACCGTCAATAATGTTTCACATTAAGATCGGACATTGGTGCTGAGCCGGCCGATGTGGCCAAGCGGTCCTAGGGGCTTCAGTCTGGAACCGCATGACTGCTACGGTCGCAGGTTCGAATCCTGCCTCGGACATAGATGTGTGTGTTGACATTAGGTTAGTTAGGTTTAAGTAGTTCTAGGTTCTAGGTGACTAATGACCTCACATGTTAAGTCCGATAGCGCTCAGAGCCATTTGAACCAACTGGTGCTGAAACGTCGATAGTTAAAAATAATCGCAGAACAAAGCTGGAGGCTTCTCAGATGTGGACAAGTCAGGGAGTGGAAAGAAAAATTTTGGATTGGTAGGGCGAGAAGCGAGGAAATAACAAGAAGATTGGGAGAAAAAAGACAATTACCGATTGTAATAGAAAGACGAAAAATAACTAATTTCGACAGATCTCATGAATGAAGAGAGGGTTGCTGAGAACTGTCTTAGAGGCGCATGTGGCATGGAAGAAGAGGTAGGGAAAGATTTCACACCTCGCATACCATGCTGGCAGATTAAAACTGTGTGCCG
The DNA here is from genome assembly GCF_021461395.2 of Schistocerca americana. Classification (NCBI taxonomy): domain Eukaryota; kingdom Metazoa; phylum Arthropoda; class Insecta; order Orthoptera; family Acrididae; genus Schistocerca; species Schistocerca americana. Next base: position 281,805,834 of record NC_060119.1, on the reverse strand, counting down.
GACCGGGACTTGAACTCGGGAGCTTTGCCTTTCACGGGGAAGTGCTCTACCATCTGAGCTACCCAAGCACGACTCAGGACCAGTCCTCAAAGCTTCAGTTCTGCCAGTACCTCCTCTGCTCCCTTCCAGATTTCACGAAAGCTCTTCTGCAAACCTTGCAGAACTATCACTCCTGGAAGAAAGGATATTGCGGGGACACGGCTTAGCCACAGCCTGGGGGATGTTTCCAGAATGAGATTTTAACTCTGCAGTGGTGTGTGGGCTGATATGAAATTTCCTGGCAGACTAAAACTGTGTGCCAGACCGAGACTCGAAATCGGGAACTTTGCTTCTCGCGGGCAAGTGCTCTACCGACTGAACTACTCAAGCACGAATCACGATCCGTCCTCACAGCTTCAGTTGTGGCAGTGTGTCGCCTGCTAGCTTCAAGACTTCACAGAAGCTCTCCTGCGACTTCTGTTAAGTCTGGAAGGTAGGAGACGAGGTACAGGCAGAATTGATGCAGTGAGGACGGGTAGTGAGTAGTGCTTGGATAGCTCAGTCGGCAGACCACTTGTCGGCGAAAGGGATAAAACCCGAGATCTAATCTCGGTCCTGCACACAGTTTTAGTCTGCCATGAAGTTTCAGTTGTGCCCGTATCATGAAAAGATGATGCATTCACTGCAGCGACAGGTGCTCCCATCTCGAGTGGCGTTCGCAAATTCGTTCCTACAGCAATGTAAAAATAAATTTTCCTGCTCTCGTGATGCATTGCACAGCCGAGACAAACATTGCAAGACAGGGCATGTTCAGCAGTAGCAGCAGTCATGAATTGAATGACGGCCAAATCCACGTGCAGTGTCCATCCTAGCAACAGACGTTTTCTGTGAATGTTAGGGCTGATTTTGTGACTGCATCTTATCTAATCCCTGATACGCCGAACGGAGTACATAAGGTTCCTTCACTATGCTCTACCACAATTCCTAGAAGACGTGCGACAGAAAAACGTTAGGCTGCGAGGTTTGAACATGACGGGCCACTTTGCACTCATGCCAGAAACCACGTTGAAGTACAGGTTACACGACAATGGATTTGTCGCTTTGTCCTGTTCCATATCCAGCTCGGACAGCAGGGGTTACACCAACAGACTTCTTCGTCTCGGAGCGTGTAAAGAGGCTGCTTTATGAAACTCCGGTAAATACTCGTGTGGACAAGGCTGCTAGGATTATCACGGAAGCGGAAGTAGTACTCCAAACTTCTAGAATATGTCCGCTTGAAAGACAGTCTATGGTGCTCTAAAAGGTTCGCTCTGGCCCCGAACGGCAGTAATTCTTGCTAGTCTGCCTACTTGTCCGTCGCCTTTAAGCTGATGCGGTAACAGTAGACCGGTTCACGCCGGAATTGGCCGAATCGTCGCCAGCAAAGCCGCCTTGCCATTCAAATCACTTCGCAGTATCACCAACTCTGAGACTGAGGGTTGTGGGAGGCGTGACCAAAAAACATTTCTCTCCGTTGTTCCGAGCCACCACCTGCATAAGTCTCCAAATGGCTTAGTTCCTTCAGCTTTGAATTTTCCCTTCTCCGTCTTGATGGGTCGCCGCTACTGGAGCTACTTCGTCCGACCCTAGTCAATCCTGTCATGTGATTGCCACGTTATTTCCTCCCCCTCCCCTCGCTCCACCAAACCCCCGTCCCGCTCTCGCAGCCCCCCCCCCCCCACTCCCACTCCATAAGTACATAAGCCATTGTGGTTTATTTTTCTAATCCTGCGTGCTACGTATTAATTACAAGCACACACCGCTTTTGTACAGTGTGTAGCTTTACACTCCAATATTATTATGGTGCTCGAAATTCGAACAGTACCTGTAAAGACAACAGTTCTGCATTTGTTACGTACATTCCAGTTGTTTGTATGGTGACAGGACAGATTGAACACACTGTGTTAAAAGTATACGAGTTCACTACTCGTTATTGGAAGTTAGTCGCCGGCAGTGATGGAAGTACTGTTGAGCAGTTGGAAGTTAATCGCCAGCAGAGATGGAAGTACTGTTGGGCAGATGGAGGTGAACAACCACCAGTGATGGATGTTAGTTGTGAGAAGTTAGCATTGACGGAAGCTAACGATCTGTACATGTTAGCCCTGGAGATTGAATATTATTCATGATTATTTACCTTTGTACTAGATGTCAATGACGATTTATATTCGTGTTTAAACTGGATGTCGCATCATTGGTAAAAAAAAATTCATTATTGGGTTTTCAACAAAATCTTTCCTTATCTAACCACATGCCTATTAGTAGTTAGTGGCTTTAGTAATTAGAATTTTAATTTAGCTGGCGGTATTGACGCTCGCTGTATTGCAGTAGTTCGCGTAATGACGATTTTTGTGAGGTAAGTGCTTAATGAATTAATTATTTGAAGTCAGGTTGTAATTTTTATAGCAGTGAGAGTTCGTTGCGCTAGAATATTGTGGGTCAGTGTTGACATGATAAGAAAAAGTAAAGAGAAAGTAGGCTCAGTACACTCAGTTTTACTCAGCTCTTTTAGAATCAAATAACGTAGAAACTTCATCTTCGAAGTCATTCTGCAGTTTAAATACAGACACACACATTTAAATAAAGAAGTCTCAGTATGTTGTGTGTTGTACGTTTTGGCTATTGCATATTATAGGCTTTCCCACTGCTGCAAATGACTTTTCACAGAAACAAGGGAGGTGGCTATAGCAAACCACTGTGCGACTGGTCCCGGCGGGGGTTCGAGTCCTCCCTTTGGCATGGGTGTGTGTGTGTGTTTGTCCTTAGGATAATTTAGTTTAAGTAGTGCGTAAGCTTAGGGACTGATGACCTTAGTAGTTAAGTCCCATAATATTTCACACACATTTGATCATTTATAGCAAGCCGAATTTTTCGAAATTAAGTTGTTAACAGCTGATTCCTTGACATTTGCTGTATTAGGTGCAGTCCTACTTCCCGACGGTAGATTACGTAAGTTTGTGCCTGACCAGTACTCCAACCTAGATTTCCTGCTTATCGCGAACGGTCACTGTGGTGTCACCACCAGACACCACACTTGCTAGGTGGTAGCCGCGGACCGTTAGTATACGTCGGACCCGCGTGTCGACACTATCAGTGATTGCAGACCGAGCGCCGCCACACGGCAGGTCTAGAGAGACTTCCTAGCACTCGCACCAGTTGTAAAACCGACTTTGCTAGCGATGGTTCACTGACAATATACGCTCTCATTTGCCGAGACGACAGTTAGCATAGCCTTCAGCTACGTTGTTTGCTACGACCTAGCGAGGCGCCATTACCAGTAACTATTGATACTGCATTATGTACCGTCAAGAGCGACGTTCACCATTAATGGATTAAAGTTAAGTATTCCACCAGCTACGTCCGTTTTTTCTAAATTCTAATTTCCTTGTCCTGTTTCAGACCTCACGCCAGCCTGCGTGAGCTAAAACGCGTGCCTTTCGGCTTCCTCTAGTAATACAGTGTTGGCTCTCCTGCCAACCACAACAATCACCTTAACCACTTCACCTACTTGTGCACTCTATGAATACACCCAGTGTAATTGAGTTTGATGTAAAAGTGAGCAATGTGATGTTTGGGCAGATTTGGGGCCCTAAAACGGGAAATAAGGTTTTAAAAAATCGTAGTTATCAGAAAATGTTAGCTCTGATAATCAGTTCAGTCATTACTTACACACGCTGTTCACCCAACTTTAGTTAAAGGAATTCGTTCTCGCTAAGGAAGTGATATTAGTCGGCTGAGTAACACGTCAGTCATTCCTAGACAGGGAGAGACAGAAAGGAACGGGTCCACTTACTCCGCTTTCTTGGTGTCACTGACTTGTGACATAGACTGACCAATGTGATCTGCATAATGAGTATGCATTGAGTTATGTAAAGCTGATCGAATAACGTGCCTAAGAAATGAATGAACTGGTCTTCAGAGGTAGTATTTTGAGACAGTTACGACTTTCGTCTTTTAATTTTTCGTTTTTGAACGACAAGTCAGTCAATTCGTTTACTGAAGGTAATATGATTGCATGGATATATCTCGCCTGGTGAAAGTGGGTGCTAAATACCACCAGTAAAACTATATTTTTGTGATTTCCTTTTACGATTTGTAAGGCAAATAAAGTAACTGTGATTGTCTTTTACGATTTGTAAGGCGAATAAAGTAACTGTGAACCACGCTAGGTTGGAAGAAGTGATATTTTAACTAGAAAAGGTACGAATTTCGCTGACGTATTTGAGAAAGATGATGCGAAAATTAGAATTTTTGTATCAAGAAAATAGAAAATTCCACTACTAACGGAATGTTTATGGTTTTACGAATACTTCTTTAAATTGCCACAGGAAAAGCAGCCAAATATAATTTACTCATTCTTATGGAATATTTTTTAACTACAGTATAAAACCATTCTTTTCTGATACAACAGCGTCAAATGGGCTACAATGTCAACCCTTTTAGAAGAACGCGTTGTTAATTCACAAGACTCAAAACAAAAAAAAAAGGTTCAAATGGCTCTGAGCACTATGGGACTTAACATCTATGGTCATTAGTCACCTAGAAGTTAGAACTATTTAAACCTAACTAACCTAAGGACAGTACACAACACCCAGTCATCACGAGGCAGAGAAAATCCCTGACGCCGCCGGGAATCGAACCCGGGAAGCCGGGCGCGGGAAGCGAGAACGCTACCGCACGACCACGACCTGCTGACCACAAGACTCAGACATATGCATTTTTCTAATATGTGGTTTTATGTAAATGAGTCGCAGAAGCACAGGTAAGAGTATACCAATCCTCAAATAAGTTTCAAAAGGTTTTTCTTAAGAAAATGTCCATAAACTGCAAACTGGACTTTAAGTTGGGAACGGGAAGGAAAATCCGTATCGTGTTAATTTGACTGGATTTCTCAATTTTTTCGAAGTAATCTGGCAGGGCAGCAGCCGAGACATTGAGGGTTTAGGACGAAATTAAGTCTCTCTTCACGAAGCACCATCTCTTTCCAAGCCTCTTGGGCTATATATTATGAGAAGCGGATAGGGAAAGCAACTCGATCCTGCACATTAAAGTGAACACCATCTATGATCGACTTCAGTGTGCAATAAACACGCACTGGCGGCAGGTGGTAGCAGTAAAAAAATGGTTCAAATGGCTCTGAGCACTATGGGACTCAACTGCTGAGGTCATTAGTCCCCTAGAACTTAGAACTAGTTAAACCTTTCCAAGCCTCTTGGGCTATATATTATGAGAAGCGGATAGGGAAAGCAACTCGATCCTGCACATTAAAGTGAACACCATCTATGATCGACTTCAGTGTGCAATAAACACGCACTGGCGGCAGGTGGTAGCAGTAAAAAAATGGTTCAAATGGCTCTGAGCACTATGGGACTCAACTGCTGAGGTCATTAGTCCCCTAGAACTTAGAACTAGTTAAACCTAACTAACCTAAGGACATCACAAACATCCATGCCCGAGGCAGGATTCGAACCTGCGACCGTAGCGCTCTTGCGGTTCCAGACTGCAGCGCCTTTAACCGCACGGCCACTTCGGCCGGCGGTGGTAGCAGTAGCAGTGGAGGATAAATAAAGCATGTCTGGGAGGGGAGGGCGTTGGGGGCGGGACGCGGATGAAAATGCAGTCGTAATGCAGAATCGGACATTTATCTGACGTCCGAAACAACATGATCATTGGCTTTCTGGGCAAGGTTGGAAGCATTTTTGAAACTGCTGATTTTGTTAACTGATCGACTGCCGTCGTGGTTTACCGTGCAATGCAAAATGGCGCTATCCAGAAACAGCGCCGATGTAACTCTGGTGCACCATGAGCCATAGATGACAGTCGTTGAACGTATATTGCGGAGATGTTTACAGCCTAATGGATGTGCAACTATTCAGCAGCTGACCGCTCAGGTGAACTAAGGGGTTTCCGACAGTGCCTCCTCAACGACCATCCAGCGAACGTAGCTGTGTGTAGATCTTTGCAGCAGGCGCCTGGCCCATACACCCATACTGCTTTTCATCGGCGACGAATGCTGAAATTTTCACGCCAATACCACATCTGGACTCCACTGAGCGGCGAAAGGTGGCATTTTTAAGTAAATTGCATTTTATGCTGCATCGATTCAGATAACCGTTGACATGTATGGCGTGAAAAGTATGAAAGCAAAAACACTGCAATGAGGAGGGAGCGTTATGTTTTGGGGAATGATTTCGTGGTAATCCGTGGACGGCACAGTGGAACAACACAAGTATGGATGTATCCCTGGGGAAGACGTCCAATCCAGATTGCATCTACCAGCAGGACAATGCAACGTGTCACACAATTCTAAGTTTACTTGTGTCGTTCGAAGGGCACTAGGATATGTTTACCGTACTCTCCTTGGCCATCAAACAGCCAGGATTTAAACACAATCGAGAATCTGCGGAGCCTTTTCGGATCACTGCAGAACCTCGTTGACTCTCTTCTTGCACATTTCGTGCAGCAAAAGACGGATATTCAGGCTCCTAACAGGTGGTCACTTTAATGTAACTTATGGCTACATGAACCAAACGCAATTTTTTATGCTTCCTTTTCCTCATCATTGCGTGTGTCTAAGGATGATTCGATGTCTATTCCTTTACCAAATCTCCGTGCTTTGCGTTCAGTACATTTACAAATCGCTGATAAATACTTGTTGTTGAGTCTGAAATCTCTCACCTGACTTTACGAAAACTGGAAAACCATTTGTAATACCAAACTCTTGCTGTGTTGTGCCATATTTTTCATCTGAATAAAGAAATCAGACAGTGTACTCTAATATAAGGGAGAATAGTCATACGAAGGAAACACTATAAATTATTAGGAACAGATTTTATCAAATAAAACAGCTAATATATGACCAGAACCAGATCAAGTGAAGAATTCCTCCGGTTAGAACACCCGCAGTGATACGAATATGAAGACTGGTTTACTTGTGCACCTACAGAATGATGAGCTGAAAAGGAAATGGTCCAGTAGGACACGTCGAAAGCTACCCTGACGTTTTTGACACAAGAATAATACAACGAACGAAACGCAATGTCAAAATTTTAGCTGCTAATGTGCACTGCAAGCATTTAAACAAAGATTAAAGGAACTTATTTTTTGCAGCATTAAGAACAGTTTATAACCGAGCCCTCCCTCCCTAGCGCACGATAGGAGAATAAGCAGATAGAGCACTACGTCTGAAATAATTTAGTATTTGAATAACTCGCAATTCATATCGGCAAGTAAACTGTTGTAAATGGATTTGTGACTAGTAGAGGAAATGAAATATAGGCAGTGTATGATGTTACGTTACAGACGACTTTCATCAGTCGGGACTTTCGTTCGTGAACATATACAGTCTAACCTCGACGTAATTAATTTCAAGGGACCATGAAAATTAGTCCACTTCAGTGGCTGAGTGGTCAGCGCGGCGATCTGTCACCCCAAGCTGCCCGGGTTCGATTCCCGGCTGGGTCGGAGATTTTCTCCTCATTAACATTTCATCATCATGAGTGGAAGGCAACGGGAAACCACCACTGGAATCACTTCCCTAGACGCTCATGCGGTGGACCTCTCTGACGAAGCTTCCCCCATGACAAGACCTGCCGTAAGGCAGTACACAAAGTTAAGAAGTTACAAAAATTAATTTTTTTATACCAAGGTTATTGTTTTAAGGAGGTTTTGTTATCGTGACTCGGAGCAAGGAGCCAAGTTTTCGTAGCTGAGAAGTAAATTACTGTAGTATTCTTTCGATGAAAAATAACATTAAAGACAATTAATGAAACACGTTTTGTTCACTTCATTTATTAATAGTGTCCATATAGAATATCGTACTTTTATGTACAGAAAAATTCTCTTATCTTCCTTTGTTTCTTATTTTTTGAAGGTGTCCTTGTGTATATTGTCTTTATCTCGTCGAATGCAATCAATTAATGGTCTGTTGATATGTCAGAAACATAAGATTTTGCTAAATTGCTTGCCATTCTAATTTTATGGTAAGTGTCCTCCATCAGAGGAGGGATATTCGCACTTACCACATCACTGTCATCGTCAGAATCTTCAACAGTCCAAATGCTCTTTAACTTCTCGATGACAGATTCGTCGGTATATACTTCAAACACCAACGCCTCGTCATACATTGACAGGTATTGAACTACTGAAGCATGTATGATTTTACCAGTAGCTGCTAAGTAAATGTCCAGATCACTTTGAATATCATCCTGCGTTACTTCAGCCACCACAACATTGTCACCAGCATCTTCAAATTCGGAAATTCTTGCATTTTCCCAGCAGTTCACAATAACGTTCGGCTGTACACCGTTCCGGGAGCTAGTAATCGTGTCACAAGCTTGCTTCACATTAGAATTGTAGGGATTGCTCATCTTTCCTTCAGTGTTTGTGATCACGTGTTGAACTAAAAGTGAACGGAATTTTGTCTTAAACTTCTTAACATAGTTCGAAGTTCTTCAACGCTGGCATGTTGTTATTCGCACTAAAATTATCCACCAGCAATGCACTTTTCTTATTCTTCATTGACATCTGTTTACCAGACGAAAGCAGCCACTGACTAAAAAGCGTAGACGTCATCCATTCTTTTCAATTTGCCTTGTAATTGACTGCAGTGAAGGAAATCCCATTTACGAGTACAATACGACTGTAGCAAAACATTACAATTGGCGCTATACTGCTCTGAAATAACTTATAAATTAAAGGAAGAAAAATAAAATGTAGGTGCCCTCTTACCTGGTAAGCTTATTACATTTTTGAAGCACCGTGAGTTTGCTGACAGTCCGATCATCAGTGGTGTAAATTTATAGGTCCCTGACGCGCTGCTGCAGAGAAGAACGGTTAGGCGTACTTTAGACTGCTTCTCTCCCTTACACTTTTTCCTCTAAAGGCCATCGTCTTCTCTGGCAGCAGTTGATAAAACAATCCCGTCTCATTGGCGTTGTACAAATTTTCAGGACTGCATTTTTCTAACAATTTACGCATTGTGTTCTTTCTCCAAAATTCTGCATCACCTAAAGGTGCTGATTTTTCTTCTCCAGCAATCACTTTAAAATTGACCCCATGCCTGTCCTTTAATCTTTGAAACCATCCGTTACTTACCATAAAATTAGAATGGCAAGCAACTTAGCAAAATCTAAAGTTTTTTGACATATAGGCCGTCCATTAATTGTTATATTCTGCGCGCGCATCTCATGACACCACAGCAGCGTAGCACTGTCCACATCGTCAGCAGCAGCTGTCTGAATTCTTTTTATAGAAGTGCTATGTTTGCCACCCACAAAGCTATCATCATTTTCTATTCGTTTTTTAAGGAATGTAGCTAACATTGATTCTGCAAGTCCATACTTCCGCGCCACGTCTACTTGTTTCATTCCGTTGCCAGTGTCTTTGAAAACCTCCATGTTTGTCTCCAACCTTTTTTGTTCCCTAGTTCCAGCCATTGCCCAAATCTTAACGAAGTCAAAGCGCTTACGTAAACTAAAAATATTCACAGATTGCAAAAATGAAGGAGATAAGCTGCGTATGAGCCCAACAAAACACTTTTGTGTGCTACTGAAGTAGTGGACAAACTAAACACTCGTTCAAACAAGCGAGTTGTTTGACGTTTGCCCCTCTGCGCAGCTGGCCCGCGGCTCTACGCTATTCTCTTTACCGCTAGAATAAATACAGTACTGTAGTATGTAGCGAAGATTCCTGAAATAAAGCACCGAAAGTCTAGCAGCTAAATAAACAATACCTACCACTGTAGAGAGCTTGTTGGGAGAAGGAATTAGTCAATTCCTCGAAATGTTGTCTTCGTTATAACCGGGTGTTACTAAATTTACTTCATCACTGTAATGAGGGGTAATTAACATAGTAAATATAGGAAATTTACCGGAGCTATATAGCCGGCCGTTGTGGCCGAGCGGTTCTAGGCGCTACAGTCTCGAACTACGTGACCGCTACGGTCGCAGGTTCGAATCCTGCCTCGGGTATGGATGTGTGTGATGTCCTTAGGTTAGTTAGGTTTAAGTAGTCCTAAGTTCTAGGGGACTGATAACCTCAGAAGTTAAGTCCCGTAGTGCTCAGAGCCATATTGAACCGGAGCCATATAAAATTATCACTGTACCCAGGTTTATCGTTGTATTGGTAATCGTCATACCACAGTTCTTATGATAATTTTTTCTTAATGTATATTTTACTAACAATGAAGCAGATGCTTGTCAGAAACTCCCGACAAACCAGTAATTTATTTATGCATTTCGCAGTAGCTCTATTTTCATTTTTACATAAATGGAATGGTGTAATAAGTGGTAGTGGCCGTTGTTCTGTATACTTTGCTGCGCACCAGGCGTAGTTGATCAAACTAGGAAAAAGTGGTGATGAAAATTGAAAATGTCTGAAGTTTAACAATACCGTTACGCTGACAAATCTGAAATCACAAAGGGCTATCGGAAACTGAAAAATGTTTTACATTGCTGAATTTCTCATTTATCGAGAGGCTGAATCACACCATTAGTTCTGGGATGAATCTGAATTATATTTGCTTTCCGACATCCTCCTAAACACAGAGGTTTCGTTGTATCTCGACCAAAAGTCCAATAAAAGCTACGAATTCATTCTACAGATGGTATGATGACGTTTCGGATGTACCATTTAGACCTATTCTTTCCCATTCTTTTAGCTTTTGCTACCTAGATTAAAAGATTTTTCCAAATAAGCAATCGTTTTTGTAACTGTTTGTTCTAATTGGAGTTTATGTTCCTGATGACAGATATAAAACTCCAGGAGCCTAAACCACTAATACTTATCGCTCGCACTGTTTCATAGAAATGTATTATAGCATTTATCACCTGCAACGAGCGACTCTCGTCTGTTTTTCGCTCGGAAAGATAACGTGTGGTTTGCACGTAGGTTTCCATGAAATGTGATTGGTTAGATTTGTAAACAGGATTGTACGGGAAAACAAAAAGATTCGTTTTCACGTAAGCTCCGAGTTTCTCTATGATATTACCTATTAACGAGATGCGGTCTACACGTTTACTTGAGGTAAAATTTGTACTTTTGTGACCTGCTTTTCGCATAATTTTCTGAGTCTGTTTAATCAGTTCGCAAGTGCCCGGAAATCAGTAAAGTTCATCTCACTTGTAATTCATAGCGTCCAGTCTCGTACGTCTCCCTTGGTAACAGTGCACTGACTCTTACTAGCAGTTCTAAATCTTGTGAATAGTTTTTCTCTCGTGCGACGCTCATTTTGGGTCATATTTTTTACTTCTTGTAAACCTTTCTTTCATTTATACAATTCATCTTGTGATTATACGAAGCGAAAATCGGGTTTGCACACTGCATAAATTTAAGCGTTTTCTCCCCTCTTCGTTTAGCAAAAAATTTTAGAATCTTCTTTCGCACTGAAATCTATCACTGCACATTTTTTCTTGGGCTTGGAAGGTAGTTTAGCTTTCTTCTTGATATTAAGAAGAACAGCAAACACAGTTCGAACAACTGTAGTCCGAGTTATTTTCTGTTTCTTGTATTACTCGTATTTCCACAATTTCTAATGGAATGTCGATATCATTCGAATGAATGTGCAAGAAATTAAATAATAAATAACATATACGTAAAGCTTCAGGAGAAGTAGCTGCCTTCAATTGAATACAACGTTCGTCACATTTCATCTTTGCATGGTTGAAAACATTAACTGGAATTCCACATTACTGTGAAACTATTGACCAGCACAAATATATATGCTAATTATTGTGGATATTAAATTCATTGCAGATTCGAGCGAATAGCAACTGTGAACAATTGTATAAAGGGAAACCGATATTTGCTTTACAAATTGCGATCGCGTTGTGCCTTGTTATATATTTTCTGATGTGCCGTCAACCGAGGATATGTGCTTGCCTCTCGGGCATGTGCGTCAGCGATATTGCCGGCAGAGGTATAAATATCTCCAGCCATCTGGTTAAGTATAAATTTGGCAGAAAAAATGGTTAATTACTCGCAGTGTGTCGCAACAGCTAAAATTTGGACACTGTGTTTCTTTCGGAGTATTCTTCCTGCATAAAAAATTTCAGGGCAGGTTTTGACATGACGCTTTGGACCGTTCCCATGGCAGAGAGTGGTCAAGCTAGTGGAAGGCGAGAAGAAATTTTTTTTTTGAGAAACTAGGAACAGGAGCCGTATGAGCCCCAGGTTAACCGACAGACGTTTGCAGGACATCAAAAGAGACGTTATCAAATGATGAGAAATATTTGTCTCGCAATATTGTACTTAGTAACTTTACAGATTGTGTTATTAAAGTTAATAGTTTTGAAAGTAATAACTTTTTTAGTGACTGCTTCCGTACTAATTTCTTGGATGAGGAATAGTAAGATTTTTATGTGCTATTTCGTCTGCATTTTCAAACTTCAGGGCCTAGTGTTCGTCCCCCTTTTTACTACGAGTCCAACATATTCACAGCTCAGTTTCCTGAGCAGGGAAGCCATACCGTTGAACAGCATAAAGAATGAAATAGATCTTGAAAAATAATGTTCACCTCGTCTATAGAGTATGAGAACAGGAAAATTTACGTAAGTGGATTAAACAAAGGGAGAACTGCATGAACATGCACAGCTAGCGATAGGTAATAACACATTATAACAGAACATAAAGGAAAACTGAAGACTTACTCTTTCTTGTTCCGAGAGAAAATTACTACATGGACTTCTGGTTATAGCATTTGGTCCCTAAGGTTAAACAATACGTAGATAAAGCGTTGTTTAGTGTTCTAGATATGACTCCAAAACAGACCACGAGTTTGATGTGGGGGACGTAATGAATACTGTAATGGAAGTAGGAGGAGATAGTACATGAATTCTAACGAATGGATCGTAGGCGGAATATGTTAGCTCTTGTCTAAACTGCAAGAGATATGAGAATTCCGAGATGAGGACCTAATAGAAAATAAGAATACGATATAGCGAAATACGGGGACGGTATGGATGAAACTGTCGTAACAACGTCCGCTGACCCTTTATGTTCATAACTATATTCTTTTGTGGTTTACACTTTTGCAACGGAGTCTTAATGATGATAGGGAGACTTATTTCTCCATTAAATGATAGATGTTAATTCAGGAAGTAGTTGTATAGATTAAGAACGAAAATGGGTATATCGTGACATTCATTGAAGATCTTGTGCATCTTCTATTTGACAGAGAGTAGTTGTTTTACCTTTCTTTGGAGTTTGCTCCGAAAATAGAAAAATTGTTTCCCGGTAGGTGATCCCCCCTACGAAGATTTGACTTTTACTTGTAAATGACGAACAATTTCTCTCAGAAGAAGTGACAATCCCTTGGGAAGCAAGTACTGTGAAATATCCCTCTGTGAATAAGGTAAATGCATTATGCGAGTGACACTGGCATGTTAAGAGGTTGAAATAGCAAAACAATCAGTCAGCTGTTACGTCAAGGTTGAAAACTACCAAACGAAATATGAGACTGGTCATTGAACACAACCAATTGTTTAGCTGGATTTGTGATTCAGTCTTGGTCACTTCTCAGTTCCGTTGAAAGTGTTGCGCCTTAAAATACATTTGGAGACTAAGAACCCGTACGAACAAATTTTTAAAGACATCGTTTTCAGTTGCGGTGGGACCAGTAATGACTTCAAGATATCCGAATAAAACAGGACATTAAAACCTTTGATATTACATATTGTTGTGAGAAATTTCCAAAATACTATACATTTTTTCATTGTTTTCACTTTGATTAAAGATACTGCAGTTGTAATGCGTAATACCGTGGATGACAAAGTTTCGGGAGAACTTGTAAATGAAATACTCGAATTAATACGCTATAGTCCTGTTAATCAATATTATCTCTTCTTTATCTAATACATTTCCAAAGACGGATATTTCAACATATTTGTGAAAGGTTGGAGGATTCTATGTACTGTCTTCGGTTGGCCAGACTGAGCATTCCTATCGGATGTCCCCATCCCAACGATATATTTTATTGGCACGACGTAAGGTTAACGAGAGAAAAATTCTGAAGTACTTGAATCGAGCAAGGTACCGCAATGAATGAGACACTACCATTCGACAAGAGCAGAACATGAATCTGGTTGGGTATGTTTAGAATTTCCTTGATTTCAAAAAATTATTATAGGCAATTACTGTGAAGTGTGTGCTCCCGTAACTGAATTACTACTTGGTCGCTATTGACGTCCTGCTTCAATAGTCATTCAGCTTTAACATTCATTGTTTCTCTCCAAACGAATTGCACAAAGAGATACTGAAATGGTAACCATAAATCCTCAGATACATACATGAAATAATAAGAAACGTAGAACCATTACATTATTAGCTGCTAGATGTCAGTTTGTACACGCTTTGTCTGCATAATAATTTTATCTACATTGTGCTTCTTGTGCATGTACGAAGTACACAAGTGACTTCTGCCTTTCTGTGAGACGACATGTATTCCCACCTACTAATAACGAACAACAACTCTACCTTTTGGAGTTCCAGACTTCAGTTTGTTATAGCTGTCGTGTGCTGTTTCAATAAACAGAGAGGTGTACTCAAAACTTAGTTTAATTAGAAAATGAGTGCCGGAATGTTCGTTCAGGGGCTTTCACAAGCCGCAACGCCTGCTGCACAACTTTCCCAACAAGTTAACTGCACCAACAGGCCGCTTGTTACACAACGTTCGTGACGAGTTCGTGGCGACGACACGGAGCTGTTGCGGGTTGCTACAGTATGATGCTGGTGGGCGACCGAAGTACTGTGTTGTATGCAGTCTCCTAGGAGGTGCTGGTTATATAGGTGTGTCCCGTTGTAAAAAGGAAATCATAACTGTTCAACATGGATATAATGTGCAGACGTTACTTATCAGTCTACTTTGTCATTAGGTAATTATTTTGCGGGTTCCAATGTTATGTAGTAAAATATGTTTTACAACAACTAATTAAATTACATATTTTTGAATATTTTATTCTGAGTTCTAATTAACAGTCCAGAGCATTATTTTCATATTCATATGAATGCAGTGCTCTTTCGTATCAAACTGTTGATCATGTGCTGTGAAGCTGGCATAAGTAATACAGATCAGGATTGTATTGATTCCTTTATTCTGCCCACCATCAGATAACGTGGTAACAAATAATAAAGAGAAGTGCACATAATTAAATCATTCATTACAGTTTTACCAAAGAAATGAGGTTACATAAATAACTTTGATAATATAAGTACATACAGTCTAATATTACTCTATGCATTGACAAGGACGTTGAGTAATATCCATGACCATGTCAAACAAGACACGTACTGTCTTAAACAGGAAGTAGGCCTAACCAGTACCTGACTACATTTAGTGTGCCAAGGCCCCTCTAGCGGATCCATAACGTAAGCTATAGCTGTATTCCTGTTTCTCGCTGAGAATTTTTGTGTTTCCTTCGTTCGCCAATGAACTGAAATTCTTGTTATGTTTCCGTAGGTATCTCACAATGTCTTTGTCTAACACCTGTAACTGATAGATGTCCACTCCTCTTCAACTGAATTGTCTACACTGGTATCCTGTGTCGCGGTATCCGACATCTTTAGTGAAATTCAAACGCACCCCATCAATCCTCAGTAGTTCAATATCCCGCTTCCTACCACATTGACTCTTCCGGATGAGTTTCTTAAACATCAGTTTAGTCTTGGTCATTACTAAAATGTCGTCTGAGTCTATGTCTGCTCGAGGGTATGCCTTGATATCCATATCTGGTTCCAGAATTTCTGTCTCCCGTTTCTCCGGATCTTTTTCAAGTATAGCTCCTCCTATTGCCATTTCATGTATACAGCAATAATTATCACCTTCTCTCCTCCCCGTCACCAACGAAAAAGATGGCTTCCCTGCCTCTACTATGCAGATAAATACACCTTAGGTGGAATCACAATAGAGTAGAAAGGTCTTCATAAACTGTCAGCCCCTAAATATCTCACCTCAAGACAGAAGTCACGAATGTGTTCTTACTTGTTATTTATGCAACCAACATCAATAGGGGGTTCAAGACTAGCAGGGCGGAGACAGAGAAATGAACGAAAAGTGAATGTGTGAGTTTCTTGAGTCATAGTCAAAACAGTACTTCGCACATATAGAATCTGCGTCTTCTTTCGTATACCAGACTGGAGGAGGCTTCGTGACCACCTCATACAGGAAGGGAAATATATGTCTTTCCCAAGAGAAACAACCAGACAATTGTGTGGTTTCTTCGCCATCATCGAGGTAAGCGGTAAACTTGGGCCACGTAATAAGCTTTGCATAAGACATACGTATCCAGTATTCGGACTTTCTGGAGCAGAGTAAGTGAACGCCTTTCATGTTCTAATTTCGCTCCCTGGATTTTTTCCGTAACAGACTTCGAATTGAGCGTCGCATTTTGAGTGAACAACGATCAATGATCGTACCGAGAGACGAGCGCCTATCCACTGCAGTAGCCCATGGAACAACTGTGCCACCAAGACATCGCAAAGAAACCTGCATTTACCTTCATTAAGTAGTGCTCCTCGATTACAGCCTTCAGTCGAGGTATCTCCGCAGCTTTGCGGAGTAGAGCCATCACGTCATCAGGGTATGCACGAGCAGCTAAACCCCCTCCAGAAAGCGTCCACTGTTTCAGCTGGGATGCTAGCATCCGAAGTACGGGCTCTAGAGGTAACATAAAGTATTGACAGCGGGCTTGCTTTAAACTCTTCCCGACGAATATTTATCTGGGGTATCAGTTGGCCATTAACAAGCACCGAATTTGAAATACCCATACACAAATTTGAGAGCTCTCGCTGGGGGTAAACAGTAAAACTGCCTCCAGAATCAGAAGGAAAAAGTTGTAATTAACACGATCAAATGCCTTATCAAAGTCTAGGAAAGCGAGGGCACAAGAGATGGAAGGTACAGCAGCAACCGAAACCACGAATGAACGGTACGACCAGGTATGCAGTTTTGATATTTTGCTACAATTGTCTCTATTAGAGCCAACATTCTGCCACTAAGCGCCCTTGCCACAGTTTTAAAATCAAAATTTAACAAAGTAATTGGGCGAGAGGTATTAGGGGCAACCGGTCCAAGCCGTTTCGGAAGTAAAACTATTTTTCCCGCTTTGAACGAGGACGGCACTACTTTACCCTATAACACTTAATTCAAAAGTGACGTAAAGGTAGCACCTAACAAGGGCCAAAAGCGCACGTACACTTCCATCACGACCCGGGGACTTTTGAGACGGCGATCCTACAATAGGTCTGTTAAATTCCATGGCTGAAAGGCAGCTAAGAGCGTTTCATTACGTTCAGGTATAATTTTCATATTCAAGATTCTGACTAGTGGGTCGTAAAAGCTTTCACTGGACTCATTGATGTCGTAAATGTCTACATAGTGTTGGTGTAAGACACGCACTATACCCAAGACACCATAGCTATTTCATGCTGCTTCTTATTGCAGTTCTTGTTCTAGAACCGTTCGCTGTTTCTATTTTGCTTTTTTTCACAGTTCAGTACGCCTTCTTGCTGATTTCACGCTTGATCTGCGTTTGTTTTTGATGGGCTATCCTCTGGGCCATGTTACCACTAACTCTGAGGGGGCTCCGATGGGGATTTTCCTTTGTGAGTATAGAGTTATAAATCCAAAATAAAATAGTGACAATGAAGGAGAAAGTATGGCAATTTATTTATTTAACCTATGGCTAGGGCCCCCAGTCGGGCAGGCCGTTCACCGTCATTTTGACGCCACTTAGGCGACCTGTAGTCGATGAGGATGATAGGATTGTGGTGAGGACAGCACAACCCACAGTCTTTGGGCGGAGAAAATTCCTCGACCCAGCCGGAAATCGAACACGGGCCCAGAAGATTGACATGCCGGCACGCTGACCATTCAGCTACCGGGGACGGACGAGTATAGCAACGGAAAAGGTTATAAACACGGTGATAAGGTTCTATGAACATCATGATAGTAACCAAGACGGAAGGGAAGCTAAAAGAAACTATATCTGTACAAGATGATATGACTACTAGCTCCGTAACAGATCAAGAAACTGGAACAACGCCTATTGAGGCAAATGATTTAAATAAGGTAATGGAGGCGGAAGTTTAGTTGTGATCGATTAATGGAAATCGATACAAGGAGGACGAAGGAATGGAAAAATGGCGGGAGAAAATGGGCTGGGGGAAAGGAATGAAAGAGGATGACACTTTGTTGCTTTCTGCACAGAACATAAATTAATCATCGCTAACAGTTGGTTTAAGGCTGTACACGAGGAAGTGTCCAGGTGTTGCTGGATGAGATTGATTATATAATGACCAGTTACATATTTCGGAACAAGATTTTAGACTGTGAAATGTTTCCTATCGCATAACCAAAATTTATTAAATACCAATTAAAACTGAAGAAATTCCAAAGAGGTAGGGAAATGATGAGGTGTGACTAAGATGCTGCATCAGGCAACAACTGATTGCGCAACAACTGACTGAGACGGGGCTAAAGTAATACAATGTCGACTGATCACATCTCAGAGGTCCAATAGTGAAGACAGCAGAGGCTAAGGCCTAGGGGAAATAGTTGAATAATTGAGCATACTGAAAAAAACGAGAAAAATATTGAAAAGTAGCAAATGGAGCAGGCATAAGAGAACACAGTTGCGAAAAATGATAAGACCAAGTGCAAAATAAAAAAACAGCGTTGGTGAGAGGACAAATGTAAAGCAGTAGAAGCACACGAGCTATGATAAAGATGTGTGTCCAATACAGTTAAATCTAAGAGACTTGTGGAGAAAAGAAAACCAGGTTTATAAATATCAAGATCTCAGATAACAACTCGGAATATAAGAAAAGGAGAAGGTGAAAGTTGTAAGAAATATATAGGAAGATTGCAAAGGGAAACGAACTCGAAGTCAATATATACAAAAAGTGGAGGAAGCAGACGAAGATGAGGTGGCAGACATGTTGCTGCGGGCAGAATTTGACAGAGCAGGGAGAGGAGTAAGTGGAAATAACGCTCTTATAGTAAACACATTCTGTCCTACACTGAGGAATTTCGAAGATCCTGTCAAGACCAAACTAATGTAGGTGGTGTGCAAGATAAATGACTGGAGAATTACCCTCAGACTTAATAAAGAATGTAATAATTGCAGTTCCGAGGAAGGCAGGTGCTAAATTGTTTGAATACTACCAAAATATCAGCATGATAAATCACGGTTGGGAAATACTAACACGAATTATTAGCCGGCCGCGGTGGCCGTGCGGTTCTAGGCGCGTCAATTCGGAACCGCGAGACTGCTACGGTCGCAGGTTCGAATCCTGCCTCGGGCATGGATGTGTGTGATGTCCTTAGGTTAGTTAGGTTTAAGTAGTTCTAAGTTCTAGTGGACTAATGACCTCAGATGTTAAGTCCCATAGTGCTCAGAGCCATTTGAACCATTTCAACGATTTATTGAGCAGTTAATAGCATATCTCCCAAAATATGAAACTCAGTCAGTTATTTCTTATTTGTGCATATCTTCGTGGTCTGATTATAGATGCACGTGAACAAGTGACCCTTAAAAACTTGGATCCCGTTTCGAAATAGTGAGGTGACTGAATCAGTTTGCTCTAATTCTAATGAATCTCCGTCCGCAGACGGCTTGGCTATGCCTGGTAAGGATCAGCTATGCCTTCTCGTTTAAAGGTGCTGTATGCTGCCACAATGCATTCATTAGGCTGGACACAGGGGTTTATCGAACCAGCCCCATTCCTAGCCTATGTGCCGAGAGTGGTAAGTCGCCTCTTACACTATGACGAGAAATGCTAATGGTGCGACATGTACGCAAAGTGAGTCTCCAACCGTCCTGTTGCCAGTGCTGGATCTGTGCAATCCATATCGAACGTTGACCGGTTGCCGAACTACTAACCGTTCTTCTATCCGTGCTAGGGGGTATCTCGAGCAACGTGGTGTAGTACAGAAACCAGTTCTTAAACGGTGATAGAGCAGAAACCCTCTCTGGATGACTGACAGGTCCGCTCTTAACTAGGACGTGACGGAAGACAACAAGCTTATCACCCCGTCTTCAGTTTCAGATCGGGCTATTAACCCCGTGACAGGCAGATTATATCGGCCATCTTGATTTACTACACACCAAAATGGAACGGTGTAGAGAGGCCAGACTGAGAAGTTACACAGACAACCGAGAGGGGCAATCACTGCCCGGACAAGGGCGATATTCATGTTGTTGACAGAAATTGAAAAATGTCACGGAAAGCCTAGAGTAAATTATGGGATGCAGCTGGTGAACTGTTGGTGAATCCAGTAGCTGGTCGACAGCAGAGAGCACCCGACAGCCGGGGCGATAATAATGCAGCCGACAAAGAACCATCCAGCGCAGGGAAACTTACGAAAAATAATAATAAGAAAACTCTACTCCAACCTGAATGAAACTGGGTAATGATCTGTACCGCACCAAGCGTGATATATTGTTAATTTGAATCTAAAGGCTAGCTTTAAGGGCCACTGAGAGATTTGCAAGAGGCGCCTGACTATAAATATAATCAGATGTTTTTTTTCCATCAGTTTACTGACTGGTTTGATGCGGCCCGCCACGAATTCCTTTCCTCTGCTAACCTCTTCATCTCAGAGTAGTACTTGCAACCTACGTCCTCAATTATTTGCTTGACGTATTCCAATCTCTGTCTTCCTCTACAGTTTTTGCCCTCTACAGCTCCCTCTAGTACCATGGAAGTCATTCCCTCTCGTCTTAGCAGATGTCCCATCATCCTGGCCCTTCTGCTTATCAGTGTTTTCCACATATTCCTTCCCTCTCCGATTCTGCGTAGAACCTCCTCATTCCTTACCTTATCAGTTCATCTAATTTTCAACATTCGTCTACAGCACCACATCTCAAATGCTTCGATTCTCTTCTGTTCCGGTTTTCCCACAGTCCATGTTTCACTACCATACAATGCTGTACTCCAGACGTACATCCTCAGAAATTTCTTCCTCAAATTAAGGCCGCTTTTTGATATTAGTAGACTTCTCTTGGCCAGAAATGCCTTTTTTGCCATAGCGAGTCTGCTTTTGATGTCTTTGCTCCGTCCGTCATTGGTTATTTTACTGCCTAGGTAGCAGAATTCCTTAACTTCATTGACTTCGTGACCATCAATCCTGATGTTAAGTTTCTCGCTGTTCTCATTTCTACTACTTCTCATTACCTTCGTCTTTCTCCGATTTACTCTCAAACCATACTGTGTACACATTAGACTGTTCATTCCGTTCAGCAGATCATTTAATTCTTCTTCACTTTCACTCAGGATAGCAATGTCATCAGGGAATCGTATCATTGATATTCTTTCACCTTGTATTTTAATTCCACTCCTGAACCTTTCTTTTATTTCCATCATTTGCTTCCTCGATGTACAGATTGAAGAGTAGGGGCGAAAGGCTACAGCCTTGTCTTACACCCTTCTTAATACGAGCAATTCGTTCTTCATCGTCCACTCTTATAATTCCCTCTTGGTTGTTGTACATATTGTATATGACCCGTCTCTCCCTATAGCTTACCCCTACTTTTTTCAGAATCTCGAACCGCTTGCACCATTTTATATTGTCGAACGCTTTTTCCAGGTCGACAAATCCTATGAAAGTGTCTTGATTTTTCTTTAGCCTTGCTTCCATTATTAGCCGTAACGTCAGAATTGCCTCTCTCGTCCCTTTACCTTTCCTAAAGCCAAACTGATCGTCACCTAGCGCATTCTCAATTTTCTTTTCCATTCTTCCGTATATTATTCTTGTAATCAGCTTCGATGCATGAGCTGTTAAGCTGATTGTGCGATAATTCTCACACTAGTCAGCTCTTGCCGTCTTCGGAATTGTGTGGATGATGCTTTTCCGAAAGTCAGATGGTATATCGCCAGACTCATATATTCTACACACCAACGTGAATAGCCGTTTTGTTGCCACTTCCCCCAATGATTTTAGAAATTCTGATGGAATGTTATCTATCCCTTCTGCCTTATTTGAACGTAAGTCCTCCTAAGCTCTTTTAAATTCCGATTCTACTACTGGATCCCCTATCTCTTCTAAATCGACTCCTGTTTCTTCTTCTATCACATCAGACAAATCTTCACCCTCATAGAGGCTTTCAATGTATTCTTTCCACCTATCTGCTCTCTCCTCTGCATTTAACAGTGGAATTCCCGTTGCACTCTTAATGTTACCACCGCTGCTTTAAATGTCACCAAAGGTTGTTTTGACTTTCCTGTATGCTGAGTCTGTCCTTCCGACAATCATATCTTTTTCGACGTCTTCACATTTTTCCTCCAGCCATTTCGTCTTAGCTTCCCTGCACTTCCAATTATTTCATTCCTCAGCGACTTGTATTTCTGTATTCCTGATTTTCCCGGAACATGTTTGTACTTCCTCCTTTCATCAATCAACTGAAGTATTTCTTCTGTTACCCATGGTTTCTTCGCAGCTACCTTCTTTGTATCTATGTTTTCCTTCCCAACTTCTGTGATGGCCCTTTTTAGAGATGTCCATTTCTCTTCAACTGTACTGCCTACTGCGCTATTCCTTATTGCTGTATCTATAGCGTTAGAGAACTTCAAGCGTATCTCGTCATTCCTTCGTACTTCCGTATCCCACTTTTTTGCGTATTGATTCTTCCTGACTAATGTCTTGCACTTCAGCCTACTCTTCAACACTACTATATTGTGATCTGAGTCTATATCTGGTCCTGGGTACGCCTTACAATCCAGTATCTCATTTCGGAATCTCTGTCTAACCATGATGTAATCTAATTGAAATCTTCCCGTATCTCCCGGCCTTTTCCAAGTATACCTCCTCCTCTTGTGATTCTTGAACAGGGTATTCGCTATTACTAGCTGAAACTTGTTACAGAACTCAATTAGTCTTTTTCATTCGTTGTGCCAATCCCATATTCTCCTGTAACGTTTTCTTCTACTCCTTCCCCTACAACTACATTCCAGTCGCTCATGACTATTAGATTTTCGTCCCCCTTTACATACTGCATTACCCTTTCAATATCCTCATACACTTTCTCTGTCTGTTCAGCTTGCGACGTCGGCATGTATACCTGAACTATGGTTGTCGGTGTTGGTCTGCTGTCGATTCTGATTAGAACAAACCGGTCACTGAACTGTTCACAGTAACACAACCTCTGCCCTACCTTCCTATTCATAACGAATCCTACACCTGTTATACCATTTTCTGCTGCTGTTGATATAACCCGATACTCATCTGACCAGAAATCCTTGTCTTCCTTCCACTTCACTTCACTGACCCCTACTATATCTAGATTGAGTCTTTGCATTTCCCATTTCAGATTTTCTAGTTTCCCTACCACGTTCAAGCTTCTGACATTCCACGTCCCGACTCGTAGAACGTTATCCTTTCGTTGATTATTCAATCTTTTTCTCATGGTAACCACCCCATTGGCAGTCCCCTCCCGGAGATCCGAATGGGGGACTATTCCTGAATCTTTTGCCAATGGAGAGATCATCATGACACTTCTTCAATTACAGGCCACATGTCCTGTGGATACACGTTACGTGTCTTTAATGCAGTGGTTTCCATTGCCTTCTGCATTCTCATGTCGTTGATCATTGCTGATTCTTCCGCCTCTAGGGGCAATGTCCCACCCCTAGGACACGAGAGTGCCCTGAACCTCTATCCGCTCCTCCGCCCTCTTTGACAAGGCCGTTGGCAGAATGAGGCTGACTTCTTATGCCGGAAGTCTTCGGTCGCCAATGCTGATTATTTATCAAAATTTAGACAGTGATGGGAATCGAACCCGTGACCGAAGACGTTTTTATTTTGATTTTGAATCAAAGACGCTACCCCTAGACCACGGGTACAATATAAGGTGACATAAAATGGCTCAAATGGCTCTCGACTTAACTTCTGAGGTCATCAGTCGCCTAAAACTTAGAACTAATTAAACCTAGCTAACCTAAGGACATCACACACATCCATGCCCGAGGCAGGATTCGAACCTGCGACCGTAGCGGTCGCCCGGCTCCAGACTGCAGCACGGCCACTCTCTTTTTTTAATCTCATTTTGTTCGCTTTCGTTCGATGAATTGGCTCGGGGCGGACGTCGTAAGACATCCGTTTTAAGTTCGTTGCTGACTGATTAACTGAGTTTTTTTTATTACAGAGGGCTGCCAACCCTATGACCAGACACGCTGAGCTACCGTGCCGGCGTCACTCCGGCCGACATGGTGACATAGATTCTAGTTTCTGTTGTAAGTGATATTGTAGTTTGACTCTTGATGTTTTACTCTCATGAACTCAGTGATACGATATGACCGAGCTGTAAGTTTGATTTCATTAGAGTTAGTTTGGGATAGATGAATGACGATATTTTTTTTTCAAATCACAATTTATTTGCCCTGCGCTAGTGAATTGCCCATAGAAATATGTGACTTTACTCGAGATTCGTAACACTCCCGTTCCGTGCAGTCAGATCTGTTTCCAATTCAGGGCTGGACTACTATCGTGAGATAGTGGAATATTACGGAATATGCCCTGCATTCGTGTGATCTCTCCTTAGGCCGATAACATGTAACCGGTCCGCCTACGTTCCTGCAGGCTGACTGCACGACAGATTTCTTCATTGCGATAATAGTGAAGTCCAGAACGATATAAGAAAACCGCCAAAACGGCATTTTATCTTTGCGTAGCAGTTTTTGTCAGTGAATCAAAGGAAAGGGCCATGGTCGGATGTTATATTCTCATATGTTATCACTAAACACGGCTTACCGAGGCTCATCTCGGTTTACTAGGAAGAACTGCGAGCGGTCACTGAAGCAAACGCATCTTATTGGTGGAGGGAAGCTTCCCATCTGCACAGACTCCCTTATTGCTCTGCAGGCTATTCAGCAAATGTTTCTGCAGATAGGATAGTTCAGGCATCATTCAGTTTCTACAGAAGCCTTGTGCTGGGTCTTTGGGCACGTAGAAATAGATGGGAACAAGGAAGCTGACAGAGAAGATAGTTGCTTGCCAGGAAAATACCACAGTTCAGTTTCGCGTCCTCCTACAGCTGTCGTTTCGTGGGTGACAAAGAGAGCGTTGGCTGAATGGGAAAGGCAGCTTCTGGAAGTGACCAACAACAAAGTATGGTCGGTCATATAAACTATTCGTCCATGGCGTTCTTCGAACTTCACGAAAGGACAAAGTGGTTGTCACTCGCTTTCGTATCGGTGACTGCTCATTGACGCATTCGTATCTATTGCGGCAAGACCGCCCACCGGAATGAAGGGTTTGCAGCGTCGCGCCCACGGCACGCCATGTTTTCACGTTCTGTACGCTAATAGGAGGAAAGCATTCGGTCTACCGACGGACATACTCTACATTTCAGGTGATATCGAAACAATGGGGCCTGCTGGTGTGGCTGTGCGGTTCTAGGGGCTTCAGTCTGGAACCGCGTGACCGCTACGGTCGCAGGTTCGAATTCTGCCTCAGGCATGGATGTGTGTGATGTCCTTAGGTTAGTTAGGTTTAAGTAGTTCTAAGTTCTAGGGGACTGCTGACCACAGATGTTAAGTCCCGTAGTGCTCAGAGCCATTTTTTGAAACAATGGGACGAAAGCCGGCCAGAGTGGCCGAGCGGTTCTAGGCGCTTCAGTCTGGAAACGAGCGACCGCTACGGTCGCAGGTTCGAATCATGCCTCGGGCATGGATGGGTGTGATGTCCTTAGGTTTGTTAGGTTTAAGTAGTTCTAAGTTCTAGGGGACTGATGATCTCAGATGTTAAATCCCATACTTCTCAGAGCCATTTGAACCATTTGAATGGGACGAAAATTGTTGGCATTTTCTGTGGCCCCATGACGCCTGCTCCATTTCACTGGACGGAGTTGAAATGCGATTTTTAGTGGCTAGCACGTCCTTTTAATTCCGCGACCAGCCACGCTCCTTACTGACTTCGACTGTTTTCTTTTAACTTGTGACAGCGGTGTGGCTGGATCTATTGGAAATTGTATGTGACACATTCTATTGCGCTTGGCTTTCGTAATATGGCCTTTGCTTTTCGATTTTACAAGGGTACAGCTGATTCACTAGTACTACGATCTTGTGCAAGGTCGCTGATGACCACGGTGTTCAGCGCCCAACGAATCTAAATCCAACCACCCATCCACGAATTACCTACAAAAGAATAGAGAAATTGGTAGAAGCCGATAATGGCTTCAAGAGAGATGTATGGTACACGAGTCAGAAGATACGCTGAACAAAGAAGAAGTCGTGTTTTACGGCATTTGTGGATTTAGAGAAGGCTTTCCACAATGTTGATTGGAGCACACTATTAGAAACTGTGTATGTATCAGGGATGAAATAAAGAGAAGGGAAGGCCACCTAGGACTTGTTCAGAAACCATACTGCACTTGCAAGGGCCGTTGGATTTGAAAGAGCTTTAGAAACAGATGAGCACTCTACGATGTGTGGTAAACGATGCTGTCCGAAGGGGTGAAAATTTAGGATTTAACGTTCCATCTCTTATGAGGTGTTATGACGTTTCCGGAAATAGGTCTCAGTCCTCAATTTTTTCCGCGGCACACTCATAATGTTTCAACAAAATAGTGCAGCCCATCTCCATTTTATCATCTGGACGTTAAGATTAAGTTTTGTCCCACTTATCGATTTGTAACGGTGCTCTTACGTGCTGATTTCAATTTTTACCCGATCCGCAGACGTGATACTGCTAAAAATCAAAAACATTATTTTTTGAGGTTGCTCTAGGCATTGGTTCGGGTATGGCGTGCAACTTTCTCTTACGTGCGGATTTCAGTGTTTATCGGGACCGCGGACATTGTCCTGTAAAGAAACAAAAAACTGTATAATTTTATTTTTGCGAACTTGCTCTACCTAGCGATTCCGATACCGACACATGAGATAGGATTTGCGTGGTCTCTCCACCAGCGGCTCGCAAGTCAGGACATTTACACCGCTAGAGGCGCTACAAGTTGACAAAACGCCTGCCAGGGCCACACAGCATCGTGTGGCGCCAATCTACTTGTTCTGACTCGATATAAAGCCGTCAATACACCTATCACACAACCACTAGCCTGTTGTTCTCGAGCAATTCCCAGACCCTGTGAACCAACTGTTATTAATACGATGAACTCTTTAAAGGATTTACTGGGCTGGCTGGACCTTCACCTACTGCTCATAGTCGATTAGACAAGGACTAGGTTTCGAGTGTTACAGTTGAATATTGGGATTTGTACGTTTACACGGCAGATGTATAATTAAAACGTTATGAATATATCTCATAGATCAATGTTATGTGACTTATCACTACTGATGGGACAGTTGAAGGTCACAGACTGTTGCACCACATATAAGTTCTTCCCCAAGGTGAGCACTCTCCTTCCCTTGAAACCACTAACACAAGCACAGATTGGGAGTGGATGGGGAAGGAAAAGGAAATCAGCCATGTCGTTAGAATGGAGTCAAACAAGACTAACCGTATGTAGGGAAAATATGTAAATAACAATAAGAAACACTTAGCACTCAATGACTATTCAAATTATCATAAAATTATAATAATTGAAATAGTCTTAAATAATGAAATGTTTCAATAGCCGCACAGCCATATGAATGTGCTCCACTCGCAACTACCGGTTTCACGTCAGTACAGACATATCTTTAGTCTTATAATCGTTACAATTTTGTACTGTATATGGAAAATTAGGGTGTCCTATATTCGGGAAGTTATTCACTTTAAGAATCAAACCACACTATGGGTTATCATAATATTCCGGACACTAAAAGGATGTCTGTCAAAAGTGTACAAAGTGTGACTGCTAAATGAACCAGATCTGTAGCATATAGGGGTCGCATGAGCGCAGATTTCTCTGTCCTTCACTGAATACGATGTACAGAACAACGTCAAATCAGTATTTATGTCATTTCCGAACTAATAAGCAGAGCTAATGGCAGTAATATGTTTTTGGTTAGGTTGGTACTTCCAAATACAAATGGGAAGAGCAAGCTTTTAATGCTTAATTTCCCCAGGGCAGCAGGTCAAGTGTGGACGCAAAACAGCAGTCTACACCGAGAGACGTGGTTCCCCTTAGTGATGCAGTTACAATCAAGCGGAAAACGACAGGTAGTAATTTATGAGACGTGTTTGTGGGAAGATTGTGCGGCACGGAGAAAAAGCAACCAACACACTGATGTGTGTACGTATTAAGGTACCATACATAAAAATATCCGTTACACCACTTACTGAAGAGTTCGGTAGACACCAGCTATAGTATATCGTACAGCTTGTAATCTGGCCTGGCTCATTAAGTAGTCATGCTTTGTACACTTCTGACGAATATTATTTGGATGTAATCAAATGGTTCAAAAGGCTCTGAGAACTATGGTACTTAGCATCTGAGGTCATCAGTCCCCTAGAACTTAGAACTACTTAAACCTAACTAGCCTAAGCACATCACACACATCCATGTCTGAGGCAAGATTCGAACCTGCGACCGTAGCGGTCGCGCCGTTCCAGACTGAACCGCCTAGAACCACACGGCCACACCGACCGGCTGGATGTAATCAGTTTTATCTCGACAATCCACCAATGCGGCTTTTGTGGATAACGTCCCTAATGCTGGAACTGTGAAGCATGACCACCTGAAGATGTGTCTATACTGTCGTCAAACAGCTAATTGCGAATAAAGCACATTCTTAGAACTATATGGTTTTGGAAAGCACATCATCACTCTTGACTTTTTAATTGTTGTAATTTTTATGTTAGCTCGAATGCTTATTGACGGTTTAGTTGTTTTTATTGTTGTTAACGCGTATCCGGGACGATTACTGTTCAAATCCCCGTTCATCTACCAAGCTTCATGTTTTAAATGCTCTACAAACAACTTTCTGGGGAGGGCAATCACAGCTCAGAGCCACTACTCTGAGCTGCCCTCCCCATAAAGTTTTTTTGGAGCATGTAAAAAATGAAGCTCGGTTGATGAACGGGGACTTGAACAGTAATAGTCCTGTTTACGAGTCAAACACTTTACCTTCGCGCCACTCCGCTTGGCAAAAAGGTAAGTTTGTATTATACGATTCGCCCTCTCAAGAGAACTGTTCAATCGTCAGTTTGTGGATTCCTTAAATTGGACTCCACTGACGTAGGCGCTCATAACTGTAGTGTCGGCAGACTTGCCAACACTACGCACACTAATTGAAAGAGGCGGCCAAGATGCACGCGCTAACTCACGCAGGCGGGCGTTAGGTCTGAAACAGGAAACGTAATGAATGCTATAAAGAAAAGTACGTAGCTACTGAAATACTTAACTTTAATCCATCATTTGTATACAGCGTTCTTGATGATACAAGTGAGACTCTCTCTAGATAAATGCAATATAATGCTAATGGCGCCTTGCTAGGTCGTAGCCATTGACTTAGCTGAAGGCTATTCTAACTATCTTCTCTGCAAATAAGCGAGGCTTCGTCAGTGTTGCATCGCTAGCTAAGTCGTCCGTACAACTGGGGCGAGTGCTAGTCCGTATCTCGAGACCTGCCTTGTGGTGGCGCTCGGTCTGCGATCACTGACAGTGGCGACACGCGGGTCCGACATATACTAATGGACCGCGGCCGATTTAAAGCTACCACCTAGCAAGTGTGGTGTCTGGCGGTGACACCACAATAACCTACCCCAATAATCCTACCACGCAAAGCGGAACTACAGTTTCACGTTGAATCTGAACCACTTATCGTTCCAGTCGTATGTTTACATCATTGAGAGGTTCAAATGGTTTAAATGGGTCTGAGCACTATGGGACTTAACAGCTATGGTCATCAGTCCCATAGGACTTAGAACTACTTAAACCTAACTAACCTAAGGACATCACACAACACCCAGTCATCACGAGGCATTGAGAGGTGAAGGGTTGCGTAACGGTCGGTGTATCCAAGACGTCACCCCACTACCTTATGTTCTCCATGCTCACAATTTTATCACTGGATCGTCAAGCCCGACACCTCATAAGGTGGTACAGTCGAAGAAGGCGAACGAGAGAAAAACTGATGGAACTAGCTTCGTGTTTCTCGTGAACCTAGAGCTAAATGTAACGTTTATTGCCGGGGGCATTTGTATTTCCCGCTTTCGGAACTAGGGCATCCGTTGTTTATTTGTTTCCTTGCTTGCTGTTTGTTTACGTCGTGTTGTAGCGGGCGCGCTGGTGGCTGCCGCTCACGTGTGTCGCGTCGTGCGCGACACGCGGAACGGCGTCGCCATCTCTCGCGGACTATTGTAGTATTTATAGCGGCGCCCCGCCTTGGCAAAACAATATGAGCGCGCTGCGCGACTACATAATTTAGGGCGCGACGGGTCGGCCCATATCCAGCGGCTGCAGTGCGGCGCTGCCGAAGCCCTTCTGCCTCTCGCACGCGAGTGCTCGCAGCCCGCCCACGGCACTCCGCCACTTAATGCCTTCCTCCGTTTCTGCTTGCTGGAGGACCGCCGGCGTCCCGGCGGCCCTCTGTGCATTGCGAATGGCGCGGTCGGCGTGGGTTTTCCGCCGAGGTTCTCGATGCGGTACAATACGAGATATCTCACTACACAGCCCCCCTAACCTCCCCGCACCTCTCCACAACCAACGAACTCTCACTGGCGCACGCATACACAGACGTCGTCAACAGCACCGAGGAGTCGAGTTGCCTGGCGAATTTATTTTGCGAGCTTCTATTCGCATCCGATTCCGCAGAGGCGTTTAGAGATGCCACTGGTTTTAAAAGTCACAAGAAGGGAAATTTTCTCGTCGGTTCTTTACGCTTGGCTATTTTTCTTTCCTTAGTTCTCGTTCTGCCGCAGTAAAACCGTTTATAACGACATTCTCAGGGACATTAAAGTGACGTCGGCTCCAACGTTATTTGCCGGCAGAGTACTGCCCATTTGCCAAAAAGAAGGAGAACTAAATTAAGACAGCAGTGCCTACCAAATGAATAATTTCCTCTGAGGTGATTTAAAGAAACAACACACCGCCTAAATACATTTTGTCGCTCACCACAAAGAATTATGAATATGAGTCAGGGCTATGACTTGTAATGCATCCCGTGAAAGGAACAGTTACTGTGAAAGAAAATGAGTGAAATTCAATCCTCAGAAAGCTAACTGTTCGGATTCGGGATACATCACAATGACCACAGTAGGAGTACAATAAAGAACTATGTATCATTTAAGTATCAGTCTTCATTAATATCAAACCGGCTACTTGACCAGAACGTCTCTTTTACCAGTTATACAGTTTTTTTCTTGAAGTCAGGTGCAGAGTCGTAGTTCGGGTCCTTGGTGACGGTGGACAGTGACGTTAACGATAAATAGTGCAACAGAATATTTTGCACCGAAAACCGGTTACCGGACCTCGTGACAATAAATTTAGATTTCAGGTTTCAACTTATAAAGAAAGTAAATGTGAACAAATTGCCACTTGGATCGGCACATCAGCAAACCGATCGCTAAGTAAAGTTACAGATATGCTGGACAGTAGACAAAAGGCTTTACATATTATTAGCAGAGAATTCTGGTACCTGTCCTACAAATAAAACATATCTCAGCTTGATTCACCTCTTTATTATACCA
Organism: Schistocerca americana; assembly: GCF_021461395.2. Classification (NCBI taxonomy): domain Eukaryota; kingdom Metazoa; phylum Arthropoda; class Insecta; order Orthoptera; family Acrididae; genus Schistocerca; species Schistocerca americana. Next base: position 281,774,258 of record NC_060119.1, on the reverse strand, counting down.
AAATTGCAGGGAGAAAGATAAATGGTGTGCTTACAGGAAGCAAGAAATTAGGAAAGAAGTGAAAAGCTCAGTACATTTCTTGCCTTAGTTATTTTACAAAGTGATGATAGACATTACTAGTAGTATAGGGTACAATTTGATCTCGGATTTTGAAAGAGATTTTAATTATATATACACTGATCAGCCAGAACGTTATGACCACCGACTTACTATCGATATATATTCGTCCAGGCGATAGCAGCATCACTTGGTGAGAAATGACTGCTAGTGAGACACACACTCAGCGCATTTCGTACCACTAAGACTGCTGTCAGTGCATTGAATGGGCAAGGCGCGCGATCTAACTAACAAGGTGAGGGCACGTCGTTGGGATCACAGATTTACTTCAAATTTTGTACACCTTTCGTACGCCATTAAAATAGCATAATGCACAAGTAGTAAGGTTCAATATACGGGAATTCCCGAGAAGATCACGGGAGAAGTTTCGACGGTTCGATCTCGCTCAAATGTGATTTTTAGTTTACATTTTTGTCTTCACTGGTCATATATGGTTTGCATCCAAACTAACGGAAGAAAGAGAATTTTTTCAAAATTTCAACTAGGTGTGTTTACCCTTAGAAACTCTGAACAATCCACGTAAATGAAGGAATATTGCATTCATTCGATATAGTAGATACCGTTTCAATTTATGTTTTCCATGTGTGTAAGACAAATACCATGCTACAACGTGTGGTGTCGAGAGCACATTCGACGAGTAATTGTACATTACTCTTCTCATCTGGCACATTGTGATTTACTATGTTAGTGAATAATCTCATTCACACTATTATCTGTCGAGGTTTGACATGGGGCTTCCAAGCCTGTCCCTCGTCTTTTAAAATTCAATTAAAAAGTGGTATATAGTTGAATAACATATGAAATTCACTAACGTTTCACGAAAATGCTCGCGGTCTAGTTTTCCTCCTTATATTACCGCTCAAATGTCATATAATTAAATAATGTGACAAGTTATGAAAAAAATTAAGATTAAAGAGTATTAGCGGCATTCGAAACATTACCTCGTCCATGACCCTGTCGCTGATCGCGAACGCTAGCCTGTAGACCACACTAGCTTCTCACGGCCACCATCTGTGCACAGATACATCAGATATATAGCAAACGCTAAAATTCTATCGCTATTTCTTCGGAATTACCAGAACAGTGCACCTTAATACTTGCACGTTATGTTGTTTTAAATGGTCTGCTAAAACTGCAATGTTTGAAGCAAATCCGTGATACCGACATCGCGGCCTGCTCTCGTAAGTTGGATCGGGGGTAGATTGTGTTGACTCGAAGCTTCGACACGAGCGTTTCGGAACCTGCACGACACCTGTCGGGTGTTCAAGGAGTGCTGTGGTGAGCGTCTTCAACGCGTGGCGCAACCAATGTGAAACCACGTCCAGATGTCTTGGGGCTGGGCCGCCGCCCCTAATTGCAGATGTCGGACGTCGTGGCATGGGCTGACTGGTAAAAAAGGACATGCGGTGAACTAGGGCGGAAGTAACATCGAACTTTAACTCTGGGCAAGGTACAAATGTGTCTGAACACAGCCGGCCGCGGTGGTCTAGCAGTTCTAGGCGCTCAGTCCGGAACCGCGCGACTGCTACGGTCGCAGGTTCGAATCTTGCCTCGGGCATGGATGTGTGTGATGTCCTTAGGTTAGTTAGGTTTAAGTAGTTCCAAGTTCTAGGGGACTGATGACCACAGGTGTTAAGTCCCATAGTGCTCAGAGCCATTTGAACCATTTTTGTCTGAACACACACTCCGCGGGAAACTCCTAACGATGGGCCTCCGCAGTCGGCGACCCGCGCATGTGCCATTGTTAACACGACTACATCGGAAATTACTAGTGAAATGGAGGGCATTGGATGTTGGTAGAGTGGGAGAGCGTTGCATGGTCTGATGAATCATTATACCTCTTTCATCATCCTCATGGGGGGGAGCGGCAATCGCTCCTTGACACCTGCACTGCATGACTGGAATCATATGGTGGCGGCTCCATTATGCTGCTGGGGGGAACATTCACATGGAGTTAGCGCGAGGCACCATGACGCCCCAAGACATTCTTACACTGGTTACGGAGTAATGCGCTCGAGGAACGCAATGGCGAGTTCCAACCGATGTGCTGGTCCCCCTAACACACCAGATCTGAGCCCACATTTGGTATGTGATTGAACGTCGCGTCAGAGATCTTGCCCCCCCCCCCCCCCATCCACCCACCCTCCCGTAATTTACGGGAATAAGGTGATTAGTGTGTGTAGATGTCGTCCAAGCTCCCTCCAGCGTCCTACCAATGCCTCATTGCTTCCATGCCATGACACGTCGCCGATGTTATCCGTGCGAAAGATGAACATACCTACTATTAGGTAGGTGGTCGTTATGTTCTGGCTTATGAATGTATACGGTTGACATTGTGTCGATAGTTGAGAGCGATCTGAATTGTTACATTATTCTGAAATATGAGGTACGCCTAGATCACTTATAAATATTGTTATTGATTACCGTTATCGACATATCTGTGCTGTCACCGACGGATGTAGTGACACATTACAGAACTTTATGATCTTTACGTACTTCCAAGTCACATACTAATTTTGCGTCGCTTTACAGCAAAAGGTAGCAAGGAACATAAGCTTGTGTTGTGTTAAGTGTATGAGTGCTGTAGGACATCAGCATGATGTATGTTTTATATCGATGTTATTGTACGTTTGAGATGCTCATGTTCCTTCCTACCATTTACTGTAAAACGGCGAAACATCACTATGTGACATGAAGGTTTGTAAAGTTCATGAACTTCAGTTAACATACTACAAAATCCGATGATGACAATACAGATACTTTAGAATAATACTGAGTTTTATTAGTTACAGGCTGTATATAAAAATTTAATTAAGCTAATCGCTAGAGCATTAGTGAACTGGAAATGTCAAAGTGACTTTTTGTGTCAGATTACTTTCATGGACTGTCTATACTAGTTTATCATTTGTTAGCTCCTAAATCTATACATAAGTACTGTAACTCAAAGCCATTTGCGCCTTCTCACTATAGTCAACTTTGAGTCTAGTTTGTAGCCCACCAACCACCACCCAACTGTTAACAAATATAATCTCTAAATATAAGTAGCCAGATTTGTAGCATTAGTCTCCTCTTTTTAAAGTCAGTTGCACACACGACATTTTTCATCGAACAGACAGACCTCAAATACCAGAAAGAGTGACGCATTTATAAGGTATCAGAAATACTATTAGGATCTGAAACGTTATGAGCATCTACTTAACAGCGTGTCGGACCAAGTTTGGAACGCAGGACAGCACCGGTTTTTGGTAGCATTGATTCGACAGATTCTTCAGAGGTTCGTAGACACCACATGTCTACATACAGGTCCCGGAATTTTCATGAATTTTCGACTGGTAGTTTGTGCGGACGAAGCTGTCCTTTCGGGTTCACATCCGGCCAAAGTGAGTTCACTATCATGCTTTTCAAACCACGATTATGGAATTGTTAAACGGGAAATGCCATCTTCGCGGGAAGACACCAAGCATGAATAGATACAGCCGTTCCGTACTAATTCTCACGCGGAACACAGCTATTACGATGCCTCCGACCTCACGGTAAGCGAGATGAATATCCACCATAGAGTAATACCGCTCCCACAGCACGTTGTCCGTGGTGCAGTGCATATTCCGAGCAGACTTTCTTGGGATGGCGGCGTATTAGAACAGGATATGAGACCTGGTGTAACATGAGACGTGATTCAACCGAACAGGAGACGCATTTCTGTTGATCAACGGTGCAGCTCCGATGACACTGCACCCACATCAATCACGATATCGTTGATAAACTTGTAAACTCGCAGAAGTTGCCTGCTACGCAGCTCCATGCTCAACAACGTGCTCTGAAAAACTTGTGCGTGCACCATCATTATCGTCCCTCAGCAGATATGACACACATCGCCGCCTATCCTACTTTTCAGAGCACGTATGCCTTCGACGTCCACGTTCAGTGATGAGGCGTAGACGTTCCCACATTCAATGTTTCGTCGTCCCTAATGCATTTTCCATGTACGCTCACGGCAGTAGCGGGCAAACTTCAGAATACTCCAGTCGTTCCCAAATTGACCGCTCCCAGGTGTCGGACTATAACTGAGCCGTGCTGCGGCTCGCGTTGCTGCTGTTTGTAGGTTTCCGCCCTCTGTTGCAGGCCAAACGGTATCGTTTAGGTGGCATGGTTGCGGTTGTTTGTCTTTTTCTCGTGTTGACTGGAGCCACTCGGCATCGAAAGCGTTGCCTGCCCTCTAGTGGCAACAGCGGCGATTATCGATACGTAGTAACTGTTGCCTTAACTTTGGGGCGACGCCGTTGTTTTTCCGGGTCGTGTGAGTGTGGCAGTTCGTTCAGGAGAAGCCAGGTCCGCGTAGATCCAGAACACGTCGGGACCACTGGCGGCACGCACGGACTGCCGGATGGAAGGGCTGTGATGACGAGGGTGCACGACCTCGTGGTAAACCGAATCCAGCAAGCTTCAAGATGAATGCATCTCAATACAAGTAGAGAAACCCCCACCACTGTGGTATCTCGTGATTCTCCAATGACTTGGGTTCGTCTTACTGCTAGTAGTGTCGCCGAGGCGAAGAGCAGCGGGTGGAGTGCTTGGGGAACGCGGATCTGATTAGCTTTCCTCGACTTCTTATTACTATTTATTGCGTTCAGCTTGTTACAATTGGTTAAGTTCAATCAGCGGTAATTTTTCTTGGCGGTTGGCCGCTAACGCCCCAGTTACCTGCCCTGGGGGTTAGTGTATGTAACGACAATGTACGTTTCCTCGCGCTTGCCGCTGCTGTCCGGTAAAGCGTGTAGTTTCGACAGCTTTCTTCGTTGTAGGCCGTTTGTGATTCTTCTACTCTGGTGGTAATGGTTCGTTTCTCGTTCCGGGCGCTCTAAACACAGTATTCTGGGGACGTAGTGCAGACCGTCGGTTCCGGCTTTGGCGTATTGTTCCATCGTTGCATTTGGTTTATCGGACGTCAGGTAGCTTCAGGAAGATTATCATTAGTCATTAGTTAGAGTGCCACAAGTCTGAGTTACCATCTTGCGAAGTGAATGCAACTCTTAGCTGCCTGTCTCATCGCTCGCGAAAGTGTTTGTTGCCAGACCTTCTCAGAGGCCGATTCCTGGAGCACCATCTGGATCAGTTGTTTGTTTTTTTTATTTAACATTTGCCATTGTATTTGCTGTTTTACAGCAGGTTTCAAAATTTCTTTATATTATTGCCATTCCTGGCGTGTAAAGCCTTCAACCGTGATTGTGGTCATTTGCCTTAAAATTTTAATTTGGTATTTGTATTTTAGCAGTAAGCCTTAAAACCTTATTTTCTGCCATTCCTGGCGTATGATGCCTTCTGCTGTGTTTGTGGTGACTTGCCTTTAATATTTCAGTACCTGTAATTGGTAAGTTGCAGAGAGCTTTAAGCAATTGTTAATTTATTGCCATTCCTGGCGCGTAAGAGCTTCTGCCCAAATAATAGTGGCTTGCTTTTAAGACATTATCTGTTGTATCTGTATTTAATGGTGATTTGCTAAATTGTAAAACACAATTGTGTACACTGTTGTTTATTCTTTCATTAATAACGAGTGGTATTTTTTATTTATTGTGGAGTCCTGAATTACTAATTTAAAATAAATTGTGTGTAATTGTAAAAGGCAACCAATAGCAACTGATTACGGCCCCATCCACACATGTAACCGAATCCTGCCTTCCCTTCAATACCACTTCCCTTCAATACCACTTCCCTTCAATACCACTTCGTCAAAGTCGCTATGTCCGAGGATCTCCCCTTGCCATCCGTATCGTCACTAGCCTCCAATCACCTCTGCTCCGCTTATACTGGGGTGTTTCGTAAGTAACTGTACACTCTTCTTGGGTGTAGTGTATGCGTCAAGCGTACAAGTTTTGTGGGAAATAGCTTTCCTTCCGAGATATGGACTACAGTAGGGATCACACGTGCACCGCAAAAAAACGAAAGCAACTCTGGATGATGCGGAAGTATCTTTTGTATGGTGCCCAGGGGCACTATCCGCAACCTGCATAACAACTACGCTGCACAGGCGGCGCAACGGTGCCGCGACATCGCTTGACGCCTCAGTTACTGGAATGTCACCAGAAGGCGTACCGGGAGCGAGACGCCGCATCAGCCGTAGCACCTCCTAGCCACGCCCCTGCCGGTCACGTGTGCGAAAAGGGCAGCACATCCCATCCGGAAGAACGGATATTGAAGCAGACACAGCGACTACAGAGGCCAGTTCCCGTCGGCGAGAGCCGACCACCTCATGCGCCAGCTCCATGCAGACCATCAGCGAGTTCCTAGATAACAGAACGCAACATGTCTTTCTCAATGGAGAGAAGCCTTCCGAAGTAAGAGTGATTTCAGGTGTGCCGCAGGGAAGCGTCGCAGGACCGTTGCTCTTCACAATATATTTAAATGACCTTGAGGATAACATCGGAAGTTCACTGAGGATTTTTGCAGATGATGCTGTGGTGTATCGAGAGGTTGTAACAATGGACAATTGTTCTGAAATGCAAGAGGATCTGCAACGAATTGACGCATGGTTCAGGGAATAGCAATTGAATCTCAATGTAGACATGTGTAATGTGCTGCGAATACATAGAAAGAAAGATCCTTTATCATTTATCTACAATATAGCACGTCAGCAACTGGAAGCAGTTAATTCCATAAATTATCTGGGAGTAGGCATTAGGAGTGATTTAAAATGGAATGATCTTATAAAGTTCATCGTCGGTAAAGCGGATGCCAGACAGATTCATTGGAAGAATCCTAAGGTAATGCAATCCGAAAACAAAGGAAGTAGGTTACAGTACACTTGTTCGCCCACTGCTTGAATACTGCTCACCAGTGTTGGATCCGTAGCAGATAGGTTGGATAGAGAAGATGGAGAAGATCCAACGGAGAACAGCGCGCTTCGTTACAGGATCATTTAGTAATCGCGAAAGCGTCATGTAGATGATAGATAAACTCCAGTGGAAGACTCTGCAGGAGATACGCTCAGTAGGTCGGTATGGGCTTTTGTTGAAGTTTCGAGAACATACCTTCACCGAGGAGTCAAGCAGTATATTGCTCCCTCCTACGTATATCCCGCGAAGAGACCATGAGGATAAAATTAGAGAGGTTAGAGCCCACACAGAGGCATACCGACAGTCTTTCTTTCCACGAACAATACGAGACTGGAATAGAAAGGCGATCCGATAGAGGTACTCAAAGTACCCTCCGCCACACACCGTCAGGTGGCTTGCGGAGTATGGATGTAGATGTAGTTGTAGATGTAGACGACGATCCGAAGTGAGGCTTTCTTTATACTCCGACTTTTGGGCACTAGCCAGCGAGAGGATCGGAACTGTAGTTTCGTTGTAATTTTTGTTCTTAGTGTGCCCCCTGAAAGGAATAAAGGATCATTGTGAGGTTCTACCAGGGCTAGTTGTTAAAACCCAATTTAGGAACGTAATAATCAGCACTCACGTTGCGGGTGTAATGTATGCATAAAAATAAGTGTAACAAACTTTAAACAAAATTTTGTTTGAAGTTCCTTCATTTCAAAGTTACGATCAGGGATCACAATTGCAACACAAATGCCCTACAATAAATTATTCTCAGGAATTAACGACACACGGGGAACCGAAATTCAACCTATGTACTGTACGTTTAACCCAGGACGTGTTCAAATTAACGTCCATGTTGACGAAACAGTTACGTAGTCAGTGTCTTACCACTCACGGGGTGTCACAGGCTCCACTCATCTCATTTTTCACAGCTGCACAGACATTTTCATTTCGCTGCTGTTTTTTTATGCTACATCCTTAATTGCAACCCGTACACAAGCTCCATCAGACGACCTGCAAAGGTGGAGGTCCAAATGTTAATATCCGGAGATTTGGAAGGCCAAACAACTGGTCCTGCACCTATCCACTTACCGGGATAAACGACATTGAGGTATAACCTTGATTGGCCGTGCGGTTCTAGGCGCTGCAGTCTGGAACCGCGGGATTGCTACGGTCGCAGGTTCGAATCCTGCCTCGGGCATGGATGTGTGTGATGTCCTTAGGTTAGTTAGGTTTAATTCTAAGTTCTAGGGGACTGATGACCTAAGATGTTAAGTCCCATAGTGCTCAGAGCCATTTGAGCCATTACCTTGATTCCCGACTGAAATGCGCACAGTAAGTTGGTTCGTGTAGCGAGTGGGACTGCATGAAGCAGACCACTAAATCCGCGTTTCAAAAACTGTCAGCAAACTGTTCCAGAAAGACGCTACACTACAACAGTTCCACACACCAAATCCAAGTAAATAACAGCATTTCGTGCCAGAGTCAACCGAGCAGTCTTGAGAGGTGTACAAATCAACATCAGTTGATGTGGCAGCGAAAGTGACATGCCCAAAACCTCTACTGACTCACGATGTAATGCCAACGTCAAATAACGTAATTTATCATAACTTGGAAATAAAACGGTTTCAGAAAAAACTTTATTTAACGCTTCACTCTTATCTTGATGTTTACATTACACCCAATAAGTGTGTACACTTACTTTTGAATCGCCCTGTGCACTTTGCTCATCAGTTCATTGGCCCTCGACATCAGGCAGTGGAACGTGGGAAGTGAATAACATCTTGCCTTTTAAGTGTACGTTCCTCTCCAATATCCTCTAACCTTCACGAGCATTCAAGCAGACACACACACTCACATACACACACTTCCTCTAGTTAAGGATAGTTGAATGGAAGTACTGAGTCAGCTGAAATAGATATTTACAGGAGACCCTCTTTTTCTGTATATGCAACCCTTTCTACGGCGGAGGAAAGTGTTTGCTGATAAACAGATGGCAACACACTTTTCACTGCTAACTCTGTATGAGTAAGGGGTGTGATGCAACGTGTAGAATCACATGTCCCACAATTTCCTTTTTTGCCTGAAGACAAACCGCCATCCCTAGAACGCTTTGTCGCGTGTCAATAAACCGACACCAGTGATTGCTTATTCCTTAACTAACGTAAATTATGATGTTTTGAAGTGGATCGGAACTACTAATTCAGAGTACTAATTACATTTGCACTCAAATGTATGGATATTGAGGAAAGAGGCAACTGTTTCCTTACAACGTACGTCCTGGATTACAGACTTATTAACAGGGAACTATTCCTGTTTTCTCTATGTATCTTCATGAGTGAATGGTTACAGAGACTCACGAAATAACACAGTTACACCATCAGTAATCTCAGAATGATTCATTGTGGAAATTGTTGAACGAAAGTTACATAGGTTAAGGTGGTACAATTTCGAGCATTTCGGCCAAATCATATTGTAATGGAAACATATTTAGGAATGAAATAATTTAAATAATGGCTCTTGTTCTTTGATGTTTAATGAATATGTAACACAAATATTACACCAGTGCAAGGGTTGGTTTAAACACAAGAAAAGATTACAGAATTGAGTAAAACTGTTCGAAAATGCACACACTATGTACAATTGTGATCACTTTTTGGTACAATTCTGATCATTGAGATATTTCACATTAAAATCACTTTTTCCCTGTGGCACCGACGCAAACCTCTTGGTACCAAATATTAAATTTTTGCCGGCGTATCCAGTCACCGTTTACTATTGTTTCCGCACTATAATAACTCAAGAAACAAAATATAAAATTATTTTCGTTATTTTCTGTCGATTTGAAGCTTTTAATATTTCTTTCATCAGTACTCATTTACCTATACTTCTGTTTATTGTTCTTGTTGAATTTGTTTATTTCTATTTTCTTCCCCGTAGAAAAAGTTTTCTCTTGCCGCGAAGGTTTCTCAGAATTTAAATTGAAGTGAGTCGAATGATGTCTGTGAGAATTGCTAGTGATGGTGTTACAGATTTGCCGTACTCTTCAGTTAAATCTCTTAGAAATAACCACTCTTCGCCCAAAATGTTGTTAGTAGCATGATTGGCGGGGCCTTGAAGGAGCAGGAGCCTCAAATAACGTTCAAAATGCAAATTTCTCATGGGAACAGCGTCTTTGCTGAAGACTCTTTGATTGCTCATCCAACAGATGCTATATTGCTCCAGGCGTCATAGAAAATAGTACAGAACATTCTCTTATAATGCTTTCATTGGTGTTACGATAAATCCACTCAATTGCATTTTTTCAATATTTAGCCTTTAGTGACTTGAAGCAAGACCTACCTAAAGGCCGTAGTACACGTATACTGTATAGAGGCAATCCCAAAAACTCTATCCCATTTTCAAGACATTACTCTGGGACATCCAAGCTGGTATGGCTGCCATAGTTGACATAGTAAGAACTGTAGTACTAGCCAATGTTTGTGTTTCTTGAAGTGTTGGAGGCAGTTCATACACAGTCCGTCATTACTCTACCCTAATTTACTGATCTCCATAATGACATCAGGAGGTAAGCCTCCTTGAAATTCAGGGCTTCTCCTGACTTCTTTGAAATTGGCTATTGGTGGTAAATACGTATGAAAAGCATTCATGTCTGTAGCAGCAGTCATATTTTGCCCTCTTTCCACGTTTCTTAGTGAAGCATCTTCTCGCTTACCTGTATGACTAACTATTTTTGGGGGTCTGTTGTTAAGAGGAAAGCCTGACTCACACATATTATAAATACATTCTGGTTTATCAAACACATCATATTCCTTTAAGATTTATTCCCAATTCTGGAAATATTAAGTTACTTCCATTTTATTTAAACCTTCATCTCCGGCTCGTGAAAGACACTCGGGTTTTCGCAGGTTAGGTTAGCGCGTCTCTTAACAAATGCTCTAAGCCAATCGATTCCAGAAACTTCGCTTTCTAAGTTCCATGAATGTTTTAAATTATTTTTTCAGCCAAGTGAAATGCAGTTCCTCTTAACTGCAGTGGCGACATACATAAACCTCGCTCTTCTAGAAATAAAACTCTCTGGACGAAAGCATGTTTCACCTCAGAACTGAGTACCATTAGAATTCCATTTTCTATAGATGGAAGTAATCTAGGTTGCATTTTCTTTTTAATTTGTACTTTACATGCAAGACTGATGAGAGCTGTGTTCTGTAATTCTGATGCGGCTCGAAGTCTCTAACGTCCCTCCATTACACTCTTTACCATATCTTATAATTAAATAGGATTTCATTAATGTAGATCTTCTTTTCTGGTAGTTTAAACAGACAGAACTTACTTGTGGCAGTTATGTGTAATATGTCTCCAGTAACCAGTCTTTACGGGCTAAATTAAGAAGTGCACTCATCGAAATTGTACTAGCGTATCAAAATTGTCCCTTCTTTTCTCATCGAATATGCACTACTGGCAAGAATGGAATCGCGAGTAAACAGTACTGAACTCTGCCTAGACATGGTAGCTAATATCATAGTCTTTCTCTATAGATGGCTCAGAATATGCGTAAACGGAAAAAAGTGTCTAACTTCACTAATATAGAATTTACTAGCACAGGTGGGGGGGGGGGGGCGGCACTGTGATTTTTCTACAAAACGTTTCGTGAATTATGCTCCACTGACGAGGAATTTTCTCCGGTAGTTTAAGAGGGAAGTTTCTGAACATCCACGTTTGTTCGTGAATGGTTATCTTCTATCTGAATGATTGAAGAATTTTTGTGTGGAAAATCATTGTGGAAGTAGTAATGTACTGAAAGAGACCGTTCGTGACTGGTTCGAGTACTTGGTGACCACTCAGTATGATGAAGGTATCGTAAAAGCTTACGGAGCTCAACAAAAAATGTTTATAAACTTACCGGGCGAAGCAGAGCATTTTGCGTAAACATGAGCAAATGTATGTTACAGAACGGCACAGGTGGTCAATCGTGTGAAGTTGGTGGATCGGCTGATGTTTCGCGTTTCTAGAAGCAGAATTGTAGTGCAATGGACCACGAAACACACCGTTGAAATAGTGGTCGGAAGAAAATCCTGTCTGAGAGAGACTGTACAAGTGTTTCAAACTTACGAATTAAAATCGCTCGAAAACGAACCAGGAATTGCTACAGACAGTGAATAAAGATCGATCTCAACTTGTTAGCGTGAGAACATTGCGACGGGGACTGTATGCCGTGACCATTTAGAGTCGGTCACGTCACAATAGGCTATTGTTCACACGGGCACAGGGAGACGAAAACATGAAATTAATCGGGCTGGAAAAATATGACTAGTTTTCTGAACACTCCGCAAACCTATTACATCTCGGATTGCTTGCAAAATCACCTGGTCTGAATCCCGTTGAGAATCTGGGATGTTCTATATCAGGGATAAAACGCAGACATTAACATCCTCACAATTTGTTCGGACCGTGCAATCAAACCTTCAGCGAGTGGCTTAATCTGGATGTGACATCCATGCACGATCAACGGCGACTGCGTAGAGAAACAGCGAATACATAAAACTATATTTTAAAATAACATTTCTTTCATTACCACGAATAAAAATGTATGGAGTGACAAACGTTCTTTATTTTAGGAAAGACCACCGTAAAAATAAATTGCGAGATACAAACACCATTTAGAGAGCTATGGGTACATCAGATGCCCTAGTAAAAACGTAAGTCGATTGACTTAACACAAAAGGTGTGGCACTGAAAGGTTCACCTGGTCAATCGATCACCTAAAGCTATGCAAGTCAACCATTGTGGAAGATATTTAATAAAACTTGTTTCATTGCTCAAGATTCGTCAGCTATGTTCAGGAACACGTTCACAGCTTTAGTTTTTTGGCCTCTTTATCCGCAGTTGCCCATACACAAGTTGTGTAGGGTAATTACCATCTTTAGCAACTGTAATAAAAGTCTTATTCAAACCAGGCGCGTTTCAATTTATTTTAAAGCATCTTCAGTGGCCAGGTTTTTTGTTGTTTATTCCATTCATCTTCGACTTTGTGTTGAGTATTTGAATTCGCACACAGCACGTTCACTGCACCTAACACATATACACTTCTGTGCTCTGTCATCTCGTCGTTTTGCGTGCAAAGTTCACCTAAAATCCTCTCGTTTCCAGAGTTCTTCCACCTGAGCTGCTCGACTCTGTCGCACTCCGTCATCCATAACATTGAAATTAGGGCCAAATGCTCTCTTGAAAAGGCTCGCATGGGAAATGGGACAGTGTCAAAATAAAGTTCACCGGTGAGTGTACTTCGGCGAAAGATATAGTGGTCAGTACACCTAGGCTACTGCTGAACAAGACTCTCAACACTATAGCACCTAGACCACAGTGTCGTGATTGACACCATTGGACGTATCATCATACGGAAAGAAATGGGAACACGTAATGCACTCACAACATTGTAGAACATGATCGTTTTGGTTGACCAAGTGTCGTGGTATCAAATGGGCGTGCTGTTATCTGAATCCTTGAACACGTTATAATCAAAGCCGATCTATTTTAGTTGCCAATGACACATCACGGGAAAGTTACTTTCGTCGTTAAGGTTTGCAGACGAGTGTGTATTAATCAGTCTTGCAATTATTTATGGGCACTACCTTTGTAAAAATCTTTGTAATAACTGCATGGTAACGTATTTTTGTAGATGAATCTCACTTTACACAGATGTCATGCATAACTGGAACGTTACGCCACAAGCTCTCGCCAGCAACTTCCGTAATAGTGGGAACAATCTGCATTACACGACACTATAACGAACACTTCTGAAATAAAAAATGTCACAGTATGTTCCGCATCCCTAGAAGCAAGAGTTCTATACGTCTTATAATTAAATGAACGGCGAGCTGTGTCGCTTAGTGTAACTGGTTTCATTTACGCAAAGCCTTTGTGTTATTCATTTCGGAGAGGAGTGGCTAGTGCAGAGCTGCAATGATGTAGAATTTTGTTTTATGTTTCTGAATGTGTTGTTTATTGTGGCGCAGTGCCACTGCGCTGGGAGAATAGGTGTCTGTACCACTGCACCTGAAAGTCATATTTCGTGTCCTCTGTGAGTTACATTTGAGACCGTCTGGCACCTTTGTAGCTCCCCTTTACTATACTCCGGGAAAGCCTGGGAAATGAAGGCTTGTCTTTTGTCCTCATTTTGCTTGCTGTATATTTTTGCATAAAGGGCGTCGCATGTTAATAAAACAAGTATTCATGGTCTTATTCAGGTTGCTTCCGCTTGTAGATACCAACAATACCTCTGAAGGATCCATGTTCTCATCTTGATTCGTAATTATGTTACCATACTGTAAATTTTCTTAAAGGTGCCAAAAAGATAAAATGGGAGATCATCTAAGAATTGGTAATAAATTCTTATAAACAGTCAAGAGTTAACTTTATTATCCGAAATGGGGTTATTTATGATTTACAACGTTTCCCGATGTACCGAAGTACCTTTGAGTTTTACTTGGGAGTCGAATTGCATATTGCTAAGTTCCAGTAGTGTATATAGATATAAAGTTTCATTAGTTTAAATAAATATACATAATTTTTTAATGCTTGTTCAAGCACAGCCTCAACACAACTGCTCGTCACCTACATCAAAGCTGTTACATCGCACATCCACGTTCTAAGCTCAAAAGCCACATACTTTCCTACGCATGTCATGGATTTTGCAAGCGTGCTTTAATTTTTCAGCAACCGACGCTGCTAACATTACAACAAAAATATGTAATTATATTTATGGTAACCAGTTTCTGTCAACACCCGGTTTCTGCTTAATTACTTCAGTTGGTGGCTCGTAAAAGATGATACAAACAGAAGCTTAACGAACAGTCCCTCTCAACATATCAAACCTCTGGTCTGAAGATTATCTTAGAGATTGAAACAGTTTACCGGAATTAAATAAACAATTTCCTGCGATTTGGACGGCTTTTTCTTTCTTTGATGTATTGAAAAGATAATTAATTTTTTTATGTCGTGTGATTAGGGCCTCCCGTCGGGTAGACCGTTCGCCGGGTGCAAGTCTTCCGATTTGACGCCACTTCGGCGACTTGCGCGTCAATGGGGATGAAATGATGATGATTAGGACAACACGACACCCAGTCCCTGAGCTGAGAAAGTCTCCGACCCAGCCGGGAATCGAACACGGGCCCTTAGGATTGACATTCTGTCGCGCTGACCACTCAGCTACCGGGGGCGGACAATAAGTTGTTCAATGACGTGGAAAACTAAAAGAATTCGTAGCCGTTTCATATACTACAGTTCTCTAAACCGCACGTACGCGTTCTTAAACCACAGAACTAGCAGCGTCCGTTCTTTTCAATGCACAATTTTTAATATATTTAAGACTAATTCTCTCTGACTCACAGCTGAGTTTAGTAACTGAGAATAGTCACCAAAGTAATAAAATTTGAATAAGCCACTGCTACAAATAGCCACACGCCTCTACAAATGTAGATAAAACCTGAGCCGATGCGATTTCTCATATACAGAATCATGATAGTACAAGATACATTGTCGCGAAACATCTCCAGGAGGCCTGTCTATACTACTAAAAAACGACATGTCGAAGTTTATCGTTATTGCCAAAAATCTGGAATATTTATTGACCAATTTACTTGAATTACTACACTATAATAAACTTCGGAAAAACTTGGCATATATTGATCAACCAGAACATTATCAATATAAGCCCGTCCACGTGAAAAAAGCGTCCCCTGGCGGGGAATGACTGTTAGACACAGGTACAGTGCTTGTAGTACCAGTGAGAGTGCTGACAGTGCGCAAGACGGGGAAGGTGCGATCTATCTTACTTGGACCGAGGGGAGAGTGTGATGACCCTTTTTGGAATCTGCACGACTTGTAGGGTGTTCGAGGAGTGCTGTGGTGAGTGTCTTCAACACGAGGCGAAAGCAAGGTGAAAACACTTCCAGACGGCATGGGGTTGGGCGGCCATCCTTCACTACAAATTCCCGACGTCATAGGCTGGGCAGACTGGTAAAATAGGACAGACGGCGAATTGTGGCGGAACTGACATCAAACTTTAACGCTGAGCGTATTAGAAGTATGTCCGAAAGCACAGTGCACCTGACACTCCTCACTAAGGGCTTCTGCAGCCGACGTCTCATGCATGTGTCAATATTAACACCACGACATCGGAAACTACGAGTGAAATGGGCGCCCGACCATCAGCACTGAACGTCAGCGCAGTGGCGGAGCGGTGCTTGGTCTGATGAATCCCGATACCTTCTCCAACATGCCAATTGGAGGGCGTGAATCCGTTGTCCTCAGGGGAACAGCCCTGTACTGAGTGACAGAGACAAGCTGGCGGCGGCTCCATGATGTGCCGGGGACTACTCACAAGGCATCCATGGATCCAGTTGAGCTATTGAAAGGCACTATGACGGCCAGCGAGTATTGTACACTGATTGCAGACCGCGTAAACTCCTTCACGACGATCATGTTTCCCCAGGGAAGCGGCATTTTTCAACAAGATAATACGCTTTATCACAAGACCAAGAGCGTGATGGAGTGATTCGAAGAATACAGTGACGAGTTCCAGTTGATATGCTACCCCCCCTCCCACAACTAACGATATTTTAACCCGGTATAACATTCCTGGAATGTGACAACGTGGCGTGAGAGCGCGTCGCCTCCTCGCCGGAATTACGGGAATTATTTCACTTGTGTGTGTAGATGTGGTCCGAACACCCTCCAGCGACCTACCAAGCCCTCACTGCTTCTGTGTCACGACACGTCACCGCTGTCAGTCTTGCCAAAAGTGGACATTACGGCTGTTAGGTAGCTGGTTATAATGTCCTGGGTAATCATTATGTATCAGAAGTGATGAAATATAACGCACACATGAAAAGTAGCTAAAAACCTACAATAAACAAGGCTTCGGAAACCAACTGTTGCCTAGGTATAGCATTAATTCGAGTTAGAGCCAACTGTAAACGCCCCTGGATATTTACGTTGGTATCTTACGGTTTGGGTTCGACTAGCTTTTTGTTTACGCATGCGCAACTAATTCACTTTCCCCATCTGTGCACCGAGCCGTAACGGCCTCACAATCGGCTACGAACTTAAAGGCGCCTTGGACAGAGTTAAGCCAATGAATAGTGCGCTGACATGCACTTCATGTATGGCAAAGCGAATGGTATTGACCTTGAGACTGCACGATTGTATGAAGAAGCTTTCCCTCACCGCAGGCAGCCCGAGAGGCGTAAATTTAGCCTGTTATATCAGCGCCTTAGAGAAACCGGGAGTTTCGCTCACCATGTGCGAGAAGATCGAGCCGGATCCATAACATCCAAAGTTGAGGAAAGGGTGTTACGCTTGGTTGCTAACGTCCGAGTACTTCAACAAGGAGGAGTGCTACCTAACTTCCTGAGTCATAGCAGTCTGTGGCGTATTTTACATCAGCAAGTACTCTATCCACATCATCTCCAGCTAGTGAAATCCTTTAACAATGCAGAATTCCCTCATAGAGAGAAATTCGGCCAAGTGGTGCAACGAC
The DNA here is from genome assembly GCF_021461395.2 of Schistocerca americana. Lineage (NCBI taxonomy): Eukaryota > Metazoa > Arthropoda > Insecta > Orthoptera > Acrididae > Schistocerca > Schistocerca americana. The sequence continues at coordinate 281,756,789 of NC_060119.1, read as the reverse complement.
ACTGTACCCTGAATCCCTTGTCTGTAGGCAGTATTCTGTTCACGGATGAAGCTGGATCTACCCAAGACGGTACTTTTCACTATAACTGTTAGATTTGGGCCGATGTCAATCATAATGCAACACACGTATCACAAAATCAGCTGCCTTATTCGTTGAACGTCTAGGCAGTATAGTTCGAAGACCGCATAATTGGACCACACTTCCTACCACGACTAACCAGATAGCAGTACATGAGGTTTCTGCGGTTTATAGGGACTGTACTTCCAGACGTACATGATGATGTCCCACTGAACCAATACCTGAACGTGTGGTTCATGAATGACGATGCTCCAGTACATTTTCATTTAGGTTTGCACAGGCTTCTAACTCGGACGTAGGGTCAAGACTGGATAGATAGAGGAGGGCTTGTGCCCTGGCGATCTCCGGATTTAAATGCCATGGATTTATGTGTGTGTGGTCGACGCTACCGACGTCAGTTCTATTGAGGAGTTGCGCTTGCGGATTGAAGCAGCGTTCCAGCATTTAAAAATTCCCCTGCACTGCCTGGGAGAATTCGCAACTAATTTTAGAGACGTGTTCAATGTTGCATTCAGACGCATGGATAAAATTTCGAAGACCTACTTTAACGGCACTTAGAGATACCATGTGATCTTAGACACCATCTGATGATGCCAGCCCGCATCTCGTGGTCGTGCGGTAGCGTTCTCGCTTCCCACGCCCGGGTTCGCGGGTTCGATTCCCGGCGGGGTCAGGGATTTTCTCTGCCTCGTGATGGCTGGGTGTTGTGTGATGTCCTTAGGTTAGTTATGTTTAAGTAGTTCTAAGTTCTAGGGGACTGATGACCATAGATGTTAAGTCCCATAGTGCTCAGAGCCATTTGAACCATTTTTTTGATGATGCCATGTGCCACCTGGGGGATAGTATACAGGGGGGCCCATTTAACTTGACCCACCCTAAATAACTGTTTGTCCAAATGCAAATTACAAAATGTTTGAATCCAATGTTCTTTAGCTATCAGGGGGAAATCAATCAGCATGATTGCCTTCGTTGTAGATTCGTTTTTTACAAATGAATTACCGAATAAAAATACAGGGATTCATTTAAAAAAGTCAACATAGCTACAACGAAGTCAATCATGCTGATTGACGTCCCCCTGACGGCTAAAGAACATTTGCTTGAAAAATTTTGTAATTGGAAGAACAGTTATTTAGGGTGGTCAAGATAAATGGAACACACTTTAGATTTAAGTAATGGTTTCAAATGGTCCACCAGCAGATAGGGTAGTGGCATAGTTACCAGAGCGCTATCTGTCTCCACCCTTAAATAGCAAATGCTCACAGCCAGAAAAGTCTGGATCATGCAGATGTGTGAAGCAAGCAGTCAACCATGCCATGGAGACTTACTCGTGCATCCTACAGCCAACTGAGCGATTTTGAAAACGAGTGAAGTTGTGATAATCCGAGCTATGGTCCCTTCGGAGAATTATTACACAAGTTGGACATGCTGAGTCAGTCGCGTAAAAATACAGGAATCAGGGGGCACGTGAACATTCTCACACCCTTGGACGATGTTATGGACGTCCACGCAGCACTGACGCCCATCAGGATCGTCGTATTTTAAGATAGCACTGGCAGATTGTACAGCTACCATACTGCAGATTAGAGGGCTTGTGAGTGCAGACGTGTCAGCACGAACTGTTGCGAACCAGTTGTTAGCTGTGACACTACAGGCACGCCCACCTCCAGACCGTCTTCGACTTACTGCACAGCACAGACATGCCGGGCACGACTGGAGCCCTCAGAGGGTCATTTGGAAAATGGAATGGCGCGTCTTCAGCGACGAAAGACGATTGTTCCTGCACGCAAGTGATTGTCGTTTGCACATACCACATAGACCTGGTGAGCACTGTCTCATAGTGCGATTTCGACCAAGACATACCAGCCCCAACCCAGGCCTTATGGTCTGCGCCGCGATGTGCTAAAACTCCCTTTCGCGTGTGCTGTTCTTGGTGATTGCTTCAACAGGATAACGCTAGCACGGAAATTGCCTGTGAGACACTACGTGTAACATGCCGGGGAGTACAAATGGGTGGGTTGCTTTAAATTGACTTCTCGTTTCGTGACCGTGCGCCCTGTCCACACCACGTACCTGATAATCCCGCGGCGGTCGTATTGTCCTGCTCCACACTGCTGCTGGCTTGCGTGAAATTATCTATCCAAACATGCAAGCGGGTTTAGGGGAGCCACTCAACGTTAAAACACAACACTGTCCTATGTCTGGTATAAATATCTATATTCTGAGAAGATATGGAAACCACAGGTTCCACTGTTTACACTCTAAATCGTAAATGTTCATCCCAGTTAACAATCTTGATTATTAACAGTCCAAAATATCATTCGGACGAGCGTACGCGTAACCGACACGACGCGGGTGATTGTTGATGATGCGGAAGCCGAATTACCGAACGAAAATTCTTACGTTCGTCACAAATACAGATATCTGGTAATAGTCCTCCTTGTCACTAGTAATGATATAACACTGTTCGTAAAGTTAATTTTTCAGTTCTCAGTTCTCACGTGCCCGAGCGTGCGCGTAACCGTCGCAGCACGGCTGATTGTTGATAATGCGGAAGCGGGATGATCGAACGCACGTGCTCACGCTCGCTACAGGACACTGGCACTTGATTGCACTCTGTTATGGTAACTAATTTCTACTGATTCACATCAATTCAACCTGGGAGACCGAATACGGCGCGGATGACTGATACTGTTCGGTACGACACGCAACGAGAGGATACACATATACTTTATCAGCTGCCCTCGTAATTTTTATATTACTTCTTGATGCATTTTCCTCTGAACCATTTGCATATTTAATCACTTTACTGTAATAGCACTTGTAGCAACACTTCAACATTAATACTAACAATGTATCTTACATGCAGAGCTACGCATTACACAACATAACAGTTTGGTGTCCCGTGCTCGACTCTGCAGACGTGGCTACCCGCAAAGATACTCTACAACTAAGCCAGCGATATGGCAATACGTTTACAAACGTGCTCTGCAAGACGTACAGAAACTTTCCAGACGAGCGCGATCTTCGGACTTGTCTCCAGTCGAGCAGGTGTGCGATGTGAGTCGTGCCACTCGTCGAACAATACGTATTTCAGTTCAAGTAGGCGTGGCATAACGTATCCTAGGGCAATATTCGCATTCTGCACGATCCACTGAATGCCGGGGTCAGCGTCTGCATTGCTGCTCTTGGAGGCTACACCATTCACTAATATAGAAGTTTCAGCATGAGTCGATAGCTGTTACGTCAGAACCGCGTGTGCTATTGATCTGTCACTGTAATCATTTCATGTTTCCGATATGCAATGTTGCAACTGCAAATCTCGAGTGAACTGGAAACTTCTAAATGGGTGCACTATTTTAAGGCGACAGAGTATATACAGGGTGAGTCACTAACTATTGCCACCAACAATAACTCCTAAAGTATGGTAGGAGCTGAAAAGTTTGTGGGACAAAAGTTGCAGGTGGCAACGGGTGCCATAATATGACGCTGGTTTTTTGTTGGTAGGTGGTATCACTTCAGAGGTATGAAGGTCAACTTTGCTTTTTAAAAATGGTATGCTGTAGTTTGGTATTATCTTCTGATAGCGGCTATCGAGACGAATCCAATGATATTTAACAGTAAGTCTTTGAAGGTCAACGAAGGTCGCAAATGTGGCATGAACGTCCATTTATAGAAGGTGTTCGAAGTGATGACCACTGGTATCAGTGCAGTGCTGCAAACTTCTTATCATGGATTGAGTGCTGTACCTTATCGCATCGGCCGGCCGAAGTGGCCGTGTGGTTAAAGGCGCTGCAGTCTGGAACCGCAAGACCGCTACGGTCGCAGGTTCGAATCCTGCCTCGGGCAAGGATGTTTGTGGTGTCCTTAGGTTAGTTAGGTTTAACTAGTTCTAAGTTCTAGGGGACTGATGACCTCAGCAGTTGAGTCCCATAGTGCTCAGAGCCATTTGAACAATCTTTTGAACCTTATCGCATCGGCGCTTATCGAAGCACGTGCTCTGACTATTCTCTCATATCTTCAAGTGAAGTTGGAACGTCTTCATAAACAATGACTTTTACGAATCCTCACAAGAAAAGAACCCAGAGTCGTCAAGTGTGGCGAACGAGGCGGCCACGACACATCTATTCCGCATCAAATACAATGATTAGGGCACTGTCTCTGCAACTCATTTCTAGCCATCAGCGAAAAATGTGCTGGACACCCATCGTGTTGATACCACATTCTGTTCCTTGTTCTTAAAGGCATTTCTTCCAATAACAGACCTGTTTTTCCGTGCAGGAATGTGGTGTACCTCCTAGCATTACGAATTCCTTCGATGAAATCGGTGCCTTTAATTGGGCCTATAATTCTGCCCTCGAGAATCCCACACCATACCTTCACCGACCACGGTTTTTGGAGTGCAAATTGCGCGGCCAATATGGATTTTCAGTTGCCCAATAATGCATGTTATGGAAATTAACATTTCCATGGTTCGTGAATGTCGCCTCGTCAGTAAATAAAATCAAAATACTAAATGTATCATCCCTCCGAATCTGAAGCTGAGCCTATCGGCAGAATCCAATGCGACGCATACAATCCGTAAGAGTTAATTCTTGGTGGATACCGATATGGTAAGGATGATATTTGTGGCGATGCAGAACCCGAACAACAGTACTAATGCTCATGGCAGATTCCCTTGCGATTTCACGCGAACTAACACAAGGATCTCGAAGCACGTTTCCTTGTTAGTAACTTTCTTTTGACGGATATGTTTCCGATGATTTAAAGAGCTAGTTGTTCCCAGTTTATCACACATATCTAAATGTACGACGTGTAGGGAGAGTAAGTTGAGGATATTTCAGCAAATAAGTAGCTCTCACTGAATTTCGTTGGCATTATCTGAAAATGATAAGCATATCGACTTGTTCTTCAAATGAATACATCATTCAAATTCGCTTGATACGACGATACTGGTCTTACCGTTCCTGTTAGTGCTATTTTGCGAAACCGTCGAAAGGTGTTTAAATGTCACAGGTACTTTAGATGGATACGCCGGTTTCGCAGAATATTTACTATTTGCACAATATATGAGAGAGGATTGTCAGAGCATGTGCTTCGATAAGCGCCGAAGTGATAGGGAATATCACTCAATCCATGATAAGAAGATTGCAGCATTGTACTGATACCAATGGTCATCACTTCGAACACCTTATGTAAATGGACGTTCGAGCCACCATTGTGATTCTCGTTGACCTTACAGTCAAACATCATTCGATTCGTCTCGTTTGCCGCTATCAGAAAATAAGTATCAAACTATAGGGCACCATTTAAAAAAACCAAAGTTGACCTTCATATCTCTGACGCGACCCCATCTAACAACGAAAAACTGTCATACTATGGCCACCGTTGTCCCTTGCAACATTTGTCCCAAAACCTTTTCAGCTACTGTCATACTTTCGCAGTTATTCTTGGCGGCAATAGTTAGTGATTCACCCTGTATATAAAGGAGAAAGGATTTTTAGCTATAAACTCGGACTTTCCAGAGGATGTTGGGGAGGGGCTGGGGGAAGAAAGTGGACAGAGAGAGGTTTCAGGAAGAAATGGAGAGTGATTTAGAGAGGGGGATGGAGAAGATGGACAAAGGGAGAAAGAAGAGAGACAAAAACAGAAGAGGGAGGAGGAGGCTGACAGAGAAAGGGGAAAGGACATTAGGAAGTACATACAATTATAATACTTATTTAGCAACTGCAGAGCATTGCCGTGTTGGCTATTGTTTTATAAAATAGGAAAGCAGAGAGTAGCCGTATTTACGAGTCATGATCCCTGAAGGAAGATGTTTCTCGAAGAGCTACCATTAAGCTCCTTTCTGCTACGCTGCTTTCAGTAAAGGGCATCTTATTCTTTTATTTTTATTTCCGTGAACTGTCTAGATATCAAGCAGTATTAGGCAATGTTCTGTCAGCCCTCAGTGTCAACATATGCTTTCTGTACTTACGAGCTGTACAGGTTAATTGTAGTCCTTAGCAACTGTCTTATTCAGACCAGACACGTTTTGGTCAGGACCATCACATCAAGCAAGCGTGGAATGTATTGCGGAGACGTTCTCTACAACTTACCGAAGTGAAAAGCTCAACACGTTCGCGCAGAACTGAAACAAGGCGGTAGATCGGTAGTGCAATAGAACCTGAAGCTAGGCTTTGAAATTGAATGCCACACTGCCGTCTGGCAACTATTGTTGGCAACAGTCTCCCAGCACAGCTGCTAGATACTGTATAGTTCACAGAAGTCGAAAGTAGCGAAACAGAGAAATACACTCCTGGAAATTGAAATAAGAACACCGTGAATTCATTGTCCCAGGAAGGGGAAACTTTATTGACACATTCCTGGGGTCAGATACATCACATGATCACACTGACAGAACCACAGGCACATAGACACAGGCAACAGAGCATGCACAATGTCGGCACTAGTACAGTGTATATCCACCTTTCGCAGCAATGCAGGCTGCTATTCTCCCATGGAGACGATCGTAGAGATGCTGGATGTAGTCCTGTGGAACGGCTTGCCATGCCATTTCCACCTGGCGCCTCAGTTGGACCAGCGTTCGTGCTGGACATGCAGACCGCGTGAGACGACGCTTCATCCAGTCCCAAACATGCTCAATGGGGGACAGATCCGGAGATCTTGCTGGCCAGGGTAGTTGACTTACACCTTCTAGAGCACGTTGGGTGGCACGGGATACATGCGGACGTGCATTGTCCTGTTGGAACAGCAAGTTCCCTTGCCGGTCTAGGAATGGTAGAACGATGGGTTCGATGACGGTTTGGATGTACCGTGCACTATTCAGTGTCCCCTCGACGATCACCAGTGGTGTACGGCCAGTGTAGGAGATCGCTCCCCACACCATGATGCCGGGTGTTGGCCCTGTGTGCCTCGGTCGTATGCAGTCCTGATTGTGGCGCTCACCTGCACGGCGCCAAACACGCATACGACCATCATTGGCACCATGGCAGAAGCGACTCTCATCGCTGAAGACGACACGTCTCCATTCGTCCCTCCATTCACGCCTGTCGCGACACCACTGGAGGCGGGCTGCACGATGTTGGGGCGTGAGCGGAAGACGGCCTAACGGTGTGCGGGACCGTAGCCCAGCTTCATGGAGACGGTTGCGAATGGTCCTCGCCGATACCCCAGGAGCAACAGTGTCCCTAATTTGCTGGGAAGTGGCGGTGCGGTCCCCTACGGCACTGCGTAGGATCCTACGGTCTTGGCGTGCATCCGTGCGTCGCTGCGGTCCGGTCCCAGGTCGACGGGCACGTGCACCTTCCGCCGACCACTGGCGACAACATCGATGTACTGTGGAGACCTCACGCCCCACGTGTTGAGCAATTCGGCGGTACGTCCACCCGGCCTCCCGCATGCCCACTATACGCCCTCGCTCAAAGTCCGTCAACTGCACATACGGTTCACGTCCACGCTGTCGCGGCATGCTACCAGTGTTAAAGACTGCGATGGAGCTCCGTATGCCACGGCAAACTGGCTGACACTGACGGCGGCGGTGCACAAATGCTGCGCAGCTAGCGCCATTCGACGGCCAACACCGCGGTTCCTGGTGTGTCCGCTGTGCCGTGCGTGTGATCATTGCTTGTACAGCCCTCTCGCAGTGTCCGGAGCAAGTATGGTGGGTCTGACACACCGGTGTCAATGTGTTCTTTTTTCCATTTCCAGGAGTGTACCAGGAAGGCGAAACTGCTACAGCAGTCCACCGGTTGAGCGGCATAGGTCGCTTTCGACTTCTGCACCAGGGCACCGTCTGAGCGACACAATCCCTCCCGTGTTCTATAGAAGTCTACCGCAGCAAGAGGACTAAGAATCACCTCCCGCCGATTCTAGCCACAAGGGGGCAACCGTAAACCGCTGTAACTTGAGCGTAATTATTATCTTTGAATAAAAGTGTAGTTTCTGTTCGTCTCTCTGAGTATTTTTTTCGGCTATCATCTGTACTATGAAGGAGCTGTTGTTTCTAAGCGTGGTTCAAGTTCGATCGAGGTATATTACCTGGCAGTGACAAAACATGGGCAATTCTTTTATTCCTTACCTTCTGCACTTGTGCCGGCTATACTAGAATTTTGCGTATAACATCAAATTGTAATGTCCGAGAGGAGATAAATGTAGGCGTTTCCATTAAAAATGGTGAACGTTAATCCGTATAGGTGTAGTAATAGGGAAGCGAGACGTAAATTTTTGTTTACATTTCCGACGTCATGATAACATTTATGCGGGAACAGATTGTGGAAATTTTAGTGCTCTTTGATGATGTAGAGTTGCATTGCTTCCTTTTTCTGTTTCATTTTTTAAATTTTTTAATAGTACTCTACAAGAACCAAGTTAGCCAAGATCGCTAGCAAATCTTTTGATTACTATGACCGGTTTCGACAGATCTACGCTGTCATCATCAGGTCCTGTAACATTGTTAGTTGTACATTCTTGTTGCAATACTGAAAATCGCATAATGATGTCGGCCGGCCGGAGTGGCCGTGCGGTTCTAGGCGCTACAGCCTGGAGCCGAGCGACCGCTATGGTCGCAGGTTCGAATTCTGCCTCGGGCATGGATGTGTGTGATGTCCTTAGTTTAGTTAGGTTTAAATAGTTCTAAGTTCTAGGCGACTGATGACCTCAGAATTTGAGTCGCATAATGCTCAGAGCCGTTTGCATAATGATGTCGCGTCGGAAAAAAAGTGAGGGGGAAAATCAGGTTGTCACAAATAAAATAACACACAATTTAAACATACAACATTTTGTCCTGATGTCTCAACATACACTAATCACTTAACGTCATTATGTCAGAGGTTATACTGTGTAAGTCGTCATTGTGGTGTAAAGTGATTAGTGTATGATAGAACAACAGCAGAACATGTATATCTTAAAGAGTTATTTTATTTATGAGAAGCTGATGTTCCATGCCACATTTTATTTGAAGCAACATCACTATGTGGAGTAGGAGGGAATTAGTGCTTAACGTCCCGTCGACAACGAGGATGTAGAGACGGAGCAGAAGGTTGGAGTAGGGATGGATGAGGAAGCAAATCGGCCGTGCCCTAGCAAGGAAACCATCTCTGGATTTGCCTGAAGTGGTTTAGAGAAATCACGGAAAACCTAAAGCAGGATGGTCGGACGCGGGTTTGAACCGTCGTCCTTCCGAATGCGAGTCCGATGTCCCAAAACTGCGCAATCTCGCTCGGTCATCACACGTGACTTTCAATATTGTAACAAGCATGCAAAACTAATAATATTACAAGATCCGACGGTGACAGCGTCGGTTCGCCAAAACCGGTCACAGTAATAAAACTGATTGTTAGCACTCTTGGCTAACCTTATTCTTGAAGAGTAATATAACTTTCAGATCGCCCGCAATCTGACGCAATGTCAAACATAGGTAATCTTTTTAAATTTATTCCTTGCTTAATATATTAATTTTGAGGTTGTATTGCAAGTGTATAAGCTTTGTATTACCTTTTGTACATCGTTGTAATTTATTTTACTTCAGTACGATGAAATATTTTATTGGAAAAAGAATAGCACAGTAGATAGAGCAGTTCGCGACAATAGCAAAGGTCACAGATCAGAGTCCCGTTCCGGCTCACAATATTAATCTTCCAGGGAGTTTCAGCTACAAATAGTCAAATGAATATTACAATATAAATCGGACAGCCAATTGCATATTTTTATTCATTACTTCGACGATTCGCCTCTCAAGAAACGTATATCTTAATTAACCAAGTACGGTGAGTGTGTAAAGTGATTTAATGACTAAGTTATAACAAGGAAACGGAAGAAATTGGAGTGCGTAAGAAGGAAGATTACGGTTTAATGTCTGTTAAAGACGAGATCATTGCAGATGGTGCGCAAGATCAGTTTGGACAAGGGATGAGAAGAAAAATGGCTGTGCTACTTTCGGAGGCACCCATATTCACCTTGAAAGTTGCCTACTACATAGCCGCTTTCAGTTATCAATTACATTAGTACTAGTTATCAGAACATGAATGAAAGGGTAATTTGGTACCACTACAGGTCACAGACAAGTCATTATCTTTGACGCTGTTTCGCTGTGAGGTTTGGACACACGTTTGCGTTTGTGTTAGCCAATGAGCGCTTAGTAGTTGCACATGCACGCAGTATCGCAGCTTTTCAAACCAACTCATTGGTTCCAGGTGCTTAGTGGCGCGCGAATGGCTAATTGATGATAAATGCGACTGTCACTGGTTTGTACTTTTGGTGAAATACTCCCATTTATTGCAGTTATCCTATTGGACTGCTCATATACGATGTTATTCTGTTAAATGATTCGTGAAATGTTCGCATTCTATGGTTAAATTTTTGACTCGTTCGTGTCAATAAACTTCCTACGAATTGCAGAAGTCAACACGCATTCTGGGTGCTGTTGGAAACACTTCGCGTCTTTCAGAATAGTAGTTTAGTAACTAACTAAATTTGATTAGTTAGCAAGTCATATCAGTCACTCATATCTTCAGTTTAGCGTGTCAAATATTCTTTATCGTATACGGAAACACTGTAATAAGTATGCGTACATACTTTGTCTAACTCCTTTCTTATTGGTACCGTTTTGTTCAGTTTATTTTCAAGCGTAATGTAAGCAGTCTTCCCAAAGCACAATCTCTTCTTTCATTTTTTTGATCACTCATTCGTTACCAAACTGCTTTAAAGTAACTGGTATTCTGCCGCAATTATCCGTTAGCACAGTGCAACATACAGCCTTGGCGGAGTAAACTGATCCACTGAAACATACTGAAATTATTTATAACAACAAGTTTATATCCCTGTACTTAACATAACATATGCCCGTCCTACTGCATGAATTTTGCAGCTAATAAGGCAGGTACCGACGCTGCTACAAACTTGAGAGACACCGGAAGTATTCTACAATAGAGAATATATTTAGAGTTTCCTATTTGCCTGTTATAATTACATAAAGGGGATAAACATACCCACTGTGAACTGACTATAATTCGGCTTGCTAACTCATGTCTTTATTTCTGAAATATTAGAGAAAATTCTCCATCGACACTTGTATTCATTGTATTAATGCAATGCCCACTATTTTTGCCAATGACGATTAACATACGTATGTTACGCTCTGTCATTTCTCATGGATAGTGTTATAATCACGCAGCGTTTATGAATTCATTACTAGTTCATAATTTTATCTGTGATAGGGCATAGTTTTTTCATATCTGGACGTGTTGGATTTTGTTTACACTAGTAAACCACATTTCAAAATGAGGAGACTGCCAACAATCTCAATAGATTTCCATAAACGTCGGATATCGGAAACCTTCATATCAGTCTGCCATCTTGTTTCGACACTCTGGAACATGTCACTCAAGAAAGGCTTATCTCGGTCAAAACTCTCATTTCACATGCAATGTCGTATTCTCCTACTGTGTCAATTTCTTGTACAGTTACTGAAAATGCGTCACGCTCGCACATGGTACTGCTATTTATGAGCAAGAAAAGCATGTGAATCAAAAAGGATTCCATAGAAACACAATTGCCTCTCTAGATTCAGGGGACATTGTGGATACTACTGCCAAATCTTAAGTTTTTTTTTCTTTTTTTTAAAATTCTTAAAGCACTCAACACTGTTGCATGCAGTAACTCCTATTTAGAGAGTGCCATCTTAAGCACGCTATTGGAATGCAACTTCATGAGGAAACGAAACACATAACGTAGTTTTCAGGGATAAGCTGGGATATCCCTAGCAACTACTTGGTAGTGTTCCTTCTAAAATATGATATTGCTGCGTTAACTCTGAGAATTAGCGCCTACCATGAAGGAAACATATTTATTGCTATTTACCTACTGCTTCTTATTATGTTACGTAAATTGGTTTCAAGTCAGATTCCCTGCATTCGAAGTTGCAGCGTACTTGGTATGAAAACATTAGTTCGCAATTAATTACTGTTTTCTGTAAGAGGTAAACAGAGATTAGCGATAGCCAAAATCTAAATACAAGAGCCAACAACGGAGTAACCGATAACTGAATGAGGAAAGGACCCGTGTGAAACGACAGAAAAATTTATGGGGTATAGGAAACTAATGCGATTGTAGCTGCTTTTCAATTCAGAGATCGGTTGTCTCAATATCTACCATTTCGACGTTCGCACGACGATTGAAAGGAAGGGCAGTGTTACGGTCTTCAGCGGTGGAACAAATCAGTATTTCGGCCTTCTCTCTGTTATCTTCAGTTTCGATGCCGGTGTATTACGATGCAGTCATAAAACGTTTATTTTGGGCTCTTGTGTTGATAATCGTAACTTATACAAAGTTGTTGACACATCAGCAATCTACCTCTTCCAAATTCAGTTGCTCAGAAATGTTCTACAGCTACTCGTGGCAAAAAGATTTCACCTGGTTGCGAGATATAGGAAACAGGCGAAACACCTTTTGACTCCTAGAACAATGCAGTAATTTCAATTTCAGGTGAGACCGATAATGACAGGTATAAATATTGCAGTCATAGTGGCAAACTACTGAGGTGAATTATTTACAAAATAATGAAACTAATGGTAAAAGTCAATCTCGCGGAGTATCACTTCACGTGAAGGACATACACTTAAGGAAATTTTGACCATACAGTCTTGCAATCTTGGAATACTAACTGAGGACAGTCAAATCTAAGTTTATAGTATTTATAGACTGAGAGAAAGATTTTGTCAGTGTTGACAGGAAGACCGTCAAGTTCTGAGGGCAGCAGATATAAAATTTGACTATCAAAAGGCTACTACACTATGTAAAGAAACAAACCTCCAGTTACAAGTGCCTAAAGACATGAAGGGAAAGCAGAAGTTAAGAAATGAGTGGGACCGGGTTGCAGCTATCGCTGATATTGCTCAGTCTGCACAATGAGCAAGCCGTAAGAGAAGCCAAGGATAAATTCGCAAAGGCATTTAAAATCAAAGATAAGAATTTTGAATTTTCTGATGACATCTTAAATCTGTTGGATACAGGCGATGAACTGAACGGATAATGTCTTGAAATGAGTTTAAAAAGTGTAACAGATGGTTCAAATGGCTCTGAGCACTGAGATCATCAGTCCCCTAGAACTTAGAACTACTTAAACTTAACTCACCTAACGACATCACACACATCCATGCCCGAGGCAGGATTCGAACCTGCAACCGCAGCGGTCGCGCGGTTCCAGACTGTAGCGCCTAGAACCGCTTGGCCACCCTGACCGGCAGGGTAACAGAATTAAGTCAGATTAAATCACGGGGCGATGAGGGATTTAAATTACGGAGGAGACACTAAAACTGGTAAAGAAGTTTAGATTTTTTGGCAGCGAAGTAACTGACAGCGACCATAGTACAGAACGTGTAACAAAGAGACTGACATAGGCAGGAAAAGTATTTCAAACTAATGGAAAAGGGTGTTGACATCCAACAGAGATTTAAATGTTAAGACAAATTTTCTGAAGTTTGTCTGAGGCGTAGGAGATTCAGAGAAGAAGACAATGTAGTTTCTTAAACGAGATGGTGGTGAGGAGTGCTGAGCATTAATTGGGTAGATAGTATAAGAATTGAGGGGACACTGAATATAATTGTTGAGAAAGGAAATTTGTAGCACATGATGAATAAAAGAAGGGAGGTGGTTCTAGAGCCCATCCGGAGGGATATTGGAATCGTTAGTTCGATTATAAAGGAAAGTGAGGAAGGTTGAATTAGGAGAGGAGGATAAATGATTGACTACATTACGCAGGAGCAAGTGCATTTAGGATTATTAAATAAATTTAGATGAAGAGGCTTGCACGTGAGAGAACAGCATGTAGAACATCGTAGACCCAGAGTTAGATCTGACATCAAGAACCCCAATTGACATTGTAAGGGTCTACCTAACGGACATTCTATTGCGTACATCTGGCTTGTTGGATAAGAAATACTCAAGTAGATTTGGTAGAGCTTCAGAATTAGTCACCTAACAATGACAATTTTTTCATGATTGAGGAATAAACAGTACCGAAAAGGAAGTCTCTTACCAAGCATGAAAATGACATTAATATTGCGTAGACTCTTCTTGTGGAAGAACGGATAAATATGTATGTCATCTACGGCTGAAGGCCCTTAGAAGCAAAACGAGCACTGTTAGAAACACAATGTACTATGTTAGCAAAGACTAAAATACTGACGGGACAGTCCGCAGTTAAAGTTTTGTACACTTGGACTCAGTAGGAGTTAAAGACCCAGAAGAACATTTCAGTATCAAAGTTCCGTTATATACAGCAAAGAAAAGAGATCTTACTAGTTACTAACTGATCACTGTCACGAAACACGGCGTCGTCGCTATGGCGGCTCCAATTGATGGACTGCGACTGCATTCGAAACCTTCACTCTTCGAGTGATCTGCTCGTCGAGGCCAGAACGCCGGCCTGACTACAGCTCGGGTGCAGGATACTGTAGACATTACGTTTAATCAGGTGAAATATGGAGAAGAATACGTCGGTGGAGCCAGCGGCCCTACCTGCACCCGGACTGCCGTCTGATGGCCGGGTAGATTACAGCAAAGTCGTGTTTGAATGCTCGCCCCTACGAATTACGTGACCGCTTCCCTCGAATGTAGTTTCGGTTGTTGACTGTGTAGGTACCAGGCCTACCAATAACAGAGTCTGGCCTTCAGACTACGTCCAAACTTCTGACATTCCACGCTCCAACTCGAAGAATGTTCTCTCTTCGTTGGTTATTCTCTTTTTTTTCTCATTGTCACCTCCCTCTTGACAGTGCTCCTGCGGAGATCCGAATGAGGGAGTAATCTGAAATATTCCATCAATCGAGAGACACGTTTTCAATTATACCCGTAGGCAACACATCCTCTGAATACAAATAATATGCCTTTATCACAGAGGTTTCCATTGGCTTCTGGATGCTCATTTCGTTGACCACTGCTGATTGTTTTTCCTGTTATGTGCTATTCCCCATCATAACGACAAGAACGTATGCTAAACTTCTACCCGTTCCTGCACCACCTTTTAGAAAAGGCCATTGGAAGATCGTGGGTGCCTTCTTATGCCGGTAGTCTTTGACAGCCATTGCAGATGTTTTTTATTAAGAATTTCAATGGTGGTTTGTTTCTTACCCGAATCACAGTAGTCTTTGATTACTAGTCAAAGACGCTACCTCTTTCATGCCTTATACAACCAGGGGCGGCAAGTTCTCCAGAGGTCGCTCACAAACGACTGTTCTGCCTCAACAGCCAAGCATCTCATCAGCGTTTATCACACTTTGAGACTGAGGTTTATTTATATAGAGGTTTTTATCATCTTCAATCTGTGGGTTGTTATACCAAAATGTACGTTCCCTATGACTTATAGCTGCACCTGGTGTTGTCGCTGGAACATGTGTCGCTGGAGCATGTCCAGAGCTTACGGTGAGAGGACCTCAGGAAACCTGGGGTCACCAAGCCCTTACCCAGAAGATGAATTTTGAGCTCCTTGAGATGCTTGCCATCTACATCGATCTGGGGAACACGGACGCGGAGGGCATTGTTCCCAAAGAAGATGGAAAAGTACATACATACAACTTGCAGGTAAAGCAGATGCCAGAATAAGATGTAGCCTGCATCACAAACAGTAAGATTTAGATCACAAATTTGGAATCTCAAAAGCGATGTGGTTTATCCGCACGCAAAGTCACTGCAGTAGTCCGCTCTCTAGATCCGTATTCGCGGTTCATTTATCCACGTCATCATCCTGTTTTCCTTTAATAATCCTTTTGTAACCAAAACAATATTTGTTTCTAGTCGATATCGACAGTACGTTTCACATTGTCGCTGCTCCTGAACAGATTCCCTGTTGTTCAACTTCTCATGCATTACAACATCAAACAACAGCAGGGCGATCGAAGTTCATGCTATCATCTGCTATTGACAAATAGAGATCGAATGTAGATAGAAGATTTCCCTATTACGAGAACATCAGTAATGTGGACGCTACGTTGAAAGGTAGAAATTAAACATTCTAGTACTATTATTTTTCACTGAATGGGCTCTATCTATGAAATATCATTTGGAATACGTAAAATATTGTTTCACTGGACGCAAAACGTTTTGCAGTGAGTATTGGTATTTTAAATCCTTTTTTCTTCTATTGACAAATATTCTATGTGGACATAATCTATTTTGTACGTCTCTGTAAGCATTCCTCCATTCATTTCCTTTTTTCTTTTGTGGAGTTGGAACTGAAAACTTACACATTATTCACTGATTTCAGGTTAGTGAATTCAGTATAATCTGTAAAGGGGCAATCATTTGGAATCCCGGAATATACTGACTACAAACACAGCTTTTTGAAGATCCTCTACTTTCTCCTGACAGCTTTGACTGCTATTTCTTTTCTAACGTGAAGCAGTGGACATACGAGTATATGTCACTCACGTCTATACAACGAGGAAAAAAGTCATTTGCTTCCATTGTGGAAAAATTTTAAAATTGACGTTTTCGTATTTCACTGCGGTTTTAATTCCTGACATGCGGCATGCAGCTACAAAAATTTCCACTTTGTTCGTGTGGAGTGTAACGTCTCCTCTCATCTAATTTTCCATTGATGACTGGTAGTTGAAAAATCAGTACTAGTCCAATTTCCAGTTGTGAAGTTTCTTGATGTCTTCATCTGTGATTGTGAGGATTGTGAAGAAAAGATATGAATTTCTGGTCAGATGACTGCAACGTAATATCAACAACAACAGGATACGGTGTAACGGGAATAGGATTCGGTATGAGCAGGAATGCAAGGAAGAGACTGAGGTACTCTCGACAGTTAAGTGACACGGCTGCCTTTTGTTTGATAAGTAATGTTTCACATAATCACTTCTTGTTTACAAAATTTAAACTGATACATAAAGGGAATTTCTGTCTCCGATGCCATCATATCACGCACGTATTAAACGCCACTGTGGCTTCACGTTGGCATTAGCGTGCAAGTGCCCGTAGAATAATATTAATTGTCCTAATGATGTGTTTGTGTGTTGCCGATTGCCGGCAATTTATTCGCCGTTTTTGTTAAATTTCTCATTAATGGAATGTGCTTTATCATGGGGAGATAAAACAGTGGCAGTATCATGAAACAGTTTTACGTATTTTGGAAGTTGGAGACAGCACTTCGATTTCTCAATACCATTTTCCTCCTTGTCCTTTTTTTTCATTAAGGGTTTTTTTTAATAATTAATGTAATGTGATGTAGGGTTTCAGGGTTCTTTGAAAAAGAAGGAAAAAATTTTTTTGGTGGGTTGTAGATTACAGCAGTTACAGTAATGACTGCGAAATATTGCGTGAAGGAGAGAGTCATAGACATGAATAGCAGCTGATAAAATAAAATAAATAAATAAAACGGTTGATCCACTTTTATCGCTGATGGCTGCAGAACCACTTCACACTCTGGACAGAACTAATACATATAAACGTAAGGTGTATAGTCCTCGCATTTTTAAACCGCTCGTCACGAGCATTTCATACCTTCTCCTTGGTGTGTTTCGCACGAAATTTATGCTTACCGTACGTTCTGACTTCACCCATCGTTTCTGTCGGATGACATAAAACTTCCGTTCCTCCGTCCCACAGCTGGAATACTCACCTGTGGAGTTGCTTACCGTTCCCAAGTTTGTATTTCCGACTTTCCGACTTCGATATACATGTTACTTTTGGTGATTCACGTTGTAAAACGTCGTATCATAAATTCTTGATGTCAAGAGTAAGTAAGATTAGTGTTTCACACTGTCAAGTGGGACTTATTGATGGTCTCTTCTAGAGACATTTTCTAATGTATATAAAACAGCAATAGATACCTGAGTGCGCTTCGACTACGTCTTCAGTTGACTAAATTTATCTGATGACCAAATAAAGAGATACGAATGAAATATATTACACCACGAACATCACTAACGGAGGCTACCAAGCGGGTACTATAATATTTCCATGCCCGCGCGATATCTAGATTAAAATTTCATCCTTAGTTCCAGGATTTTCAGTGAGGAATATAACCACGCCCACATATGACGTGTGTGTATGTATTTTATGATTACTGGGCATGTATAAGGAGCAGCGTGCTCAGAGGATGTGTAGAACAGCTTATTGTAATCTTTGGGACTTTGGTAAGAGTGATTAGTTACCATGAGGATAAGGCATCTAAATGATGATGATGATGATGATGTCCTCCTCGCCGTGTCCGGCGACAGCGACTTCGTCACTGTCCTTGTTGTGGTAGGCTCGGATGTGGCTCGCGAATCCGAATTTCGCTTTGAATATCCTGTTGCACGAAGCACAGTAAAATTGACAAGCAGAGTTGTAAGTATACGTGTAGACAGGCTTGAGCTGAGATTTTCGGAGCTCTCTTTTAGCATCCAGGTTCATTAGACGCTTTTGCTCGAATTGTTCGATGCTCTTATGTACAGTTGATCGCCACTCCGATTGGCGCAATCCTAGCTCCTCCCAACGGTTGCTTGGAATGCCACAGGCTGCAAGGTGGCGTTTAATGGTGTCTATATCGCAGGTTTTGACCACCTTTCCTCCTCTTCCCGCACGAGAGCTGCGAGTAGAACACCGCTTTAGGTAGCCTACTGTCATCCATGCGTACTATGTGACCACTCCATCTCAGTTGATGTTTCATTATTAAAGCTTCAATACCAGCCAGTTTCACGCGGCGCAAAATCTCCGTGTTTGGGACACGGTCTTCCCATTTGATGCGCAGAATTGATCTCAGACATCGAAGATGAAATTTATCTAGCTTCTTATTGTCAGCTTTGTAACAGCACCAGGTTTCCGAGGCATAGAGTAAGGTGGATAATACTACTGCTTTGTAGACTGCAATTTTTATTTGTAGTTTGAGATCATGTGATTTCCATACTCGGTCATTAAGCTTACCGAAGGCTGAGGCTGCGCTGGCTATACGCGCTGCGATTTCCGTTGTCAGGCTGTTGTCACTTCTAATTTGGCTTCCCAGGTATTTGAAATTTGACACATTTTGCAAGGGTTTGTTATTTATCTCAATACTGGAGTCATCTGCATTGTGACCTCTAAGTGGCTGTTTGAGAACTTGCGTCTTAGTGACGCTAATGGCTAAGCCAAATCTTCTGCAGGAGGCATTTAGCAGATTTATGTAAGTCTGAAGAGTTTCGCAAGAATTAGCCATCATGCATACATCATCCGCGTAGAGAATCTCTAAGATAGATAGTTTGGTTACGCGACTTTTTGTTCTGAGGCGAGAGATGTTGAAGACACTTTTGTCTGTCCTTGTGTCGAGACTAATTTGATTTCTACAGGCTTTGGTCTCGTCTCTCATAACAACTGCGAAGTGAGAAGAGTGTGGGAGCCAGAACACAGCCTTGTTTTACACCACATGTCACGGGAAACTGTTCTGAGAGCTTGTCCTCATGGCGGATTTTTGCCATCATGTTTTCATGAAACTGCCGAATCAAACTGACAATTTTGTCAGTGCACCCAGTTTTCTTTAGTATGATCCAGAGAGGTTCCCGTGGGACACGATCAAAAACTTTTTCCAGGTCTACAAAGCACATGAACAAAGGCCGATGCTGCTCTAAGCTTTTCTCTTGCATTTGTTTGACAACAAATAAGGCATCCACTGTGCCTCTGTTTGGGCGAAAGCCACACTGGGTCTCTGGTAGCAGTTTTTCTGCAAAGTGTGTTAACCGGGTGTTAATTATGTGGGCAAGGACTTTTCCCGCTGCTGAGAGAAGAGAAATGCCCCTGTGGGAGCTACAATCTGATATGTCACCCTTGCCTTTATAGATCTTGGAAATACAAGCATCTTTCCAGTCTTGTGGAATCATTTCATACTCCCAAATCCTTAAGATCAGAGCAAAATTTGGTTTCTTGATGTTTGGCCCCCCATATTTATATAGCTCTGATGGCAAGTTATCTAATCCTGCTGTTTTGTCATTTTTCAGCTTAGCCAGTGCTGAAATGAATTCATCGTAGGAAGGGGCATCCGCAAGTTCTTCCTCAACTGGCAGGTCTTGAAGTGCTTCTATGTATGGAATATCGGTTGTCTGATGGTCGGGATTAAGAACGTCATTAAAATGTTCCGCCCACCGAGACAGGATGTCACTCTGTTGCGTCAGCCGACAACTTTTATCTTTGTTATAGACTGGTGCTATCTTCCCAACTCTTGGACCAAAGATAGTTTTCAGAGATTCAAAGAATCTGCCCGTTTGGTGTGTGTCGGCATATAACTAAATACTGACGCTTCGTAAATACATGCCTATGGAACAATAACTGCGGAACGACTGGTTACTTAATGTGCGCCGGCCGGGGTGACCTAGCGGTTCTAGGCGCTACAGTCTGGAACCGCGCGACCGCTACGGTCGCATGTTCGAATCCTGCTTCGAGCATTGATGTGTGTGATGTCCTTAGGTTAGTTAGGTTTAAGTAGTTCTAAGTTCTAGGGGACTGATGACCTCAGAAGTTAAGTCCCATAGTGCTCAGAACCATTTTTTTGAACTTCATGTGCTCCAGACAACAGTGTGGCAAGAATATCAGGCACAAGTCCTTCCGGAAATACTATTTCACACGAAAATCTACATCTACGTACGCTGATCATGGTAGAGCATTACGACCACCTACCTAACAGCCAATATGTTCACCTCTGACTCAGACACGGAAAATAGCCAGGACGCGTCGTGACGTGGAAGTAGTGAGGCATTGGTAGGTCGCAGAAGGAAACTGGCACCACGTATGCATACACTAGTCACCTGATTCGCGTAAATTTCGAGGAGGCTGCCGATGAGCTCTGACGCCATGTTCTCCTTGAACTGCCCAATCACAATTCTACTCTTAAATTGTTGAAAAATATCGCTTCTGTCGTCATGAAGGGATGTACGTGCTCTGTAGCCAGAGTACGATATTCCTTCACCGTCACGGTGCCGTACATGAGCTCAGTTGGACCCATCGATGCCAACATGAATGTTCCCCAATGCGTAATGGAGCCGCCACCACCTTGTCTCTATCCCGCAGTACGGGTGTCAAGTAGTTGTTCCCCTGGAAGACGACGGTTTCGAGCTCTCCCACGGGCATGCTGAAGAATGTATCCAGATTCCTCAGACCGTGAGACGCTCTGTCAGTGCGTCAACGTCCAGTGCCGATGGTCATTTGCCCATTTCAGTCACAGTTACCGATGTCGTCATGTTAACATTGGCACGTGCATGGGACTTCGGCTGCATAGGCCGCCTTTAGGAGTGTTCGGCGCACTGTGTGTTAAAACACACTGCGCTGCATTGATGTCTGGTTTTAGTTCCGCCAGAAATCGCCACCTATCGTGTTTACCAGACGGCACAGCGTTCGACGTCCAACATCTGTAAACCCCAAGACGCCTGGACGTGGTTTCATCTTGGTTTTGCCAGGTGTTGAAGACAGTCACATCACTCCTCTAACACCCGTCTCCCGGTCACACTCAGATAGATCATACATTCGCAACACGCTCGTTGACCCTATATACACAGTGAGTTTGTCTCACTAGCAGTAATTCCTCGCCAAGTGACGCTATTATGACTTGAACGGGTTTATATCGATAGTAGGATGGTGGTCATAATAGTCTAAATTCTGGCTGATCAGTGTACAAACTCCGCAAGCCACCGTACTATGAATGGCCGACGGTTTCACCTACCACTCGTAAACGGAGCGAGTGAAACACGACTGTCTTAAAGTCTCCTTACGAGCCGTAATTTCACGCATCCTTTCTTCACGGTCTCTATGAGAACTGTACGTTGGCGGATATTCAAACAAGGTTCAAATGGCTCTGAGTACTATGGGACAACATCTGAGGTCATCAGTCCCCTAGACTTAGAACTACTTAAACCTAACTAATCTAAGGACATCACACACATCCATTCCCGTAGCGTGCGACCGTAGCAGCGGCGCGGTTTCGGACTGAAGCGTCTAGAACCGCTCGGCCACAGCGGCCGGCTGGTGGATATTTCTGCAATCTGCCTCAAATGCTGGTTTTCTAAGTTTCCGAAACAGCGCCTAATTCTTTAAAGAGTGCCGTTTTACCTCCAATGATTCCCATTTGTGTTGACGAAACAGCTCCGTAATATTGCCTGTCTAGCAGCACACCCGTAAACTGCTTTGATGTCCCTCTGTAATCTCATTTGACGAGGACAACAAACTCTTGAACAGTCCCCGAGACCGGGCCTCCATTTGGTTACTTCCACTGTCGTCAGTACTTCACCGGCATCAGTTTTCGCTGTTAATTAAAACACACTATGCGTACTTTGCGGACATAACATGCTACAAGTTCTACTAGTGGACACCAGTCCGACGGTACTACGAAGTTGAACTAAAGAATAGTAAGTGCTGTGCTCCCCACAATGCAGAACAGACAAAATGGAACAAATCAAAAATCTGGAAGAGAGAGTCTCATTTCTCGAGAAACAGCCAAGTGGGTCTCAAAGTTCGAGTCCACATTTGACATGCGTCTTCCCTCCTTAATAAACTTATAAATGGACAGTGGTGTACTTCTTAGTGACGAGGCACCTTACACCGCTGCTTCTTCTCCACTTCGAGCTTAAATTCTACGGAATTACTTTTTTAGCTCTAACAACAGATGCGGCTGCCTTGGCATCGAGGATCCCTGATGGGTAGCCCATGCCTGAGGCAAGGATGGGACGTCAGATAACCATCTTGTGTCGTTCATCTGTTCCCTGACGTTTTTCCTGTGTTAGATTCTGTATAAGGAACGAGCACTAACATTCAGAGCTTTAAAATAATTATTTTCTATGACCAGGATGACTGTCACGTTACGTTTATGATACACAGATGTAACATGACTCGTAATGCGTTACCTATAAATTTCAAAGCTTGAAACTTTACAGTTATGGTTTTAATTTGTTCCATCAGCTGAGCTTCAGAATTTTACTTTTGATCAATCAAAGAAAAAAAACCTCATTATTTTCCCTCAAATTGAAGCAGAACTTGAAAGTGACAAATAGTTTTAGGGAATTAAGTGACCCATCTTAAGACCACGGTAGTGGTCTTCACTGTCTCAGTAAATGAATAAAATTGCAAAAGGATTGCCATCCGACTGACGAAATATTATCCCTTGATGAAGGAAGCACGAAAGGGTGTAATGTAAGGATAAACAATATGTTAACTGCACAGTCATTTTTATTTTTTTTCGTTACCAGATTTCCCGCTGGGCTCACTATGATTAAGTAAACGAAACCCCGGCTTCCGTAAATGTAAGCACCACCTCGTTTTGGCACGAATTAAAATTATTTATTACATCCTCTCCACTCTTAAATTACTTCCTGTCCCACCTTCATAAAACAATGAAATTTTACAGTAAAGCAGACCTGTTGAATCGGTCAGAACTGTAAAAAAATAATATTTGCTACTGAAGTTATGGAAAGATCTGTTATACTCCTTACTTCCAATAACCAACCGAGCGAGGTGGCGCAATCATTGGCACAATGGACTCGCATTCGGGAGGATGACGATTCACAACCGCGTCCGGCCATTCGATTTAGGTTTTCCGTGATTTCCCTTAATCGCTCTAGGCAAATGCCGTGAAGGTTCTTATAAAAGGGTGCGACCGATTTCTTTCCCCATCTTTAACAATATCCCAGCTTGTGCTCCGTCTATAATGACATCGATGCCAATGTCATTTTAAAGTCAATCTTCCAATCTACTTTGCAACAAACAAAATTGGAGTAAGAAATGAAGAAAGCACAATCTGTTATAGGACATTGCATTTGAATATAGGACGGTACCAGATAATTTGTTCATTTTTATACTTTCGTATTTACGGTACGCTGTTTATTTGTATTGAGCGGTTTGTCCACTTATTTAGGCTAGCACTCTGTTAGAAATACCGTACCACAAGATACTGCAAATGTATTTAACGGCACAGAGTCTCTCAACAAATAAGGATTTTATCAGAAGGCTTAAACACTTAGTGGTAGCATCATCCGGTTCCACTCGTACCATATCTAAATTTAGAATAGCGTATGATAGCAGTGGCGCAGTTTTCTTCGAATCATGAAAACGTTCTGAATACAGGCGTAGATTCGAAAACCGTGAAACGTATGCCGATGCAAACATTATAATTACAATGCTGTACTGAAAATGACGCTGTGGTATTTGTCATATGGCGGCTGTCTGTCCTTTATTTGGCTTACCGCTTCGGCGGATTATCGTGAAACATGATAGCATCCTGAAGGAATACAGAATTTGTTCCTCTCCGTTTCGGTACTGTTGTCACGAAAACGTAATCTACATGTTTGTAGGAATATTGAAGTCACATTAGAGGTAATGACCCTTGATCCAGCAACTGACTGGTATTTTTAGAATCGGATAATTCGAGCTTATGAAGGTCTTTTAGCAAGAACCAATAGCTCACGTTTCTGCGTGCCTTCATGAATTGTGTCGTCCGTTTCGATCGAGAGAGATCATCATATCTAAAACGGAAAGGACATCACGCAGTAGTCGATAAGTCTATGATTAGAGTGGATGCTATCCTGTCCTATGACATGACAGTATTGACGCACACCATGCCTTCCAAGATGATCACCTCGCTACGGTTTTCAGAAACTATCATCCTTAGAGAACACATGTGGAGATGACATAATACAAGAGACAGATATTAGTGTTCAATACTGGATTATTATAATAAATGAACCCCCGATTCCATACTCTGCTAAGAGTCATTGGATCTCGACCAACGCGAGCAGCAATGTCGCGGTACGATAAACCGCAATCGCGATAGGTTACAATCCGACGTTTATCAAAGTCGGAAACGTGAAGGTACGCATTTCTCCTCCTTACACGAGGCATCACAACGCCGGTCAACTGCTGTATGTGTATGAGAAATCAGTTGGAAACTTTCCCCATGTCAGCACGTTGTAGGTGTCACCACCGACGCCCACCTTGTGTGAATGCTCTGAAAAGCTAATCATTGGCATATCACAGCATCCTCTTCTTGTCGGTTTAATTTCGCGTCTGTAGCACGTCATCTTCGTGGTGTAGCAATTTTAATTGCCAGTAGTGTATGAACATTTCCTTAGGCGGAATGGATGTCATGACGTTTCTGTGCTTGGAGTCGAGCGCTGTATTGCTGCTTTTACCATTATAACGAAGCCGAATGCATGCGAACGACCAATATCTGACTCGAAAAGAGCGTGGTGAGTACTGTACTATACCCTTTTTATTGGAATGGCCACACAAATCTTACGAACATACGAGACGAGGCGAGGAACGTACTATTGCATACTGGACATGATTGTCACTGATATTAAAAAGTAACATTACGAAAATTCTGCCTTACTTTAAAGAAATTGTGCAAACCATACATATGTCACTTACCCTTCAATGAATGTCGTTTGACATATGTATGAAAGACAACTATCAGTTTTAGAGTAAGTTAGTCTGATCACCTAAAGCACTGACAAGGGGAAACACATACGTCAAATTATTTCGCAAAGTACTGCATACAACAGAATCACCTTTCCAATGACATGAAACATTAATAAGCGATAGCTAACGCACACAACGAAAAAAAAGAGAAAAATCCACTACAGTAAACATAAGCATCTACATTGACATAAGCCACCTTTCACACCTGAACACAGTTCTTTTAGGTTATAGTCTAAGCCTAAAATTTCCGATAGAGGTTTTTCCTTTTTGCAGATCGCATGCTGCAGCAACCATAGACATGAAGATGATATGTCTAGATAATCACAGAACACGTATAATGTAGTATATGGTAACGTTCAATTTATTATTATTCAATTTTTAAGTTGTTCGTAACTTGTGGTTTTCATTAAAGAAGCGAATTCAGACCACAGATTCCGAGACATGTCCCTGTTATTATATGTATCATCCTCAGGGCGTCACAAACTACGTATTTCCTGCACTAGACTTTAAAAAGTCTCATAATCTGTGTTTTGCTTGTGGGAATGCATATCCATTAATCCATACATACTAAACCGCTGGACAGATTTCAACCACACTTTGTACAGTAACACAGTCTGGAAAGAAATTCTGTAGGGGTAAAAACTATCTCTCTGTCAAAGCGGTGTAGATGGGGCTGAAACGGTATAACTCATGACGCACAGATTCCCAGACTTTATTCACACATTACTTGATAATGTGAGAAGTTAGAGTCTTGCAACAAACTTTAGTCATAATTTCAAACCTTTAAAAAAATTTTAATCTCAAGCAACTCCCACAAAATAATGAGAGGAAAAAGTTTCCCCGCTTACCACAAAAAATGGTTCAAATGGCTCTGAGCACTATGGGACTTTACATCTGAGGTCATCAGTCCCCTAGAACTTAGAACCACTTAAACCTAACTAGCCTAAGGACATCACACAAATTCATGCCTGAGGCAGGATTCGAACCTGCGACCGTAGCGATCTCGTGGTTCCAGACTGGAGCGCCTAGAACCGCTGGGCCACACCGGCCGGCCCCGCTTACTACATTTTCGCTATACATGTAGTATGACTGGCACATCTAGGATGACGTTTAAATATATTACTTCTTTCCTACTAACTCTGTTCGCCACAAATTTCGTAGACAGTATCCTCATATGCTGCTGAATGTACATAAGACAGTATATATTGCACGGCACGTAGCACAGCCGATATGACGCTATAAACTGTGGCTTTATGCATAACGTTTAAATTTATTTCTTCTTTACTACGAACTCTATTCGCAACAACTTTCGCACGCAGTACTGACATATACCCCTAAATGTACATACAAAATTATATCACTGTACGACACATAGGTCAGGAGATAATATGTCACAAACACTCAGATGCGTAACAACTGCGGAATCATTCAAGATGTTTCGTTGTTCCGTCTTAATTACTTATTCCACCCGCAATAAATTTCACATATAGTATCCAAATATGCGTTCAAAGATATCTTCGTATGATCCAATTTTCAGAACATAGGACGTAATAAACACTGAGCTGCCTGAAAAGGAAAGAACAGGGCGAAATTCGCTACAGATACAGGGGAATTATCTGCTGATGTAAGTGTGAAATAAGTTAAACATTATGACATGCGTGTCACATGTGGGTACTCTGGTAAAGGCGTGGGTAAAAAGAATCTCCAAAACCACCGGATAATTTCAACGAATCTTGGTACACATATTAGTTACTATCTCGAAGGAAATACTGTGGGGAGTAAGAACCGTCAACCTGCTTTGGGGAGGGGATGATAACTTGGTGGAAGAAGGTGGGGAGGTGGGGATGGACAGAGAGGGAAAACGAGAAAATGGACAATGAAACGAATGAGGGTGATATGGACAGATTAAGGGACAGAAGGGGATGGACAGAGAGAGTCGGGAGGAGGAGATTGACATTGAGGGGATGAAGAGATAGAATGGAAGAGGCGATGTACTTATAGAGAAATGGACTACATGTTGCCGGGCAGGAGGAGATCGATTGAGAGTGAGGAAGTGGAGATTATGAGAAAGAGGAAAGAGGAGAAGCAAGAGACAGGAAGAAGGAGGAGGTTTGGTCAGTGGGTATGAAGAGGTGAACTTAGAGTAGGAATAGTAAATGAAAGGTGGACAGAGAGAGGGGGATGAGTTTGAATGGAGAGGGGTGAGGAACTTAGAGGGAAAGAGGAACTGGGCGGAAGTATGTCATGAACAGAGAAACACGAAGGGGCAGGTGGACAGAGAGAGGGTTGAGTAGCGGATAGAGGCGGAGGGAGTTGATGGCGTGTGTCAGGGCAGTAATGGATGGACGCAGATGCGGGGGAGAAGAGGATAGAGAGGAAATAGACAGAGAGCGGAAGGAGGAGCAGGTTGCCCCAGAGAGGAGGAAGAGATCAATTTATAGGGGGAAAGAGGCGATGGACAGAGAAAGGGAGGAGGACAGGTATCAGGGAAAAGAGCAAGAGGAAGTGGACAGAGAGTGGGGGGAGGAGGAAATGGATTGTGGAAGACGGAAGAAATCTTCTATCAGAATTTGCATACATACCGCACCAACGTCAGGTACTCAGTAAGTGTAAATATAGATTCTCCTATACGTTAAACTATATGTAGACCATAAGATCAACCTAAAAAGAGCACACCGGTCGCTTTGATGTAATGCAGAATGCGTGGAATGCATTCGAAACAATAATGCGAGTCAACACCTCTGACGTAAGTCCCAGCAGTGAAGAGGTGTGAATGTTCTATGGATCAGCTCAGTAATATCGGTGGACATGGAGACGTGAAACGGTGGCAGAAAGGAGTTATCGTGTTTGGTCGCGCCTACGACCACACAGTGAATGAAATTCACTGGTTTGTTAGTGTAACAACCTGCACAGTCGAACGTGTTTGCAAGACATAGTGCGCCAGTCGCATCCATGTAACTGGCGAATGAACAGTAGTCGCCGGCCTGGGTGACCGAGCGGTTCTAGGCGCTACAGTCTGGAACCGCGCGACCGCTACGGTCGCAGGTTCGAATCCATCCTCGGGCATGGGTGTGTGTGATGTCCTTAGGTTAGTTAGGTTTAAGTAGTTCTAAGTTCTAGGGGACTGATGACCTCAGAAGTTAAGTCCCATAGTGCACAGAGCCATTTTTGAACGTAAAAAACACTAACCTAACCTAACCATTTTTGAACCGTAGTCGTAAACAATAATACCGACAGGGATTAGAGGCAACAGTCATTCCTTGTCAGTGAGAATGTCTGTACGGTACAGTCGCTAATCTTTTACAACAGCGGATGGAAGTCGGTCCTCAATACCACTCTCTCGAGGTTTTCAATCAGGGATTTCGGTGTTACTGTCAAAGCTCAATGAGTATTTCCAATAACCTTTGCCCCAGCGTGGTTTCATGATACACCGATTAATTGACTCAATCTCCTCTGCATCGCAGTCAGTGCGCCTGATGTAATTCTAGATTCCCATTCAAATAGTACTGAAAGGTGTCTGCCACTTTCAGTTTGACGGCAGTGTCTGCTATATTTGTTTGCTGCACACTAATGTTTTTATCTCTGACGTCTCGCATTTGCTTCGATGTAGGAAAGGTCACCCGCAGCTGCCGCCGTTGCAGACTGGCTGTTTGCACAGGTCATGTAGACTTTCCTTGGAGGTGTTTCTTTTTCCATCTGTTTACATTGTGTCTGTGGAGTGCATAACTATGCATGAAACACGCACGTATAAAAATACGTCGAAGTTCTCTGGAAAGGCACCTATTGTATGTAAAGGCTGCTGATCTTTTCGTAACGTTTCCCACTTTCTGTCACTCGCAGCTCAGCGAGTAAGCTATAACTTGGTACGCAGTTCTGGAAGAAATCAGAAATTTCTATTACATTTCCTTCAGCAGTCCTAAACGCTTAAAACGAAAACTATACCGATAATGTAGAATTCTTATGTGAGTCCCTAATACAATGAAAGAACGATCAAAAAGTAAACTTTATTTTTTTATTATTAAAAACCTCAGAAATTCTATTCGAAGCAAGTGTTCAAATGGCTGAAAGTGAGTGTCAATACATATACCACAATGCCGCGTAAGATTTGGCTCTGTAACTTATGATTTCCTAATTTGTCTATTGTCCAACGAGGTAGAAAACTATGCCACTACCAACCAGTTTCTCGTAAATTTCTACTGTGCTTTCAGACACTCGAAGCTTCATACAATCCTGTACGAAAGAAATACACAGGAGCGAGATACGTTGATAGCAGTCACCTCGGAAGAATATCTCCTCACTATAACGATGAGGATTTTTGCAGTTGAACTCCACAATGACAATAACATTTTAGCGGGATGGCACATCATAGTGAAGAAACTACTTCGTCTCTCGGAAGAAAAGACGGGCAGCCTACAGACAGCTGGCAACACGTCTCGAAAGAACGCGAGGCTGCGTATACCACCGAAACAGGTTTACTCAAAATATTTGTGACATCCAGGAATTTAAATCAAATGTACTGTAGTTTGTCCGATACCGGTAAGCATGGTGATCTTGGCATATTGCTGGAACAACAGTAACTTACCAACTGCTAACACGTACTTTCATGCGTGTAGGAACTATCGGTGCTAGCAGCGCAATTTCGCCAGTAGTTTTACTATCATACCAGACTGTCGTAACGATTTTCTTCCTACAGCGTATGGTATGGCATTTTTGTTTCTATGCCTTCCCCAATACCCTTCTCTATCGTTATTTCTGCTGTCTCCTAGATGGACCAACAATGATTTGTGTTTATAAAAAATGGTTCAAATGCCACTGTGCACTATGGGACTTAACATCTGAGATCATCAGTCCCATAGAACTTAGAACTACTTAAACCTAACTAACCTAAGGACATCACACATATCCATGCCCGAGGCAGGATTCGAACCTGCGACCGTAGAGGTCCCGCGGTTCCAGACTGTAGCGCCTAGAACCGCACTGCCACCCCGGCCGGCTTGTGTTTATACCCAGACGTATGAGTAACATTACTAACCCGCCCCCTGTAAACTCCGATAGGAAATCAGGCATGTCGCATGGGTGACAGTATAAGTTTTGCTAGTGCTAACCATGCACGTGGCTCCTCTTCTTGGAAAGCAAGGCTGCGTTCCTTCGAGAAACTATTAGCTATACCAGGGAATGTATCATAGATAATTCTGAGAAAATAAGTGCACCTTATTATGAAGCTAATGATCAGTGCACTTCTTTACACAAATTCTGGTTCATCAGTGTACACTTTATTTTTATCTAACGCAAAATGTCTTTTTTCTTCGTGCAACTATAACCAGATACTTTAAAGCTAAAAAATGGAAGGTTGAGTTCATCGTCCTGTCAACGACGTCATTAAAGACAGAGCCGAAACTCGCAGCGCGGAAGAATTGGAAAGGAAATCGGCGGCGACATTTGTAAAGGAAAAATCCTAACATTTCTCTGAACTGATTTAAGTCAAACTTCTGAAATAATAGCCGGTTAGGAATGGGTACTTCTGCCTTCCTCCAGTACCGATTTGAGACCAATGTATTAAGCACTGTGCCTTTCGCTTGGTAGCGTTAAAGTACTCAGTGTCTCGAACAGCCGTTTTATCTTTCTTTCTTGGTTTTCTCTGCCATTTACCTAGTTCCGTATAGGGTTTGTTGTTTTTAGAATTTGGCAAAATGTTATTTTAACAATTAGTATTGCGGACTGATGCTCTATCTGACGCCACAGTCGTCAAGATAACCTAAGGTGGGACGCCGTGTGCATCATCAGACTGTGCTCCAATATTTCTACGGAATCCAAATTGATCTTGCCCGATGTTGGCTTCTACCGGTTTTTCCATTCGTCTGTAAAGAATTCGTGCTAGTATTTTGCAGCTGTGACGTATTAAACTGATAGTTCGGTAATTTTCACATCTGTCAACACCTGCTTTCTTTGGGATTGGAATTATTATATTCTTCTTGAAGTCTGAGGGTATTTCGCCTGTCTCATACATCTTCCTCACCAGGTGGTAGAGTTTTGTCAGAACTGGCTCTCCCAAGGCTGTCAGTAGTTCTAATGGAATGTTGTCTACTCCCGGAGCCTTGTTTCGACTCAGATCTTTCAGTGCTCTGTCAAACTCTTCACGCAGTATCATATCTCCCATTTCATCTTCATCTACAACCTCTTCCATTTCCATAATATTGTCCTCAAGTACATCGCCCTTGTGTAGACCTTCTATACACTCCTTCCACATTTCTGCTTTCCCTTCTTTGCTTAGAACTGGGTTTCCATCTGAGCTCTTGATATTCTTACAAGCGGTTCTCTTTTCTCCAAAGGTCTCTTTAATTTTCCTGTAGGCAGTATCTATCTTATCCCTAGTGAGATAAGACTCTACATCCTTACATTTGTCCTCCAGCCATTCCTGCTTAGCCATTTTGCACTTCCTGTCGATCTCATTCTTGAGACGTTTGTATTCCTTTTTGCCTGCTTCATTTGGTGCATTTATATATTAAATCCAATATTTCTTCTGTTACCCAAGGATTTCTACTAGCCCTCGATTTTTTACTTACTTGATCCTCTGCTGCCTTCAGTATTTCATCCCTCAAAGCTACACATTCTTCTTCTACTGTACTTCTTTCCCCCATTCCTGTCAATTGTTCCCCTATGCCCTCCCTGAAACTCTGTACAACCCCTGGTTTAGTCAGTTTATCCAGGTCCCATCTCCTTAAATTCCCACCTTTTTGCAGTTTCTTTTGTTTTGTATGTTACCGTTTTTTAACTGTTTGTGTTTGGCATTTCCTGAGGCGGATTTTGAGGACCAGCTCAACTTTTGCCTAAACGAGTGTCGGAGAGCGCCTGAAAATAAGACTCCAACCCAGAAACTCACCTTACAAGGGTAATGCTGTTACCGATAGACCTATGAACGCCAAACTCACGAATAACCCAAAGTCCTTCATTCGGCCAGTACCTCTGACTTTCCAAACTTCTTGCAAGTTCTCCTGCATATGTCGTTGGGAAAACGTTTATGGAAGAAAGGCTACCGCCGAGGAATGATTTACGTATTACTAGCCGTGGTTATTAACGGCGCTGTTCACCGTGAAACTCTCTTCCAAAGATTATTCCATTATGACGTTGAATAGGCTTCCATTCGACGATATAAGCTTGTCTATCGTCGACTAGCTCTTCTTCTGACTTTATCCACAGTATGGATTTTTCTTATCTGTAGACATACACTAATCAGCCAGAACTGTAGGACCACCAACCTACTATCTAAATAATCCCGTTTAGGTGTTTTCAAGGGGCAGATGTGGACCCTGACCACAATCTATTGGTTATAAACTGTACATTAAAACTGAAGAAACTACAAAAGGTGGGAATTTAAGGAGATGGGACCTGGATAAACTGACTAAACCAGAGGTTGTACAGAGTTTCAGGTAGAGCATAAGGGAACAATTGACTGGAATGGGGGCAAAAATACTGTAGAAGAGGAATGGGTAGCTTTGAGGGATGAAATAGTGAAGGCAGCGGAGGATCAAATAGGTAAAAAGACGAGGGCTGCTAGAAACCTTTGGGTAACAGAAGAAATATTGAATTTAATTGATGAAAGGAGAAAATATAAAAATGCAGTAAATGAAGCAGGCAAAAAGGAATACAAACGTCTCAAAAATGATATCGACAGGAAGTGCAAAATGGCTAAGTAGGCATGGCTAGAGGACAAATGTAGGGATGTAGAGGCTTATCTCACTAGGGGTAAGATAGGTACTGCCTACAGGAAAATTAAAGAGACCTTTGGAGACAGGAGAACCACTTGCATGAATATCAAGAGCATTGATGGAAACCCAGTTCTGAGCAAAGAAGGGAAGGCAGAAAGGTGGAGGGAGTATATAGAGGGTCTATACAAGGGCGATGTACTTGAGGACAATATTATGGAAATGGAAGAGGATGCAGATGAAGATGAAATGGGAGATATGATACTGCGAGAAGAGTTTGACAGAGCACTGAAAGACCTGAGTCGAAACAAGGCCCCCGGAGTAGACAACATTCCATTAGAACTACTGACAGCCTTGGGAGAGCCAGTCCTGACAAAACTCTACCATCTGGTGAGCAAGATGTATGAGACAGGCGAAATGCCCTCAGACTTTAAGAAGAATATAATAATTCCAATCCCAAAGAAAGCAGGTGTTGACAGATGTGAAAATTACCGAACTATCACTTTAATAAGTCACAGCTGCAAAATACTAACGCGAATTCTTTACAGACGAATGGAAAATCTGATAGAAGCCGACCTCGGGGAAGATCAGTTTGGATTCCGTAGAAATGTAGGAACACGTGAGGGAATACTCACCCTACGACTTATCTTAGAATAAAGATTAAGGAAAGACAAACCTACGTTTCCAGCATTTGTAGACTTAGAGAAAGCTTTTGACAATGTTAATTGGAATACTCTCTTTCAAATTCTGAAGGTGGCAGGGGTGAAATACACGGAGCGAAAGGCTATTTACAATTTGTACAGAAACCAGATGGCAGTTATAAGAGTCGAGGGGTATGAAAGGGAAGCAGTGGTTGGGAAGGGAGTGAGACAGGCCTGTAGCCTATCCCCGATGTTATTCAATCTGTATATTGAGCAAGCAATAAAGGAAACAAAAGAAAAGTTCGGAGTAGGTATTAAAATCCATGGAGAAGAAATAAAAACTTTGAGGTTCGCCGATGACATTGTAATTCTGTCACAGACAGCAAAGGACTTGGAAGAGCAGTTGAACGACATGGACAGTGTCTTGGTATAAGATGAACATCAACAAAAGCAAAACGAGAATAATGGAATGTAGTCGAATTAAGTCGGGTGATGCTGAGGGAATTAGATTAGGAAATGAGACACTTAAAGTAGTAAAGGAGTTTTGCTATTTGGGGAGCAAAATATCTGATGATGGCCGAAGTAGAGAGGATATGAAATGTAGACTGGCAATGGGAAGGAAAGCTTTTCTGAAGAAGACAAATTTGTTAACGTCGAGTATAGATTTAAATGTCAGGAAGTCGTTCTTGAAAGTATTTGTATGGAGTGTAGCCATGTATGGAAGTGAAACGTGGACGATAAATAGTTTGGACAAGAAGAGAATAGAAGCTTTCGAAATTTGGTGCTACAGAAGAATGCTGAAGATTATATGGGTAGATCACATAACTAAAGAGGAGGTATTGAATAGAATTGGGGAAAAGAGGAGCTTGTGGCAAAACTTGACTAGAAGAAGGGATCGGTTGGTAGGACATGTTCTGAGACATCGAGGGATCACCAATTTAGTATTGGAGGGTAGCGTGGAGGGTAAAAATCGTAGGGGAATACACTAAGCAGATTCAGAAGGATGTAGGTTGCGGTAGGTACTGGGACATGAATCAGAATCGACAGCAGACCAACACCGACAACGATAGTTCAGGTATACATGACGACGTCGCAAGCTGAAGATGAACAGATAGAGAAAGTGTATGCGGATATTGAAAGGGTAAGGCAGTATGTAAAGGGAGTCGAAAATGTAATAGTCATGGGCGTAGAGGGAGACCAAGAGATGAATACACTAAGCAGATTCAGAAGAATGTAGGCTGCAGTAGGTACTGGGAGATGAAGAAGCTTGCACAGGATAGAGTAGCATGGAGAACTGCATGAAACCAGTCTCAGGACTGAAGACCACAACAACAACAGGCGTTTGCAGCGTCACCTGGCTAGGAATGACTGTTGAACACATCCACTGTGCATGTTCTACCAGTTACCGTGTAGAATGGGGAAGGCTCGCGATCTATCTGAGTTTGACCGAGGAAAGACTGAGATGTACCGCCGACACTGTATGAGCATTTCGGAAACGGCAAGATTGCCGGGTGCTCGAGGAGTGCTGTGGTGAGTGCCTTCAATACGTGGCATTTCCAAGGTGAAACCACAGCCAGACGTCGTCGTTTTAGGCAGCCATCCCTTGTTAAAGATGTCGGATGTCGTCTGCTGGGCATACTGGTAGAACAGGACAGTCGGCGAACTGAGGTGAAATTAACATCAGACGTTCGTTCTGGGCAGAGTATAATTGTGTCAGAACACGGGTGCACCGAACACTCCTAACGACGGCCTCCGCAGCCGCCGGCACATGCACGTGCCAATGTCAACAGTACAACATCAGCAACTACGACTTAAATGGACACGTGTCCTTAGGCACTGGACGTTGACGCAGTGGCGCAGCGTTGCGAGGTCTGAGAAATCCATATACTTCCTTCATCATGCTGATGCGAGAGCGCGAATACGTCGTCTTCCATGGGAACAGCCTCTTGATCCCTGTACTGCAGGATGGAGTGAATCTGGCGGTGGCCCCATTGTGCTCTGGGGAACATTCCCATGGTTCCAGTAGAGCTCGTGCCAGGCACGCTAATGGCCAGGAATGATCATACAGTGGCTGCAGACCCTGTTTGTCCCTTCATGACGATCATGTTTCCCGTCGGCAGTAGGTTTTTCAAATAGATAATGCAACTTGTCACAAGGCCAGGAATGTGATGGTGTGGTTCGACGAACAGTGGCGAGTTTCACTTATGTGCCCGCCCCCCAACTCGCCTTATCTAAACTAGACAGAACACATCTGGTATGTGATATCACATGGCGTCAGGGCTCAGGGCTACTCTCCTCGGAAGTTAGGTGCCTTCTGTATGTTGCATACCAAGGTGGGCACAAGACGATAGTTTCTATCTCACCTGTGACGGACAAGAGATTAAAGCTGCGAGCGCTCAGTGATGAATGTAGGGGACTATGGTGTAGCCATGTAGACAGGGTAACGTATAGAAGTTCCCGTGTGTTTGGGAGGCCGAAGTAATTATGGCGAACGCTCGTGATAAGCGAGGCATCCGGGTTCGAGTCCCAGTAGCGCACACATATTTACTTAGCATAGTTGATGCCAAGATAATGGCTTTCACCGAATTTGTTTTCTATACATTTCCGATGGCTGTACATCGTCATTGTATGTTCATCAAGACATGCAAGTTACTCTATTACTTCGATCTCGAAAGAGCTTTAGTTCACGACAGAATACAGCGATATTAACGATTAAAACATGAAGGCAGTATTTTATTGCTAGGAATGGCGTGCGACACATTAAGATAAAAACAACTTTTGGTGAAGATTTACCCTTGTAAGGTGAGTTTCTGGGTTGGAGTCTTATTTTCAGGCGCTCTCCGACACTCGTTTAGGCAAAAGTTGAGCTGGTCCTCAAAATCCGCCTCAGGAAAACAGTTAAAAAAAGGTAACATACAAAACAAAATTTACAGGTTCCACAGTCTGATGATGCACACGGCGTCCCACCTTAGGTTATCTTGACGACTGTGGCGTCAGATAGAGCATCAGTCCGCAATACTAATTGTTAAAATAACATTTTGCCAAATTCTAAAAACAACAAACCCTATACGGCAGAGAAAACCAAGAAAGAAAGATAAAACGGCTGTTCGAGACACCGAGTACTTTAACGCTACCAAGCGAAAGGCACAGTGCTTAATACATTGGTCTCAAATCGGTACTGGAGGAAGGCAGAAGTACCCATTCCTAACCGGCTATTATTTCAGAAGTTTGACTTAAATCAGTTCAGAGAAATGTTAGGATTTTTCCTTTACAAATGTCGCCGCCGATTTCCTTTCCAATTCTTCCGCGCTGCGAGTTTCGGCTCTGTCTTTAATGACGTCGTTGACAGGACGATGAACTCAACCTTCCATTTTTTAGCTTTAAAGTATCTGGTTATAGTTGCACGAAGAAAAAAGACATTTTGCGTTAGATAAAAATAAAGTGTACACTGATGAACCAGAATTTGTGTAAAGAAGTGCACTGACCATTAGCTTCATAATAAAGTGCACTTATTTTCTCAGAATTATCTATGATAGATTCCTTGGTACAGCTAATAGTTTCTCGAAGGAACGCAGCCTTGCTTTCCAAGAAGAGGAGCCACGTGCATGGTTAGCACTAGCAAAACTTATACTGTCACCCATGCGACATGCCTGATTTCCTATCGGAGTTTACAGGGGGCGGGTTAGTAATGTTACTCATACGTCTGGGTACAAACACAAGCCGGCCGGGGTGGCCGTGCGGTTCTAGGCGCTACAGTCCGGAACCGCGGGACCTCCACGGTCGCAGGTTCGAATCCTGCCTCGGGCATGGATATGTGTGATGTCCTTAGGTTAGTTAGGTTTAACTAGTTCTAAGTTCTAGGGGACTAATAACCTCAGCAGTTGAGTCCCATAGTGCTCAGAGCCATTTGGTGAAGATTTAAAAATTTAACGATAGTCACCGTCTGATTCTGGCACCATTTTCTTCTTCATTTTATCTTTGGAGTGGTAGAGAAGGATTAAACCGTGAGTGGAATCACTCATATGCAAATCATTTAAATTACAAATACAACGAGAACGGTTAAAATAAAAACACACACATACACACTTACCTGCCGAAAATTTAAAATCCGTCTTTGGATCTCAGTCCCCTAACATCTGCGTTGTAAGTTTCAACAGAAGAGTCGCTGTTACAACACTAGACGAGGACCAGAAGGCAGCAAAACAGTCCACAAATAAGGGCACTACACAGCACTCTTAGCGAAGACTTGATACTGTTTGTGGCTATAGATAAGAGCTTAACACTTAAAACACTTCTATGAGGAGCACTACTCTCCTGCCCAACACGATCTGACAGCACGTTACCAACTTGAGGCCGAGAAAGTCTTCAACAGTAAGGACTGTATTAAAATAAGGAGGTGGCCATCTAGGGCCCATTGCTGGCGTTACACGAGAATAGCGTGTCTCAAACTAGTATCGGACACTTTACTGATACCAAAGAATATACCGAGACAGTGATGTCTACGTAGTAATGCCTGCTGAACAACCGCCTCTAGCAGGTTCAGGTTGTCTACGGAGTCCACACTGAGAGTGACTAACGAGTTGCCTAGTCTCTAACAACCAGACGAGATGACGGTTAACCATTCACTCAAGGGTCTTTCCTACATAGCGCGCTTAGGAGACGCTCCGTTAACTACTGTGATAGGTGCAGTCCTTTCGTTATGTGAGAAGATGTATCAGGATTGCCCCTTCCCAAGAGTTGGGGATGTTGCCTGGCATATAAGATTAAAACCTTTGAGGAAGATTTCGTCTAACGCTGTCGAAGCAAAGAGTACAAGATTTTATTCGTGACAGGGTGCAGTATCGCGAGTCTCAGACAGAGCCGATTCCAGCCCCCATATGAGAAAGTGTAGTTGTTAGCCTCGGATAGTGGGATACGAAGTCCACTTTGCCCCACTCTACAGTCTACCAAATAAGTTTAAAACTCATTAAAACTGGTCTGTCTTAAGAAACACAGATACACAAAAAATTATTTTAGTGCGCAACGAGATAACAAAATTTATGATATTTTAAGTACTTCCACTTGATTTATTTAGTTCAGAAACGGTCTAAAGCAGTGATCGTCAATGTTTTTCGCTCAAGAGCCAGTACTGCCATTTTGTGACAGCACTGCTAATCGCTTATGTGCTGATCTATCAAGCAATCGGTAACCTACATCTTATGAAGCTATGAGCACCCAATAGACTAGCTATAGTAAGGGCACAGTAAGTTGGCTGCTGGCCCCGAAGTACTGATCGTTAAAAGTCGGCATAATTTGGAATACTTCGTGTGGACTATTCTCTGTTTCGGATTGCTGCCACCGTCAGCGAACCCAAAGCTGTGACCCTGCTATTTCCGGGTGTAGTGCTATTGTGTTGTGTGTGTGAGCAGATGATTAACTAATTAACAGTAATTGTACTTAAACTAGTATTTAAATGCGTAATGCAATAAGAGGCACGGTCGCGAATGTATACTAAAAGCTTCTTCTAATTGCTTTGTATTACAACAGCCATAAAGTTTTATACTCCTTGCTACAAATATTTGCCGCACCTGAACCTATTTTTTTTTTTCTTTATTGTAATTTTAAGCACCTCATACAGACGGGCTGTCAGCAGCATATTACGCCGCTCTTCAGCCTTAAGTGGTACAATTATATGACATATAGGTGACACAGACAATACAATGAAAACGGCGGGCAAAAAAGGTAGATACAAAAAACAATAAGCATGAAGCCGTTAACGCTGGACGAGAAAAACACTAATACTTGTTGACACGGCGCACATAACATGGAGGACTGCGACGGCACACGTGAACAGTGGAGGCTTGACGGCGAAAGAACACTAAACACAAAAGGAAGGCACACACACGAGACACTGATGGCGATGATCTCCGGCGGGCGAAAGTCCACTGAGCGTGTACGAGTCCGGGGACCTGCCAAGAGAGGAGGAGGGGGGGGGGGGGCGGACACCTGAAGCTACTTCCGAGGTATACTTTATACCTGAACGTTTCGAGCATTTCACGCCCTTATCTTGCCAGTACTGGAGAAAAAAACAACAAAATATTCCCCCTCTCACATCCTCTTTACATCTAAAAGCCACGCTACTTTCCTCTCTGCCCCTTATGTAAGAAACCAGTTATACAGGGTGGTCCATTGATCGTAACCGGGCCATATATCTCACGAAATAAGCTCAAACGAAAACACTACAAACAACGAAGCATGTCTACCTTGAAGGGGAAACCAGATGGCGCTATGGTGGGCCCGCTAGATGGCGCTGCTATAGGTCAAACGGATATCAAATACGTTTATTTTAAATAGGAACCTCCATTTTTTATTACATATTCGATTAGTGCTTAAATAAATATGAATGCTTTAGTTGGACCACTTTTTTCGCTTTGTGATACAAGGCTCTGTAATAGTCACAAACACATGGCTCACAGTTTTAGACGAACAGTTGGTAACAGGTAGGTTCTTTAAAATTAAAATACAGAACGTAGGTACGTTTGAACATTTTATTTCAGTTGTTCCAATGTGATACTTGTACCTTTGTGAACTTATCATTTTTGAGAAGCTGTTACAGCGAGATTACCTGTAAATACCACATTAATGCAATAAATGCTCAAAACTATGTCCGTCAACCTCAATGCATTTGGCAATAAGTGTAACGACATTCCTCTCAACAGCGAGCAGTTCGCCTTCCGTAATGTTCGCACATGCATTGACAATGCGCTGACGCATGTTATCAGGCGTTGTCGGTGGATCACGATAGCAAATATCCTGCAACTTTCCCCACAGAAAGAAATCCGGGGGCGTCAGATTCGGTGAATGTGCGGGCCATGGTATGGTGCTTCGACGACCAATCCACCTGTCATCAAATATGCTATTCAATACAATTTCAACCGCACGTGAGCTATGTGCCGGACATCCATCATGTTGGAAGTACATCGCCATTCTGTCATGCAGCATACATTGCACCATTTAGATTGCCATCGATAAAATGGGGACCAATTATACTTCCTCACGTATTGCCGCACCATACATTAAACCGCCAAGTTCGCTTATGTTCCACTTGTCGCAGTCATCATGAATTTTCCGTTGCCCAATAGAGCATATTATGCCGGTTTACGTTACCGCTGTTGGTGAATGACGCTTCATCGCTTAATAGAACGCGTGCAAAAAATCTGTCATCGTCTCGTAATTTCTCTTGTGCCCAGTGGCAGAACTGTACACGACGTTCAAAGTCGTCGCCATGCAATTCCTGGTGCACAGACATATGGTACTGGTGCAATCGATGTTCATGTAGCATTCTCAACACCAACTTTTTTGAGAGTCCCGATTCTCGTGCACTTAGTCTGCTACTGATGTGCGGATTAGCCGCGACAGCAGCTAAAATATCTACTTGGGCATAATCATTTGTTGCAGGTCGTGGTTGACGTTTCACATGTGGCTGTACACTTCCTGTTTCCTTAAATAACGTAACTATCCGACGAACGGTCCGAACACTTGGATAATGTCGTCCAGGATACCTAGCAGCATACATAGCAAACGCCCCTTGGGCATTTTGATCACAGTAGCCACACATCAACACTATATCGACCTTTTCCGCAATTGGTAAACGGTCCATTTTAACATGGGTAATGTATCACGAAGCAAATACTAAAACATTCATATTTCTTTACGTACTACACGAATATGTAATAAAAGTGGGGGTTCCTATTTTTAAAAAAGCAGTTCATATTCGTTTGACCTACGGCAGCGCCATCTGGCGGGCCAACCATAGTGCCATCTGGTTTCCCTCTTCAAACTACACGAGTTTCGTTCTTTGTAGCTTTTTCGTTTCATGCTTATTTCGTGAGATATTTGGCCCGGTCACTATCAGTGGACCACCCTGTACTTAGCTAAATGCCAAATCGACGAATCGGTTGAAATTACGCACTTCTTAAGATAGTACTGTCTCTGTAAGTACAGTTGTTTGATACTGAGCAGGAAAAGCACACTGTTATGAAGCTCTTAATGTTAGTTAACATTTTTGGACTAAAATATTAGGTACATCCATATCCATACATCCACACATACTATAAAATTGGGTGTCCGTATGTATCTATGGAAGTATGTGAATGTTTGTTCCACAACTCCTCTTAAATCACTGAACCGATTTCAGCCACACTTCGTACACATCACAGTGTCTGGCAGGATTCGCTGCCGGGGTAAGAAAAATGTACTGAGGTCATCAGTTCCTAAGCTTACACACTACTTAACATAAATTGTCCTAACGACAATCACACACACCCATGCCCGAGGGAGGACTCGAACCTCCGCCAGGATCAGCCGCACAGTCCATGACTCCAGCGCCTTAGACCGCTCGGCTAATCTCTCGCGGCGCTGGGTAAAAACCATGTTCGAACCCATCAGACGGGGTGGACATGAAAACACAATTGTAGCCCCCCACGACCGAATTCCCAGATTTTATTCATCCATCATTTGAGAATGAGAGCACTTCGTGAAATAAAGACTGAGATGCAGCCCTTAATTCGACTTATTCATCATTTCACACCTGTCATCACCTTGCTAGTAGCTACAGTGGCTGGGTTAGCGCGGTAGCAGTAACAGTGTTTGTTAAGCCTAAAGCGTATACAAAGCGTGACCTCTGGTCGATTGTTTTAAAGGCGCGTTGCCCAATAAAAATGACACGAACAGCAACAGGCACCGTAGCTACGCAAACGCAACGAGTAGCACAGGTGACAGCCAGGCACCCGCACGAGTGTGTGTTTACACACAAACGGTAGAAGGGAAAAAAAGGACGAAAACAATATGCAGCACATGGGAAGCCGTGACACAGCCCCGAGAGGCGCGTCGGGCAGTTATTAATTTTCGATGTTCATCACTGACAAGGTGCGCTAATGTTTGATGTGCCGCCTCGACGCAGTCACGTAATTTGCTTTGTGAGACCAGGGCAACAGTAATTGATGAAACTAC
Source organism: Schistocerca americana (assembly GCF_021461395.2). Taxonomy (NCBI): domain Eukaryota; kingdom Metazoa; phylum Arthropoda; class Insecta; order Orthoptera; family Acrididae; genus Schistocerca; species Schistocerca americana. The sequence continues at coordinate 281,713,969 of NC_060119.1, read as the reverse complement.
TTCTGTGGGGCACATTTTGAAATTACCTGCATTTTGTTCGTGCGCTGACAAAAAAAAAGAACAAGAGAAAAAACATATCTGGTGTTTCTGGTTATACAAGTATCCGCCGTAAAGTTCATTTGAAATAATAGTTACCTCAAGCGAACATGAATGTTAAAGCTGCTCATTGTATCCGTGTGCGGACTAAAGTTAATCGCACAATCTTGGCTGAGACTTGAAAACAGAGCTGAAAATTTGCGATACGTTTATGAGTACGATCCCAGAGGAAATGGTTCCTTTTTAAGTTTCTGAGAGCTGGTTTCTCAAGGATGAGGCAGGATAAGGTTACGATTGTGAACGGGGCCGTAATCAGTTACTCTCTGTTGCACAACGAATACGTAAACTTTATTTAAGGAAATTAAAATTTTAAAACAATCACTTAAAAAAAACATAATTGACTGTATGACGGCTGAAGGCCTTATCACAGGAAAAAATTTCACAACTGTAGGGCCGAAGGCCATCAACAATAACCTCAAACAACAAACGGCTGAAGGCCTCAATTAAAAATCTAAAGAACAATCCCAAATAGCATCTTTAAAATAATACTTTGTTTAAAAAACAAGTTTGCTTAAAAAACGTGCTGTAACACGGCTGAAGGCCTCATCACGAAAGAAGTGAAATTGTTGCTCGGCTGAAGGCTACACACAACTACAAAAAATGAACGGCTGAAGGCCTGAATTAGAAGTCAGAAGAACAATTCCAAATGGAACATATTAAGATAAAGACTTCGTTTTAACAAAATGTAACATGCCTGAAGGCCTTATTATAAAAAAAGTGAAATTATTACTCGGCTAAAAGCCACAAACTATTTCAAATAACAAACGGTTGAAGGCCTGACTTAGAAGTCAGGAAAACTATTCCAAATAGCACTTTTAAAATAAATCCCTTGCTTTTAAAACTAGTTTCCTAAAAAAACTTACTGCAACACAGCTGAAGGCCTTATCACCAAAGAAGTGAAATTATTGCTCGGCTGAAGGCCACACCAACAATAATTAGAAAATTACAAATATCCTTAAAACAAACATAACAATCTAAGGAATCAGGACAAGCGGTTCTCAGCATATGTTCCAAGGGTCAGCCTGGGAAGGTAACTCAAACATAAGGTTAGGTGAGACAGACAGCCAAGACTTGTATTCACCTAACAGGGTGGCAACTCAAACTAGGGGCAGCTTAAGCGCCAACCGACCGAATAACAAATCCGCCTAACGTCCGATCACCGGTAGAACGATGGAGTCTTTTAAACCAGGGCGAAGAGACAGACAGCATTACGTCTTCCGAAATCATCCAAGACAGAAGGAAACACTAGAACCAAGTAGACCTCCCAAAAAATATGCACAGTACAATACAAGAGGAAGTTGAACTACACGTCGTGTCGGACAGCATCAGCACGACTCGGAAAGGTACACTGTCGGGAAAGTACACTAACCTCCAGGGCAGGTAACTGGGTCACACTGCCACAAGGCAGAAAATACCGCTAATAAGAATAATACTAAATTCAAGTATGAATAACAAATAGAGGAAGGCGACTGAAGTATTGTATCATCTCGAAACACTTCACTCGTTGCCACCAGGCTCAGTGGCCCTGGGAGCAACAACCCGCCGACCAAAGGCGAGATCTCAAAATAATCGAGGTTGCATTAGCACCTAACTCTTCACCAACTTAAACGTGCAGGGTTCGGTGTGCAACGAAGTCGTCTGCCTCGCAGCTACCCCTCTTCCATCCGGCAGTGACAGCACGCCACCAGCGGCCTTGGCTTGCCCATGCGCTCACGGACCTGCTGGTTGCTGCGCCCCAACCGAACTGATCCCCGTTGCCATCCCTAGTACGCAGACTGCATTAAAATAGCTGCTCATTCTAAACCACAAGATACACACGGATCCAGGAAAACAATTTCACCAACAACTCACCAGTCGCTGTGAAACTAAACGGACGAATTATAAGTCGACACAAACACAAACAAAGAGAACACCAAATTCATGTCATCCACGGCGACGACCGACTGAACGACCAACCAACGGTCATCCCCACTCAAGTCAGGCGCGAGAAAGATCCCTGTATAAATCTTCGACTGACGACTTATTGCCATGAGGTCACTTCGACGGGCGGACACACACACACACACACGCACAAGTGGAAGTTGCGCTACTCGAGTATCAAGGTCCATTCAACTAAAACTAGCTTAATCCAGTCATTGACGTGGTCGTGCACTCCCGCGACCACATCCTTCCGTCGGACAGTGCATATGTGTCGCCAGCGGTCGGTCGAGTACTGGCTGTCTGGAACTCCCTGCTGCTCCGTCCCAACTCAACTTACTCGACACATGAAGACCTGGAAAAACTAGAGGCCGCTCTAAAGATGATACCACAGTATGAGTTATCGATAAACGCTGCTGCTGCCACTCACGGACAGACAAGCGAGCAAACGTAGTGGGGCAGTGAACACACTAAGAAAACGAGACGCCACTATCACTATTATAAGATGCCAAGCCATGAACGGCTTCAACGCTAGCGGCACACGGCTCAGTTTCTTCGACCTATTATGATACGAGTGTGGATGACTGTCGAAGGAGATTTCGCAGTCCATCTATATGAACACTCTGCAATCACACTTCAGGTTTCACTGAACCACCTTCAAACTAATTCCCTACCATTCAATTTCTGTGCAACGCGGATAAATTAAACACTTAAATCGTTCTGTGCAAGCTCTGATTTCTCTTATTTTACTATTAAGATCATTTCTGCATATGTAGCTGGGCGTCAGAAAACGTATTCGATCCTGGAGGAGAAAATTAGTGAATTAAGTTTCGTGAAAAGATCTCACAACAATGAGAAACACCATTGTTTCAATTATTGCTACCCCTAAACGCGTATCATATCCTCGGCACTCTCTCCCATACTTCGCGATAACATAAAAATCTACACTTTTTTGAACTTTTCTGATGTCCTACGTCGATCCTTTCTGACAAGAATCCTTTACTGCACAGAAATACACCATCAGATGACACACAAGTTTGTTGTAGGCAGTCTCCTTAGCAGATTCTTGCGAGCTGTAAGTGTTCCGCCAATAAAACGCAGTCTTTTGTTTGCATTTGTCTCAACATTATCTATGTGATCATTCTAATTTATGTTGCGCCTAGCTGCAATTCTTAGGTATTTAGTTCAATTCAAAACCTTTACATTTGTATGATTTGTCGTATAACCGAAACTAAAGGGATTCCTTTCAGTGCTCATGCGTTTGACCTCACACTTTAAATTGTTTATGTTTAGTAGTAGGGCAGTGGGATTACGACTCCATTTTTGATATCAAATTGATATACAAATCAACAACATTAATTAATTAGTCAGCCCTGCCCCGACCATCCCCTCCCTCCACCACCAATGAATGACATCACGTGCTGTTCTCAGCCTGCACATGTGTCCCAGCCCCTCGCCCACCTCTACCCACACCCTCACCCGCCTACCCTATTGGTGGGTATGTCGAATTTTTGTGGGAATTCCGAATTTTGGCGGGAACTTCTTTGTCCCAGGGCTGTGCTGACGTCCCACCCCACCTCCACCCAGGAGTTGGCAGGAAATTACAAGTTGGTGTTTCCCTCTCCGAGACTAGAAACTTGGTCCTACTGGACAGAAAGTGCCCCCTCCCCCTCCTCCCCAACACAATTACACCACCACAGGCGCTTGGAATTGATGGGAAATTAAAAATTGCAGTGGCATTTCGGGGACTCGAACCCTGGTCGTCTTGGACTGAAAGCCAAAGTGCACGCCCCAAACATATGGAAACTGTCCAGATGTAGGAGGGGAAGGTTAGATTAGTGTACTTTATTTATTTTGGTCCGAAAACTGACGAAAGATCGGCTAAATTCCGTAATTAATCATGAACATTGGGCTGCAATACACAACCATACGCACAGTGCTGCACAAGGACGACATAAAACCGCAATACAACTGAAACAATGACGATATCATACAACTGGTGTTGTCATGCTGGGATAAATTTTCGCAACACCACTCGAAACTAGAGACAGACACACTAAAAACTTTACCCTACACGCCGGCCAGGGTGGCCGAGCGGTTCTAGGCGCTACAGTCTGGAACCGCGAGACCGCTACGGTCGCAGGTTCGAAACCTGCTTCGGACATGGATGTGTGTGATGTCCTTAGGTTAGTTAGGTTTAAGTAGTTCTAAGTTCTAGGGGACTCATGACCTCAGATGTTAAGTCCCATAGTGCTCAGAGCCATTTTTTTACCCTACACCTACAAACTAGCGGGAAAAAGTTAGTGGTGTAAGGTACTTTCTTTACTCTTTATGGTGGGAAATACGTTCAACTGACGAGATGCTGCTGTCGGTCACAGAGTAGCTTAAAAACATCTATAACCAGTACGCATACAGCATCTACCATTGTTTGACATCTGAGTTCGCTACAGCCACGTACTCAGAAGCAATGCTACAGCTCAGATAATCGAAGACAATATACGCTATCACAACTGATGCATTACAGTTCGAAATTGTCGTAAAAAAAGAAAAGGAATCCAGAGCTTGTAACGAACAGGTCATAACGCAATACATGAACAGGGGAAAGTCGTCGTCCTAAAAGAATGCAGAGGGGGTGGTAGCTGGACGTGGATTCTCCTCGATGCAGTCACAAACTGCCAAAACTGAGGCCCTCTCACCTTCCCTCACGGATCCCCCTCTTGAACATGACTTCTGATCACGTGAGTGCAGTGTTATAAATACAAAGTCGTATAGTGGCAACGCTGTAGCAGGTATTACAAAGATTAAGAAAATAGGTATTTAGAAAGCTCCTAAGAATAGCATAGTAAATGTATTATCGCAGCCAAGACAGAAGCAAAGCTACAATCTCCACGCTAGTTGGTTCAAATGGCTCTGAGCACTATGGGACTCAACTGCTGAAGTCATTAGTCCCCTAGAACCTAGAACTAGTTAAACCTAACTAACCTAAGGACATCACACACATCCATGTCCGAAGCAGAATTCGAACCTGCGACCGTAGCGCAGCGCCTTTAACCGCACGGCCACTTCGGCCGGCTCTCCACACTAGTACAAGTTTGTATGTGGTTATGTAGGTGACGAGGAGATTGGTATAATGTGTCATGAAACAAAAGAAATTCATAAAATAGGTATGCGCGTGGAAAACTTATTTACTGGGCTCAGGAATTCGTTAGCAGGAATAGGAGAAGGACAAACGAATACACGCGCTGTAAAACGGACTAACCATCAAATGCAAAAATTTTAGTGATAAGCACTGCCATTTGTTGCTAGCTATGGAAACCATCAAAACTGACTTTGGATTCACCCCTCAATAGACTTAGGGGTGAGTTTAAAGTCAAATTTGTTAGTTCCCGTACCCAGCAACAGATGGAAATTCTTATCTGTAAGCTTTTACATTTGAGGGTTAGATGGTTTTCCCACACATGTCTTCAAATCTACTCAAGGTATAAAAATTGCAGAACTAAAAAGTAAATAATGTAGTGTAAAGAAATTTCTGGAATATTTTGAGTAGGTGACATATTTAAGTGATTAAAATTGAAAAATCACAGCTTGCGGTAAGCCCTAGATAATCCATTGTAAACGTGAGACCCTAGTTCCAAGTACATCAATAACCGGTGTAACCCCCCGGATTTTCAGTACAAGCATACAAACGTACATTCGTTGTGTTGCACAGATGTCAGATATCATTTTGTGGGATGCGGTTGTACGCGTATTACACGCTGTTAGTCAATACAGTGACGGTAAAATGTTATTTGTGGATGACAATGATGGAGTTGACAATGATGGTCGTCCTGTCGTTCGATGGTGTCCAGAATGTCCTCGAATGAAAAAAGATCTGGGGATCGAGCAGGAAAAGGTATCATGTCAACACATTGTAGAGCAAGTTGGGTTACGACAGCGGTATGTGGCCGAGCGTTATCCTGTTCGAAAGCACTCCCTGGGACGCTGTTAATCAATGGCAGCGCAAACGGTCGAATCAGCAGATTTGTTGTCAGGCTGTGTGAAACAGCGCGAGAGTTCTCCTGCCGTCATGCAAATCGCACCTGAGACCATAACCCCTGGTATACATTGGTTGCAAGCCCTCAACTGGGACCATCATTGGCACGGAGGAAAAACCAGCTTTCATCAGAAAACACAACAGACCTCTACAACCAATGAGCTCCCCCTTGACGGCACTGAAGTCGGAAATGGCGGTAGTGTGGGGTCAGTGGAAGGAACGCTACAGAGCATCTGACTCGGAGCCAACCTTGAAATAACCGACTTATAGCAGGCCGTTGTGTCACCGTGGTGCCAACTTATGGTCGAATTGCCGCTGCAGATGCAGTACGATGTGCCTGAGTATACGCCGAGCACGATGGTCTTGCTTCTCGGTAGTGCCAAGTGACCATCCGTCTTCTTGCGACCGTACATTCTCGTGACCACCGCTGCCAGCAATCATGTATAGTGGCAACTTTCCTTTCAAGTCTTTCTTCAGTAGTGCAAAAGGTGCATCCAACTTTCGTAGCCTTGTAGTATCTCGTTCAAACCTCGTGATGTATTGGTAATGGCGTCTTTCAAAGTCATTCTTGACTAACGTCGACTCAGCAGGTAAAACCTCAAAACTAACTAACGCTTACTACCAATAAAGCGTTTAGTTAAAGCAAACCTGATTTGCGCCCTCCTAGTGGCGCTAACAGCGTCACTCTTAAGCGACAGTCGCGAAATTTGAACAGACATCATCATTCAGATGTAGAAACACCTCTACCAACTTTCTATAATGCCACATAACTCTTTCTTGGTGTAGCGGTGTTGTCCCTTCATTGTGGTAGGATGGAAAGGATTAGAAGAAGAAGAAGAAGAAGAAGAAGAAGAAGCAGCCTGGTGGAGGAATTTACAGAGACTAATTTAATCGCGGCTAAGTCGATGTTTAAGATTCCTGGGAGAAGTCTGTAGACGTGGAAGAGACGAGAGTATAATGGAAGGTTTCAATTTGATTATAGATGGTAAGACAGAGATTTCTGAATCAGATTTAACTAGTAAGATATTTCCAGACCAGATGTGGACTCTGAAAGTAATTAATAGGTTGTGAACTTTAGATTTTAAGTGAAGAAACAGCAAGAATATAGAAACATAAGGATATGAGACTGTAATAACTCGAAAGAACTAGACGACGTTGAGATTTTCAAAGTGAACACTACGAATTTTGACTGAAACAATGGAAACAAATAGAAGATGAAGGGTACCTTTGAGAGATGAAATAGTGGAGGCAGTAAGGGATCAAATAGGCAATAAGAACTTGAAAGTCACACTAGAGACTGAATAAAATTTATGACATATAAAGATGAAGCAGGTATACAGAATAAAGACGTTTAGAATATTAGATTGACGTATAATGCAAAATGGCTTCACGGGAATGGCTTCAGGAGGAAAGTAAGTCTGCTGATACATGTATAACCAGAGGACAGAAATATACGGCCTGTAGGAAAATTAAAGAGACCGTTGGAGAAAAGAGAATATGAAGGTGATGGAAAACAAGTACTAAGCAAAAAAGGGAAATGTGAAAAGTAGAAACAATATTTACAAGGGCAGAATATGGGAAATGAATTTGAGAGCTTTGCTATAGAAAAGGAAGAGTCAGTAGATGACGATGAGGTAAGAGATATGATATTAAGTGTTAGACAGGGCACAGAGAAAGACCTAATTTGAAACACGACCTCGGTAATAGACGGCATTCCTTCAGAACTACTGATATTCCTGGCAGAGCCAGTAATGACAAAACTACTCTACCTGGTGTGCAAGATGTTTGAGACAGGTGAAATAACTACAGATTTCTAGAACAATGTAATAATTTCATTTCCATATACGGCAGGCGCTGCCAGGTGTATTACTGAACAGCCTGGTGTGAGTGTTCATCAGCACACCTCATGAGGGCAACAAGGTTGATTGCCGAAATATTGTGTCCTTTGTACACTCACACAAGGCTGTTCACCCGAGATTTATTTCGTCATGAAATACGCCTGGAGAAATTGAAGAATCACAGGTGTAATACTGTCCTAACAAACTGTCACTGCAATAAGTCATGGTTAAAACACTGACAAGAACTAATTACATAAAAATGGAAAAACCGTTAGACGATCTTGGGGAAGGTCAGTTGGGCTTCAGGTGTAATGCAAGAACTCGCGAGGCAATGCTAACTCTTATCTTAGACAATAGTTTGAAGAAAGGAAAGCTGGTTATATAGTGTTCTCACACATAGGACAAGCTCCTGGCAATGTTGACTGCAATAAATTCTTTTAAGTTATGGAGGTAACAGGGGTAAGATACAGGGAGAAAAAGATTACTTATTGTACATTTGAAAGACAGCAGTTATAAGAATCGAATGGCATGAAAGGGAATCAATGGTTGAAAAGAGAGACATTATATACCCGATATTATTCAGTCCTTACACTGAGCAAGCAGTAAAGGAAACGAAAGAAAAATTAGGAGAAGGAATTAAAGTTCAGTGAGAAGAAATAAAAAGTTCAGTGTTTCCCGATAACATTGTAATTTTGTCAGATACAGTAGAGGGTTTGGACAGTAAAGAACTAGCATGAGCAGATAATGAACTGAAGACTGTCTTGAAAACAGACTATAAGATGAACAACAGCAAAAGCAAAACAAGGACAATGGGATATAACTGGATTACATTAGATGATACTGAGGTGACCAGATTAGGAAACGAGACACTAAAAGTGTTTGATGAGTTTTGATATTAGGGTGATAAAATAAGTAATCGTGATCTAATGAAATATAAAATGTAGACTGGTAGGGGCAGAAACAACATCTCTGAAGAAGAGATATTTGTTAACACCGAATATAATATAAAGTTTAGGGAATTCTTTTCTCAAGGTATTTGTCGCGAGTGTAGCCTTGTACATAAGTCAAAGGCGGACTGCAAGCACTTCGTACAAGAGGGTAGTTGAAGCTTTTGAAATGTGGTACTACTGTAGTATGCTGAATATTAGACGCCTAGATCGCGTAACTAAAGAGGATGTTTTGAATATAATAGTAGAGAAATGAAATTTGTGTCGTAAGTTGACCTGACAAAGGATGGAGTGATAGGACATATTCTGAGACATCAGGGAATATTCAATTTAGTATTGTGAGGGCTCCACTTGCACGAGGAGCCCAATTTTTTAATGTATTTCATGAAAAATAACATGAAATGGTTATCACTTGTAGAAGAGATTGTATCTTTGATGCCACTGAACAAAGATGTTGCCTGAGTGGCAGAATCGGATGTAAGTACGGGTGTGCGGGGCGCAGAGTAATTGCCGTTGCTCTCTGTTGAAGGTAGTATCTAAGACTTAAAGCTATTGGCTAGCTGTGAGAATTTAGCTGTTGGCCTATGGACGCAGCATAATGCAGTTCTGTAAGGTAATGACATTTTATATATTTAATTTCAAGTGTGCTGCAACGCAATGTGGATTTTGCTAATTCTAGCAGTACCGACCTTGAATGTACGAAGCATGTATCTTCTATCAGATTTAATGTTTAAGTTGATTAGGTATACCTGATTTGTAATATGTTCTGTATTTTGTAAATCTGATAGAGTGAAGTTCAATTTTCGGAATCTATTTTGTCAAAACCATGTCAGACCTTTTGTCTTGTAACAATCGAAGTATTTTTAATTACGTCAGTAAGTGGAATTGTAGAACGGGTGAGAAGCTCACTGATTTTGAAGTTAATATAAAATGTTTCAAATCAGATTTTGTGAAGGAGAAACTTTATTCTGAGTACAATTTTCAAACTGAAGCATTCGGTCCTAGCATATCCCGTGATCAGTACCTCATCCTTTTATTTAAATCCAATGAATATTTTTTAAAGAAATGATTTTTCAATCAGAGTCAGAAAAATATGATGCGCCAGAATCAGGAAAGTATTAATCCCTGTAACAGCTTCATTGCAGCCAACATTGCACAGCGCTGGGCCAATATCCAAAATTATCACTGAACATTTACATGATTATTCATTTATCAACCAATCTACTGACATTATTTGTATGCAGCTATTTTACGACCGGCATTGCACTTCGCTGTGCCAAGATTGAATATTTTGTATGCCTACTGTGGAGAGAATACCAAGATTACATCCATTGCGACTCAAGAGCTAAGGAAAATGTATTTTTTCGTTTATTTGAATAGGGAATTTTATCAGTTTATTGCACAGAGCCACATTACTCGGTGCTCACCAGAATGAGTAGATTTCAGAGCCATTGATTTCATTATAGGGATTACATACTGGTTTTTAAGATTAAGTTGTTTTATTTATTTATTTATTGATTACAGTGAAACTGATTAAGCACACCATTTGCTCAACAACGCATTACACAGTAAACTTCCTTAAGACAATCATTACACATTGTGTATCCATTACCCGTGGTCTAGGGGTAACGTCTTTGTTTCATAATCAAAACGTCCTCGGTCCCGGGTTCGATCACCGCCACTGCCTAAATTTTGATAAATAATCAGCATTGGCGGCCGAAGACTTCCGGCATAAGAAGTCAGTCTCATTCTGCCAACGGCCTTGTCAAAGGGGGCGGGGGAGCGGATAGAGATTCAGGGCACTCTCTTGTCCTAGGGGTGGGAAATTGCCCCTAAAGGCGGAAGAATCAGCAATGATTAACGGCATGGGGATGCGGAAGGCAATGGAAACCACTGCATTAAAGACACGTAACGTGTATCCACAGGGCATGTGGCCGGTAATTGAAGAAGTGTCATGATGATCTCTCCATTGGCAAAAGATTCCGCAATAGTCCCTCATTCGGATCTCCGGGAGGGGACTGCCAAGTGGGAGGTTACCATGAGAAAAAGATTGAATAATCAACGAAACGATAACGTTCTACGAGACGGGGCGTGGAATGTCAGAAGCTTGAACGTGGTAGGGAAACTAGAAAATCTGAAAAGGGAAATGCAAAGGCTCAATCTAGATATAGTAGGGGTCAGTGAAGTGAAGTGGAAGTAAGACAAGGATTTCTGGTGTTTGTGGCACAACATGACCAGTAGAAGGGATCGGTTGGTAGGACATGTTCTGAGGCATCAAGGGATCACCAATTTAGTATTGGAGGGCAGCGTGGAGGGTAAAAATCGTAGGGGAAGACCAAGAGATGTATACACTAAGCAGATTCAGAAGGATGTAGGTTGCGGTAGGTACTGGGAGATGAATCAGAATCGACAGCAGACCAACACCGACAACGATAGTTCAGGTATACATGACGACGTCGCAAGCTGAAGATGAACAGATAGAGAAAGTGTATGCGGATATTGAAAGGGTAAGGCAGTATGTAAAGGGAGACGAAAATCTAATAGTCATGGGCGACTGGAATGCAGTTGTAGGGGAAGGAGTAGAAGAAGAGGTTACAGGAGAATATGGGCTTGGGACAAGGAATTAAACAGGAGAAAGACTAATTGAGTTCTGTAACAAGTTTCAGCTAGTAATAGCGAATACCCTATTCAAGAATCACAAGAGGAGAAGGTATACTTGGTTGGCTCTGAGCACTATGGGACTTAACATCTGTGGTCATCAGTCCCCTAGAACTTAGAACTACTTCAACCTAACTAACCTAAGGACATCACACACATCCATGCCCGAGGCAGGATTCGAACCTGCGACCGTAGCAGTCGCGCGGTTCCGGACTGAGCGCCTAGAACCACTAGACCACCGCGGCCGGCGGTATACTTGGAAAAGGCCGGGAGATACGGGAAGATTTTAATTAGAATACATCATGGTCAGACAGTGATTCCGAAATCAGATACTGGATTGTAAGGCGTACCCAGGAGCAGATATAGACTCAGATCACAATATAGTAGTGATGAAGAGTAGGCTGAAGTTAAAGACATTAGTCAGGAAGAATCAATACGCAAAGAAGTGGGATACGGAAGTACTATGGAATGACGAGATACGTTTGAAGTTCTCTAACGCTATAGATACAGCAATAAGGAATAGCGCAGTAGGCAGTATAGTTGAAGAGGAATGGACATCTCTAAAAAGGGCCATCACAGAAGTTGGGAAGGAAAACAGAGGTACAAAGAATGTAGCTGCGAAGAAACCATGGGTAACAGAAGAAATACTTCAGTTGATTGATGAAAGGAGGAAGTACAAACATGTTCCGGAAAAATCAGGAATACAGAATACAAGTCGCTGAGGAATGAAATAAATAGGAAGTGCAAGGAAGCTAAGACGAAATGGCTGCAGGAAAAATGTGAAGACATCGAAAAAAATATGATTGTCGGAAGGACAGACTCAGCATACAGGAAAGTCAAAACAACCTTTGGTGACATTAAAAGCAACGGTGGTAACATTAAGAGTGCAACGGGAATTCCACTGTTAAATGCAGAGGAGAGAGCAGATAGGTGGAAAGAATACATTGAAAGCCTCTATGAGGGTGAAGATTTGTCTGATGTGATAGAAGAAGAATCAGGAGTCGATTTAGAAGAGATATGGGATCCAGTACTAGAATAGGAATTTAAAAGAGCTTTGGAGGACTTACGGTCAAATAAGGCAGAAGGGGTAGATAACATTCCATCAGAATCTCTAAAATCATTAGGGGAAGTGGCAACAAAACGGCTATTCACGTTGGTGTGTAGAATACATGAGTCTGGCGATATACCATCTGACTTTCGGAAAAGCATCATCCACACAATTCCGAAGACGGCAAGAGCTGACAAGTGCGAGAATTATCGCACAATCAGCTTAACAGCTCATGCATCGAAGCTGCTTACAAGAATAATATACAGAAGAATGGAAAAGAAAATTGAGAATGCGCTAGGTGACGATCAGTTTGGCTTTAGGAAAAGTAAAGGGACGAAAGAGGCAATTCTGACGTTACGGCTAATAATGGAAGCAAGGCTAAAGAAAAATCAAGACACTTTCATAGGATTTGTCGACCTGGAAAATGCGTTCGACAATATAAAATGGTGCAAGCTGTTCAAGATTCTGAAGAAAGTGGGGGTAAGCTATAGGGAGAGACGGGTCATATACAATATGTACAACATCCAAGAGGGAATAATAAGAGTGGACGATCAAGAACGAAGTGCTCGTATTAAGAAAGGTGTAAGACAAGGCTGTAGCCTTTCGCCCCTACTCTTCAATCTGTACATCGAGGAAGCAATGATGGAAATAAAGGAAACGTTCAGGTGTGGAATTAAAATACAAGGTGAAAGGATATCAATGATACGATTCGCTAATGACATTGCTATCCTGAGTGAAAGTGAAAAAGAATTAAATGATCTGCTGAACGGAATGAACAGTCTAATGAGTACACAGTATGGTTTGAGAGTAAATCGGAGAAAGACGAAGGTAATGATAAGCAGTAGAAATGAGAACAGCGAGAAACTTAATATCAGGATTAATGGTCACGAAGTCAATGAGGTTAAGGAATTCTGCTACCTAGGCAGTAAAATAACCAATGACGGACGGAGCAAGGAGGACATCAAAAGCAGACTCGCTATGGCAAAAAAGGCATTTCTGGCCAAGAGAAGTCAACTAATATCAAAAAGCGGCCTTAATTTGAGGAAGAAATTTCTGAGGATGTACGTCTGGAGTACAGCATTGTATGTAGTGAAACATGGTCTGTGGGAAAACCGGAACAGAAGAGAATCGAAGCGTTTGAGTTGTGGTGCTATAGACGAATGTTGAAAATTAGGTGGACTGATAAGGTAAGGAATGAGGAGGTTCTACGCAGAATCGGAGAGGAAAGGAATATGTGGAAAACACTGATAAGGAGAAGGGACAGGGTGATAGGACATCTGCTAAGACATGAGGGAATGACTTCCATGGTACTAGAGGGAGCTGTAGAGGGCGAAAACTGTAGAGGAAGACAGAGATTGGAATACGTCAAGCAAATAATTGAGGGCGTAGGTTGAGATGAAGAGGTTAGCACAGGAAAGGAATTCGTGGCGGGCCGCATCAAACCAGTCAGTAGACTGATGAAAAGAAAATCCATTAACAAACATAATATTTCTTATAAAGTACGTTATAGTATCAGGGGGAAGTGTTGGGATAAAAACTGTAGAGGCTAAAACAACTGTATGAAGGTTACAATTTTTATTCGGAGATGAAGAGGGCGGCACACGTTAGAATAGAGTGGAGAGCCGTATCAAAGCAGTATGCGGACTGAAGGCCACAACAACAGAACATGAATATTTCATGGGCGAAAAAATATTTCCCTGCAAGATGCCGTGAATATTCCAATTTCGCATGACAAAGAAAGTCCTAATAGGAAATGGAGAACGATAGTACTCTACTGCGACGCGGCATGGAACGATTGAAACGGAATTGGAAAGTGGTCGGTGACTGCTGATAAACCAAACGCCTATGAGCACCTTCGTTTCCCAGTAGACCACCAGGAAGACATTTACTATCCTCGTTATGTTAGCATTTTTCTGTTCCTGTTTATAAGGTGAATCGGACTACTTCGTTGATTGTGACATATGATGATGGTCGTTTCCTCTACATCACTGTGTACGACGTGCCCCATGGCGTTCAGAGTTCAGAGTATTGCTGAGGCGGAGTTCCACTGGAGCACCCTGTTACTCAGTCGACATACGTTCTTCGGGCTACTGTATTTCCTAGAATCAAAGTCCTGCCAAACGAATACTATTCCGTAATATTTCTGGCACTGTCAAAGTGACTGTGGTCTTATCTCTTCATTATCAACTCTGCACAAATAAGGACTTTCCAAACAACCTCTAAAAAAGAAAATATATTCGAAAGTCCACGAACGAAAGTTTACCAATGTCAAGAATGGACAAAAACGATTTTTTGAAAGAACGGTGTCACAAAACGTTGTTTTCAATGCGTAATTTTCGTGACAGTTGCTGGAAACCATTGACTCAGGAATAGGGTGCTATCCTTTTGAATTTAGTATTTAAAGACAACCAGTTGTCGTAAATGTGGTCTCTTGTTTTACAAAAAACGACCAAAATTTTAAGACCAGTTGCATCTAGGTGAAATGTCTACAGAGAATACCTAACACGTACTTTATCTTCTCTGCTGGTAACAGATTTACATTTCTTTAGTTGTTTCTAAACTACAATTAATACAGAGTAAGTTAATGTCCTCCCACAACCTCCCTCCAAATTACCCCGACGTTCTGCACATGTTCGCCTAAGTTTTATGAAATATGTGGCAAGTTTAGCCACTTAACTCAAACGCTAAATCCATGCTTGGAATCGATTCAAGTGCGACTGCTCGGAGGAAGCCAGATAACGGCACGTCAGTTAACTGGAGCGTGATTTCCAGCTGACCCTGCACGTTCTTTACACGAATACTAACATTCCTTGCTGCAGTTACTCTACTCATAAAATCTACAGTTTATTTGTTAGTAACTGCCTTAGTTCATCGCAGATCTAACTGAATGCAGTTAGTTTAGTCAATCCACATAAGTTAATACATCCCTCTAGAAACTGAATCGTCTTTTTTTTTCCGTGTAGCCCTGCCGAAGCAAAATGATATAACTATAAGGAACCCTATGTTCGCGAACTCAAACTTTGAAATATGTCTCACTTTGAAGACACCTACTAAAGAAAGTGCACACTAGATAAGTCTCTTAATTATATTCGTGTATGTTATACGGATAAGGTGATTCGTCATTGTGTAGAAATTTTCTAAGCTTGCTCCAAATATTTAACGTTTCTTGAGCAATCATGTCGATGCGCCCATCCGATTATTTATATACAAGCGTTTTGACGATTAAATTACCCATCTGGCTATATAAAAATTTATTAAAAAGAGGAGAACACTGTTCCATCGTAAGATTTGAATGTTTAAACTAAATGAGGTAGTGTAAGAAAAAATATAATTGCGATCTTTTCTCGTGAATTTGGTACGTATCCGTGTATGACATCAAATCTAGGTGCATTACTTTTATAAGTTGAGATAAAGAAAGGAAGTCCGCAGCTCGTGGTCCTGCGGTAGCGTTCTCGCTTCTCGCGCACGGGGTCGTGGGTTCGATTCCCGACGGGACCAGGGATTTTTCCTGCCTAGAGATGATTGGATGTTGTTGTGTCATCATCATCATTATTCATCCTCATAACGGTCGGAGGAAGACAATGACTAATTACCTCCTCCAGGACCTTGCCTAGTACGGCGGTGCGGGTTTCCCGCATCGTCCCCTACCCTCCTCACAGTATGGGACTTCATCCTCCTCCTCAAAGGAAGGAAACTGGGGATCATTTTTATGATGTAGAATTTGCTACAGGTGTGAGAATTATCAACTAATTTAGAATGATAGGAAGTCACATTCTTACCCTTTTTTAGTCAGCATTTTAGTGAATTAACAGCACGTTTACCATATTTGGTTTTTGACTGTGTGATGTTATCAAACGAGATTCATCAGGAGAGTAGCAACAATCAGCATCGGGAGAGGGCCTGCGAGGTGGTGCAGCAGTGCAGTCTTAAGAAACTGGAATCGCACTGGAGGGAAGGGGGGGAGGAGGGGTTCAAAATTAATATTGGCATTTTCTGTGCTCACCCCCACCCCCCTCTCCAAATCACCTTATGTATATCCCAGATCGGCTCCTTCGGAAAGTTTACCAACTGTTTCTACCTCTACCTCCCCAGAGACCGAGCTTATGTTTCGTATCTAATGGCCTCGTTCCCGACTGAACGTTAAACGTAATTCCATTTGTTTTTTAGAATCATGTTTTGAAAGGACGTGTTTGTGATGGTGTATTTATCGTGTAATCGTGTTATATGAGTACGCTGCATTACGATGGAGATGGTATTGACGTCTAAATTGGCGTTTTAGCAAAGAAACGTTTACTCAGATCATTCAGATTTTGGCTGTAAACTTAATCTAGATGAAAATATTGGAATAATCCATTAACCAAATTTCTAAGCATATGTTTTATTTCTTTATCGCATTTACGACCAACAGTCGATATGATGAGATTCTAGATCTGTATGTAAGGTGTGAGCAGTTGCACTTACAACGACCATAGAGAGACTTATTTACTATTTATTTTCACCTGAAAGATAAGGTCGTGTTAAATGCAGAAGAGCCCTGTCGTGCTTCCGGTGTTGTCGGAACGCACATACTGACTGTTTTGTGCAGTACATTGGATATTGGTTGTCGATGCGACGTAACAACGAAGACAACAAAGTTCGTATCTGACTGGAACAGTGTGTGTCTGCCAGAAGTCATTTATGACTATAAATCTGACTCACTTACTCAACACTTTCGCCAAACTGTCTCGACAACTGAGTATTCGCGAACGAAAGCATGTTCCTAATTTAAATTAAATAATTTCATAACTCCCGTGAACTCACAAGGCTTTCATGTGAGAAGACGATATTATGGCACGTAGTGGCACATAACGGAAAAATTGCCAGCCGTTAAAATAAAGGGTAGCGCAACTTTTTCTTTTTTGATACGTTGCACGGAAGACTTTTATCTAATTAACTGTATATTTTAGCGCTACAAATCCAACAAATTGCTCCATGCTATCTCGTTATAGCTTATTACTTTGTGAAGAGAGAACAACAGTAATAGCTGTTCGGGGTAGCCACGCTATCTGTGGCGTCTTGTCCCGGTCAGGGCGGCTTTCCCCGTCGGAGGTTGGAGCCCACCCTCAGGCATGGGTGTGTGTGTGTTGTCCTTAGTGTGAGTTAGTTTAAGTTCAGTTGAGTAGTGTATAAGCCTAGGGACCAATGACCTCAGCAGTTTGGTCCCGTTGGAACTTACCCCAAATTCCTAATTTTCCAACAGTAATAACTGAGAAAATGTATTAGCAATGGAATTTTGTTGTTGCTGCTTACCTCTATACAGCAAACCGGTTTTATCTCTTGACTGTTTCAGAAATATAAAGTAAACAAAAGCGATTTTAACAAAGTTAAAACTGAAGAAGCTGGAGGGTTTCGAAGTTAAGTCGAGATCGTAATGGCTCAATGAAGAATGTTACTCCTTATACTTTTCCCAAAGGCAGTGGCATTGAACAGAAGAAAAGGAGCAGAAGGAAAACCTTCGTGGCTAAATTGCGTGCTGAAAATGAGATGATACTCACGTAGTTAGTGAAATCCATCGCTTTTATAAATAACTGTAAGCTGTGACATCTTATGAGCAGCGATCGACAAATCTCCTTGTAGGCACAGATACTTTGGTAACAGAGGCTGATAATACTGAGACAATGACAACTTTTTTCTTGTGGAGAGCTGTAAGACAGCATAAAAGCATCCCCAATGAATATGAAACCTGGTGGGCTACGAGTGGACTTTTTTAAAAGGTTCGGGAATGGGATTGGAGAGTAGCTGACCGACGTCGGTAACAGAGCCGTCACTGGTACCTCCATACCACCAGGCTTCAAAAAATATGTGAAGGTGTTAATAGCAAAAGGTAGGAGAACTATAAGTTTACTTAACACTAATTTTAAAATAGCTGCAGAGCTGCTGAGCGAATGCTCAGGATAATACGAAAGGTAATAAGACAAGATGAAACAGGTTTGCCTGTACGCAGTATCCTTAAAGCCGTCGATGAATACAGAGATGTTGTGTCAGTCATCTGAAGGAGTAAGGCTTAAGGATCCTTAGTCTTTATCGATTGTTTCAAGACGTTAGATCGAATCAATCACTGTTACGCTTTTGTAACCCTGATATAAATGGTATTTTGAGATCACTTTCCAAATTTCCTTCTGAATATGAACACACGGATGAAAGACGGAATACTCGTTAATGGACAAAGCACCGGAGACATCGAAATTGATAGGGTGGGGGCGGGGGGAGGCAACACAGGGCAGTCCGTTCTGCATATTCTTATATATCATAGCAACTGAACGTCTCATTATAAAGCTTAACTGGGGATTGGATGGGCTTAAGGTGCTGTCGATTTAAATGGGGCAAATACCTGACAGAAAAATATCGCAACCACAAGAAGGGGCTATGTGACATATACGAAAATTGCCAGGCGTGTTTCTACATCCCAAGGATGAAATCTATTCTACTCTCGCGCCATTCGCGTAAGAGTGACACTAGTACCATCACCATGAGATTGAAAACCAGGTTTGCTTTATATAAACGCTCCAATGGTCGTGAGCGTTAGTTACCTTTGAGATTAGGCGTGGTGAATTGATGTTAGTCACGAATACCTTTAAGGCAACAAAGATGCCAATATCAACACCTCACTGAGTTTGAACCACAACGTATAATAAAGCTACGGAAAACTGGATGGTCCTTTTGCTATATTTCAGAATGACTTGCCAGGAACGTAGCCACTGCACTGGCAGCGGTAGTCAAGAGAATGTACGGTCGCAAGAAACCTGCACTCCGGACGGAAACGTGGCAATACCAAGAGTGAAGACCATGGAGTCCGGTATAAGGTTTGGTGCATCGTGCTGCCATCTGCAGTAACAATTTCCGCAGCAGTTGGCACTATAGTGACACGACGGGATATAACATATCGGTTAGTTTAAGGATAGCGCCGAGGTAGACGCCCTGTAGGATGCACTCCACTGACCCCAAACGACCATCATTTGCGACTTCAATGTTATCAATCGATAGATCATTGGAGGGGAGGGTAGAGGTCTGTTGTATTTTCTGAGGAAAGGTGGTTCTCCATAGGTGTCGATGATGGCCGTGTGCTGAATAGAATGAGGCGAGTCGAGAGCCTGCAGCCAATCTGCGTGCTAGGCACACTGGATTATGGTCTGGGGTGCGATCTCGCATGACAGCTTTAGCTCTCTCGTGGTTCTCCTACACATTCTGTCTCAAAAATTGTACGTCAGTCTCGTGAGTCCACATGATGTGCAGCCATTCATGAACGGCATTCCAGGCGGTATTTTCCAACATGATGACGCTGGCTTACATACTGCTTCCATCTGTCTCCAATGGAGCGCTTATGGGGCATTGTTGGAAGAAGATTCCCAAGAAATGCACAAGTAGCCTTAACCGGCCCTGTATTGACCAAGCACGTGCGACGGCCGTGGAACGCCATCCTACCATTTGACATCTGGAAACTGCACAACAGGGTGCATGCATGTTTACATGGCTGCATTCAACATTCTGTCGGCTGCACCGGTTAGCTGCGCATCGGCAGTTTATATTTGCAATGGCTTACATCACAGTTACAAATGCCTTGGTCATGCAGTGTTAATCACTTAAATATGTCACCTAGACAAATGCATTCTCTTAAAGTCATCACTCTACAAGAATTATTTTAAGGTGTTGCGATTTTTTCCCACCAGTGTATATATGCAGACGATTTGAGTGTAATGATAATAACACTACAAAATTAAAGAGCGAAATTCAGCTTTATTGCACAGCTACGGGTGCAGAACTGAACAGACAAGAAGTTCGTTTCTTTAATATGAGTGGTTTCCGAAGCGCAAGATTGGAATGGGTGAACTCTACATATCACCAAAAATCACTGAAAATTACATTTTATAAGTGCCATCTCGGAATGGCTGAAGCAAACTGGAAAGAAATGCTTGACAAAATTCGGGGTATGGTGTAAGAACACAAAAATCAGAGAACTGAATGAAACACACAGAGCGCAGTTGATCGACTACACTAGCCCCCTTTTGATCTCGGCAAATGCCTACCTGCTACCTTGTGAATTGCGAAGATCCTTATGAGAACGATTTGCCAGCTCACCGGCAGGGGAACATGTATTTCACAGGTGTGCTGGGAGAATCCTTGAGGTGCGGAGAAGGCGGCTTAGATGTGTTCGATAAGCGACTGAAGACTATATAGGTCTTATTTATCAACATCACTCAGAAAATTGTTCAAAAAAAAAAATGGTTCAAATGGCTCTGAGCACTATGGTACTCCACTGCTGAGGTCATTAGTCCCCTAGAACTTAGAACTAGTTAAACCTAACTAACCTAAGGACATCACAAACATCCATGCCCGAGGCAGGATTCGAACCTGCGACCGTAGCGGTCTTGCGGTTCCAGACTGCAGCGCCTTTAACCGCACGGCCACTTCGGCCGGCGAAAATTGTTCAAATATACCGTGAAAATGTAACCTCCTAATTATTTAACACATCAACGCCAAAGGATTTATATCCACCTGTAGTCATCCCGTCACTAAATTTTGAATTAGAGCATGTCAGTATTTATTTTATCGAAGTTATATTCAAAGAATCTGTAGAATTGAAAGCAATATCACCAAAGCATCCGTCTACCAGCCACCTACACGGAATAAAGTAAAAAACTTAATGGACGCTAAGATATCAACTGAAATTTAGAGAGTATCTGGAACAACATTAACGGGAAAGTCTTTTCAACAAAATTACAGCCTACATGGTATAGATTTGCTAATGAAGTTCTATCAACAAATAACAGACTGCATACAATAGTTGTGTTACGAACTACTATCGTAAGAGTGGATTGGACGACACCATAATACTTCATTTTACTCCTAATAAGAATTGACGGGAGATATATCACAACACAGGAACTGATGGCACCGGATTCCTCTGACACCTCGAAACGAAATTGTAGCACCATTATGCGATTACACGGGAATTTTGTCAGTTACGTCACCAATAAAATATGATATAAAATAAATACCTATTTTGGCTACATGCTGAAAATAACATCAGTACTTCATAGGCGAGGAATAGGATGACATTATGATGAAGTTAGACGAGGGTACATTCGGGTACAAGACATTTCAAGGAAACGTGGACACCACATGCTAACAACATGAACAAGTCCATTTCAGCGTCTGTTATCTGTGTAACGAATGGCAACAACTCCGTGACATGCGTGTTTTGCTGATTTTACTGTTTCTTCCATCTTTAACCAATGTACGTTGACGACTTTACATATACATACAACTACGAACAACTCAAATTGAAAGGTACACATAGAAAAAGTTGGCGGTAAGGCTAACCAAAGACTGCGGTTTATTGGCAGGACACTTAGAAAATGTAACACATCTACTAAGGAGACTGCCTAAGCTACGCTTGTCCGTCCTCTTTTAGAATACAACTGCGCGGTTTGGGATCTTTACCAGATAGGACTGACGGAGTACATCGAAAAAGTTCAAATAAAGGCAGCACGTTTTGTACTATCGCAAAATACGAGAGAGAGTGTCACAGAAACGACACAAGATTTGGGCAGGAAATCATTAAAAGAAAGGCGTTTTTCGTTGCGGCGGAATCATATCACGAAATTCCAATCACCAACGTTCTCCGAATGCGACAATATTTTGTTGACACCGACCCACGTAGAAGGAAACGACAGCCACGATAAAATAAGTGAAATCAGAGCTCGTTTGGAAAGTTATAGGTGTTCGTTCTTTTCGTGCGCCGTACGAGATTGGAATAAAAGAGAATTGCGAAGGTGGTTCGATGAACTCTACCAGGCACTTAAATGTGATTCGCAGAGTATCCATGTAGATGTAGATGTATTTTACATCACTTCAACAGCTATCTTAAAGATTTATTTATTTACTTCTCTGAAGACCAAGATGATCAACGCAGAGTCATAAATAGCCCATTGTTGATATGTTTCTCTTCCAAGAAAACAAAAAACAATCGTTTTATGTAGATTCATCTACATAATGAAAGGAATTTAATTTCAGTTAATTCATTGATTTACCTGAACAACGATTTTTATTGAATCCAGAAGCAATTATTGTCTGACGAAGAGCCAAGTAACTATGTTTATTTCAGTATCTGTATAATATATTTCTTAATAACAGAAACGACTTAAGTTTTTGAAAGGAACCGTGTTTAGTTTAATGTCGAAGAACCCGGGCCAGTGAAGGCAAAAATGGTGAGTACGAGGGCGGGTTATAAGGGGTGGATGGAGGCGCGGAACAAGAAACAATTTTTAAACAAGTAAGGGAAAAAATTACGTCAGAGCGGCGGAATGCAATGCAAGGAGCCCAGGTTTGATGAGGTGTTTTCAGCTCGCGAACTCGGTGTTGTGTTGTCTTCACCATTTCATAATGATCAACACGTAAGTTGCCGAAGTGGAGCTAGCTAAAAGGATTTGCACCAGGCGACCGGTCTACCCGACGGCCGTCCCTAGCCACACGCACATTTCATTTCAGTTCATTATTTAAGATATGTAACACTAGTATCTGATGACATGGAAGGTATTCTATCTTTATACCACTCCTTTAAATGACCATAGCTCTGGCGAGCTCTTTGCTCATGTTAATATTTGGAAAATTCGACTTCGATAGTAGTTACTTCAAAATTCAAATACTGTACATATACACATCGTATTAATTGAGGAACTATTTGCTACCGGAAATATCACTAATTCAAATATTCTCTATGGTGTCCATTAAGAGAAGGACGAAAATTAATATAAGTTAAAGTTAAGTAATTTGAAATTAATTTGCATAAAAACCTGGTTTCTCAGTACCCCATAAAGCAGCATCTATTTCTTTTTACTCACTGGAATAATCTCCATTGCAAATGACGTGCGAATTTTCGTGAATGTGTAATGCTTTCCAGAAAATCGTAACTGAGTTGTTCTCCCACATGTACATTTCGTAATTAAGGCTCGAAGCTGTAGACAAAACATCCAGAAAATGGAACTGCTCCTCTTAGCAAACTAGAAGAGCGAACAAAATGCTCTTTATAATGAAGGAAACAAACCAAAAAAGGAAGAAAACTGGAATTACTTTTTAACATCTACCGTCAGAAATGGTGGGCATGTTACAAACTAACTTTTAATCTGAAATTTGGCATTTTGAGTAAAATCGTAACCGGGAATTATATTAAACTGTACACCTTTGTGTACCCTATGTTGTGTGCTTCCTGCTATAATAAACCTATTTGTCTATGTGCTTGGATGGGGCTCGAGTAGGCAGTGTTGTTATTGATTCATCTAAATGGGTCAAATGGCTCTGAGCACTATGGGACTCAACTGCTGTGGTCATAAGTCCCCTAGAACTTAGAACTACTTAAACCTAACTAACCTAAGGACAGCACACAACACCCAGCCGTCACGTATTGATTCATCTAGTAAGACGCCACTCACAATACAAATGGCTTTAATTCGTTAGCTAGATAGCCCCTCCCGCTCCCCTCCACCCCCCCCTCCCCCCATTTGTTGCAACTCGTACTCCTTTGTTCTCCGGTAACCGTCGCTGTACTTGAATTACTGGTACAAGACCACTTCCGACGAAGTGCGAGGCTACGCGCTGAATTACCGTTTTAATCTGTGCGAAAGTTTCAGCGCCTTCTTTACTTTTAAAAAAAATTAGTTTTAGTTTTCAACTTTGTTGTCTGTATGCCTCTCGTATATCAATATCTTTTAAACATCGTCACTAGAGTGAAAACACGTGGCATCAGCACATTTAAAACCCACATCCATACCGACACGGGGCACGAATATGTGACATCAGCTTTGCGTTTCTCGAAATCGAAGCCTGTCGTATTGTTGGTTAGGAAGTTCGGTCAGTATCTCTCTTCCTACAAAACTTCAATTATAATATTCTACTGGTACTGAAATACTATTGCTGCTACGGAATAACAATCTTTTCAAAGCAGTAATATTTGCATACCATGCTGAAAAGTAATGCCATCGAAATTTTAATGTCAAAACTGTTACAGCTTTAAAAATACAAATTTTATTAACATTCTACATATTTAGAACTTTCTGGCACCAGAGCGCTCCGATTTGTAGCGTGTAACATGGTGAGATGTAATGTAACTATGTTGATGCTGAAGAAACAGCGTGCTATTATCAAGTTTTGAAATCGAAGATTTCGTTGACACATGGAGCACACCCTCCTTCAGCAAGACAATGCCAAACAATTCATGACCGCAGCAATATCTGCAAAAATCCGACCCCTTGGGTACATTGCCACCGATTACTCTCCATACTTTCCCGAGTTGCCCCCACCGTTTCACTGTTTCCAAAACTAAACGAACACCTTCGAGCATTCACTTTGATAGTGATGAAGTGGTGTAACCAGAGGTGAGGTTCTGGCTCCGTCCTCAAAGTCGCACATTCTGCCGTGACAGTATCAACAAATTGGTCTCTTGGTGCGAGGAATGTGTTCGTCGTGGAGATCACTATGTCGAAAAACGAATACGAAGACATAAAGAATAGAGATGTAGGATATTAATACCGTTTGTTTTATTTAAAAAGCTGTAAGAGTTCTCATATTAAAAATTGGGAGGCATTGTTTCTCAGCACGCCTTCGTATGAGATAAATATTGTCTACAAACCTCCTTTCTTCCGACGTGAACAATGACAGGCATTGAGAAAATCAAAAATTTGGATAAAATTGTTAAGATGAGTAACAGAAATCTGGTGATACATCTTCGTTAAAACGACAATCTACGCAACAGTCTAGACTACTGTTTCAAGTTATTTTAAGGAAATAGTGACTGTTCAAATAAGTCGCAAATCTGCTAGCGTGTATGAGTCACTGTTATCTAACCTCGGTGAACGATTTAGTCATTCGCCCGTGCTCCTCAGAAATACAACGTTCTTTGTATTTTTATTAAAAACGAAACTCCTCCAGCTGTACTTAAGATTTTATATTTATTTTGCTACTAGTTTCGATGTTGCGTCAACGCCATCTTCAGGCCCGTACACTTTGACGATATCAATTGTGTGTGGCTGAGTACTAAGAGTCCGCGGTGAGTCCAGTACATGCTCCACGTGGATGGCGGGCAGTAACTAGTTCTTTGTTTCTCGTGTCTTAGGTAGTTTCTCGGTATTAAAATCTACACTTTCAACTGCTTGCGTTCTGAGTCGATATGGTCGTATGGTTCACCGGGGACGACCTGTAGACAGAATTTTTCTTCAAAAAAAAATGTTTAGATGCAACATTAAAAATGTCCAGCTCTCTGAACAGCACCTATGCAAATGTGACTTCCTGACAAGTCCTTGCTTTATCAAGACGTTTCTGTCCCAGTATTGTGACCTGTCGACGCCTGTCAGCTTCCTTGAACGGACAACGGCTCACCATCCTCCACTTTTTCTTTAGCTGAGTAAGTATTCGGCTTCTATTGATTTCATTGTGGACTTGAGCGATAAGCTCCTTCCTTCGTTAGTTGTTTAGATAAATGCACATTATAAACTACAGTTAAAGTATAGTTCAATATAAACGAAAAAGCCTCCTGATGTGCCTCACAGAAACGCAATATGACCGCTGGTGCACTCAGTATCGGATAAGATCAGCAACACTGCTACGTCGTTTGGTATCGATTCTGTTGTCTACAGGGTAGTTTCACCGCTGGAAGGTTGTGGAAATATTTCGAACTCAGCATCTTCTAATCGTGTACAACTGTCAACTTTCTTTAAATGAGAAAAATGCAGTATGATGTCAATGTACAGGAGCGAACACCCTATAAAGCCGTCAATACGACAAGTGTTGGTTTTCGACGCTCTGTTGCTTCATTTAAATAACTGGTGGTAATATTACACCGCCGTACGAAGTAATAAACGGAATATAAGTGTGAAACAATAACGCGTCTAAAAGCTTTGAATGTGGCAAGTTTTAACTTCTTGGAGCATCTGACGTTAGCGGTACCTTTGATTGTATTCTTGAGACCAGAGAAAAATAGCTGTCCACAATGTTTCGTGACAGCTAAGTGGAGAATTGTGGGTGGATATTTACAACTCAATTCACGGGTGTAACATCAGAAACAATGTTAAAGACTAGAAAACTGAGACATTATTTCCTGATGTACATCTTGCAAGTATCGTTTGTAAAAGAGGTCATTTGCATCTAATGTCGTCGAACGGTACCAGGTCTTGGTAGAAGGCCATTTCGTAGATCATTAACTGATATATGTTTTCATCGTATGTCACGTGAACTGTTCCTTTGCATCTCCTGCTCGGTATGAAACTGCAACGAAATGCAGCACCCAATTTTGACACTTAGTGGTGCCCGTATCATTCCATTTATTATTCCGTACTGTACCACAGTGCGCATCAGAAGCCATAATAAATTTGCATGAACAGCACAATCATCGTCTTCTAATGCTTCAGGAAAAATGTTAACACCCATAGTATACGTAATTACGGAGCAAGAATTTAAAGTTTTGCTGTATTCTTTGGTACAAAAACAGAAATTGACTAGACTCATCATCTCACTTTATTCTCTAGAAGTGTAGCTGTTTCATTCTAGTTTGACATAAAGTTTACTCACGAATCTCATTAAGCCTTCAGACGAGACACCCGCACGTCATGATAAAGTGGCAGTCGGTACAAGAGAGGAGCGCTCCTCTCCGAGAGGTTAACACTTGAAATTCCGAGAGAGTACGTTCGCAGACGAGCTAGGCAACATATTACCACCTGCCGCGTACTTTTCGCTAAATGACCAGCGCGGGAAAAACAGAGAGACTAGAGTTCACACTGGTGCAACTAGATAATCGTTCATGCCGAGCATGATTCTCGACTGCAGCAGAAAAGGGGTCATTTATAAAGGCCCCTGAATCACCCTTCGCCACACACTGACAGCGGGCTTGTAGAGTGTATATGCAGATAACAGCAGTAGTTTTTCTATGACCGAATGAAAGACAAAACAAATATATAGAAACACAGCTGTGCTTCATATCTTTTACTTATCTATGTTAAATGCTCATTCGTACTACGTTTGAAGTACAAGACGTTATTTTGTTTGGAAAACAAGGAAGGTACTACAGCCGTTACACAAGGTACGATGAGGCTGGAGTGGTGTAGGCGATTGTGTTATTTTTTCAATGAAACAATCTGGCATTTGTTTTAATCGATAAAGAGCCACAGATGGATATTAATTTTGGATAGCTGAACTTGGACATAGATCCCGAACCTTATGAATTCGGCAACTGCCGTCCTGTTGATGTTCACGTAAAAGAGTACCACATTATACACTTATTACATTACGTATGTTACACTTTAAAGCCGTTTTCTGTAACCCCTATTCCTGTCGTAATTAGAGGCGAACGTACGACGGAGTGTTCAAAAATAATGCATCCAACGTTTTTATATAAATACTCTTAAAGTTTATTTAAATTAAAAGACATCATTAACATTTCACAGCTTTATTCTTCATGCCCACATATTTGTAACTTTCTGCTGATCTCCAAATTGCGATGTATAATGTAAGTATGTCGGTGCGTGAGGCACAAAATGTTGTAATCAGATTTAGAATTCGAAGCATTCGTCCACACATGGATAACTCTGTCCTTCAGCATGACAACGCCAGACCACACATGAGCGCTGCGACATCTGCAACAACCCTTCGCCTTGTATTCTCTGTCATCGATCACCTTCCGTACAGTACCGAATCCGCCTAGCTCACTTTCATCTGTTTCCAGAAATCTTTAAAAAACACCTTCGAGTACTTCATTTTGATATTGATGAAGTGTTGCAAGCAGAAGCGAGGCTGTGGTTTCATCCTCAAAGTCATTCAATGTACAGTGACGGCGGCAATAAACAGGTAATAAACACGTAAAATTCAATAAAGTTTGGTTTATTTAAAAAGCTTGAAGAGTTGTCACATAAAAGATTCAGAAGCATTACTTTTTAGTGCACACACACACACACACACACACACACACACACACACACACACACACACACACACACACATATATATATATATGTGTGTGTGTGTGTGTCTATGATAGTGTTTACAGTGCGATGATCTGAAACCATGCTAAAGTCAATAAAAGGCTTATCATGCGCTGGATGTACTACATAACAATCTACTAGATATCTAATATGTATCAGCGTGTCGTGCAGATCTATCTTGTAAATTAAACTATGGTAATTTAACTCTTCGTACGGTATACAACTGGATACTGCAGGAAGAAGAATTTGGGCTATGATTTCTTAATTTCTGCCTCTCCTTATCTCTAATACCTACTCGGGATTGACAACAGTTTAAAGTTGCGTACTGCCATGACCCGTTTATTTAGCATAGTTATGGAAGATGCTTTATAACAAATGCACCACCTTCTGTCTTACCCAAAAGTTGTTACTGCTCAGCATTAGACCACTTAACGATTCATTTAGTGTAATAACGTTAAAATTTGCGAGTTCCACTCCCAACTGGGCCACCTTGTCTTTGTGATTATGTAGTCACCCAGAACCACTCTAGGTAACTATGAGAATTGATCTATCAGAAAGCTACAGAAATAACGCGTTCTCTAATAACGTTCCGGTTAATAACAAGTTAAATGAAATAGTGTTCTGGTAAGACTACTTCTATAAAATGAGTTCATTGGTTTATTACCAACCCAAAAATTTTCAGAATGAGAGTGTGAGCTGATATGAAACTTCCTGGCAGATTAAAACTGTGTGCCCGACCGAGACTCGAACTCGGGACCTTTGCCTTTCGCGGGCAAGTGCTCTACCAACCAAAAATTTTGTTCGACACAGATTCTTCGCCTATCTGAAACAGAACTGTGACACATGGTCTCTTGTAATATTTTGGGCACGTGAACACATTTAGCTAGCAAAATACGTCCTGCGCTTCCGTGATGTGCCACTGTATCTTAATCTTTCAAATGCGTTATTGAAATTATTGTGTGTAACCTAAGTGCTACAGCCGTGTAAATTGTTTACGAGAAGGCAAAGTGAAGGATCATTTCGTAGGGGATGTGGGACAATGGATGTGAGTCTACGCAGGAAAGCAATTAGCGCTTAATAAATGAGGAGGAACTTGCAAATTCTAGCGTTAAGACTGCATTATTTACGAAATGACGTAGACGTTCGTTGACTTGAAGCACCTGATACTCAAAATATATGTTCCACGACTCGGATAGGTAGCATGACAGACGATTCATTTCTTGTCTACTTCCATATAATAAGGTTTACAATACGTTTACTTAAATTCCATAATAATCCACAGCTACAGTAACACTAAAGCTATCACATTGTCTTGATGTAAATATTTACCGGACTCGTCAATCTGTATCTGTGAAGACGCCGCCGTTGACGAGAAGGCGAAGGAGCAGAAGAAGAGAAAGGAAGAGCAGACGAGCACCGTGCGCAGTATTCGGCGTCGCGGTCCGGCGAACGGTAGCGGAACGTCGGTCACCATGCTGTCATGACAGGTGCGACCTAACAATGAGCGCGTCTCGCGAGAGTCACCGGTCGCCGGGAAACAGCGCAGGCGGCATCGCGTCTCTCTGTGCCTCGCGGACGCTGTCGGCGCAACACTGGCGAGCCGCCGGGCCGTCCGCTGCGAGCCGTCCAAAGGCGCCCCGAGCGCACCCGATCTCGAGCGGAAACGTTCGAAGCAGTGCCGCCACACTGACCGAGTTTGCGCATCCACTGATCTTCAATGACTTTCCCATCTGCCCAATGGCTGGAATCTCCGGCATCCAGCGTCCCAAGAGTCAACAGATATTTCCACATCTACACACCTTATTAAAATTGTATAGTAACCCCAAGGCGAGGGCCACACTTTACGTTGTTTCTTTTTTCCTTTTTCATTTTTATTGTTTTTTATATAAGACGGCGGCGCTATATACACAGCTTGATAATATTTGCAACATGTGGCCGCGGGGTTGCGGAATTTCTGAAGACGTTCGCCTTGGTCGAGAGAAAGACAGCAAAATAACGAAAAGGTTACCCCCAACGTAATGGCTTCTCTACAAGTATAGTTTCTGACAGTCGCTGTTCTCCTACTGGCAAATGCTTACGATCACTATATCCATTACGGTATTTGGCGGAGGATATTCTGTTTACCAGGCTCACTTCCCCCCTTTCCTCATCAAGTCACGAATGATGCGCGGAAATAACTATTGTTGATAAGCTTCCATGTAAATTCGAATCTCTCGTATTTTACCATGAAGTCTTTTCACTAAATATACGTTGGAAGAAGGAAGATATTGCTTCACTCGACAAATTTTAACAGTAAACCACCACCTTTCTGGTAGTGTCTGCTCCTGAAAAAAATGGTTGAAATGGCTCTAAGCACCATGGGATTAAACATCTGAGGTCATCAGTACTGTAGACTTAAAACTACGTAAACCTAACTAACGTAAGGACATGACACAGCCGTTCGGGATTAGCCGAGCGGCCTAAGGCGCTGCAGTCACGGCCTGTGCGGCTGGTCCCGGCGGAGGTTCGAGTCCTCCCTCTGGCATGGGTGTGTGTGTTAGTCTTTAGGATAATTAAGGTTAAGTAGTGTGTAAGCGTAGGGACTGATGACCTTAGCAGTTAAGTCGTGACGTTTTCACGCTTCCTAAACGAATCTTTGAGGAAACGTACTCCACTTCTTCTGGTTTTCTCCTGTCAAACCTATCTGGTACTGAGCTCAATAAGCGATATTCAAGAGTCCGTCGAACGTGAGTTTTGTAAGCTACCTCCTTCGTGGGTGGACAGCACGTCCTGTGGATTCTTACAATGAAACTCTGAGATCTTCCTTATCTGTTATTGCTTTTACGTGATAGTTTCACTTTAAACTGCTCCGTAGACATGTCGCAAAACATTTAATGGATGACACTGCTTCTAGTACAAAGCCGTATGGTGTGACTGTCTGGGAAACTCCGGGAGGCAGGTTCGGCCAGATAACTAAAAAACGTTTTTTATCCTTCACTTCCACTGGTACATTTTCCACGTGTGTATTAGTGTACCTGACACGAGCAGATGAGTGTAATACGCTATACGTAAGTAGGGCGGTCTCTTGTTGGTGGCAGATAATCAAGAGAGATGGAAGAGGTTGAAACAGCATGCCAGTTCGAAGGCTATCCGACAATAATTTCACCGAAGGGCCGCCCAGGGATCAACGTCCAAAGTGTCATTTGTCCTCACTTGACGAAACGCTTCGGAGAAGGCTACCGTTTAATCCAGTGTGTGACGGTCAGGAACCTTACGCCTGCATCGTTCCTACCCTTTCGGGAAAAACAAAGCGGAAGTAAGTAACAACGTGTGGCATGCCAGGGAGTTTACCCATCCAAATGCCTGATACTCCATATGTTGCTTAGTTTCGGAGATCTGACGGGACCCGGAGTATTAGACGAGGCAAGATCGTTGGCACATTTTCCAGCGATTGTTCGACAGTCGTGTAATCATATCATAATTGATCCTCTGGCCTATCCATGTGCAGTACGTTACATCTGTTTATGTTGAGGTTCAACAGCCAGTCCCTGCACCAAACGGCATTCCTCTCCAGGCGTAACAGTACTGTATTTCGCTACAATTTTCTAGCATCGAGACTTGTCTGCATACAGGCCTAACAGAACCATTTGCGATCAGCCTTATAGAGCTTTTAATATTAACAAATGTATCATATACATCCACTGAGCAAAAAGTAATTGCCCTGTAACATTCTACTGAGTCATGACTGAAGTAACTTTTTCTGTATGTGAATAACTAGATTCTGCAGTCTGTTTACTAGAAAGTCTTCAAATAAAATCACAAAGACTGGTTGAAATTCCGGAGGCTCGTATTTTGGTTATTCGGTAGCAGTGCCGAACTATATCGAATGCCCTCCATAAGTGAAGCAATATGGCGCCAAGCTGGGCACCGACATCTACTTGTTTGGGTGTCTCGTAGGCGAACAGAGCGAACTGTATTTCACTCTGTAGTTCTTTTGGAAATCAATGTTGGTTCCTACCTGGAAGCCTATCTAGAGCATGACGTGATTTATTCAACCGATATGAAGGTAAAGGAAAATAAGAAAGTGATATCTGTAATATTATACGTCATTTTGTCGGGTCTGATTATATCTCGTGACAGATATTGTAAATAATGTACATCAATCGCAAAGAATGCTATGTTTCAATACGTTCCATAAAAGCATTGAACTTCAAGAGGCATGTTGCTCGTCCCTGTTTTGTTCTTTGTTTTTCGCATGTATGTTCTTTCTCGCCTGTGAGTCCATGTATGTAAAGTTCGCGGTCTGTACATTAAAGTTACACTATTTTGTTAACTGAAAGTATTTTATGGTTCCTTTCAAAAATACCTATCCCTCAACCAGATATTTATTTATAGATAATAATAATATTGCAGTCGATTGCCCATCTGCCTTCGACTTTTTGTGTCGCTGAGTCCGCCACTATGTGTGCTAAAGAATATTTCAGTATTTGCGAGTTTCACTTGTAAAGGAAAATAATTTTGAGTGCTTTTATAAATTTTTACAGTCTGTTTCCTATATTAAAGTTAATTAATATTTAGTTTACAAAACTATATCAGAGATTTAACGCATTAAGGCTTAGGTGAGGCTTCACCTATTATTTAAAATATTTTGAGTTACTTCGAAGGATTAAAAGATAACGCAGTTCTTTAAAAGATAATGTTAAAGAAATTCTTTGCAATTATTTTCAAATACGCAGGTGTTTGTACCGCTCTTCCTTTCTGTGTAACATTAGATTAATTTTCTGGGAAAAGAAATCATTTCATGCTGTATATTATCGCTAGGTTGGTTACCGGTTATGTTACGTTGTCATTCATTCCATTAATAATAAATAACTTTTTGCCTGCTTATTGAGATTACGTCATGCTACGTATATTTAAGACGCATTTACTTCCGCTCAAAATATACGTGGCATTCCCAAAAACAATATTCAGAATTTGAACTGCTACGTTACATTATCATCGCTGTAGGTTGCGACTGAAGCCTGTGCGCGTATTACAAACCGCACGTAGCGATCCGCACTGACTTACACGAAATAATTAAATCAGTTCAAGACCAAAACAAACGCGTAGAAAAGCGGTAATGTTACAGCGCCGGCATCTACTTGTTTGTGTGTCTCTCGTGGGCGAACAGAACGAGCTATGTTTCACTCCATAATTCTTCTAGAAATGAATGTTGGTTCCTGAAGAGGAGATTTTAGGTCTCCACAGTAATATCGTAATATGTGGCCAGAAAACGTAAAATTCTAGAACATAGTCACATCAGCGACATAGGCCTACAGTTTTGCGCGTCTGTATGGCGGCCCTTCTTATGGACGGGAATAATCCGTGCATCTTTCCATTCACTCGAGACTTTTCGCACCTCCAACCACCCATGATACGCCGCTGATAGAGATGAGCTAGTTCTGGCTCTTACAGACAGCAGATGTTGTAGGTATCCCTTAGGCCCAGCTGCTTTTCTTATGATGAGAGATTTCTGTCCTTTCTATTTAACCACAATTTATTTCTAAATCAGAATTTCGCGCGAAAATTGTATGGACACCCACTTACTCGGCGAAATAATTTTGCAAAAAGCAATTTTAGAAACGGATGGTTACAATAAGTGCAGCTACTCACGGAGATCCAGTCTGGGCGGTAATTATCGTACGGCAGCGAAACCTGGCAGATACATTAATACGTTAATGTGGAACCGATTTACAACGGAAAAAAATTAGTTATACTTTTGGCCACCAGGGTCAAATCTGGCGCTGTACATTGTTTATATGATGGCATGACATCCACAGTGTCACTTGAGAAGACATTACGCGAGTGAACAATATGGCTACCGAGAAGATAGACCGTGCGCTGTTAGTGAAACTGTTTCATGTGAATGGCAGCAATTACAGTGGTGTACTGAGAGAATATCGCCGAACGAGAGTTCTGAGGAGAGGCGCGTTGTCATAAATCGTTTAAAGAAAGTGATAATGAAATTCGAAAACACAGGTGAGCTTGGTGTGGCACCTGGACTGGAAGGCTTCCTGTCCCAGTGGAAGTTATTGACAAATTTGCTGTCGCTGTGACTGACCATGCAGCACATGCCCCAGGTAGTGCCAGTGCTCATGCAGTGTCACGAGAACTGTGGTTTATTTTGCACCGGCACCATCAGCAACAACCTTCTGAATTTACTCATCCGTTTCTGCCACGGATTGAAGTTTTTCACTTGTGGCCAGGCAATATTCGACGGAATGACGAGCCACGTTTTAAACTACAGGACGCAGTGAATACGCTGAACTTCCGGTTTTAGTGTACTGGTAAACAGTGTTTTGTGCTCGAAGAGAAAATGCGCTCGCCGTATGTGATTGTATAGTGTACATTCACCAGCACCTCCATTCTAGCACCAATGTTCTTTGAACTGTGGAGCGCACAGTGACGACTCTACACTACATTTGAATAGCACGTATTCCTGCATTCAGAGAGCACAACTGTGTGGAAACCACAGTTTCCATCAATGATGGGAAACATCTCATGTCGCTCGTCCAGTGAAAGATCTCCAGGGATTTTCCAGCTGCATGGCGTGCAAGATCATCTGATATGAATCTGTGTGGTTTTCGGCTCTAGGGCTATCTGAAATAAGCGTTTATCAGTGACATGTTCGCTCCGTATCGTATTTGAAGGCCATTACACAGGAACTATTTCACCAAAATTGCTGCGAGAAACTGTTGATTCAGGGGTGTGCACCAAACAGCGAGGTCATCGGTTCCATGGGATTGGGGAATAATGGGGAAGGAACTCTCCCGTCCCCTTTCAAAGGAACTATCCCGGCATTTGCGAAACGATTTAGGAAAATCACGGAGAACCTAAATCAGGATGGCAAGGCGAAGACTTGGACCGTCGTTTTCCCGAATGCGAATCCAGTGTGCTAACCACAGCGCCACCTCACTCGGTCGAGCAACCGTTCATCAGGTCGTTTTACATATGCAACATCTCGTCTATGTCTCCAGCACTTATACTGAACGTTCTGTGTAAGCAGCGGTTAGTAATAAAATTAACTTTATGCCTTTGGCACTGGTTTGCCCCTATCTGCTCACATTCCGTTCCTAACGCATTACATAAAGAAATATTTCTATACATGTTTCTTGCATTCACAGGGCTAGATTTTCACTTGGTGGCCAAACGTGGAACTACTTTATTCCAGCCTACATCTACATCTCCATCTACATCTACATCCATACTCCGCAAGCCACCTGACGGTGTGTGGCGGAGGGTATCTTGAGTACCTCTATCGATTCTCCCTTCTATTCCAGTCTCGTATTGTTCGTGGAAAGAAGGATTGTCGGTACGCCTCTGTGTGGGCTCTAATCTCTCTGATTTTATACCCATGGTCTCTTCGCGAGATATACGTAGGGGGGAGCAATATACTGCTTGACTCTTCGGTGTAGGTATGTTCTCGAAACTTCAACAAAAGCCCGTACCGAGCTACTGAGCGTCTCTCCTGCAGAGTCTTCGACAGGAGTTTATCTATCATATGATGAGGTATTTCAGTCGACTTTCTATTCAACCATAATTTATTTCTAAATCTGAATTTTTCGCGAAGATTGTGTGGACAACCACTGTACGGCCTTACTCGGTGAAATAATTTCAGAAAATAATAAGTGCAGCTACTCACGGAGATCCAGTCTGGGCAGTAATTATCGTAGAGCATCGCAACCTGGAAGATACACTAATACGTTAATGTGGAACCGATTTATACTGGAAAAAAATTACTTTCACTTTTGGCCACCAGGTACAAATCTGGCGCTGTACATTGTTTATATGATGGCACGACATCCACTCTGTCACTTGGGAAGACATAGCGTGAGTGAACAATATGGCTACTGAGAAGATAGACCTTGTGCTGTTAGTGAAACTGCACTGAGAGACTATCGTCAAGACAAAGGTCTGAAGAGCAGCGCGTTGTCATAAATGGTTTAAAGAAGGTGACAATGAAATTCGAAAACACAGGTTAGCTTGGTGTGAGACCTGGACGGGAAGGCGTCCTGTCCTAGTGGAAGTTACTGACAAAGTTGCTGTCGTGGTAACTGACGATGCACCACGTGCCTCAGATAATGACAGTACTCATACAGTGCCGCGAGAATTGTGATTTATTTTACACTGGTACCCATACGAGATCCACTAAGCGCAGCAACTGAAACCCCATGATCAGCAGCAACCTTCTGAATTTGATCATCGGCTTCTGGCATGGACTGATGTTTATGACTTGTGGCCAGGCAATATTGGACGGGATGACGAGGCACATTTTACACTACAGGACGCAGTGAATACACAGAACTTCCGGTTTTGGTGTACTGTTAAACCGTGTTTTGTGGTCGAAGAGCAAATACACTCGCCGTATGTGATTGTATGGTGTGGATTCGCAAGCACCTTTATTCTAGCTCCATTGTTCTTTGAAGTGTCAAGAGTACAGTGGCGACTCTGCATTACAGAGACTCCTTGCATAGCACATATTCCTGCTTTGAGAGAGCACAACTGTGTGGATACTATTATTTTCATGAATGATGGGAAACATCTCATGTCGCTCGTCCAGTGGAAGATTTCCAGAGATTTTTCAGATCGATGGGGTGCAAGATCATCTGATATGAATCTGTGTGGTTTCCGGCTCTAGGGTTATCTAAAGTAGGTGTTTATCAGTGACATGTTCGCTGTGTACCATATTTGAGAGCCATTTGACAGGAACTACACTCCTGGAAATTGAAATAAGAACACCGTGAATTCATTGTCCCAGGAAGGGGAAACTTTATTGACACATTCCTGGGGTCAGATACATCACATGATCACACTGACAGAACCACAGGCACATAGACACAGGCAACAGAGCATGCACAATGTCCGCACTAGTACAGTGTATATCCACCTTTCGCAGCAATGCAGGCTGCTATTCTCCCATGGAGACGATCGTAGAGATGCTGGATGTAGTCCTGTGGAACGGCTTGCCATGCCATTTCCACCTGGCGCCTCAGTTGGACCAGCGTTCGTGCTGGACGTGCAGACCGCGTGAGACGACGCTTCATCCAGTCCCAAACATGCTCAATGGGGGACAGATCCGGAGATCTTGCTGGCCAGGGTAGTTGACTTACACCTTCTAGAGAACGTTGGGTGGCACGGGATACATGCGGACGTGCATGGTCCTGTTGGAACAGCAAGTTCCCTTGCCGGTCTAGGAATGGTAGAACGATGGGTTCGATGACGGTTTGGATGTACCGTGCACTATTCAGTGTCCCCTCGACGATCACCAGTGGTGTACGGCCAGTGTAGGAGATCGCTCCCCACACCATGATGCCGGGTGTTGGCCCTGTGTGCCTCGGTCGTATGCAGTCCTGATTGTGGCGCTCACCTGCACGGCGCCAAACACGCATACGACCATCATTGGCACCAAGGCAGAAGCGACTCTCATCGCTGAAGACGACACGTCTCCATTCGTCCCTCCATTCACGCCTGTCGCGACACCACTGGAGGCGGGCTGCACGATGTTGGGGCGTGAGCGGAAGACGGCCTAACGGTGTGCGGGACCGTAGCCCAGCTTCATGGAGACGGTTGCGAATGGTCCTCGCCGATACCCCAGGAGCAACAGTGTCCCTAATTTGCTGGGAAGTGGCGGTGCGGTCCCCTACGGCACTGCGTAGGATCCTACGGTCTTGGCGTGCATCCGTGCGTCGCTGCGGTCCGGTCCCAGGTCGACGGGCACGTGCACCTTCCGCCGACCACTGGCGACAACATCGATGTACTGTGGAGACCTCACGCCCCACGTGTTGAGCAATTCGGCGGTACGTCCACCCGGCCTCCCGCATGCCCACTATACGCCCTCGCTCAAATTCCGTCAACTGCACATACGGTTCACGTCCACGCTGTCGCGGCATGCTACCAGTGTTAAAGACTGCGATGGAGCTCCGTATGCCACGGCAAACTGGCTGACACTGACGGCGGCGGTGCACAAATGCTGCGCAGCTAGCGCCATTCGAAGGCCAACACCGCGGTTCCTGGTGTGTCCACTGTGGCGTGCGTGTGATCATTGCTTGTACAGCCCTCTCCCAGTGTCCGGAGCAAGTATGGTGGGTCTGACACATCGGTGTCAATGTGTTCTTTTTTCCATTTCCAGGAGTGTATTTCACCAAAATTGCTTGCGAGAAACTGTTGATTCAGGGGTGTGGACCAAACAGCGAGGTCATCGGTTCCATGGGATTGGGAAATAATGGGGAAGGAACTTCCTGGCAGATTAAAACTGTGTGCCCGACCGAGACTCGAACTCGGGTCCCGAGTTCGAGTCTCGGTCGGGCACTCAGTTTTAAACCGCCAGGAAGTTTCATATCAGCGCACACTCCGCTGCAGAGTGAAAATCTCATTCTGGAAACATCCCCCAGGCTGTGGCTAAGCCATGTCTCCGCTATATCCTTTCTTTCAGGAGTGCTAGTTCTGCAAGGTTTGCAGGAGAGCTTCTGTAAAGTTTGGAAGGTAGGAGACGAGGTACTGGCAGAAGTAAAGCTGTGAGTACCGGGCGTGAGTCGTGCTTCGGTAGCTCAGTTGGTAGAGCACTTGCCCGCGAAAGGCACCAGGTCCCGAGTTCGAGTCTCGGTCGGGCACACAGTTTTAATCTGCCAGGAAGTTTCATATCAGCGCACACTCCGCTGCAGAGTGAAAATCTCATTCTGGAATGGGGAAGGAAGTCACCCGTGGCCGTTCAAAGGAACTATGTCGGCATTTGCGAAACGATTTAGGAAAATCACGGAGACACCTCACTCGGTCGAGCAACCGTTGTTCAGGTCGTTTTACATACGCAACATCTCGTCGACGTCTCCAGCACTTATACTGAACATACTGTGTAAGCGGCGGTTAGTAATAAAATGAACTTTATGCCTTTGTCACTGGTGTTCACCTATCTGCTCACATTCCGTTCCTAACGCATTACATACAGAAATATTTCTATACATCTTTCTTGAATTCACAGGCGTAAATTTCCGCTTGGTGGCCAAACCTGGAACTACTTTTTTCCAGCGTAAATCTTTTCCCCATTGACGCATAATAACATCTACCAATGTTCGCTGCCAATAATTACGATAACTACAGTTCACACTGTGCCTCTGTGAGTAGCTGTATTTTAGTTTTAACCACACGGTATTTGAGCCGTCTCTCGCTCATCCACCGTTCCCATACCACTGTGGTTACAGTGAGTCTGGATTATTAGGTCTCATATGCTCACTGACGTAACACAAGTTTCCTATGACCTTCAACGTCTTGGCCACTCACTATTTAAAACCCCTTCCGCTGCTGCAGATGAGTTATTTGCATTCTGTGCTGAGGCTGCTCTTGTTATGCTCGCCAAATGCTGGTGCCGATGCTAAGAGGCTGCGTTTCGGCTGATATGAAATACTGATCTTCCGATTTTCGAAATGTATTAGCTGAAAACATTTGATTTTTGCTCATCTTACAGTCTGACATCTTCAATTGGTAAAGAAATGAATTTATTTTCGTTATCCGTCATACTTACTGCTCTGAATTAACTTAAGTAAAACACTGCACGAAGATTTTAAAGAGTTCCCAGAGATAAAAACACATTGCGTGAACTTTGTATATGGTTCAATTTAGCTCATACAGTTCAATAAATGAGAATTAGACAAAATACCGAAGTTTTATTTAAAACTGAGAGCAGAACGATATCTCATTTCGTTCTCGAGTTATTGGGTTTTATACGCGGCGGACGGCCCAACGAGTCGCGTCTATTCACGTCCTGGCGCATTATGAGATCATTACAATCGCCCTGTCTCATAAACGATTCAAGATACCGAAACGAGGTTTCCTAAAAACGATAGCACGCAGTGAGGCACATACGTTGATTATAAACACTCCAAACACTTTTGTTAACCAAGGTACGGACGTTACGATGGTTGGAACTTAAATAATGGAAACTATTTATCCACAACCGATACAAAAGAGTTACATGTTTGCACCTGTTACTGTCCTTCAGTCACCAGCGTTGCGTAGAACCCGCTGCCAGCGATGTGGAAGGCGTAGTATACAGTTAGAAAAGCCTGTTCCGTTGATGGTGCGAATGGAGCGGTCTAAAGTTATGGTGATTCTCGTATACTACAGAAAACGTAACTTCAGTCATGTCTCACAAGGGGAAGTCCTCAGACACGGCCAGTCGATTCTGTTGGCATTTTATTGTTTGTTCATTGTTAATGTACAGCAAGGGCATTTCAACTAAAAATCCTCATTTATGATTCCCAACATTTTTTTCCCAAATTAGCTTAGGGGTTATGTAGATGGAACATTGGAGAAAGTCACTGAGTGTTCGCCCTCTGTCCTACTTCGCAGCTATGGCATCTAGCGCCAGTCTGAGTCTGAGTTATCAGCAGAATATACGCTGTCCTGAAAGTATCTTACAGATTAAGACTGTGAGTGAAATAGTGACTCATATACGGACATCCGCGCCGACTACGTGGGTGGTCCGGTCCACGAACACCCATATAAATAATCTTGTGAGTGCGTCGCACTAACAAGATACTTCCTTTCATAAAAACAAAATAAAATAAGTACTTCTGTGTTTGCATTATCAAAACATTATAAGTAATTAAAACTTTGACTTCCAAGTTAAAACTTCTAACCTGTAAAATGTAATTGTTTAGCAAGTTAACCAAGCAACACATTCCGTCTTCCTTGCCTCTCATGGCGGACCGATGTGGTCGAGCGGTTCTGGGCGCTTCAGTCCGGAACCGAGCGACTGCCACGGTCGCAGGTTCGAATCCTGCCTCGGGCATGGATGTGTGTGTCGTCCTTAGGATAGTTAGGTTTAAGTACTAAGTTCTAGAGGACTGATGACCTCATATGTTAAGTGCCATAATGCTCAGAGCCATTTGAACCTTGCCTCTCTCTCTGG
Organism: Schistocerca americana; assembly: GCF_021461395.2. Taxonomy (NCBI): domain Eukaryota; kingdom Metazoa; phylum Arthropoda; class Insecta; order Orthoptera; family Acrididae; genus Schistocerca; species Schistocerca americana. The sequence goes on along the minus strand of NC_060119.1, from coordinate 281,672,506 downwards.
TTAATCCACAGGCTGTCCCCACGTACCAGAGGCAGTATATTGTGAATAGAATCCCGTCTTTTCCATTTGCTTTTGTGTTTCCTTACAATTGACACGCTACAACACGCTAACTCAGTTCGTCGACAATTGTTCTAAAATATTAGGTTGGTGCATATTAGGTTGGGGATAATGCCACTGGACAGATCATAGCAAGAAAATCGTTTTCTCGTTTTGAGGAGGATGGTTTTGACATTAGTGACTCTCCACCTTCAGAAAGACCTCCGACATTTGAGGAGCCGGCCCAAGTGGCCGTGCGGTTAAAGGCGCTGCAGTCTGGAACCGCAAGACCGCTACGGTCGCAGGTTCGAATCCTGCCTCGGGCATGGATGTTTGTGATGTCCTTAGGTTAGTTCTAAGTTCTAGGGGACTAATGACTTCAGCAGTTGAGTCCCATAGTGCTCAGAGCCATTTGAACCATTTGAACACTCGAGGAAAATCGTTTAAACGTGTTAATCCACAATGATCCAAGTCAGTGTACTCGAGAAATAGCAAATGTGATGAACTGTGATCATTCCACCGTCTTACGACAATTACATGCAACGGTGAAGCTTTAAAAATCGGTTGTATGGGCACCGCACGTTCTACGCCAAACTCACAAAAAACCACTTGTGGCCATGTATGTATCTCCACTCGCTCGTCATCAATTGGCTCGTGGAAGACACTTACCATTCCTATCTTGTGTCGTTACTGGTTACGAGAAATTGTGTCTTTATGCTAACATAAGGAGAATAAAGGAATCGTTGAGCCCAAAAAAGCGGCAACTTCCCGTACAAAGACCTACACACAACCACAAAAGATAATGCTATGCAGTTGTTAGACGGCGACGATGTGCTGTAGTACGAACTGCTTCTCTGAGATGCAACCATCACTGCTATTATTTACTGTCTACAAATGAGATGCCTTGCAGACGCAATCGAAGAATAACGATCAGAAAGACTGTGTAACGTGATGCTACTCTATGATAACGTCAGCCCCCCATTCTGCTACTCTGACAAAAAACACTATACAGGAGCCGAGTTGGTAAATCTTTCCGGATTCACCCTATTCACCATATTTTGGGCGCTCAGCTTTTCACCATTTCCACTCTCTATCGAACGACGTACATTTCTTAGTTTCTGTTCGCACACACACACACACACACACACACACACACACAAACAAACACACAAACGCTTGCAAGGTTCTTTCTGCAGTGCAATTAAAATAATCTTCATTTGTGAAGAACTTTTTCAAATTATTTTGTATGAATGTGGTATTTTCTTTTAGCAACGTGTTGGTAATATCATTACCTCTTGCAATCGTTGTGCATATAAATTATTTAAAGTAAACATTACTTGATAATTACAGATCTATCTGGTATTTTAGTACTGAATTAAAATCTGAAAAGGAGACTGTCAATCTAACACAGAAAAATCAATTAATGTTGAGATAAAACATGTTGAGAATATTCGTTACAGTAACTTAGCCTTATAAGTGACAAGGCCTTGCCGCAGTTGTAGCACCGGTTCCCGTCAGATCGCCGAACTTAAGCACTGTCGGGCTGGGCTAGCACTTGTATGGGTAACCATCCGATCTGCCGAGCGCTGTTGGTGAGCGGAGTACACTCAGCCCTTTTGAGTAAAACTGAGGAGCTACTTGATTGAGAAGTAGCGGCTCCGGTCTCGTAAACTGACATACGACGGGGGAGCAGTGTGCTGAACACATGTCCCTGCATATGTGCATCCAGTGACTCCTGAAGGCTGAGGATGACATGGCGGCCGGGAGGTACCTTTGGGCTTTCCAAAGCCTATTCGGACGGAGACAGAGCCTTATAAGTACTATAAATATTTATGATTACTATAAATATTTAGTACGACAGTCCTTGCGATCTGTGTCCTGTCACACAGGCCTATGTGTTATCGGAGATGTGATCAACGCGTTACTTTGGTCCAGGAATTTTTCGCTACTCATTCCAGACCGAGTCGAACTTGGAAATGTATCGCTTGTGGATCTATCCAAGTACATTTAGAGTCGGATTTAGATCTGTTTCTCATGCGTTTAAGTGAGCCATGTTACTGAATGTGTTAGGGCAGCCCTAATTTATCCTTATACTGCTGGCATTATTTACGTTATAACATCATGAACACGACATAAACTGTGTTCACAAAAGATAGAAAATGATGATTTTAAAAATACGTAGGCACGCCTCGAAACACATAACACGTTCCGCCATTAATATGCGCCCACAGAAATTATGGAAAGTCGGCGCCTGTGAAAACGGATTCCTGCCTTCCCCAGCTAGATGAATTGTTGATCTTTTCTACCTCAACAGTGAAACATTTGGTGTGTATCAGGATCAAAACATGACTTATTAAATCCAATTACTACACTTCAAGCATATGAAATTGGAAGAATTACATAAATAATAAGTAAATTGGGAAAAGCAACACAGTTATCGCTGCTAAAAAAACGAAGTACAGTATCGAGTACACCCTCCCCACCATTGCCCTTAATTTATTTTTGCTCTCCATCTCCCTCCCTCCCTCCCTAGCCGCGCGGGGCAATCGCGCGATCTCAGGCGCCTTGTCACGGCCCGCGCGGCTATGTGTTGTCCTTAGCGTAAGTTAGATTAAGTTGATACAGGAAAATGTGGAAACTTTTCACAAACCAACAAAATTAGAAGTGATGTAGGAAAGAAACTGCATTCACCGTAATTGAAACTTTACAACTTCGCCATTACAAAATCTTGATGCCATTTATCATTTATTAAAAACTACGCCCTTTAGATAGCGTCCTTCCGTACGAATACATACGTGAAATCTGCTGTTGAGATCCCACATTGACCGCTGCACCATATCAACTGGGATACTGTGAGATGCATTTCGAATGCGCTGTTTTAACCCATCCAGGGCTCCTAGTCGAGTCGTGTGGACTTTACTCTTGAGGTAGCCCCACAAGGAAAAAAATCACAAACGGATAAGTCTGGCCACCTAGGGGGCCAGGGGATGTTACCGAGACGTGAGATGACACGGTCGCCAAACAATTCTCTCACATATGCAATTTATTGCCGTGCAGTGTGTGGTGCCTCTCCGTCCTGTTGAAACCAGGCTTCTTGAACGTTTGCAAAGTTGTACAATGTAGGTGTAAAGAACGTTCGTAATATCTTCGCGTAACCATCAGCATCTAAATTTACTGAATTTCCCTGTTCATTTGCAAAAAATTACCGCCCGGCCGCCATGTCATCCTCAGCCCGCAGGCGTCACTGGATGCGCAAATGGAGGGACATGTGATGAAACACCACTCCATACTCTCACTTTACTGGCGCGTAAAGGGCACTAATAAACGTCATTAGGATTCGTGTTTGCCCAGTAACGGTAATTCTGTTTATTCACATACCCGGAGAGATGATAATGTGCCTCATCTGACATCCACAACTTGTTTAGAAATTCGTCGTCATTGTATATTTTTTTTATCATTTGTTGACAGCATCCTAACCGTAACCTGTAATCACTGTGCTTCAATTGTTACTCCATCAGTAGTTTGTACGGATGAAATTTTTAATCGAGATGAAGAATTCTGCGAACATATTCCAAGGACATTCCAAATTACAGCTGCTTTCTTACAAACTGGACGCTTTACTTCTGCCAGTACCTCGTCTCCTACCTTCCAAACTCAAGCAGGAGAGCTTCTGTAAAGTTTGGAAGGTAGGAGACGATATACTGGCAGAAGTAAAGCTGTGAGGCCCGGGCGTGAGTCGTGCTTCGGTAGCTCAGATGGTAGAGCACTTGCCCGCGAAAGGCAAAGGTCCCGAGTTCGAGTCTCGGTCGGGCACACAGTTTTAATCTGCCAGGAAGTTTCATATCAGCGGACACTCCGCTGCAGAGTGAAAATCTCATTCTGGTAACGTAAAGATATCACACACATCCATGCCCGAGGCAGGATTCGAACCTGCGACCGTAGCAGTCGCGCGGTTCCGGACTGAAGCCCCTAGAAGCGCTCGGTCACCGCAGCCGGCCTGCCACTACTCATTTCTAGCATTCCCATTATTCTGTGTCACCCTCTACAATATCCAATACAATTTCCTTCAGCATTAAGTTCTATATTCAATGGATTTTACTTTCCTCGTTGCGTTCAAAATGTTTTCAGCCTGTCAGTATTGATCTTACTATCACATGTTATGAGCCCACAATAGCCCAGATGTAGTAAGGGTGCGATTAATCTGTCGCCGGCCCCTAAGTAGTGAGCGTTAAAAGTTGACGCATCGTGTCTGCTGTGCTGTTTGAAATTGCCACCACCCTCAGCGACCCCAGACTTGTGACGCTGAACGAAGTTGTCTGGCGAAGTGTTATTGTGTTGTGTGTGTGAACGGATCAGTGATTGATTACTAACAGTCACCGCACATACATTAAATGCATTACACACTATGAGACACGAACAAGAATGTTTACCAGATGTTTTCTTCTACTCATTGCGTTGTTTATCGACAACCTTAATTAAATTTCATATTTCTTCCTGCAATTACGTGCCGTATTTGAGTCTCACTGTCGGTATAATACGCTTTCACTAATGCATACTTGTTTCATTTGAAACTTCATCACAGCAGCTGATCAGTACGAGGCACACACGCCCGTGAGTTGTCAGAACTAGAAGACAAACAATACCTGCCCTTCTCACATCTTCTAACAAAGCAGCGGCTGCGCTGCTTACCCCTCTGACCCTCAGGTAAGAGGCCAAATATATTTACCTCACGGCCGAATTAACCAGTCAATTAAAATTAAGAGCAACTTAAAATATTACTCTATCTGTAAGTAATTTTATTTGTGCTGGACAGGAAAGCAACACTCATAAGAAGCTCTTACACTGGTAGATGGTTTCTGATTCGGCTCTTAGTTGCTAGATGCATCTGCATATATTGTAAAAGTGGATGTACGTATATATGTGTGTTCCAAATCTTCTCGTAAACCACTGCATCGCTTTCAACCGATCTTGGTACACATATAACTTACAATCTGAAAAGATCCGTTATGGTGACAAGAAACTCTGTCTCTCAAAGAGAGAGGGGACAGAGGCGGTGAAAAAGTAGGGCAGTTCACAACGCAAAAATTTCGAGAATAGGTTCATTTACTATTTGACAATGAGAGCACTTATTGACTTGCAACCAACTTTACACATAATTTCAAACCTTTACGAGACTTTTTCTTCGTGACGTCCCCGTCGAAATGGTGAAAGAAATGAAGTTTATCACTTACTACATATTCGTTGTTCCTGCAGCAAAACTGCCGCATCAGGCATCACCTTTTAATATATTATTACTTAGCGTTCACTGTATTTGCAACACACTTTGCAGATAATATCCACATACACTATTCAATGTACGTGCAAAATCGTATCATTTTACGACACACAGATCAGGCGATATCATGTCAAAACATCGTGCTACGAGGGAAGAAGCTACAGGAGGAAAGTCGATGGAGAGCCAGTGGACAGATACGGGTGAAATGCGTGGGCTGTTCGGAACTTAAGGTACGATAGGTCGCGAAATGGAAACGTCAGCGAAAGTACGATGAAGCTCTGCACATTTGTGCTGGGCAGTGTCTGTTGTGTGCCTGTCGATCGCGTCACGTCGCTCTTTTCAGTTCTGAGTACACAGTGATAACGTAAACATGACTACAACAATAGCGTCTCCCATCAAGTATGGGGGGCCGCGAGAGATTTCCCCCGATTTCATGCAACCCCACGCAATGTACCTGTCACGCCTTTCCTTCTTCCTGACAGTACTCGACGGAACACTGCAGGATCAATGAGGACGAACCTGTAGCGTTTTCGAAGGGAAGTGCTTTATTACACAACATGCAGTCCAAACTTGGCGCCCTCTGACGTCCATCTCTATTCACATGTGCTGCTGGCTATCAACACATTTTGGCACAGATAGCGAACTGCAGAGTAGCGTAGAGAAGAGGAAAGCGCAGGCGGATGCGTTCTAAAACGAGGGTACTGAAAAGTTGATACAGCGCTGTGACAAATGTCTAAATTCGAGACTGAAAGGACCTCACTCTACAAAAAGCCATCCTATGTTAAATTAGTAGTATGGATACCAAGTTTGGTTGATATCGGTCCAGCGGTTTTGGAGGACCTTTGTATCAGTACGTAATTTAAGCTGATAAGCTGATTGTGTGATAATTCTCGCACTTGTCAGCTATTGCAGGTTTGATGACCTATAAATGAGTAAGATCTTTTTAACATTTCTGAACTCCTGAACCACAATGTGAATTTTACAATACGACTGTCATATTCATGACTTTATGTAAGTGCAGTTTTATTCGTAGGCTCTGTCCTTTTTCTGTTTCACATCAGTCCATTAACAATACATTCTTCAATGACGTTTAACAACTTTCACAATTATTTGACGAGAATTCGGCTGCGGGATAGATTGCCCGGACTTTACAGATACAAATAACGCTATTTTATAATAGCCACAACTTCACACATTCACAGGCACATAAAATTACAAACCCACCTACACACAGACACACACACACACACACACACACACACATACACACACATCCTGTAACAGACTTCTTATGGAGTAACCAAGACAGAAGATAAAGATATTTCCTATTTGAAAAGTTATCGACAGTCACTGTTCTCGTACACCACTCGGGAATCGAACGGAAAAAGGAAGAACAACAATGGTACCAGAAATACCCTCCCCCACACACCACAGGGTGTAGCGATGTGATAACTGACTGGTTTTAGTGACTGACTAATCAGTCGATTGAATGAAACTAAGCAGTGAGGTCATGTTAAGTATATTAATGTATTTACTCTCTTTCCACGTTTGATTGGTTTCACTTAATGCCGACTGACAGTCTCCCGCAGCTAGTCTCGCTTCCATTATCAACCGCAACGTCAGAATTGCCTCTCTGGTGCCTTTACCTTTTCTAATGACAAATTGATCTTCGTCTGGTTTATCCTCAATTTTCTTTTTCCTTCTTTTGTATATTATTCTTGTCAGAATCGTGGATGCTTGAGCTGATAAGATGCTTCTGTGGTGATTCTCACACTTGTCACCAATTGCCGTCTTCGGAAATGGGTGTATAATATATTTCCGAAAGATCGATGGAATGTCATACACTCTACACCAACGTGAATAGTCGTTTTGTTGCCACTTCCCCCAACGATTTTAGTAAATTTGATGGAGTGTTGTTATCTATGCGTTCTGCCTTACTTTATCTTACGTCGTCGAAAGCTCTCTTAAATCCACTCCTTTATTTTGTCCTATCACATCACATCAGACAAATCTCTCCTCTCATAGAGGCATTCAGTGTAGCCTTTCCGCCTATCCGCTGTCTCCTTTGCAATTTGACAGTGGAATTCCCGTTGCACTCTTAATGTTACCACCATTGCTTTTAATTTCACCAAAGGTTGTTTTGATTTTTCTGTATGCTGAGTCTGTCCTTCGCACAATCATTTCTTTTTTCTTTTTCGATTTCTTTCACATTTTCGTGTGGCCATTTAGTCTTACCTTCCTTGCAGGTCCTATTTATTTCATTCCTAAGCGACTTGTATTTCTGTGTTCCTGTTTGTGAACATTTCTGAACTTCCTCCTTTCATCGATCAACTGAAGTGTTTCTTCTGGTACCCATAGTTTCTTAGCAGTTATCTTCTTTGTACCTATGTTTCTATTTCCAATTACTGTGATGGCTTTTTTAGAGATGTCCATACCTCTTCAACTGTACTGCCTACTGCGCTATTGCTTATTGCTGTGTCTGTAGGCTTAGAGAACTTCAAGTGTATCTCGTGATTCCTTAGTACTTCCGTATTCCACTTCTTTGAGTATGGATTCTTCCTGAGTAATCTCTTAAAAGTCAGTCTACTCTTCATCTCTACTATATTGTGATCTTAGTCTATATTTGCTCCTGGTTACGCTTAAAATTAAGTACGTGTATATGGAACCTTTGTCTGACCATGACATAACCTAACTGAAATCTTCCGTGTAACTGGCCTTTTTGAAATATACACTATGTGATCAAAAGTATCCGGACACCCACAAAAACATATGTTTCTCATATTAGGCGCAATGTTCTACCACCTGCAGCCAGGTACTCCATATCAGCGATCTCAGTAGTCTGATAGACATCGTGAGAGACCAGAATGGGGCATTCCACGGAACTGACGGACTTCGAAGGTCGTCAGATAATTGACTGCCACATGTGTCATATGTCTGTACCTGTGATTTACATCCCTAGTATAAAGGCACATTTGCACGCCGAGCGTGAGTTTCCGCGGAAACGCGAAATACTAATTAAATAAATAATCAGTGACAAATAAATAAAGCCTATGGCACACAACTGCAGCGCTGTGTCGCTGATAAAACAAAAGCACAATTACGTTACTCTTATGTTTGATTAAGAAAGGGGAGAGCTCTGGTTGAAGTGGTGCGAGAAGCACGTATTTTATTTTATTGTCTGGCACACCGCCATATTTCATGTTATAGAAGAATACTGCGAGTTGCAACCACACTAGGCACTCGATTCTGTAAAGAATTTATATTTATAAAAGTAAGTAGGATTATGAACTGTAGGCTTATTCATTGAATATATCTGATTTAACTAACTGTGTAATTTTTTTATGTTTAGTAGACAATCACCTCTGTACGACGTATTGGCATGGCTGGCAAATTATTGTAATATTGAGATTTAGATTATGAGTCCGCACCTACCGCAGCAGTCTTTGGAAACGATTTATTACGATGTCCGATTATTTAGTTTTATTTCACGGTCAACTACGAGTAACATTGCCTTTACGAAAAAGCCATTGTCAAGCGTCTGATAACGAATAATTAAACGTCCACGTTCCAGATAAGCAAATACAATTGCAATCACAATCACCATCATACAGATAGAATAATTAACATATTTAAAATAACAATATATTATTTTATTTATTTTATTTTTTTTATATTGGCGACTGCGTGTCGGACTTGTTATTTTGTCATTTGTTACATTGTTCTCTTTGTTTCATGTAAAAAATCAACTTTCTGGACCTGGACGTCAATGTATGAGAGATAACAAAATCTGAAGATATTTTCCAATTCTGAAATTTTGCGGGAAGACGCAATGAAACTTCCAGCAAAATAAGGTAAGACGCAGCATCTTTGCATTAGCAGGCTTGACCAGACGTATAATTCAGTGTATTAGCTTTTCAGTAAATTCTGTAGTGTTTCTTTTCCGCATAACAGTTTCAGTGATAAATTTCATTCTCAGTACTTTTCCCTAAACAATAACGTATGCAACAATACCAATACACGAGTGTACAATATGGCCGACTTCTGTACTATATCATGTAACATGGCCAGCAGCCATTACCAATAATCTCAAATTCAGTTTATATTTTTAAATTAACAGACAGCCATTGTTGCTACGAGCGATTCATGCTCAACTACATTTTATTTTAAAATCAGTGTCAAAAATTTTCTTGAAACATATATCACGTGTGGCATGGTAATAACTAGAAAACAATACGCAAAAGTGGAACAGCAAGGACGTACTATTCAGACGCAATCCGACTCGGACGTGAGACAAGTGTTAGAAAATGACTTTACGACAGCAACCGGTAGTGACGATTCATCAAACATTGACGCAAGTGTTGACGAAAATTTTGACGATAGGCCGTCCACTACAAAAATTTCAAAATCTCAATCAGAGCCCATGTTAATGCAGGACGTCACGTCTAATGACGCGGCGGGGGCAGAGACCTTGCAAACGGTAAACATTGCCGACATGTTACAAATGCTAATGAAACAAAACGCAGAAAATATGGCAACCATAAGGAAACAGAACGCCGAAAACATGGCAACCTTAAAGGCACAATTAGAGACACAAAATGAACAGTTAAAAACACAAAATGACGAAATCAAATCTGATCTCATAGCAATCAAGATAGGTAATGACACTTTGTGTAAACGTGTGGAACTTATAGACGCCACACTGACCAAACAGATGACCGAACTCAGTACTAAATTTTCCCAGCTTAATACGAGACAAGAAAAGACTACAACTGACGTAGCACTTTTACAGACACAAGTAAAAAACCTTAATGTCACGTGTGAAGTTCTTACTGAACAAATTCAAACATATCCTTCAGTACATGACAGCCTTGAAAAACGAATTACTGACGTACAGAATAAATTTGACAATGTTGAACAACACCTGGCTGACATCTTACAATCAGATGCCACAGCTCATTTTCAAAATATTAATAAAGAATTTCATGATTGGGTTGAGAACAAAGACAAACATTTTGATAGATGCTTACGTGAAAATTTACCAACAATTGTGCACGACTCCGTAGCGCAATACATTACTAATAACAAACAGCTGATCAGTGACGCAGTACAATCCGTCACTGCACCCATGAGACAATTCACCGATCAACTACAGTCTGAATGTAACGAAAATATCAGTCAAAATGTACAGTTCAGAAACCAATATACATTCGAGTATGATACACACATTCCGCACACGACAAATACACAAGAACAAAACACACCACGACTACAACACATACCACGATGTGGAAACACAAACACAAGCTCTTATCATGGTAAACCACAGCAACATTATCGTAATTACTCGCTAGCTGAACATACCAGTAATTACAGTGGAATAAATCCATATCACAATGCGAAGGAAGATGAAAGCTTAATGAAACACAGGCAATTTCAGATTTTTATCCCAGAAAAACGAACCATTCATCCGGTGATTTTTCTTAAATCTTTTAGTAACGCATTTCCACGCACTTGGAGTGACCGGAAAAAGATTTCATATATTGTCGGTTACATCCAAGGCGATGCAGCTGTCTGGGCATACAGTCAAGCTGACGTATGTACCACGTACAGTGAGTTTGAGCGTGCTTTTCTGAACAAATTCTGGTCGCAATCCGTCCAGGAGCGACTCAGAAGACAAATTTTAGAACCTGAAACTTTTAACAGTAAAAATGGTAACTTACGCAGATATTTTGAAAAATACTTGAACATGGGACATTTTTTAGACGAACCAGTCGCAACGCGTGATATACTCCGTGCGTTGAAGGCCAAATTGCCTTTCAACATTAAAGAAAAACTCCTACATATCCCGGATGACGATTCAAATTATTTTTTAACAGCTTTAGATTCGGTTGACATGTTACTTGAAGATCAGCGCTTCGCGCGGCAAAACAGCAGCCACAATGTTTACACTAGTGGTATGCAAAACATGCAGGCTTGCCAACTCAATTCTGGCGCGCCCACAGTTGGATACGCGATACAACAAAAACAGCAAACTCACATGCCGTCTCAGTACGGAAATCAAAATCAACACGCGTATTCCAATACAAACAATAGTTACAACAGTAATAACATTTCATGCGGCAATCCATACAAAAGGCACCGCGGTAATAACTACAACGGTAACAACGGATACAAAGGTAATAACAAAAACACAAACAGAAATAGAAATAATAATAACTACGAGCCAAGACAGCATCAAGGTTGGACTCGTAACGATCAGTACTTTCATTCAAACTCTGCTTTACCACAGCAGCCACCAGGTCAAAATTGGAGCATACCTTACGACCGACAGGTAAGTTATAATGCGCAACAGCAACAACAACCGCAAAAGTTTGGAGATCATAATAGGCAATATCCGAATGTGAATATAATAGAAATGACACCTGATGCACAACCTCAATCTGTGTCAGTACCTAGTACAAATGCTAATCCAACAAACTAGAAACAGTCACTACTTTGCCCCAGGTCGTGGCTGAAGAATTCTTGGGGGGCGACTTCAATGTTAATCAGTTATTTGACACCACACTTGAACAACAGAATAATGATATGCCGAGTAATTCTAAACAAAAACTACCTGTTTTATTTATAAGATACAACCACAATAACAATATATCAGATGAACTTTTACAAGACAGTACACAATGTCGTTTAAACACAAATGAAATTGTCTTAGCATCTACTACTGGTGTAGTAGGTGGGATTCCAACTACTATTATCCTAGATACAGGTGCAGCTGTGAGCGTTTTGTCTTTTAATTTCTATAGAAAGATGTGTGAATTGGAACCTGTGCCTGAGTTTCCTGCCCAAAACTGTAAAATAACTACTGCACTAGGTAATAAGTCATGTAGGGTTACGAAGCAAGTTTTTGTAAACGTTAAAATAGGTAATGGAACCGTACAATGGCCATTCCTGGTTGTACAAAACCTTGTGATAAATTGCATATTAGGAATAGATATTATGAGCGAGAAGGACTGCATTATAGACTTCTCCAAAGGTAAATGTATTTTAAATGATAAAGGCAGTGTAATTATTATTGATTTGGACAGGAGAACTCTAAAGCATGACAAACACTGTACAGGGTACAAGGTTCAGTTAGTACTTGACAATGACATTTAAGACAGGCAAACACACTCATCTGACACAGAGATAATGGACTTGAAAACATTGCTTGATCATAAGATAAGTGAAGCTACAGCTCTCAGTGTACATGAACGTATAAAACTACAGGAAGTGTTATCCAAACATTTACAAGTTTTTACCAAACGATTAGGTGTTATCAACACGTATGTGTACAAGATTGAAGTTAAGCCTCACAAGATCTTCTACCATAAGACATATAACGTACCGTTATCTCAACGACCTGCTGTGTGGCAAGAATTAAAACAAATGTTAGACTGGAAGGTCATTGAACCATCCACCTCACCTTATTGTAGTCCTCTACTTGCTGTCAAAAAAATCAAATTGAAGCATTAGGTTAGTGTTAGACGCACGAGCTATTAATGAAATAATTTTACCGGTTCACACAAAACCTGAAAATTTGGAAGAGCAATTACAGAAATTTCTAGATGCAAAACATTTTTCCACAATAGATCTCGCTAATTCGTTTTGGCAGGTGGGTATCACTCCTGATTCTCGGAAATATACTGCATTTATGTTCGGGGGGCGAACATATCAGTTTTGTGTTCTACCCTTCGGACTGAATGTCAGCTCGGGGGTATTCATTACAGCCCTGGATACCGTGCTTGGCGACGATTTAGTTGAGACAGTCACACACTATGTAGATGATATACTGATAGCTACACAATCTTGGAATGAACACGTTGACACTCTTCAAAGAATTTTAGAAAAATTTGCACAAGCTGGAGTCACAGCCAACCTAAGAAAATCAAAATTTGGTTGCAGTGAGATAAAGTAATTAGGACATATCATTAATTCACAGGGCATACGTCCGGATCCCAGTAAATTAGATGCTATCAGAAACTTTCCTAGCCCTCGAACTAAAAAGCAGTTAAAATCATTCCTTGGGCTATGTTCATTTTTCAGACGTTTTTTGCCACAACCACTTTTGAACAGTAAACATCTGCTAAATCTACTCAGAAAGAATCAAGTTTGGATCTGGTCGGAACAGTGCCAGAATGACTTTAATACAATTAAACATGCTTTAGTGAATGCTAACATATTGAGCCATCCAGATTTCAATTTAGATTTTTGTATGACTTGTGACGCTTCACGTACTGGCTTGGGCTGTTGCTTATTTCAAGTTGTAAAGAATAAAGAGGAGGAACAGATAAGAATTATTGGGTTTGCGAGTCGCACTCTAACTGAATGTGAGCGTACATACTCCACTACTGAGTTAGAAACACTTTCCATAGTATGGGCATTCAAGAAATTCAATTATTATTTATTTGGAAAACATACGGTAATTTACACCGATCACCAGGCCCTGGCATTTTTGTTAACTTGTAAACTTGTACATCCTAGACTATCACGATGGGCAGTTACACTTCAGAACTACTCTTTTGAAATTAAGTACATAAGAGGTAAGGACAACACCATTGCAGACATTTTGTCTAGACTTCCACAAGGTATGAATGATACCAACAGTGACTTAGAAAATATAAATGACTACAGGATTCTCTTAATGCAAGACAAGCAGTATCACCAATATTATATTGATATGTGCAGAAACATGGCTGAATTACAAAAATCTGATCCTCACTGGTATAAGATAATAACATTACTGGTAGAAAAACGCAATCATCCTTTGACTAAGTATTACAAGTTACACAATGATGTGTTATTTTACCGCCGACATCCAAATGCTACTAACTGGTGTGTATGCATTCCCAAAGAGTCTGAACGTAATCTAATTTGGCACACACACTTAGTTTGGAGTCATTATGGGACGAAAAAGTGTTTGGCAAAGCTCAGTACATACTGTTATTTTAGCAATATGAGGAGAAAAATTTACAGGGAACTGAAAACATGTGTCATATGTCAAAAATCAAAACCTCAGAATTTATCCACAAAAACAGATTTACATTCTATTTTACCCAGTAAACCCCTGGAAATTCTGTGTACTGACATCAGTGGACCGCATCCAGCAAGCTCTGGAGGCGTCAAATATATCTTAGCTTTTTACGATATATTTTCTAAACATGTAAAACTTTATGCTTTAAAATCCGCCACTGCAAATGCTATTATACGAAGATTCTCAAGTGATTACCTGACGCACGTGGGAAAACCTAAAGCAATTCTATCAGATAATGCAGCATACTACTCTGGGTACAAATGGAGAAATTTCTTGAAGGACAATAACATTAAAAGTATATTTATTTCGAGGTTTAGTCCACAATGTAACGCGACTGAGAGACTTTTCCGAGAATTAAACCGTTTCATGAGGACCTATATTTCATCAAAACATACTTATTGGGTGTCCTACCTAAGTCTTTTCGAAGACGTACACAATAACTTAAATATTTACGATACGAATTACACACCTAACGAGATCATGTTCAATTGCAAACAGAACGATCAGTGGATAGAACCATTACCTAAGTTGTCAGACAAGGAAATCACACCTGAACAGAAAATAAAAGAAGTATTGACTACATTGACACATCACGCACAAATACGAAACAAACATCACAGAAACATAATAAAAAGAAAACAAAAATTCGAGGTAGGAATGCTTGTACTACTTCGTACTCATCATAAATCTGTAGCACTCAAACGACGCAACGCTAAGTGGCGTCTGCTATATGAAGGACCTTATATAATTGTTAACATACCGCATCCTGGTGCGTATCTGTTACAACATCCTAGAACTAACAAAATTATTGGGCTATACGCACACCGAGATCTTAGAGCATTTCATGCTGAATAATGTCAAGGTCATACCCATCAAAATATTGCTAAGCAACTCGAAAAACTCTGTTGTTACAACACAGATAATAAGTAGTATAGAAATTTTCATTTCAGCGGTTCCAGTGACGCAGTTGAAGACAGAAGAACTCTTCTTTCAGCGCGCGCCTCCACCTGAAAGACGGAATATTAAAGTAAAATTTATGATTACGTAGCAGTGGATGACATATTAATTTTTCACGGAACATTTGTTACTGATGGTACCACTGACTTGGTGTGACACCTGACGAACTGACAGACGTCATCTGTGAAGCGATCTTTTACTTTGAGAAATAGATTAGACGCACATCTCTCATCACGAAAAGCATCTATCAGTAGTCAAGGCCACACAGACACTCTACACACACGCACAAAACGCGAGGAATCGAACATTTTCTCTCTCTTACTATTTTGAATATTTATTGAGTAGTGAAAACGCCTGGTCTTGCCTACTGATGTAATGAATGTTGTGTCTAACCTATCTTAATTTCAGATGACATCACAAAAAACATCGATAATATCCCAGCAAAACCGCTAAAGAGGATGTAAATATCTGCAATTCATGAAATCAAATGTGACACAATGTAATAACCTATAGCGATGTAATGATGATGTAAACATGTTTATGTGCAACTATATTATGTTTATGCTAAGAAAATACGTGACGTGTGTATGTATAATTACTTATTTTTTTAAACTGATGTATAGTGTAACTGTTACTATGTAAAAATTTGAACAAAACGAGTGCCAAAAAGACATTGCATAGTGAACCACTGTTCACGGACATTAACGAACATTACTAACTCTGCAACTACGCGGAAACCTATGTGAAAGAAACTGTTAATGCCATTCATTATGCAGCGTATCAATGTAAACGCGATGAACGATTTCCTTGATTAATAACTACGAACATTTAGGTGAGCTATATTCAGCAAAAAACTGAAAATGTGAAGTGCATAATTCGTGCATCGTCTCGTGACATTACTACAGTACCCAACTTCAAGATGTTAACTGGATTAAATGGACACAAAGTGCCTGTCCAGAAAACAACACGACGGGTGGAAGAATTTTGGTTGGAACTTCAGGGAATGAAATGTACTCGAAAGGTGACGGACACTCTTACCTGGACTGTCCAAGGATCGACGTCAGCTACGTGCCGTCCGAGGTTCTGCAACCAAGCTTCCACGGAATGTAAAAAACGAACTGCACGTGGACCAATTACTCGACGGGTCACGTCTGATCTGTAATAAGCAATGCTTTTAGTCACAACCAACTGCATCACTACGACTATAATGGAAATGAGAAATGGACACGCTTATGTATTAATCACGTTGTTATACAACGATGTTACTGTGATCAAAAAAACTTTACCACGACGATACTAACCTGTAAAAAATTATTGTGCAGCGGATGAATATGAACTGTAATAACGACACGATGTGTATAGGTCAATGCACCTGAAAAATACGGACATTTTTCTTTGAAGTATTTCAAAACAATACTATGTAACTAAGAACATTCAACAATCTAAGTTGTATTGTGTTATAACAAATATTGTAAATTTAAAACTAAGTTACCTGTCATAGAAGGTAGTCTTCATATGTAATCTTGGTTGAATATTTTCTTTGTGCAACGATTGAAAAACGCGCGCACACGAACAATATGATCTGCAATACTGTGCCGCGTGATCTAACTGTACGATATAACGGCAGTGCCGCAGTTACACAGACGCTTCTGCGCATGCGCGCACTCTATCTGCCAACATTAGAACTTTTACGGCGCACTCGCGTCATTCAAATTTTGTATATAATGTGTATAATGTGTAATGTAAGTCATGTAAATAGTTGTAGATAACTTAGATTTTCTTGTGCCTTTAGGTGAATTGCTCGCCTGCAGGTGTGTCCTTTCGCCTCGCAATTCAGGGGGCAATATAAAGGCACATTTGCATGCCGAGCGTGAGTTTCCGCGGAAACGCGAAATACTAATTAAATAAATAATCAGTGACAAATAAATAAAGCCTATGGCACACAACTGCAGCGCTGTGTCGCTGATAAAACAAAAGCGCAATTACGTTACTCTTATGTTTGATTAAGAAAGGGGAGAGCTCTGGTTGAAGTGGTGCGAGAAGCACGTATTTTATTTTATTGACTGGCACACCGCCATATTTCATGTTATAGAAGAATACTGCGAGTTGCAACCACACTAGGCACTCGATTCTGTAAAGAATTTGTATTTATAAAAGTAAGTAGGATTATGAACTGTAGGCTTATTCATTGAATATATCTGATTTAACTAACTGTGTAATTTTTTTATGTTTAGTAGACAATCACCTCTGTACGACGTATTGGCATGGCTGGCAAATTATTGTAATATTGAGATTTAGATTATGAGTCCGCACCTACCGCAGCAGTCTTTGGAAACGATTTATTACGATGTCCGATTATTCAGTTTTATTTCACGGTCAACTACGAGTAACATTGCCTTTACGAAAAAGCCATTGTCAAGCGTCTGATAACGAATAATTAAACGTCCACGTTCCAGATAAGCAAATACAATTGCAATCACAATCACCATCATACAGATAGAATAATTAATATTTAAATAACAATACATTTATTTTAATTTATTTTATTTATTTTATACTAGGTCCACTGTTTCCGATGTGATAGTGAAGTGGAGACGTGAAGAGACACGTATAGCACAAAAGCGTACAGGTCGATCTCGTCTGTTGCGGGCAGAGACAGCCGACAGTTGCAGAGGGTCGTAATGTGTAATAACCAGACATCTATCCTGACCATCACACAGGAATTCCAGACTGCATCAGGATCCACTGCAAGTACTACGACAGTTAGGCGGGAGGTGAGAAAACTTGGATTTCACGGTCGAGCGGCTGCTCATAAGCCACACGTCATGCCGGTAAATGGCAAACGACGCTTCGTTTGTGCAAGGAGCGTAACAATTGGAAGAACTAAACGTTATGTGGATTGACGAAGCACGGTACACAATGTGGTGATCCGATGGCAGGGTGTGGGTATGGCGAATGTCCGGTGAACGTCATCTGCCCGCTCGTGTAGTGCCAACAGTAAAATTCGTAGGCGGTAGTGTTATCGTGTGGTCGTGTTCTCCATTGTGGTGCGGGGCTTGCATTCCATGTTTTTTTGCCAGGCACTGTCACAGCACAGTCTACGTTGACGTTTCAAGCACCTTCTTGCTTCTCACTGCTGAAGAGCGGTTTGGGGATCGCTATTGCATCTTTGAACACAATCGAGCACCTGTTCATTATGCAGGGCCTGTGGCGGGGTGGTTACACGACAGTAACATCTCTGTAATGGACTAGCCTGCACAGTCCTGACCTTAATCCTATAGGGTTGGGATGTTTTGGAACGCAGACTTCATGCCAGGCCTCACCGACCGACGTCGATAGCTCTCCTCAGAACAGCACTCCGTGAAGAATGGGCTTCCATTCGCCAAGAAGCCTTCCAGCACCTGATTGAACGTATGCTAAGTGTGGGCCAACACCGTACTGTACTCCAGCATTACCGATGGGGGTTGCCACGAACATGTAAGTCATTTTCAGCCAGGTGTCCGAATACTTTTGATCAGATAGTGTACCTCCTCCTCCTGTGATTCTTGAACGGAGTATTCGCTGTTACTAGCTGATAATCATAACATAATTCAATTAGTCTATCTTTTCTCTCATTCCTTTACCTTGTTCTCTTGTAACCTTTCCCCCTACACCTTCCCCTACAACTGCATCCCAGTCCCCAATGACTATTACATTTTCATCTTCCTGTACGTACTGTATTACCTTTCCATTATCCTCATATACTTTCTCTATGTCTGCGTCTTCAGCTTGCAACGTCGGTATGTATACCTAAATTATCGGAGACGATTCTTAGAGCTGTAATCGGGTGGGGATAGAGCATTCACTGTGGTATCTGTATACTGATATGAGGATCACTCAAATGAAAACGAGACGGATGGAAAAAGTAAGTGAACTCTTCATTACTGCAAAAGTAATCGCCATTAATGTTGATATATTTCTGTCACTGTTAGACAAGATGACCAGTGCGTTCATGGAATAATGTTTGCAGTTGCCTACGGAGCCATAATTTTACTCAGGTGTTAGTTTACTGTCGATTCTGACAAGAACAGCCTTGTCACTGAAATTTTCACAGTAACACATTATTTACCACATGTTCTTATTCATAACGAACCCTACTTCCATTATACCACATTCTGCTAATGTTGACATTACACTATACTCATATGACCAGAAGTCCTTGTCTTGTTTCCATTTTATTTCACTGGCCTCTACTATATCTAGATTGAGCCTTTTCACTTCACTTCTTAGAGTTTCTTGTTTCCCTACCACGTTAAAGCTTCTGACATTCCAGTATTATGGCAGACAAATCTTTGTAACAGCTGCACAGTTTAAATTATTTCGACTGAATCAGCAGTCTGCTCAGTCAGCCAAACAGTGGGTACCAAAATTCAGAGATCTCATAAGACATTGCAAGTTTAAATGTTCGTACAGAAGTAACTCTAACGAAGTCATGATGCGTAATGCTATTACACAGAATATATCAGACGTACCCATTCATGCTGCATTTCTCAAAGTAGCTGAACTTGATTTAAAAACAGCAGTTTCAATTGCAGAATCTCAAATTCTGAATTGAACTGAGGTTGATTTTGGGGCTCCTTGTATTTCAGTTGTTACTAATGCACCACACACTGAGTCTTCTATACATAATAGTATTCAGGAACTTAAGAATAGTGGTCAGACAAATAGTAAACACAGAAGATGTAAAAATATTCAGTCTTGTAGCACGTAGCATGTCCTGAGTGAGTTTTGAGGATTGGTAGGAAATATGGTCCTTGTCGTAATTCCAGTTTATTTCAATGTGGTAGCTAAGTCCACATTGTATCTGTGTGTTTAAGGGGCAGGCATGGCTAACATGGCTAAGGCGACATCTACCGTCGTGCGAGCACAGGGCGCAGGCAAAGCCTCTCTGTCAAAAAGAGTGCACACAGTACAGGCTGTGCCACTCACTCAGGCACAAACACAACCAAGCACATCCGTATCGCAGAGTCCTTCAGCTGCTACACACACGTAGGTGAACTAACCTTTTGTACATTTAAAACTGGTACAGAAGAAAATTAAGTTGCGTTTTGACACTGGTGCTTCTCTTTCCTTGATACATGAAACGTTGCTACGGCAGCCTACTTCTGCTTTTTCTACCTACAAAGGACAAGAACTTCTAGTCTTTAGTGTGTGTAGTTCGCCTACTTCTGTTTTGTCTACCTACAAAGGACAAGAACTTCCAGTCTTTAGTGTGTGTAGTTCGCCAGCAACTTTCCAGGGAGTGACATTTGGATTAGATGCATGTGTTATGTTCTACTTGTGCGTTCAGAAGAATGCATCACGTGTTTCAGTGAAATGAAATGAAATGATCGTATTGCATTGTCGGCCGGGAGGCCCCATTCGGGGAAGTTCGGCCACCGTATTGCAAGTCCCTTTCAGGTGACGCCACGTCGGCGACTTGCGAGTCAATGATGATGAAAATGATGATGGACACACAACACCCAGTCCCCTGCCGGGAATCGAACCCGGGCCCCCTGCGTGTTAGGCGGTAACGCTACCGCTACGCTGCGGAGACGGACACGTGTTTCAATAACTCACACTGACGTTTTTGACTTGTGTTGTAAATACAAGGAGCTATTTGAACTAAGTTTAGGAATGGCAAAATATTCTGAAGTGCACATCACTGTGAAGGACAATGGGCAGTCGCGATTGCAAAGACGGCAAGACAACTGGGTTATCAAACCCGTTTCTGCAAGGCAATGGGCATCACCGTTGCTCATTATGAAAAGTCTGCCAAAGGGTTTACATTTAAGGCAACAGTAAACCCACAAACTGTAGTGGATTCTTGCCTCTTCAACAACCAAAGGAATTGATGGTCAGACACGGACACAGCAAATACTTTTCGAAGATAGAATTGTGAGAGGCATATGTAAAGCTAACCCTGGACTAACAGCCCAAGCAATACTTTGTGATACACACTCAGTTAGGTTGGTTCTAGGTTCAAAGACTACAGTTCAGAAGTGCTATAGCACCAGAAATTTTTCAACGGCTCCTGGAACAGCGAGTGGCCCTTCATATACAAACTATAAGGTCGTCATTGTTATCACAGGTTGTACGCCTAAGGAACATTTAGCAAATTTAGACTGTTTGTTTGAAGTTCTTTCTACGGCCAGCTTAAAGTTCAACAACAAAAAGTGCTCCTGTTTTTGAGGATGTGTTAAACTATTTTGGTCACATAATAAGTGCAGATGGTGTTCGTCAAACTACTTCGCCGTGATTGGGGATCTGCCAGCGCCCCGTAGGATTAAGGAGCTTCAATGAGTCATAGGGCAGCGCCTGTTATGCGAAATTCATTCCTAACACTTCACAAGTTGCTGCTGCCGTTAATAGGTTACACCAGAAATTTTTTTCTTCTTTGTGGTCCAAAGAATGACAGTACGCATTTCAGAAACTGAAAGAGGTATTGTAAGGTCACACATGTTTAATTCACTTTGACCCTGATAAGCCTGTCACGTTCACTGTGAATGTATCTTCTTATGGGATTGGAGTGGCTATCGCCCATAAGATTGTTTCATCTGATCTTCCTATTGCTTCTGTCTTGAAAACTCTTAACAACGAGGAGTGTAACTATAGTCAGCCGGAGAAAGAGGCGTATGTCATTATTTATGGATTAAGTAATTCCACCAATATTTGTATGGTGGGAAGTTCTATTTTCTGAGAGATCATTGGCCTCTAAGACAGTTGTTCAATCCTGACAAGCCTGCCCTGCCCTGGATAGCGCAGAAATTGCAACATTGTTTAACTATCAGTATGAGTTATGTATAGGCCCAAAGCCCAACATTTGAACGCTGCATGGTGTCTCAATTACCAGTCGGTACAATCTCAGCGTTTGATTTGTCTGAGGATTCATGTTTTAAAATTGATTCTCAGAATTCGAAAGGTTCCTCTCTACATTCAGCATGTATCCACAGCAACTACATCTGGCACAACCCTTCAGGTTGTTTTACAACATGGGTGTCATGCGTGGCCATGTCGTTTGAAAGGCATTCCCCACCCAGTGGTGCGTCATGTTTTCCGCATCGTCACACGCTTTCTGCGTTACCTGTTGTTCTGCTGTTGCATACAGAGAATGGCGATGTGCAGGTAGTGACTCCTCACTCCCTACGGTGGTAAGTCCTTTGTTGTTGCACAAAGGTCATTGATGCGCATTTGCACAAACAAACTCGCCTGCTGTCATTGTACTTCGCAGGGCATAGATGCTCAGATTGAGTAATTGACAAATAATTGCAAAGTTTGAGCGGAACGTCAGTCTTCTCCGCCGCAACGTTTTTTGAGTGACCATGTCTTTCTGGACAGTGCCAGCACATTCATATTGAAGTCATGGGTGCATTCTGAAACACACGGTGATATTTAGTGGTAGTGACTTAGAGTAAGTTTTCTTGCTTTGTACCTTTGACGTCCAGTTCTGATGAATGTACGGCATCGTTAGTCTTCTGTTTTTCCTCTCGAAGGTCTTCCTGAGGTCATTGTCTCTGACACTGGTCAAAAAATCATGTCAGCTGATTTCCAGAAGCTAGGTGCCGTTCATGGTATATACCACGAGAACACGCAGCGTATCAACCACAATCTAACAGTAAGGCTGAACATTTCTTTCGCATGGAGAAACTCTGTTCTTCCCACAGATGGGAACAAGTATTGAAAATGTTTCTGTCCTTCATCGAGTCCTTGTCACATTAGTAAGTCCTCAGCAGAATTGTTACATGGTCATAGCCACCGTAATCGGTTACATTTTCTGCAGCTGCTGCGGAAAAAATTTGTTCCACAAGAGGACAAAATTTCAACAGTTGGATGAAGTCTTTCACGAAGTCGTTGTCAAACAATAGCACTGAGAGTGTGGAATCATTACCAAATCTATTGGAGATTTGCTGTATGTCATTGACGGCTCTGCTGGGGTACTGCAGCGTCACGAACACCAGCTGCGAAACATGTGCGAGTATGTAAGTAATTCTGCTGCAGAAAGTTTGGCCACAGACACAGCATGTCGGTGGAGTCCTCATCTGCAGTCACAGCCATCTCTCTGTCAGCCACCACCTTCCTCTGTGCTGCACATGGAGATATACACGGTGCCGCCGACTCTGCTGTGAACGGTGCCGGCTCCTGCCAGCCCTCGGACCGATATCCGTGGATGTACCGACCGCAGGTGGTCGCCACGCCCTACAGAAGATCCCCTCTGAATCCAGCCAACCTCAGAATCTACATCTCTGGATGCGGGCGTACACTGTGCGTCTCGTTTCCCGGCTGATCTCTCCAGATGCCCACGCTGTGGATACTGAGGTGCAGGAAAGAAGGCGCGATCAGTTAGCGTTACTCTTACTGCCTCCTATTCTGCACCCACATAGAGTCTTCCCCCCCGTTGTCACGTGCATCGGCCCTATACGACGACAGTGAGGAGGTTTGGGGCAGCAATGTGGTATCCTCCAGAGATTACGATGCCACACCAGATTTGCCTACACGAATCGGTACCACAGACATTTGTGAGAGCTCGCTACAATCCGCAACAACCAATACGAGGCACTTCAGGAGTCCACGCCTCCTTCTCAGTACAGAAGCGCTTTATGCTGAGATGAATACAGCGTTGAGCAGTCAAGAGTTTAGCACAGTTTGTGCCCTCAGTTGGAGCTGTCAATACCATCGAGTGGAAATCAAGTGATGAACTTATACTTTAGTAAATGTTGAACATTGTAACTTAAGAGAACAATTTGCTAATTAGTGCATCAAGTTATGCTTTGCTAGTCAATAACAGTTGTAAATTATCCAGCACTCCTGTGGCAAAGAGGTGCGTCGAAGGTAAGTAATTAATATGTCATGAGTTACACTTCCTATTTGCCACCTCAACAAGCAATGGAAGAATGCACAGTTATAGTCTGATGAGACTAGTTTCGTCTGATCACAACATTGAGTATGCACTGTTGAAGATTCTCACAAAACCCCACCCTAATACCAGCAAACATTCACTCCATTAAGAACACCATATTTCGAATTACTATCTAATTTTTCCTAAAATGAAATATTTCCACTGTACATTCTCTTTGTGGTCTCTCATCTTTTGATCGAATACCTTTCCTAAACGCCGTGTATAAACTAGAAATATGATTAGGTATGACACGAAGTAGTACAGAGAGTGGAAACATTTTAGGGCTAACGTAGATACTAAGATGCTCCTGGTTGAAGACAGATGTATCAGCTTGTTACCCTAAAAATTGTTCTCCCTGTTCTCTACACATTTTCCTTACAACAGATTAGGTTTGCTTGGATATGACTGTTTGGTGTTTTGTGTCTCTCATTCACTCAAATAGCCATTCCGATGTCCTTCTTATTTTTCCACCATACAAGGTTGTCTCTCGAAATATCACATTAATAACAGAAAAACAAGATTATTATACTCAACTAATTGATCGTTTTTGTTACTATGGCTCATTGCTACTCTGGCAAATAAACAAAATCAACCTGATCTCTTCGCTCACACCCAGGTACTTACTCGTACTCTTTATCCTTGTGCAGGAACACAAAAGGTTGGCCCAACACTTTCTCTGGCAACCAGTATTTATTTCCATTTACTCTGTCTGCAGTACACCTCCTCTTAATTCATAGCTCCGGATCAGTTTTCTTTCCTTGGTCCTTATAAAGGTTCCTTCTATCAGAGCACAGAAGTTCACACAAGGAAGTAATCGATAAGAACTCTTTGTCATCCACAATACATTACAACTAGCAAAAGAAACACACCAAACATAGATAACACTGACTTGTAGTGAATCAAGACACAAGCCTACCAGTGCATCACGTATTGAGCTACTCCTTCACTTTCTTAAAATCTGATGTGACTTGAATGCCACATGGTCTATTTGTGTGTAAGGGTCCTATCTTGACTACATTTTGGTGCAGGGCTCCTCACACCGAGAATGGACGATAATAACACTAAAAAACTTATTGCAGATGAATCTTTCTCTTCTTTGACAGAATGATGACTAATAACTAAAT
This sequence comes from Schistocerca americana, assembly GCF_021461395.2. Lineage (NCBI taxonomy): Eukaryota > Metazoa > Arthropoda > Insecta > Orthoptera > Acrididae > Schistocerca > Schistocerca americana. The sequence goes on along the minus strand of NC_060119.1, from coordinate 281,647,130 downwards.
CGTCCCAGATTTCCAGATGTTTATATTGAAGTTTGGCACTCTGATTCGCTTTCTTTCCTTCTGTAGCCCTTCTAATACTTCCCATTACTATCCGCATCACGACTGCTTGCCTTTCTCTCGAAACAAGTGGAAAGTTGACTACATCTTTGATTTTACACACTGGCTGCTTGTTCTTGAAGACCAGCAAGGGTGCCATCCTGATTGATCCATGTGATTAACCATTATTGACTTCCTGGAAATCATCCAAGATCTTGTCCATGTTTGTATATTGAATTTGGTAATATAACTGAGTCAGCTTCCCTAGTTCACACACAATTCTTTCCATAGGACTAGATGTTTGATGATAAACATGTATAAATACATGAATTTCTTCCTCTTATGAAGCGGAATTTGCCATCGTTGAGAACTTAACTGAGGCCAGCAGTCCGATATTACTCTTCCTTTACCTTTCAGGAAACTTTCGGAAGCTGCTCTCCTTGCAGCTTTGGCAGTTGGATCCCAGGAACACAAAAGCGACGTTATTTTATATCAATTCAACAATGACCAATGCATACTGATAACCACACCTTCTTCTTCTCACTGAACCAAATAAATCTGTGGTAGCGAACTCCTGCAGCCTTACTGGTACAATTGTAATGAGCGCAGTCTTATGTGATGGTGTTGCTGGCTACGCACGTTGGCATGCCCTGTATGTTTCTAACCTTCTTTGTTCAGTTCTACGTATTCTAGAAATATAGTGACTCTCTTAGATTATCAAAGCATTTCTTTAAGCAAACTGTTCATATCAAAGGGGTTGATAAACTCTTCTGGAAGTCACATCAACCAGTTGCCATCCACTGGATTTCTTTTCCTGAATAGTATGTCATTCCTGAAGAGGTAGTATTGCCCTATCATGAAATCAGCCTTGTCTCTCGACTTGGTCCTTACAGCCCCTAATATTGGGTCCTTGTTGTCTTACCTGGGAAGTCAAATAGGTTAAATCCATCGAAATTATCGAAAGGTATCCACTTCAGATATCTGATTTCAAATACATTCTTGCAAAGCTCCCCATCCTCTTCAGTCATTAAGCCTATGAGATCACACGACAGAGCATCCACACTCATGATATTATTTCTGGAAACGACACAGAATTGAGTTTCTTGAGTTACAATGACCACAGCCCTAAACTGCCATATGTAAGCTTACCAGTCATGAGAAACTGCTGTGTTTGTGTTTGAAATACAATTTCGTACGTCTCACAAACAGTTAATAATCAAACAGTAAATAATGTAACCTCATAACCCCCTCCCAACTGCCAGGGTTTTAAATTCCGTAGCAGAATAGTCTTGCTAGGACTTTGTCAAAACATGACTCACAGGTGAGATTGTCTGGATTATCAGTTCGCCATTCTGTTTCACTTTCTAAAACGACAGGAGCACTATATCTGTCTGTGACTTGTCAAAAACTAGAGAGTATTCTTTCTAAAAATCCTGATGACCCAGTATAGGCGCAATGATCAATGCTTCCTTTAGCGCCCTGCACTGTCTACACTCTTCCTCATCCCATAACTAGACTGTTTTCCTGTTCATGAGAGTAGTAGGGAGATGGATTTATGATTGCACTATTTATATCAAATTGATATCAAAATCAATTAAATTGATCGATTAATAACCACCCACCCCTGCTGTGTACTTTATTTATTTTGGTCGGGAAACTGACGCAAATAACGATCTCACTTAGATAATTAATCACAAAGATTGGGCCTAATTACACAACTATAGGCATGGCGCTACGCAAGGACAGCATAAGAGCGGAATACAACTCAATAATTGGTGATACCATAAAACTGGCGTTATCCTGCTGGAAAAAAATACTACTCGAAACTAGTGACAGACACACTCAAACCTTACCCTTCATCAACAAGCTGTCAGGAAAAAAGCAGCGGTATAAGGGACTACCTTCATTCTGTTTCGTGGGAAATTCGCTCAACAGACGAGATGCTGGTGTTGGACAGAGATAAGTTTAAAATGTTTATTACCTGTAAACATACTGTATTGATTGCTGTTTGACGTCAGAGTACGCGACAGATGCCTCCTCAAAAACCATCCTGCAGCCCAGGTAATCGAAGCCAATACACGCTATCACAATTCATGAAAAAAAATGCGCAACACTTCTACTTCGAAATTTTCTTGAAAAAAACCAGCACTCATATATAATGCAACACATGTACTGGGGAAAATCGTCATCCTAAAAGACTGCAAAGTGGATGGTAGTTGCACGTGCATCATCCTCGAAGTACACTCACAAACTGCTGAAAACCAAGGCCCTCTCACTTCCCCTCAAGCCTCCCCTCTCCCCTCCCCCGCCCCCCCCCCCCCCCCGCGCATCCCTCCGTCCATCTGTCCATCTACATGGAGGGACACATGCTTCTTCAAACTGCCAGCTGCTCTGCCGACTGCCTCGTGGCACGGCATGCCACTGTCCGCCCTTTTGCTATTTTTCTGCTGCCCCCTTTATGGCTGCAGAGCTCACCAGGCCCTCCACAGTCCCTGAAGATACGTGACATGCATTGAATCGACAGTCCTAGACGTCAAAAAATAAGTAAATTTAGTTGCACAACTCTCCCCATCCCGAGAATGCTCCAGGTGTTTTTTTCAAAAGCCTGCAGCTTGTGAAACAGGAAACATCTTCTACCCAAAGCGATTGCAGCCTCACACTGCAATGCCTTCAGTACAAAGCACAACCCCGGCACCCCTCAGAATGACAAATGACAAATTGTAGGGGAGCAGCCTACTCACGCCGCATAAAATTCACATCAGTCTTTCCATTGTGTGCCAGCCTACTCCACTGTAATTAGCTCTGACGTCAAAAATGTTGCGCAATACTTTAAAAATCAAGTAAATAACCTGAAACGTTTCTAGCATGTCAGAAGTAATACTAAATCAATATGTGTTGAATATCAGTTCAATAACTTTAACCATTTTCGAAATTTGGACGTTTTTCTGTAAAAATCATTGGCGCAACAGGAAAGAGCTAGAAACTTAAAATTTTATATTTAGATTCCTTTTTCATAATAATTTAGTAGAAACAGTATTCTGGAAATCAAAAATTAAAATTTTTGTTGAAATTCATGATTTTCTGGTTTTTGTCTTAAAAATTAAGGAAGCAAGATAGATTAAGTAGGCGAATAAATAAGGCTAGGATGTTTTAATTTAAGTAGAAGGGAGATCCGCTATAATCATAAAGATGTGAGAAGTTTCAATTCAGTGACTATAAAACTACGGCGATAGCGTATCTCCAAAGGGCAAGTTCAGAGCTCGTCTACTGCGTATAGTGTAATTAAATTAATTCTCTCGCCCAAAATATTTGACTTATCCATGTCAGACTTTTATTATGATTACTTACCTGTGTGCTGATTGCACATTTAAATTGAGAGCTTCATCGGCCATCAGCAAAGGAAGCAATGATTTATTCAATAACTTAAAGTGGTGCATTACTAGCCTAGCGGCTAGTCGGGAGAACGGAATTGATCAGGCGTTCCCTTAGCCGTCCGCACCGCGGCTTTATATATAAGAACGCTGCGCGAGAGAAAAAGGCCCCAGTTCTCTCCAGACACTGAATAACGCACCACCTATGTCGGGAGTCGCGACGCGTCGGTATCATTGCTATAAACAGCCTCGGATGCCCTAATAAGTTACTCGGGATACGCGTAACCATGAAATCGTTTTCGAGTGAAGTGTTAATTCTGGGATGACTTTAATGATCTATCTTCGGTTTGCGTATGTCGTATTTTCACGTGCCGCCGCGGGACAGACATTCTACCATTATTTAGCGTGGCGTTTGATGAGCATTAGCATCAAATTACGGCACGCATTCACTTAAACATTTAGTTTGAACAGTTATAGTTGCATCAGCGCATTAGACTCTGAACTGCTCTGGTAGTTAGATTGTGTGGATTCTTTTGATCAGTGACTTTCAGAATATAGTGAACATTTTAGAGAAAATGGTTTTTGATTATGAATCCCAGACAATCTCCTAATTCCTCAGAGCTATAAGCTGTAGCTATAAGTGTATGTCTCAGATGAAGTGGGCACTAGGAATTCTAATTACAGGCTTCACGTTTCGCTAATCACTTTCTGGTTGCCAATATTGTAGTTAGAGAGCCAGTGTTGAGAACGGCAAAAGACAGCATAAATAATAGGATCATTTAACAACAATAATTCCACCCGCCGCCCCACATACGTTGCTAATCGGCCGGGAAAAACAAACAAAACATTTACATTCCCAATAATTCCACTCGCCGTACCACATATGGTGCTAATCGGCCGGGAAATGCATCTTTTCTACTTTACATTCTACATTTATAAGCCAATTAATTCCACCCGCCGCCCCGCAAAATGACTGCAGGGCGAACTGCGGTCTCTTATAGAACCCACCCCCGGCAGTGGCCGTTGTGCACTGGACTATTTAACATCAACATGACTCGTACAATAAAGCAACCATTAAAAAAAGAAAACACAATCGTGACGATAATTAGTGTCCTCTTTCCACGAAGATAGGCAAAGTGCATTTTCTTTCAGATTTATATGCACAATCGGTATACTTTTTATGTTAGACTGCAGAATAGAATTCGAATTTTGTGATGTCCAACGTAGTTAACTGCCACAAATCAACAATGATCAGCGGAGACACGTTCATGTGTAAAATTAGGAAAATAAATCTTCGACTAATTTGCTGCGATAATTACCAATCACCGCTGAATGTCCTCGTTATCTCTAAACTGTGACCGGAGTAAAGAAAAAGCGAGAGTTTAAACTACGAAGAAAAAACATCTGTATTATATAAGCAATTTCTTTCAGCTTGTTCAACAAATTACACGACCCGAGAGCGTCTCTCTCATTCAGTGTCTGTAAATAAACTGTCAATCACGTGTGTATTACAAACATTTCAGCCAATCTTACACACCATTCGCTCACATGTCAGAAAAAAAACCATTCATTGTACGTTGGACAACAACAAGCTATAATTCAAGAGAACGTAGCGGTTTTGTAACTATGACAGGTCCCCTTTTACCAATGCAATGCTGTATCATACTAGCGTTTACGAAACAGATCGTGATATCTTGTATCGTCTTGTGTAGGTGGAAGATTTAACTTTCGTTAAAAGATATCGCCGTGCTGAAAAACAAAATAAACACCTATCAAGAACCATTCCAGGCTTCCTTAGCCATCTTCCTTAGCCCACCAGCCAGTGCGTCATTCATATCGATTTGATAGACGAAGTAATTTAAATTGACCTTGAGAGTCAGTTTGCGTGCCGAGTAATTTCTTTTTCAGCAGTCGTATTACCCTCACCAGGTAGGCCAAATGGGAATCCTTGGAGGGAGGACGATATTCTTTTCGTGGAACACTGTTGCGAAATGACATCTGAAGCCGACCACAGCGGGGTTCTACAGCCAACATACCTTTAACGTAAGGAGTGTGCTATTAAAACCTCGATCATACCGCCTATGTTAGCATCACCCCGCATAAAAAAGCGGTTTTGAGTTCAGGCACACAGTTGTCGCTGATGCTGTTATGCTTTCTGATAGATATTCTGTCCGCGATTTGGAATCAAGTGTATCCATTCAACCACATATTTGCATTGGATCCTGTAGAGACATCTTTTAATGACTACAGCCACTGGTGATTCTTATTTGTGCCACTCTCGTATCTCTAAATGAGTCACCTTCTTCTCGAACCAATCTTCTAAGGATAACACAAACCAAGAACTCCAGCGCTGTTTTTTAGACAGTCCCTCTTAAACTTGTAACTGCTCCTAAACCTCTGCCCTACCTTCCCTGTAGCTTCGTCCATGCAATCGTCCCAACAAAAGTCAGAACGACACTCAGAGAGCACTTTAACTAAGAGCTTCTGCAGCCTGTGGGAAAACAGGACGAGCTGTGTTAATGCGACATGTCCGCGTTTTGACCATACTTTGGAAATAGGAACATGTTGTAGCTAAACCAACATTGTGCAGTGTGTAAGGGCAGCGCCTAATGAAGCTTTCCCCTGCAGCACGAGGTAGTAAAAGAGATACTATGAGCAGTTATGATATTGTTTATTGTTGGGGAAGTTAGGAACACTCCACATCATATATGGCATGGAGGAAGGACGAAGTTTTTGCTACTGTATTGCGACACATCTGCAAACTACTTACAGGTACTGCAGTCCAAAGCAGATCTGTTTCTCTCAGGATGAATTCATGTCTGTCACTCAAATATATGTGGCGATCCTATTAAACATACAGGTATTTCTTCATTGGAGCAGGTGGTTCATGACGTAAGTCGCTTCCCCAGACCGGTGTAAAGTTTCATCACCTGTAGTGTAGGGTGACCATATCCAAGAGACTGTCAATCACATGGGAGAGTTCCTGAATTATTCCCACATAAGCCATTTAATAATTTTTTTTCAGTTATAACACACCCTATCAGTGTACACTGCCATACACTTTGTTTTTTCTACCATGAGTTAGAGATCCATGTCAGTCACTGATAAACTGACATTAACACATTTCAATCCCCTGGCTCTCACAGAATGCTGAACATCGCATGGCATAAACTGTACAGCTACCACTACAGAGGGTGGTAGAAATAAAGCAGAGTTGCTATGTTTCTCATTGATAAAAATGTGGAAGACATCGCAACATATGGAAACTGGAAGAGTTTGTGGTATTGTAGAGCGCTTCCAACAGCTATTCGAAGGTGATGAATTGTACGCTTAATCTCATCTTCCCCATCGACAGGGTAGCGGATGTCTCGATGTTCCTTTTCCAAAAACATTAGATCAACTGAGCACTATGGGACTTAACTGCTGAGGTCATCAGTCCCCTAGAACTTAGAGCTTCTTAAACCTAACTAACTTAAGGACATCACATACATCCATGCCCGAGGCAGGATTCGAACCTGCGACCGTAGCGGTTACGCGGTTCTAGACTGTAGTGCTTAGAACCACTCAGTCACTCCGGCCGGATCCAAAAACATTGCTCCTTCATTTTGCAACCATGTACAAGATTACTGTTCCGGTGCTGACCATCACTGGAAGGTGCTGTTCACAACACGCATGGGGTAGTATAAAAGAAAATGTGGTAGTGTATCCTTACTAGTAAACGAAAACATGTGGAGTTCATCATGTGGAAGTCATCGCAGCATATGGAAATGGGAACAGTCTGTAGCATTGAGGAACGCTACCTAACAAGCGTATGGATGTCATACAGTTAATCCTACGTTCCCCAGCAACAAGTAGCAGATATCTGGTGTTCAGTGAAAGCTCCCTCCAACCCAAGTGGTGTAAGTAAATCATTATGTGGTAATCACCAGTATACCCAGTTGATGGATGGGATGAGAAAGACACTGTCCTCTAACACACACCGCTGTTTATAGCTACATCAAATTCACTCAGAAGTCGAAGAGAGATACATCTACCACATTTGCAACCTGTGTAGGAAGAAAGTCATCTCAGGTAATGGCCATAGGAACGTGTTTTGGCCACTCGGTATAAATGGGAACATGTGAGACAATCGCGTGGAAGATTGGATGAAATGTTTGTAAAACACATGTGCTTGACGCTGAATCAGAGAGACCCTCTTAGGTCGTGCAGTATATTCAACAAGCTAAAAGAAGTAGCTTAATATAGATGTTTTTACAGAGTTCAGAGTTTAAATTCTTACTTTTTCTTTACTCCGATCACAGTTTCGAGATGACGAGGACATTCTTTGGTGATCGATAATTTTCGCAGTAAAATAGTCGCAGTTCTTTTTACCTGATTTTACACATGGACATATGTGTTGATCAATTTTGATCGGTGGGAGTTCACTTCATTGGACATCACAAAATAACGATATGTGTATTGTATCCGGCAGGAAAACATAAAAATTGTATCAATTTTGCTCATAATACTAAAAGAAAATATACTTGGTCTGTTTTCGTGGGAAGAGGACAGTTGTATTTTCCTTTTTTAATAGTTGCTTTAGTATATAAGTCGTGTTGGTGTTAAATAGTCCAGTACAGAAAGGCGGGCTGCTGCTGGCGATTTCCCTAAGACCCTAAGAGCTCTCCCTACAGTTATTTGTCATGGTTTCGTTATCAGAGGTGCCTGCGTCGTGCTTTCTACTGAAGGCATTGTGGTGTGGGGCTTCACACGCTTTAGGCAAAAGAAGCTTCCTGGGTCACAAGCAGCCGACTTTTGAAAAAACCATTTGGAGCATTTTCCGAATGGAAAGAGTTGTGCTACTAAGTTTTCCTTTTCAGTTGTGTAGGACCATCGCTTCAAGGCATGCCACACATCGCACGTGACTTCAGAGAGGCTGGTGAGTTTTGCGGCCATAGAGGGGTCAGCAGAGAAGCACAAAATAGCGGATATCTGCCTGCGCTTGCCACGAGGTGGTCGGCAGAGTAGCTGGCTGTTTGAAGATGCGTGTGCCTCCAAGTAGATGGTTGGATGGTAGCAGGGACGGGAGGGAAAGCATCATGCGAAGTGAGAGGGCCTCGGTTTTCGGCAGTTTGTGATTGTGCATCGAGGAGAATGCTTGTTAAACTACCAACCCCTTTGCAGTTTTTTAGGACGACGAATTTCCCCCATACATGTTCTGCATTATGATCCATTCATTAGAGACTGCTGGTTTTTTCACGAAAATTTCGAAGTAGAATTAGAACTGTGAACCACTTTTTTCCATCGGTTGTTGTAGCCTATATTGGCTTTGATTACCTGGGCTGCAGGAATATTTTTGAGCAGGCATCTACAGTGAACTCCGACATCAAACAGCAATATATACAGTACGCTTACAGGTAATATACATTTTAAATTCCTCTCTGACCAGCACAAGCATCTCGTCAGTTAAATGAATTTCCCACCAAACAGATTGAAGATAGTACCTTACACACCTCCTTTTTTCCCTTGTAGGTAATCTTTGAGTGTGTCTGTCACTAGTTTCGAGTGGTATTGCAAAACTTTTCCCAGCAAGATAACGCCAGTAGTATGGTGTCAGCAATTTTCTAGTTGTATTCCGCTGCCGGCCGCGGTGGTCTCGCGGTTCTAGGCGCGCAGTCCGGAACCGCGGGACTGCTACGGTCACAGGTTCGAATCCTGCCTCGGGCATGGATGTGTGTGATGTCCTTAGGTTAGTTAGGTTTAAGTAGTTCTAAGTTCTAGGGGACTGATGACCACAGAAGTTAAGTCCCATAGTGCTCAGAGCCATTTGAACCATTTGTATACCGCTTTTATGGCATTCTTGTGTAGCGCTACGCATATAGTTGTGTAATCATGCCCCATCTTTGTTATTAATTACGAAATTAGGATCGATCTTTCGTCAGTTTCCCGGCTAAAATAAATAAAGTACACTAACCTAACCTTCCTCTCCCCCATTTGGACAGTTTCCATGTGGTGGGGAGGGGGGGGGGGTGCACTTGGACTTTCCATTCAGTAGAATCAGGGTTTGGAATTCGGAAAGGTCACCATCAGTTTTAATTTCCCGCCAATTCCTGGGTGGGGTGTGGGCTGGAATGTCAACACAGCCCTGGGACAAACAAATTCCCACCAAAATTCGTAATTCCACCAAAAGTTCGAAATTTCCGCCAATAGGTTAAATTGGGGGCGGGTAGGGAGGGGAAAGGGAGGGGAGGGTGCTGGAGCCTACGTGCGGGCTGAGAAAAGCGAGTGACGTCATCTGGGGTGAGGGTGGGAGTGGTCGGGGGCGGGAATTGGTAAGGTGATTAATGATCAATTTAATTATTTTGCATATCTATTTGATATCAAAATTGGAGTTGTGACCCATCTCCCTATTACCCATGAATTGAAAGTTGCAGGTCATCGGCATTGTCAAATATAAAATGTTTCTAGGAGTTTACGGGGCCTAGGAAACGTGATGCTGATAGTTGGTTCAGGGTACAGCATACTCCCTGATTGCTTCAAGTCCTCAGATTCTGGCTGAAACATTACGTGATCCAGGGGATTCATGTGGCTGAACTGAGATTTCACAGGGTTTACAAGTACGCCGCAATGTCTGAATACCTGCAGCAGGAGAAGCAAACACCTTGTTTCGTTACTTAAAATTTACCATCAGTTCAACGTCTAAAATTTGAAATATAGTGTGTCTTGCACGTGGGTGTGAGAGGAATAGCCGCGAGCCTACGTGGTAAGATATCCCTGCAAATAAATACCCCATCAGAGAGGCGGCTGATGTAGGGTTGGAATATTAGACTCAACGATCGTTATCATTCTGTGCTATGAGGTTGAAATAAAGTCTACCTGAATTCACCAACTCACTTGCGTTTGTGATTACACCCCCGTTCATACAGTCTAGCAATCATTCACTTTTAAGAGCGGTTTTTAATCGTATGTGGGATGCTGGAAACCAAACGCGATAGAAATGAAAATACACAAGTACACACTCAGTTCGGTTCCCAACGTGATCCCTCCCTCACCCCTCATCCCTAAACTCCGCCGTTTTGTAAACATATGGAGAAACACAGGCTGAGAAAAGACACTCAGCAAACGAGATAAAACAAAAAATCTCATGATGTGAACTGACGATCACCGTTTAAGACTTAAGTTTCAATAAGTGAACAGTTATTTTCTTATTTAAATTTACTGAAGCTCTGCCTTTCTCTTCTCGCTGAGATGTACCCATCACGGATAATTCTGTTTCTTAAATGCTGAGGTGACTTGAGCAGAAAGCACGTGAGATACAATTTGTTTAACTGTTGTGTGACCTAATCAGTGGTTTCTTCCCGGAATTTTTTTGCGAGAAATATTTATCTTTTATTACTAGAGTTTCATGATATGGATCATCGATGTAGAAACAGTGTTTCGCAATGAATTTATCTTCAGGGTAACTTTTTTTCCAATCATCGAATTTGTCCATTTCCCGCGACTGAACGCATCGGCATTCTGATCCCGGAACAAAGTTCTGTATTAAAGAAAGGCCTATTCATAAACATGACGGAAAAACTGAACTAAAAACTGCTTAACGGAATGGCAGTAATAGTGAAGATATGCGATAGTACAGTGCGGCCAACGCTAATGATTTGACAACGGCAAAACGATCGAATGTTTCCGCTTAGAATTGAACGCGGCAGACCAACAAGCCTCTTTTCATTCGGTTGCTCCCGCAGGCTGGAGTCACTCGAAAGACATGAGTGGATAGTAATGCTACGGTTACGTGAAACAAGAACCACCGGAATCGACTGTTTCCGTTATTTCCTCCTACAGATGGTTTCATTCAAATGAATAGATTAGTCCAACCGACGCGTAAAGCTATTAACTACGACACTCAGCGCTGCGGAAATTGTTAGCGTCTGACACAGGCTGGTGCCCCTATAGGCGACAACACCAAAGATAATACTAAAGCTTGTTTTTATTTTTCTAATTAATTAATGAATTAGCAATCTTTTGCGATCCAAGTTTAGCAAAATGATTGCGAAATACACTGCTGTCCAAAATTAAAGCAACAAACGGAAATGTTGCAAGATTGGGTTTTATTTTGTCACTCAACAGTACAAACAGTTGATAGTAAAGTACAAACAATATAAATAATACAGAAATAAGCAAATGCAACATGCATAACGGTAGAGAGAAATGTTCTTCGTTTTTTTCCAACTCAACGAATTGGTCACACGTTCAAACAACTCGTTAGTGTGCTCAGTATGGGATGGGACCACCTTTGGCAGCAATACAGGTCTGAAAACGACGGAACATGCTGTGAATGATATTATCAGTCTCATGTTGAGGCAATAATGCCCATTCTTCCTGCAGTGCTACTCGCAAGTCTTGCAGAGTGGTTGGTGGACGCTGACGTGATACAACCCGTCTCCCTAGCCCATCCCAGACATGTTCTATAGGATTCAAATCAGGTAAGCGAGCAGGCCACGACATGCGTGCAATATTATGCGTTTCCAAGAAAACATCAACCACCCGTGCTCTCTAAGGTCGAGCATTCTCGTCCATCAGTACCACGTCTTCGTCTCCAGCACCTTGCAAAATCCGCACATGAGGTCCCAAATCTCGTCACAATACCTAACAACAGTTAGACCTTGACTACTTATTCATACAATTTCATGAGGAGGTTTTCGAGTGGTCAGCACTATCCCTGTCCACACCATTAGGGGCTCTCCTCGATATCGGTCTCTTTTCATGATGTTTGGGTCAAACAATCGTGTTCAACGTTCCCTACAGTTGCGAATCTGCCAAGAATCACTCGCCAGACCGAATCGGGATCCATCTGTGGAAAGAACATTGGTCAACTGTTCGACCGTTCCGGTGGCATGTTGACGACTAAACTGTAGACCTTGTCGTGTCAACACGTGTCAGAAGTACATATACAGCAATCCTGCGTCACTAAAGGCCACTCTGCGAAACCTTCTGTACACCTTTTGCCTCGATACAACACGTACAGTGGATGCTGCGAGGTCGGATGCCAGCTGCCGTGCAGCACTAAGGCAGTGGCGTCGTGTCCTTAAAGTCAAATAAGAACCCTTTATTTATAGTGTCACACGTTTCCGGCTCCACCCTGGTCTTGTGGATGCAGGTTTGGTCTCAGTAAATTGTCGCCACACCTGAGAAACAGCAAAAGGATTCACATTAAGGCATCAGGCGACATCAGTTTGCGACTATCCTGCTTCCGTTCTTCCTATGGCCCTCCACTGCAGTGAAGCTGTTAGGCGTCTTCTCTGGGCCATATTGCACCGTCTGTAACTGTGTACACAGTGACTGTGGATGTGATTCTACGCGGCAAACATACCACGTTTGATAGTTGTCCTGATGTCGTCGTTGGCGTGGTTGTTCGTAGACCAGGATGGCATCTTCCGTGCAGAATACGATAGTACTGATATCTGTACACAGTTTATATGATTATTTCGTGAATTAAACACAGGACGGAAAAATAGCGGTTTGTTGCTTTAATTTCGAATATCAGTGTAAATGTAAAGACAGAGAGTCTCTCTGATTCAGTGACATAAACTGCAAATTATTCATGAAGAAATACATCAGAACATAGGAATAACTGCAGAATACTCCCACGAAAGCAAGAGAATATAAACACACATTTCACACATAATAAGTATATATATTTGCTATCGTCTGTTTTTATTATAGTAGGCATTTATCTTGACACGTAACAGTTTTGTATGCAGCCAAACGATTGGCACATTGTTATACTTCTCTACATCTACATCTACATGGATACTCTGAAAATTACATTTAAGTGCCTACCTTCACAATTCTCTATTATAGCGAGCGGAAAGAATGGGCACCTATATCTTTCCGTAAGAGCTCTGATTTCCCTTATTTTAGCGTGGTGATCGTTCCTCCCTATTTAGTTCGGTATCAACAAAATATTTTCGCATTCGGAGGAAAAAGTTTGTCATTGGACATTCGTGAGAAGATTCCGTTGCAACTAAAAACGCATTTCCTTTAATGAAGTCCTGTCCAAATCCTGTATAATTTCTATGACAATCTCTTCCATATATCTGCATAGTAAATAACGTCTGCCTTTCTCTGAACTTTTTCTGTGTACTCCGTCAGTCTTATCTGGGAAGGATCCCGCACCGCGCAGCAGTGGACAAGCGTCGTGTAGGCAGTCTCCTTAGTAGGTCTGTTACATTTTCTAAATGTCCTTCCAATAAAACGCAGTCTTTGGTTAGCCTTCCCCACAACATTTTCTGTATGTTCCTTCCAATTGAAGTTATTCGTAATTGTAATACCTAGGTACTTAGTTGAATTTACGGCTTTTAGATTAGACTGATTTATCGTGTAACCGATGTTTAACGAGTTCTTTCAGCACTCATGTAGATGACCTCACACTTTTCGCACCATTCTGATATATTTTCTAAATCGTTTTCCAGTTTGTTTTGATTTTCTGATGACTTTATTAGCCGATAAACGACTGCGTCATCTGCAAACAACAGAAGACGGCTGCTCAGATTATCTCCCAAATCGTTTATTTAGATAAGGTACAGCAAAGGGCCTATAACACTACCTTGGGTAACGCCAGACATCACTTCTGTTTTACTCTATGACTTTCCGTCAATGACTACGAATTGTCAACTCTCTGACAGAAAATCACAAAACAAGTCACATAGCTGAGACCATATTTCACAAGCACGCAATTTCATTACGAGCCTCTGTTTGGTACAGTGTCAAATCCCTTCCGGAAATCCAGAAATGCGGAATCGATCTGAAATCCCATGCCAATAGCACTCAACACTTCATGTGAAAAAAGAGCTAGTTGTGTTTCACAGGAACGATGTTTTCTAACCCATGTTGACTGCGTGTCAGTAGACCGTTTTCTCCGAGGTAATTCATAATGTTCGAACACAATGTATGTTTCAGAATCCTGCTGCATATCGACGTTAACGATATGGTCCTGTAATTTGGTGGATTACACCTACTATCTTTCTTGAACATTGGTGTGACCTGTGCAACTTTCAAGACTTTGGGTACGGATCTTTCGTCGAGCGAACGGTTGTATATGATTGTTAAGTATGGAGCTAATGCATCAGCATACTCCGAAAGAAACCTAACTGGTATACTGTGTGGACCAGAATACTTGCTTTTATTAAGAGAGGTAAGTTTCTTTACTACTCCGAGGATATTAACTTCTACGATGCTCATGTTGGCAGCTGTTTCCGATTCGAATTCTGGAATATTTACTTCGTTCTATTTTCTGAAGGCATTTCGGAAGGCTGTGTTTAGTAACTCTGCTTTGGCAGCACTGTCTTCGATAGTTATATTAGAAGTGCAACAAAGCCAAACACTCGTCGAAATAAGGAAGCAGAAAGAGAAAAGTCGGGTACGGCCTTTCTGCCATACATTCCCAGAGTGACGGACAGAATCGGCCGTATATTGCGCAAACACGGCTAAAGACGATTTTCAAACCGACAAGGAAGATTAAAGAGTGTCTTAGATCGGCAAAGGAGAAAAGGACCCACTTGCAATGTCTGGAATATGCCGTATACCATGCACATGCGGAAAAGTTTATGTCGGAATGACTGGACGATCAACCAACACCAGGATCAAAGAACATAAGCGACATTGCAGGTTGTGGCAGGTGGAGAAATCGGCCGTGGCAGAGCAGGCACTAAGTGACACCGACCACGTAATAAAATTCGCCGACACGGAAGTTCTGGTTGTAGACCCCGAAGCACTAGCACACGCGCTTCTTCAGAGAAGCTGTAGAAATACAAAAACACGCGAACAGTTTCAACAAGAAAGTAGGAAAGCCATAAGGTAAACGGATCCTGGCTTCCCGTACTGCAGCGAACTGCTGTCGCTGGTAGCAAGAGGAGAACCGCACCGGAAATGACCGTGGAGAAGCCCTCGGACAATGGTACGCCAGGTACATACAGTCTGCGGCCGCGAGCTCGGCTCCAGTTCACCACCGGCAATGGAGGGTGAACCTTTGATAATGGCAGCCACTCGTGCTGGCGAAACGTCAGTAAAATCAAAAGATGAACGTCGGCCGAAGAACCCGAGACAGAAGCCAATAAGCAGTTTGTCAACAAGTGGCCACGAAAGCCTTAACAATAATGTATGTTACCTTTATAATTCGCAATTTCCGAGTGATAGGAACCTTCGACCATTCGATTCATGTGCATATTCATATTGTACACTGTAGACTCAGCAGTATTTGGCCTGAAATGCCGCAACTATGTATCTCAGCCCCTAGACAACGAAACCAGCCAAAACTTTTACTATTGCAACTCTGAGTTTGAGGATGCGTAGTTAATTTGAAGCCCGCACCCTGCACTGTTTGCTTTGATGCACTACCGCTTACTGCTATTCTTGGCTACAACCCCTCTTCTTGTGTTTGGATTATGAGACTACTAAGGTTGGGGGTGTCCCCTTGTACTACTCTATGTGAGACTATTGCAAGTATTTTCATTTACGTTTCCTTCAACTGGCTGTCATTATTTTTCAATTATGTAGATTACAAGAATGCTTTCCTTTCTATGTACGAGCATCTGAAGAAGCTTTAACACAGCGAGACCGATCGTGTGAATAAATAATCAAGCAACAATATCGATATCTTTTATAGTTATCTGCACCAGCTTAAATTTTCGCTGAAACACAAATGCGCTAAAGCACTTTTAGAGGACTCAGTGCTTAAGGTCAGAATAGGTGGCTTGCGGTTAGCCGCTAATGCAGACGCAAATTTTCACGAGAGAAGGAAAAGGAAAATTCAATAGAGCCATAGTATAAACGGTCTTTCTGTCGAAGTACAACAAGCAGTTTTATAAAAAGGAAGTGTTGAGCATGAAACTCTCTCACGCTGTGGCGAATAAAGGAAACTTCGTGAAAATAAGATAAGAGTTAAAAAAGAATCCAAGTGCTCAGTACTCACGTACGCAGAGCCAATAGCCGCTAACAAGGCGTGCGCTTGTCACAGCCAGATTTCGAGTGCAGCGTTAACAGGAGAGCACGGATTTCTAAACGAGGAAACGGCACGGCGTAATGCTGCAGAACTGTTTACCGCTGTATCGATGTTTAGTTGCTAACAGCATCTCACATTGAAAGAGTACTTCAAAGTAAATCCAGCTTCTGTCTGCAGCAGGCAAAGCGAATGAAACGTGAAGACTGTTTCGTGCAGTGTTACTGGAATTCCTTCTGTCTTTGGCAGAAGAAGCGGAAATTCACGTGATCGCAACTGAGGTTGCATGGTTAATTTCGAATGTCTGTTAGTGCGAGCTTCTCTCAGGCTGTACGAGCTTGCTTGAATGTCGATGGGAGCGTCCGTGCATTTGGACGTGATTGTAGCGACAGTGTATGGGAACTACCGAAGTATGGAATTTAGCACCACGGATTCACCAAGCCTTCAGTATTAGCACACACCGGGAGAGCACAACTGGCTGACAATATTCTAACATATATTAGGCAAAATAAATTGTATTTGGATAATAACTTCAGGATCTCTGTATTTTCATCCAACACTTCTTAGGCTTGATATTAAAATGAAGAAAAATCTACTGATGGCGCTGCAACGTCACTGAAATACCTACATATGGGTAAAGGCTGAACAAATAGGAACATATGGATTTTTTTTTATATCTAGTAACCCATTTATGTTTGGATTATGTTGCACATAATTACGCTAGGCCACCATAATCTAATTCCTTGGCACAAATAAGAATACTGTAATATCTATCACGATCTTTGATGTAGCTAAGTGCCACTTGGAGTAGTCCCTTGAATTGCACACACAGTTATAAATTGAAAACCTCTTACAATAAAGCAACGGAAGCTGACCTTTGGGAAAGCTTTGTAACCTAAAACACGTTTCAAAAAAGTTGTTGAAAATTTTTTATCTTCGACTCGTAGCAAAACAATAAAACTGGTCGGTTTTGTAGTAGGCACCCATCCTAATAGACAATGCAGAAACTAGTATTATTTCTGTCGCTGAAAGCTAGCAAATAGTTGCCTGAGAGTTATTCTGCCATTACTACTGGTGTCCTATTTCTCTATGCCATTGTTGAGGCGGAGAGAATATCGTAAAGATTAGATCATTGACGATTAAGTTGTATTTATGTTCTGCCTTTGATCTGCTTAGCTGTATAAAATATGGCACACTCATAAACAAGTTATTAGAAAGGTAAAGTAATCTCATACTACTGTGAATTTTGTACAAAATTTAAGCTACAGTGGCAAAATAAACTTGTTTCCACTTAAATTCTTCTCTAACGCGGCCCACTCCACAGTTACTGTCGTTCTGCAGATTAACGTATTTTGTACCGCATACAGTTGAGAAGTACAGTTAAGTTCCACTCAATCATTCATTTGTGGCGTCAGTGATGTAGTTTGATCAAACAACTGAAATTATAAACCGACTGTTGCCGTTACGAGTCAACTTGAGCCTTACCCATCAACCGCTGGTTTTTGAGCCTGACGAAAAGGATTTGGACTGACATGGTGGGTGACGTCATTTAGTAACGAGCTGAAGCCCCTTATTATTCAAAGGTTGAATACTATCTTTGGCTGTTTTTAATAATGTACCTTTCCTTCGAATTATGTTATGTAAATAAATATTCCTTTCGAAAATAAAATTTTGCCATACGTGTTAATTCCTTTGAGAGATCTATTCTCCGTTTGTGTGATACGGTGATATAATATATATTGACCACTTGTTTTATTTTATTGTTACATACTGTTCTTTCATTATTTTGTTTTATTGGCTCCCTTTCTTGCTTGGTAATGTTTGCAAAATTGATATTAATTAATGTTCAATTGCGCCATGTTGTAGTGAGACATGGGAGATTAAGAGTGACTTTTAAATTTTTGCAGAAGATAAGTGTAATGGTATAATATTATAAATACCACATATAAGTATCGTCGACATAATCTCTAGCGGCCAATCAGGTGCGGTATCTGGTTTGAGAGATCTAAACTCGGTCTCCTTCTTCTAGTGACATCAACTTATTATTTTGATGTGGAGCATCCGTAATGTAAGTTATGCAGGGAATCGGTTTCTGTGGGACAACAGGTAGTACATAGGCTGTCTTTTAGTAGTTAGGTATGTGGTGAATCTATTAAATTTATTGGCCTTATCGAGGAATATTGGGTGATACTCGAAACCTATAAAATGTCCTTTGGTAAGAAAACGGGTGGTAGCAGGCATTTTGTGTCGGCATTTGAGATTGGGGTTGGCTATTACATGAGGATTCTGTTCTCACACTATAGTTCAGGTGGTTTAAAATAGTAGAATGTGGGTTTCGGTTTCATTTCACCATTAATATTATAAAATGGATGTATGTATTTGTGTATGTTCTACTTCTTCTCCTGAACCACTCAGCCGATTACCAATAAACTTGACACTGATAACCGTTACTGTTAGGCAATAGTCTATGTAAGGATAACAGCCAGATACCTGTCATAACTCAGGTTATATAACGTCACAAACAATGGAACTGGTCAAAACATGACGCACATGCATGAGTTTTATATTTATTACGTCTGTGATACTAACACTGTTCACAATAAATTTCGCAGTCATTATCCACATATGCCGGTAAATGTACTTACAAACTTACATCGTGGTTCCACACAAATATCAGGAGGTATGGCATCATAAACACTGAGACTCCTGAAAAATTCTATTTCATGCATCGAGTTTTAATATATTTATTATTTGCCAACAGAACTCAGTTAAGAGTCAACTTAAGGAAGACCCTGACACTTGCCAGGACTTTTGGCAGCTTCAAACTGCGAAGTGCAAATGGCTGTGGGTGAAACCAGTAGCAATCTATAGAGCTATGAAGAGACGGTACTACAGAGGCATTTACAGAATTGCGTTGTAGACACGCGAAACAGCTGCGCACAGCGTACAGAAATTTCCCGGTGTACTGTGCTTCTACAAATGTACTTCATGTATATTTCTTATGAGTGTTTTAAAATCTTTTCACGAATACACGGAAGTGAAGTTACACTACAAACACACTTAAGGGAATAAATTCTGGACGTCATCCATACTGATACACAACTTGGACATTGATCTCTATGCTACAGACTGAGTACGTCATAGTACACAAACGGCTTCCACGCGGCGTACGATTGTACCTCTGATTATTTTAAGATTTTACAGATTCGACGCTCGCCGGAGATCAGCAAAGCCACAGAGATTTTATTCCAGATGGAGAATTAATTTTATACCTGGAAAGGTGGGAGGTATTTGTGTAAAAATTAATTGGGGAAGTGACTTCTCTCGCCCAACAGTTTCCATTCAAGGAACTAGCTATTATTCAGTCATAATAATTTAACTTCAACTTTCACAGGGGGAAGGAATTTATATTGGCGATCGTTTAGGCCAAAACATTGTGTCAATATTTGCGTTTCATGACACGGCGGAACGAGTATTGCTGCTACAAGAGTGGGTGCAGAGTACCTATTCCGTCACATGCGAATTTCAGACCAGAAACTTGACGGAAGACAACACATAGTGGCAGGAGCTCTAACCACTTATCTTTCTGGCTCTTTTATGCCACCAACTCGGTTCCTGTAGTGTGTAGAAGTGGCAAAGACTCTGCTGCTGTTCTATGTAATGAATAGTTTACCATTTTCGGTATCATTCTGTATACAAACATCTGCAGTGCTACGTTATTTTAATTGCTTGTGACATAATATTTCAATTTATTTTCTGGGTTAACCAGGAAAGCAGATTTTATGGAATTGTTGACAACATTTCTTGGTTTCAACTCGCGCGCAGTTTAAAATGCAAGCGGAACAAGAAAGCGAAATGCAACCAGCTAACATAACGGACGCCTAAGACGTTGCCACACCAGCGGCTCATGATATGGCTAGTTCCTCGGTACCCGCAATTGATCCACTCACGTTATTATACAAAATCTTAGTTTTCTATCTGATAATATGTCTCATATAGTGCAAACCCAGTCAACCATGGCACAAGGGTAGTGTGAAATCCAGAGCCAGGTTACTAAATTCGGCCGGCCGGAGTGGTAGAGTGGTTCTAGGCGCTTCAGTCTGGAACCATGCGACCGCTACGGTCGCAGGTTCGAATCCTGCCTCGGGCATGGATGTGTGTGATGTCATTTGGTTAGTTAGGTTTAAGTAGTTCTAAGTTCTAAGGGACTGATGACCTCAGATGTTAAGTCCCATAATGCTCAGAGCCATTTGAACCATTTACTTAATTTCCATGATCGTGCAAAAGAAAACGAAAGGCAAGAGATTATATTTTACCTTATCAGAAAGCAAGATGCCATGTTGAATGACTTACTAGAATTGCGACTAATTTCTAATTTCAGATAGAGATCAAAAGGTAAATGATGCTGTCAGTGACATTATGAATCGACAGAATCACTTGGGAGAAGCACTTGCTAGCCTCAGCAAAAAAGATATTTGCTCAGGACAGGAAGATAAAATCAAAGAAAATTGTGAGGTAAATAAGCGTTACTTTTCGGAGGAGGTCGATAACTGGGCAAAGGAAAATGAACAGTACGCGAATCAGACGATAACATTATTTATGGTGTAAAATCCGGTGTCTCATCATTACCCCCTTATGAACTGTCAGAAAAGAATTTCTTCAAGGAAGGATTAGAAGAGGTTAAGATGCAGCTAGGTTCCGATTTTGTGAAACGAAAGGAGAAATTTGAGGAATCTATTAACATAACCAAAGGAAAGCTACAAGAATTTTGAAGGGCAGTGAACAGTAGTAGCTCCAAGACAACGAACTTCGGGCGACGCATCCAGTTACGGAAATCCAAACGTATATTCGCCTTACTATGGACCCCATATAGTCCACAAGACGTCGCTAAGGGTCAGTACTTGTATTCTACACCAAATATCGAAGAGAAAATGGTCAAGCATCGGCTATTTCAGATATTTAATCCCGATAAGAGGACGGTACATCCCATGGTGTTTATGAGGAGCTTCAGGGGAGGTTTGCCAAGGAACTGGACTGATGCACAGATGAGCTATGTATCAGATTATATTCAAAAAGGTGCACTATGGGTAACCGACGCATGCGAATCTTGTCTGTCTTACGATGAATTTGAATAGGCATTCTTAGCAAAATACTCGGCACGTGAAATTCAAAACACGTTGCCCCAAGAAGTAATTTTCTCTGAACGATTCTCATTGAAGCAACGGATGTTAAGAAAGTAATTCGAAAACTATTTAATTAATGTCGCTACTGGGACAACAGTTATCACAACGGGATATACTGAGAATATTAAAACCTAGATTATTTGTCAGTATCAGAAATCAACTAGTACTGTGTCAGATCAAAATTTTGAGGAAATTTTATCACTGATAGATTCGTTCGACCTGATTCAAGATGACCTGAAGTCCACCTCAGGATCCAATAACAGGTATAATAATGTGAAAACTGCTGTGACTCACTAACTGGCCGTGGAAATGGTAGTAATGAAAAAAGAACCGACCAAACGGATAAACAAATTCTAGCACTGTACTAAATGGTAGTGTAAACAGCAGTTGAAGAACAATAGTGCAAATGGCAGTGGCTTCCGACAGGCCAGAAACAAATTTAATAGAGGCGATCGGAGATACACTCCAGTTCTACTTAATAATCACCAACCGTCAACTATCCAGTTATCGAACAATAACTTCCCGCAACAGTAACAACTGAATCAGCCGCAGTCTTTGCCAGGAGATTGGCAAATGTCGGCACCAATAATTACGGAGGTAACGGACGGCGCAAATTGCGTCTGTGAAGCACGTCCAACAAACTAATCGTGACCGCCACCACCCCGAACACATGGTCAGGGGTTTGAATAGGGACTCCGAACAGCGATTCCAAATGCTACGGTATAACCATGGAATGGTACTATCGGAGGAATTATGAAGATATTTATTAATGTGACAAGGTTTATCCTTTCAAGCCAGTGTCGTAAATTCTTGCAACAATCGAAGGAATTGCAGTACCTGTAACATTAGACACAGGACCTTCGGTTAATGTGACATCAATCGCTTTATTCCAAAAGCTATCGCGAAAAGCAAAACTACCAGTTTTTCCAGTGGAAAATTGTAAAATTATAGGAGCAGTAAGCACAAGATCCACACGTGTCGGGATGCAGACACAACTGAAACTGAATTTGGGAGCTGCAGCAAATACATGCACGTTCCTAACTGTTGAAAAATTGGTGGTTGATCGTATCCTGGGCATTAGTGCCGTGCTAGAGAGGGACGGAAGCATAAACTTCTCATCGCAGAAAGCTAAATTTTGGATCGACAGTGCTTTAGTGAAGGCTGACTTAACACGGAAAGAGTACATGAGCGGTAATACCGTGCAGCTCGCGTAAGCTTGATCATCACGAATAACAGACGCCGAACAACGTTTTCCCTGAACACAATGAAAGTATCTGCGTTTCCAGATCAAATAATCGCGAAATTAAAGGAGCTTATGCACCTCGCTGATGAACACAAGCATAAAATATCAAGCTTCCTGTTACCTCATTCTGTTGCTTTTGAGGAAAAACCTGGAATTATCAAAGGGTATGTGTGTGTCATCTTGATGGTATGCCACATAGAACACACGGTCACAGCTTCTATCCGATTCCTTAGCGTCTTAAGAAACCTGTTAAAGAGGAAATTATGAACAACGTGCTTCATGCATCAACCTAATTCACACTTTCTGAACTGATGTTTGGAAGTATGACTACGTAGTATGTTTAGAAGAAAGGAAAGAAATGAGTGGGTACGTAAAATTCAGAAAGCGGACCATACTGACGTATCTCGAATAGTGAAAATTAGACAAGCTCTGGTTAATCTCACCGAGAATTCCAGGATCAGAAAAATGTTTATGACAGCAAAATCAAACAGATGCAGACATCCAGGCTCGTCGAAAAGATATTTCTGGGAGCAAATCCGCAATCTTGCTTAGTTTCCTAACAGAATAGGAAGTGGTAGTTATTGTACACTGGGCCACTCGTAATTGTGAATATTCCAAACCTTCCTGCGTATTTATTGGGGTATTCAGAAAGGACTGTATCCCCATCAAGATATTAAGAAATACCATGTAACGTGACTAACTGTGTGAAACGAACTACGATGACTAAATTCATAGTGGTTAAGAATTGCATAGTAGTGAGTGATGAATTGTGATTAAATTTATAGTAATTGTGTTTGTGTAGGACTATGACGCTAACTGAGATCAGAGTTACTAATAAGAGAATAGGCACTGCATATTGAATACTTTAGAGAAGTAATGATAGTATTTATCTAATAAGTAACCAATTAATTCTTTTTATTGATGATCAAATTAATTCCCTATTTTTAGCAAGAGTGTATATATATTTGTATGGTTGTGTGACGTTGAATTTTAGTTATTTAAGTTTTTATTTAGGATGTGTCTATGCGTTTTATCCACTCAGTTTCATGACTCATACTTTACTCTTTTCTGTGAGAGAAAATGAAACCGAATTGATCGAACTTACCCGAAGGAGGTATTCTGACTTATAATGAGGTGACATTTTAGCGACTTGCAGGAGTCACTGATAATGAAAAGTTAAATTTCGCTACACTCCTGCCTCTTAGCGTAGTTGTAAGTTGGTTTGTGTGTAAGGTGTAGATTGGGATCGATTTAATGGTTCCTGACCCTAAGGATTTTACTTTCAGGATGATGACATCCTTTTTATGTATGTTTGTGTGGCTTATTTGAATTCAAATCATCATGAATGTGAGAGGAATCAATTTACCTATCTGCTCTAAAGTGAATTCAAATTCTGACGTGGTCTGAATAGAAACTGAAAAGCCATAGTAGTTCAAGAGACAAATCTGTAGTGAGAGGATAGAAGTGGTGCGAACGCAAGGTGATTTATCGGAAACATTTGCCAGGTGGAATTCTAGTTTTCCCATCATGGATGATAATATAATACCGATTCAAAGAGAGAAGGATTCCTAAAATGAAGGGTGATCTTTCTTGAATATAGACTCATATGAAAAGTTCATATAAGTCGAATTACTTGGTTAGAAAAGTACTGGACGACCTGCTAATTTCGTATAGCCCAAGAACACCTCAATGTAATGAATTGATCATGAGCAGTGATTTACTTTAGAAAGACTTACTTAAAATCGATTGCTCTGTAGTGTATACGGCAGTGGATAATACCTCTTCCGAATCTGCTGAATTCATGAAGGATCCGATGGAGAAATGTACTACTAACCAGTTCTTTTTCAGTGTGTAATGTAAAGCTCTGTGACTAATCCAATGTTTGAAATTATTTAATGTCCTATTGATCCTGTCTGATGCTGTGAGATTCTGCAGCTGAAAGGTAGCCGTGTCTGGATGTCTAATGTAGGACGCGGCTGTAATTCCCGCTATTGCTAGAGACCTTTTCTCAGGAGGATTCGTATTTTGTTGCCTTCTAAAAGACACATATCTACAATTACATTTGATGAAATGCAAAGCTATCTATATGGATTCTCTCATAAAAGGACATGTGTACAATGTCTATCCTGATCGGTGCATCGAAAGGGCTGCTTAATGCTGAAAGGCTACAGACAAACAAGCAGAATTAACCGTCATCTAACACTACTGATGTGGCTCCACACAGATATCGACATAACCAGTGATGAAATAATCTTTGGCAGTTCCGTGACTTCGTTATATGACTTAATTCAGCCAAATAGATACCAAAATACCACACCGCCTATCAGTATGACAGACACATCTGAAGGAACAAAACAAAAGAAATTATGACTATTTATAGTCAAAAAATACGAGCTTACGAAGTATCTTACTAGATATACCACACTACTGAAGATTTCCTTGCTGACAAAACGCCACACGTATCTATTATCGGAACAAAAACGACAAATACCAGTATAATGGTAATTTCTAGAGTACCTCAAGCATGTGTTTTGGGACAGTTACTATTCACAATGTATGTAAATGATCCAGTAGGAAACGTCGGAAGCTCCTTCAGATCTGTCTATAATAAACGAGCTACGCCAGAAGACAGTATCGATTTGTAAAATGGCGTACAAATGATTGATGAATGACGCAAGTTCTGGCAGTTGACCTGAATGTAAATAAATGCAACATATTACGCATACATCGGAAAGAATCGCATTGCTGTGAGAGTACACTACTGATGAGATATTGCTGAAATCAATATCTACCGTAAAATATCTAGGAGTAACTGTCCAGACCGTCCTAAGTGGACTGACAGATGAAACAAATAGTAATAAAATCAACTGCCAGACCGAGATTGACAGGAAGGATCTTAAGCAAATGTAACTCGTGGATGAAAGAAGTGCCTTACAAGGCGCGTGTTCGACCAATTTTTGGGTATTATTCGTCAATTTGGGACCCATACTAGGTAGGACTGATGAAAGAAATACAGAATATCCAGTGAAGGGCGACGCGTTTGGTCATGTGACCATTTAGTTGGTCCGAAAGTGTTAGAAATACATTCAATAAACTTCAGTAGCTGGCGCTACAAAACAGGCGTTTTGGGTCATGAAGAGGTTTGCTATTGAAATTTCTGGAGACTACTTTATTGGAAGAGTCAGAAAACATATTACTTCCTCCCACATGATTCTGTTGAACTGACGACAATGAGAAAATTTGAGAAATTACTGCTAAAACAGGGGCTTATCACCAACCATTTGCAAGCTCCATTGGCGAGTAGAACAGGGAAGGGGGCATTAGTTTATGGTACCAGAAATACCCTCTGCCACATACGGTTAGGTGGCTTTTGGAGTATTGATGCAGATGTAGATATGAAGGATTTCACGGCATGTCGGTGCAATAAAATCTTGCTGCATTAAGTGGCAGTGTAGGTCCTAATGCCTGAAAACTTTCCGTATTTAATGCGTTTAGACCTTACTTCCAGTCGAAGGAAGGAGGGTTAAACATTGCGAATGGTTGCTTAAGAAGACTATGAATGATGAACTGGCCACGATTCTATTTCTCTCCTGACTTGGTTTGGTCTCACATTACTGGCCATGGGAGCAGCATGACTAATTACCACCGTACACTGCAAATTCTCTCATTTTACACCAGATTCATCTTCACTGTAGTAAAAGTGGTCTCATCCGTGGTTTTTGGTGGTCGAAATTTGGCCCGATATTCTTTGAAACCATTGCTATTGAAATTGTTCAACTTCATGTATAAATTCCTATCTCCTTTAATGGATACTACTGATAATACCGTACTTACCAAGAAGCTGGAGCTCCGCGACACACATCTCTTCAATCGCTGACTCATTTTCTTAAAGGCTTGGTACACTGACTGAAAATGATCACAGACCAAAAAATAATTAATATAGAGCAACGAAATTTCTGGAATACGTTTGTCTAGGTAAAATATGTAAGTAATCAACATTGCAAGATCACAGGTAAGCACGAGGTAGGCCATTGAGAACCGGAAATATTGGTACATTAACAACGGATGCACCGCCAGAATGTTGAATGCAAGCATGAAAACGTGCATCCATTGTGTTGTACAGATGCCGAATGTCAGTTTTTGGGATTAAGTTCCATGCCTGTTGCAGTTGGTCGGTCAGTACAGGAACGATTAAAGCTGTTTTATGAATGACGCTCGAACTGTCGTCCGTTGATGGCCCATATGCGGTCAACTGGAGATAAACCTGGTGATCAAGAGGGTCAAGACAGTATATCGACACGCTGTTGAGAAAATTGAGTTGCAATAACGTATTGTGGGGGGGGGGGGGGGGTTATCCTGCTGGAAAACATCCACTGGTATGCCGTTCATGAATGGCAGCACAACTGGTGCAATCATCAGACTGACGTACTAATTTGCAGTCATGGAGCGTGGGATAACTGTGAGAGTACTCCTTGCGTCATACGAGATCGCCCCCTAGACCATAACTCCAGTTGTAGTCACAATGCGTCTAACACGCAGACAGATTGGTTGCAGGGCCTCTACTGGCTTCCCACTAAGAAACACGCGGCCATCACTGGCACCCAAGCAGAACCAGCTTTCATAAGATAACACAAACAACCTTCACCCTTCCCTCCAATGTAATCTAGCTTAACCCGTCGCAAATAGCGGTGATTTTGGAGTCAGTGGAATGCACACTACAGGGCGTCTGCCTCTGAGCTGTCCTTCAACTAACAAGGTCATTGCGTCACTGTGTTGGCAACTGATGCCTAAACTGCTATTCCAGATGCAGTTACGATGAGCTAGAGCCATACGCCGAACACGTTGGTCTGTCCCCTTCGGACCCCAGTATTCTCGTGACCGTCGCTGCCAGCGATCATGCACAGTAGCCATATTCCTGCCGAGTCTTTCTGCAATAACAGAGAAGGAACATGCACCTTTCGTAGCCTCATTACACGCCCTCGTTCAAACTCAGTAAGGTGTTGACAATGGTTATGACAATGGCGTCCTTTTCGCTTCTAGGTATTCTTGACTAACATCAGCTCACCGCGTCCAATCTCAAAGATAATTAACGCTCATGACCATTAAGCATTGTACTTAAAGCAAACATGATTTTCATTGTCATAGCGGCGCTACTAGTGCACCTCTGATGGGACTGGCGCGCAATTTTTATAGACATCACCTTTCACGTTAGATACTCACTTACCAGCTTTCATTTTTGTCGCAGAAGTACTTCCTAGTATTGCGATTTTTATTCCAGTCAGTGTAGAAGAAGCTAAGAAAATCAAACTTGTGTGACTACTTTGTTTGCCGGACTTGTCTTCAAAAAATTGTTCAAATGGCTCTGAGCACTATGAGACTTAACATTTGAAGTCATCAGTCCCCTAGAACTTAGAACTACTAAAACTTAACTAACCTAAGGACATCACACACATCCATGCCCGAGGCAGGATTCGAACCTGTGACCGTAACGGTAGTGCGGTTCTAGACGTAAGCTCCTAGAACCACTCGGCCACTGCGGCCAGCAGGACTTGTCTTCATGCGATTTTCGTTTACTGAGACATACGAAAGAAAAACTGTATGAAAATAACCATAAGACGGTAGATCATATGGTGGAAAATATATTCTGCATTATTGTGATAATCGATCTTGTACATCTGCGTAAAACGGATTCCAATGTAATTTCACGTTCAAAAAAATTCACTGAGATACAGGAAGAGCATTTCGAATAATCTGAAGTAATCTTCAAATTACTGTAATTTTTAAAACCTTTTATTGATTTTAAATAAAATCATGTTTTCCTACGGCAAAATTTGCTTATTGTTACACACGGTTGTTTTTATCTACTATGAGCAGGTACATATTACTCAGCGTTACACCGTGTTCCGCTAGAAAATATATAGTGCGTAGACCGTCGGAGGGGTGACGGGACCAGGAGCAGCACGGCTGAAAAAGGAGAGGTAATTCCGTGACTGGCGGCAATGGAGGGTTTCATTACAGGCAGTTTAGGAGCTCGTTTATCGGATATTGCGAATTTTGCCGCATCGACACCACGCTGATTACGTCATTAACACGGCAGCCCGACCGCAGGCACGGGAGCACCGGCGGCCCGCCACGGTTTTGCGACTGTTCTCACCCGCGGCCTGCGAGGTCGGAGCTGCACGCCGCGCGCCGACCGCTGCCCGTACTTCTCGGCAGCTGCATTTTTAATGAGCCTGCGCCGACCACAGGCGAAGAGGAGGGGAGTTGTCCGTGGATCACGTATTTCGACCAAAACAATGATATGAGTGCAATGATTCCGAAACATGAAAGACAGACTCCCGTCTGGCGTCCATAGCCAGGCCAGCGGAGTCGTACACTTTGCTACTGTATACATGTCTTACCGTATCGAATTACACAGCATAGGGAGTCAGGTATCTTCACGACAGTACGCAGGCTCCGCTGGATGTACAGGGTGTGGACAAAATATGACAGCCGCCGAGGGAAATACGTGGTTGAATTTAAATGCAGAAGCTAGCTGACCCTACAGCTTGCGCTGTTGCATCTGATCACGGACGGCACCCGTGGAACTTCCTCAGTAAGTTGCAACGGTTGGTCGTGGTCAGAACATAGTTCTGTGTAGTTATGAGTGTAAGGCGCCGGATTTCGTTTCATTCTAACGTGCGTAAATTGTACCTGCTTGTGTGGTGGGTGCTTCCGTAACCAAGGTAGTCGAAGTTGTTCGGTGTTTTTTGAAGAGCCACCACGTCGAACATTTACACCGCATACACGGAAAGAAGATAAGCGTGGAAAGCAGATGAGAGCGTGCTTTGAGTGATAGTGATGGACGGTCATTGAAGAGGATTGTGACGAAACGTTACAGAACGACAGCTACAAGGGCCACTGTAGAACTGAATATCCCTCTCGTGAGCCCTGTCAGCACCAAACCAATTGGAAGACAATTCCAAAAGCAGGGATTTTCGGGGTGAGCTGGAATTACGAAACCACTCATCAGTGATGCAAATGCGCCTAAGAGAAAAACGTGGTGCCGAGGCCATAAAATTTGGTCTATGGAGATATGAAAGAATGTAATTTGGTAGGATCAGTCCTGTTTCACAATGTTTCCAATTTCTGGCGGAGTTTACATTCCAGCAGTGAAAAATAGCGGCGTTTGGTCATCAGTTTGATAGCGGTATCATGTTATTACAGCCGGTCGTTCTGGCAGAGCGGTTCTAGGCATTTCAGTCTGGAACTGCACAATCACTACGGTCACAGTTTCGAATCCTGCCTCTGGCATGGATGTGCGTGATGTCCTTAGGTTAGTTAGGTTTAAGTAGTTCTAAGTTCTAGGGGACTGATGACCTCAGATGTTATGGCCCATAGTGCTCAGAGCCATTTGAACCACGTTATTACATGTACCTCATGGTTACACTGCAAGCTCGCACTACTACCAAGTAGGCTAATAAGAGCTATCCCATGTTGCAATGTTTGTTGTCCAACGGTGTTTCAGTCTTCCGAGATGACAGGGCCCCAATTCACAATGATCAAAGCATCGAGGACTGGTTTTGAGAGGAATTGTCACACTTCTTCTGATCATCACGGTCGCCATATCTCAATATGACTGAGATTTTGGGATCTTTGTAGGAGAGAAGGGTGTGTGATCGCTATCCATCTCCTTCAACATTAACTGAATGTGCCACTATTTTGCAAGAATGGTACAAAATTACTGAAAATCGTGCGGGACTTATATGTATTCATTCCGAGGCGACTGGAAGCCATTTAGATGTCAATGGTTTTCCTACACAGTATTAAGAATGATAATATGTAGTATTTTTAGTGTCTCCCCCTTTTTGCACACCACCCACAAAACACAATGTTCAAATGTGTGTGAATTCCTAACGGACGAAACCGCTTAGCTCATCGGCCCTAGGCTTACATACTACTTACATTAATTTCAACTAACTTATGCTAAGGACTACAAGCACATCCATGCCCGAGGGAGGACTCGAATCTCCGGTGGGAGGGGCCGCGCAGTCTGTGACATGGCGTCTCAAACCACGCGGCCACTCCGTGCGGCCCCACCAGCCATTGATGGGAGTAGTTCTACACAGATGAAGCGGCATATACTGGATAAGCTAGTGTAAAGATATGCAAAATACTAGTCCTCAGTGTGTACTGTGTGTGCTAGTATGGTGACAAGATGCTCTGACCATAATGACATCGTCAAACTCCAGGAAATCATCTCAGGGTTTCTGGCTGGACATGGGTGCGAAGAACCACTTCCTCAGCTGTCGTGGGGACATACGCCTGTGGTATCAACAGCATATTGTATTAGGCACAATTCACACAGCCGCAGTGGACGGCGTCATGCCATCCTCATTCAGCCTGCGCATCTGCGCCTGCCCCAGGAGAAAATGTGGTAGCTTGATGTTTTTCACTTAACAGATAACAACGTGTGGTAGCCTTGCGCTATAAGGATGTCCCACAGGCAGTGTATCCGGTACTGATGTAGCACTGACGGTCAGCACTGATTCGCTAACAGGCAGTCACTGGTGCTGGCCCACAGCACTGGTGCACATTGCCCCAAAACTTATATGTCAGCAAGGAGTGTAGCACCAGTGACTCATAGCAGGTAGTCTGTAATTTCATGATTCATATACGAAGTCCAGGTACTGGCCTGGCAGTCGGTCAGGTGCGAGAGGGGTCAAACCATAAACTGTGAACAAAGGGCCACAGGAGTGAGTTGATATCAGCCTGCAGCAGGATCCAGGAGAATGGTGAAAATTCAGGAGACAGCAGCAACATTCCTGGGCTCAGCATATTAACAAGTGGTTAATAACAGCAGCAGCTACTACTAGATAAGACTGGATGATCCACTTTGAGGCGATGGCTGGTGTGGAGTAGTTCTCAGCATACAGCACGCGAAGGCACATAGTGTTAGGTGGTGGTGTCTAGTACTTGTACTTGCTTGGTTTGGTCTGGAGATGAAAGGCACCACTTTAAGTCACACAGAGAGGCCCAGGAAGTGTGGCACAAGGTAACCCTACAATAGGGTGTCAAGGAGAAGTGAATCAACTTTCAAGTGACCACTGGTATCATATTATCGCTGATATAATTATGAATCTCATATTCAGGACCAATGGTGACAGGTGTCACATTCCCACATCTTTCCACCAGGGGATGTGAGGGCAGGGCAAACAAAGGGGAAAAACATGAGTGGAAGTTTGGGCAATTAACTTCTAACCCAGAACCTCATTCTGGTGTCATCGAATAAGGACTATTCACGAACTGCGCTCTGAGCTGAGAAGATTACACGCAATTTTTTCTGTGAATAAGGAAGTGATGTTACTATCATTCTATTAAAGTGATGCTCTACAGTGTCATCTGGGCAGCATATTATCATTTCAACATGCGAAAACGATGTGTAAATATGGCAACAAAAACTATATGACATGCAGAAATACGCCACCCAGTGTGTGTAACAAATGGTATATATTCATCCACGACAACTTGATTTATGTGGGACGACAGCATAAGCTTTTTGCCAGCACAGAAACGGCGATGTAGAAGTATGACACCCATATTCTGTAACGAATGGCATATGTTCATATACGTCAACCACGTAGTATATTATATTGTTTGCAAACTCACTGAGACAAAGTGTAAATACACTGCCTAATATGCATAACAAACTGCCTGCATTGAAACAGCTGCATGTTAATATGCAGACAGGTGTGTCCACTTGAAGTGTATCACCTGTTGTACAAATGTTTGTGATCACACTATTTGTTCAGCATCTGGGTACCATACAGACCTTGGTGCACGGATATATTGACAACCATCTGGCATCTGATAGCCTCGTTACACCTTACGTGTTCCAATTCACGTGTATGCAGAGAAAAATTATCGTAAGTATATTGTTTCAAAATTAATATGAGATCTGTCAGCGGAAATATTTGCCTTCTTTCCTCTAGCCCCATTACTCATATGATCGAGATGTATTGTAGTCCATTATGATAATAACTTCTCCATATTAACTAATTAAAGATATTGAGTCTACAATATCGCACTCCAATCCATAAGTGTCTAATGTGGAGCTTTTGGACTGCAGATAGCTGATCTGTAGAATGATATGTATATGCTTTTATCGTTCTGTGCTGCATCACAGGCAATAAGCCATGAGAATTCCCCATTGCTATTTTATCAGGTATTATTTAGTTTTGCTCTATGGTTACATGGGAAAGGTTAGTCGCCAATAATATCCTCTTATTTTTCTATCCGACTAAACGAGCTAAATATATCACAATATACTAGCTTGACAGGCTGTGGGAATATGCAGATACACCAGGAATCACATTGTGAATTATGTTTACAGAATAATATGTTATTATTTATTCTATAGTTTTGGGGCTGTTTAACCGTTTAACACGTTTCCATCTACAGTGGATATCCTAAAGCATTTCCATTTTCTTCGTAATGATGACTGTGTCATCCTTCGTAATAAGGACTCAGTAGTCTGATATTTTTTGCAAAATTATGGACCAGCACATTAGACAACCATGGAAGAGTTTGCAGCTTAAAAGAAAACTCAGTGATTCATAATCACAAAAAATTTGATACGATTATCATAAATGTATAAGTGGAAATTTTAAAAGACCACACAACAGTTACAGCGTCTAATTAAGTGGTAGAATGTGTCCTTCCGCTCTAAAAAAATTATGTCTGTCAAATCCTATGACATAAATGTTAATTTTGCTCTCATCTTCATTGGTTTGAAAGAAACAAGCTTCAAAGCCATGGTGGGAAGCATTTGTTGCAATACACAAGTTCATAGACTTACCATGAAAGTGCAATAATTGTAAATGTAGTAAAGCTTCTTTAATAGAATCAAAAGATACTTGATCATCTTTAGACAAAAACACTTTGTATTTTTGTCAAGTAATTCAGGAGTACTTCACTGTTCTGTAATTGATTAGCCACAAAACGCCTAGAAAATGAGGCTAAACCTAAAAGTGGTTTGAGTTGTTTCTTCATTCTAGGCGCAGGAACGTTTTTTATTGCACTTGTTTTGTCACCATCTGGTACTATACCTGTATGTGAAATTACACGCTCAAGACTTTCACTTTATAATTACTCAATTTTTGACACTGGGAGATATACATTACCTCCTTTGAATATTTCTGTAATATTCTTTCTATTAAAACAAGGATCTCCTTCCATTTCGTTGTTACAATGAGTAAATCATCAGCATTCTGGCATACCTTATCCAACAACTCAGATCACATAGTTTCAAAATTAATATGAGGTCTGTCAATGGAAAGCTTTGCATTCTTCCCTCTAGCCCTGATAATCATTTAATCGAGATGTACTGTAATCCTTTATATTAATGTATTAACTGGAGCCTGAACTAAACTTTCATGTTGTTCATTAGACATGTTAAGATCAGTACCTAACTCGTTTCTAATATCTGCCCCATCATTACATTGCAAGAGGTCAATGGAATTGGCAATGTTGCCCTCAGTCTCTCCTGCAGACGACATTGGAGTACATAATGAGGCCACTTTTAATTTGTTGAATTTGGTATAATGGGGTGTACATTTTCTACCATCTCAGCCACTCCAACTTCTGAACTGAGGTTCTGCCAGTTAGTTTCAACAGTGCACTTTCGCATTTGATTATTACCTTGCTGAGTATGATTTAACACTTAAGTGAGTTTGAACTGCGCATGACCGATGGGACACAGCATCTCCAAAGTAGCGATGAAGTGTGGATTCTCCCGCACAACCATCTCACGACTTTACCTTGAGTATCAGGAATCCGGTAAAACATCAAATCTCCGAGATCTCTGCGTGCAGAAAAAGAGCCTGCTAGAAAAGGACCAACGACGGCTGAAGAGAATAGTTCAACGTGACACAAGTGCAACCCTTCCGCAGATTGTTGCAGATTTCAATACTGGGCCATCAAGTGTCAGCATGCGAACCATTCAACGAGGCATTATCGATATGGGCTTTCAGAGCCGAAGGCCCCCTTGTGTATCCCTCACGACTGCACGACACAAAGCTTTACCCCTAGCCTGGGCCCAGCATTACTGCCTTGCAACTGATGATGACTGGAAACATGTTGGTTGGTCAAACGAGTCTCGTTTGAAGTTGAATTGAGTGGATGGACGTGTACAGGTACGGACACACCTTTATGAATCCATGGACTCTGTATATCAGCTAGGGACTGTTCAAGCTGGCGAAGGCTCTGTAATGACTTGTGGAGTGTGCAGTTGGAGTGATATGAAAACCCTGATACGTCTCGATACGACCCTGCCAGGTGGCACATACGTAAGCATCCTGTATAATCACCTGCATCAATTCATGTCCACATTCCAGCAGGACAATGCGACACCCCACACGTCCAGAATTGCTACAGTGTGGCTCAAGGAACACTCTTCTGAGTTTAAGCACTTCCTCTGGCCACCACACTCCTACACATAAATATTGTTGAGCATATCTGGGATGCCTTCCAACGAGCTGTTCAGAAGAGGTCTACAATCACTCGTATTCTTACGGATTTGTAGACAGCCCTGCAGGATTCCTTCTGTCAGTTCCCTGCTGCACTACTTCAGGCAATAGTGGAGTCCATGCCACGTCGTGTTGTGGCACTTCTGCGTATTCCTGGGGGCCCTACATGATATGAACCACATGCACCAGTTTCTTTGGCTCTTCAGTGTATTTAGGTTCGACAGTCTCTTACTTCCTTGTGTAGAATTATTCATCAAAGGCTCTACCGATGATGCCATGTATCTGTCATGGCAGTCATTTGTTCTACTTTGATTGTTGACATATTTACCTGGTGGGGTTCGCTGGACAATGCTACTGACACTGTTCATTGTAGAATCCTCATGTATCAAGTCAGTCTAATCCTTCCTTAGTATAGTTTTAATTTGATGCAACGGAGATTGAATTAATTCTCCTGAAGCACCTCTTTCTGAAGATAATCTAGTGATAGACTGTTTTATATGATCTTTTAACTCATATCGAACCTTCTCTCATTAATTGTGCATCTTTCTCAAATATCTAGATCATGATTAAATGAGAAATATTTTGGCTCTATAAATTAAATTATCATCTTAATTTTGCATGTTATGAGAGAGGCACGTGAGAGAGGCGCGGACTTGGAACTCAACAGCAATTTCACACCAGAGGCTTACGGAAGTCAAGGATATGATTAACACTTCATAATAGCGACGAGACTATTATACTGAATGCTAATCGTAAACGTTACAAAAAGCAAAGGATACAAATTTTTGGAAATTTGTGGTAAGATCTTATGGGACTAAACTGCTGAGGTCATCGATCACTAAGCTTACGCACTACTTAATCTAACTTAAACTAACTTACGGTAAGGACAACACACACACCCATGCCCGAGGGAGGACTCGAACCTCCGACGGGAGTAGCCGCAAAGGAGACAACTGGCTGCACAACAGACGTCAGCATCTGAAAGCATGGGATTGAGTGATAACAGAAATAGCGAACACTAGCACCACGTTAAGTACAAACTTGAGAGGAGCACACCAAGTTAGAAAAACAGGCAGTTCATAGCTTACCGAAGGTGGCTGGCCGCGTGCGACACAGAGTTGGCATCTCAGGCTGAAAACTCCCTCTAAACACAAAAACACGGATTTTTAAAGAATCGTGGCGGCGCGCTGTTTCTCCTTTCCTGCAGTCGACCCACCAATCCACCGGCACCTAGTAAATTTCGGCCATTCTGGCGAGGCGCTCCGAGTCGCCAGAGCCCCTCTGGTCAACCGCATTTATATTCTTCCCCTGCTCTTTCTCATTAGATAAGAATGTTTCTGGATTTTACATTAACAGTTTCCACTTTTGGTATCAACAGCTTTCAGCTGGAAGCTAAATGCCACTACCACTCCTATAATGGCCAGAAACAAAAAAGTGTTTGGAGTCACTTCACCCGCCCCCCGTCCTTTTGTGAGAGGATCTGCTGTATTTCCACTCTAACCCATGTAAACCCACTGACGTTGTAGTTCTCCGGAGCAAGTGTTGTGTTCCGCCCACTCGTCTAGTACTGGGTGTCTAGGAAACCTGCGTCTCGCATCGCTAGACAACAATTCCGCAAATCGTATTAATAAAGTTTATTACAGTAAGATAAATGATAATTCTTAACTTTGAGAAATTTACAAGGAGATGTCGCAAGCAAAGAGCAACATGAAACATAAGCAATTTCTTTAGTATATACAATTCTTTATACGAGTGAAACAATACACTTCCTAAGTCACTGCTGTAGCGTTCGTAGGACGGCTCGTTTTCGACTCGGGCGCGGTCAGAGGGCGCAGATACCGCTGCTGTCTCGGTGTCGTCCTAGAAATGGGTCAGTCAGCGTACTATTGGCTGACGTTCAAAATGGCTCAAATGGCTCTGAGCACTGTGGGACTCAACTGCTGAGGTCATTAGTCCCCTAGAACTTAGAACTACTTAAACCTAACTAACCTAAGGACATCACAAACATCCATGCCCGAGGCAGGATTCGAACCTGCGACCGTAGCGGTCTGGCGGTTCCAGAATGCAACGCCTTTAACCGCACGGCCACCGCGGCCGGCTATTGGCTGACGTCTTCTCACATCTCTCTCCACTGTAACGTTCCCGGCTGACGAGCCGGAACTTGACTTTACGTTGGAACAGAAAGTATCAAGCTTGCTGCCTCTGATAAAAAGGACCTTTCCGTGGCAACCTTCTATTGTGACGCCCTACAACAACGACCAAGCGGTGGACAGATTTACCGGTTAATTCTCTGAACTGAGATTTTTCCCCTGGGGCAGCTGCCCAGAGCGTCTGCTCCGGTAACCTAAATGCTACCACTTTTGCCTACTCTCTACGTTTTCTTGTGATATCCTGTCTTGGACTGCCCTTGATGGCTCCCAACAGTCTTACGTTTAACAACGTACGAGTCGTTAATTCGTCAACACAATACACTCCAATTGAAACTCATAGACTGGTGAAAGATATGTATGGTGCTTAGAAATTAAAGGCACCGGGCATTTGAAATTCTTGGGTAAAGCCATCACCATAAACACTGAAATGTACTTTGGGACCTCAGAAAACTTAAGGCACGAATTCCAAGCTTTCCTCCACACAAAGAGCACCGTGTAATTCAGCATGATAATGCCAAACCATAATAGTGCTGCGATATCTGTAACAATCTCAAGCCTTGTCATCGGCCATCCTCCATGCCGTACCGACCTGGCCCCATTTGATTTTTATCTGTTTCCAGAACTTACAAACAACCTTCGCGTGTTAACGTTGATAGTGCTGGAGCGGAACGAAAAATGGTGCGTTGTAGGCTCCGTGAAGAAAGTCTAATACTCCTCAGTTATTTTATCGCCTGCCGCTTCAGTCCGGAATCGCGTGACATCTACGGTCGCAGGTTCGAATCCTACCCGTGGCATCGATGTGTGTGATGTCCTTAGGTTAGTTTGATTTAAGTAGTTCTAAGTAATAGGGGAGTGATGACTTCAAATGTTAAGTCCCATAATGCTCGGAGCCATATTTCTTTTAGTTATCTTATCAAGAAAGGAGTCTCTCTTTGAGAGAGGTGTGTTCCTCGCCAGGATGATTATGTTAATAAGTAAAGAAGTAGACATGCAGAATAATGGTGTAAATGCTAATAATGTTTGTTTCATTTAAAAATCTTCAATAGTTTACAACACACTCTCGCATTTAATCCTTCTGTTAGCTTCCAAACAGTTCCCTTTAGGTTGATTTGTTCCTGTTGTTTTGAACGAACTTCATAATGTTAATCTCTTCAAGGTTGGCGTGAAAGCTCACTACAGTTTCAAAATTTCGAATCTCAGTGTACCTTGTTGGAACGAAAGGCGTTCTGGTTTGGGCTAAAAATCGTTTGTTTGGTTGACAAGAAATCGAAATTTGTTTTCATCATTGCTCATATTCCTTTATACAGCTCCATAAGCGGATCCACAATGCGGTTAGTTTGCAGAATTAACTCGTCACAATTAGCTTAGCTTGCGCTTCCATTTCGCCCAATGAATGCTCTTCATTATCAATTGCCAGCTCAGCAAATTCTCTGCCTTAAGTGTGTGATTCGTGTTCGCTAGCTTCTACGCATTCGATATATATATATATATATATATATATATATATATATATATATATATATATATATATATTCTTACAATGCATCAAACAATTGAATTTGTTATAATAAATCTGATGTATGTCTTCAAATTGCAATATTCAAATAACATTAGCTGAGAGACGGAATTTTCAACAAGAAATTATCGATCTGTAGAAAAAAGACGATATCGCTTTTCCATATTTTGGTTCTGTACACATCAGCCACCTTGTCGATTCTAAATTCATGAAAACTGTTAAGAAGTGACAAATCTGTACAACTGATGTGTGATAGATTACTGGCCACGAAATACCTTCCTGAGTGGTTTACAACATACGTAGGCACATGAATACACATTTGAACCCTTACTTTACGTCTAGCGGCAAATTTGAGTTCATTAGAAAAAATAACCAAACTGGGAAAGTTTAGTTTGACCACCAGATGAATTTTTCATTGTTTTATCTTTTGTTATTTGTGGTTTATTTACTTCCTTTTCACCATATCAGATCCTATGATCATGCAAATTTGTGAACATGAAACGGAAGAATAAAATTTGTCATTAAATGTGAAAGATAGTCATATTTTACTTCCGTGCATGTAATATCATAGAAATTCATTTACATATTTTATTCGTTATGCGATCACGATTAACGATGCGTGATCAGATAATTGATCATTTCTTTCGTTGATACTGTGTCGCACCACGCACTAACACTTTTCCGTAGTACTGCATGCCTGGAAATTGATTTTTACTGGACGTAGACAACAGGAAGTGGTGACAGTTACATATTCCTGAGTAGGTGGCTGTCACCACAAAGGCGGTACACAAAAGTAGACGTTTGGATCCGACTCAGAAGGTTGTTTTACTGCTCTACAGAAAATACTGCAATGGCAGCAGCTTTATAAGGGGTCTCTCAGTGGGTGGCAGCTTGAGGTGAGGTTAGAAGCATTACTGCCGCTAATAAACAGCCTCAGACTGACAACCGCGGCTCGAGAACAATAACATCTTGCAAGAGAAGAGGGCATGCTTTCAGTATGGGGCAATATATGGGGTTCACGAATGGCGGATGAGACTAGAGCTTTCGCATAGAGCTCATGCGATATACTGAGTAATGTTTCCCACCAAAATTCAGAGAAATGAATTTGATTCACAGCATCCTTAGTGGTACGCAGAGTTTCAGAATGTCCTACAACATACTTCTGTGAAGAATATAGCAGCAGACAACTGGCCGGCACCTTCATGACCCGTTTAGTTGGAGGCAAAATTTTTCTAACAGGCACTAGGATATGTTGCAAGGAGAGTACATGCAGAAGCCACGAACCCTGCTGGAAAACGGAGTACGGCATGTAAGGGCCTGTGTTGAAAGGGCACACACAGCCCGAAGAGCGACTTAAGGTATTTGCTGACAACGGCGTCAGAGAAGAGTCTTCCTATTAGAATTTGCAGAGATGATGATGAGGTCCCATACACCGAGGAGCGGAGAGTACGATGCGGGAGACCCGCACTGCTGTACTTTGGCAAGGTCCTAGTGGAGGTGGTTTGCCATTGCCTCCCTCCGACCACATTGTGGGTGAATGATGATGAAGACGACACAACAACAACCAGTCATCTCGAGGCAGGGAAAATCCCTGACCTCCGGGAATCGTACCCGGGACCTTGTGCGCGAGAAGCGAGAACGCTACCGCGAGACCACGAGCTGCGGACAGAATAAGCAAAGGAACGAGTAAAATTGTTTCTCTGTAAGC
The DNA here is from genome assembly GCF_021461395.2 of Schistocerca americana. NCBI lineage: Eukaryota > Metazoa > Arthropoda > Insecta > Orthoptera > Acrididae > Schistocerca > Schistocerca americana. The sequence goes on along the minus strand of NC_060119.1, from coordinate 281,606,444 downwards.
AGAAACTGTGGCGTACTGGAGTACTTTTTTTATGAATGAATACTTGACGTAGTTTTTCTTACTGGCTTATGGGCAAGCTAAAATCTCGATTCGCTTTCTGAGTCGTACTGAAGTAATTTCTGCTCTAGGAGTTTGCGGGCAGTACATTACGTCCATTGCGTAGACGGAGTTTATAGTTATGCAACGTACGTCCTCTGCACAGCAACCAGTGGCACCGAGCAGATTGATGCTGCAGTGCCACATCTCCAATTACTGTAATTAATGATACACGCACCACGGCTCTGCATAATGGAAACAGTTCACATTAAACGTGTCACATTCCATTTGTTTGGTGTTTGAGCTCTTTACTGTCACTGCTACTGAGAATGAACATTTTGTATCTCACATGGCTATTTTGTATGAACGAAACTACTGGTTGTATCTTATGAACGGAGGAGCGATTTGGAGGAAAGTCAGAAATATCTGGGAGTATGCGTGCGGAACGATTTGAAGTGGAATGATCATATAAAATTAATTCTTGGTAAGGCGGGTACCAGGTTGAGATTCATTGGGAGAGTGCTTAGAAAATGTAGTCCATCAACAAAGGAGGTGGCTTACAAAACACTCGTTCGACCTATACTTGAGTATTGCTCATCAGTGTGGGATCCGTACCAGATCGGTTTGACGGAGGAGATAGAGAAGAACCAAAGAAGAGCGGCGCGTTTCGTCAAAGGGTTATCTGGTAACCGTGATAGCGTTACGGAGATGTTTAATAAACTCAAGTGGCAGACTCTGCAAGAGAGGCGCTCTGCATCGCGGTGTAGCTTGCTCGCCAGGTTTCGAGAGGGTGCGTTTCTGGATGAGGTATCGAATATATTGCTTCCCCCTACTTATACCTCCCGAGGAGATCACGAATGTAAAATTAGAGAGATTAGAGCGCGCACGGCGGCTTTCAGACAGTCGTTCTTCCCGCGAACCATACGCGACTGGAACAGGAAAGGGAGGTAATGACAGTGGCACGTAAAGTGCCCTCCGCCACACACCGTTGGGTGGCATGCGGAGTATAAATGCAGATGTAGATGATGCGCTCAAAATTTCTAAGTTAGATTAAGAGTAGGATTTAACATTCTGTATTGGTTTTATAGATTTATTTCATTTCTAGGGAAACGCTCTTGCACAATCCGCATGTACGTAATAACGTCAGGGTTTTACAAGTGACAACAGATATTCTAATAAAAAACCGCCACTTGAAGTAGTTCGTCTCGTATAAGCTGATTAAGTGTCCTGTTAACATGTATTATAATGTCTCAGACAGAAGGATTCACTTCAAAGGCAGAAACAGGAGCGAAGATAGTAATAATTTCGTTTATAATTAAAATCGTGAAAACTGATTACTCTCCAGAATGAATAAAATCAAGTTAATTGGTTTTACTAATTTGAATGAAAATTAAATTCAAGTCAATATCGTCATTTTTGGTTGACGGTGCTCTTGACAATGAATAACCATGCACATAGATAATGTTCGTATAAAAGAAATTAATTTATGAAAAGTTAATCGGGCATAAAATCAAGATGATGATTGGGCTTTCAAAACATGAAATAACTAACGATCTAAAGCTAACGACAACAAGCAAGTTACAGCCAGCTTGACTTAGGACACAAATTACTTGCATTATATAATTAAAACAGGTTAATTTAGAGGTAGGTCATTTTACAAACAAAAACAATGTTCAGTGGTTCAGTTATTATTGACGAAAGATAAAATGAACACACTTTCATCGGCATTGTGCTAATTTCAGAAAAGGAAGATGGAAAATATGTAATCTCACTTTTTCGTAGATAAAGAATTAAAACTTATAGGAAAAAATTACTCATATAAGGGGTTTAATAATGCTAATTTTGCCTTTTTGTAACAAAGTTAAAAGAGATACGTGGAAACAGAAGCATGTACAACTTCAAACAACCAGAATCGCTATTATAAGCATTTACTGGGTCTCCCACAAGTCCAACCCCTCGTCCAAGTAGTGGGAGATGGGCAACGGCATGAAGTAGGGAATTGCCTGTAGGAGCGAGGTACAGTGGGCAGTGTGTGTGCCGAGGGACCACTACGATAGCTGTGAAGGTCCTACAGGAAGCCTGAAAAGTGACGGCTAACAGGACTCTGGTGAAGCTACGACAGGCCCAGCAAACCAGTAGTGGATTATGATTTCTGCTTTCAAAAATAGAACGGGCCTCGGAAAGGACGGATTTAATCGACGGCGAACTGGCTGTAAACAAGGACTAAGATTTGGAACATTAAACATACAAACATTGACTGGAAAGGTGCAGGAGAAGGTAAATATTATGGAAAGAAGGAAGTTAGACTTATTGGGGTTAGCTGAAACAAGATGGAAAGGAGAAGGAAGGAGAGAACTGAGGAAAGGCTATTAACTGTACTGGAGTGGAAATGACCAGGGAAGGAGAAATTGGGTCGGATCAATAGTAAGAGATGGATTAAAAGAGGAAGCGAAGAGAATAAGTGATAGGATGATGAAGAGCAAAATATCAATCAAGGGGACGTCCATAGCGCGTATACGCCTTAGGTGGGATGCACTTCTGAGGAGAAGCAAGAGTTTGAAGAGGAAATGCAGACGCAGACGGGAAGGAAGAATATGTCAATAATGGGAGATTTAAAGGCGCACGATGGAAGAGAAAGACAAGGCTGCAAAAGTGTGCTTGGACCAGAGGATTGGGGCTGCTGAAATGAGTGAGGTGTAAGACTATTGGAGTTCTGTCAAAGGAATAGCTTACTGGTTGGGAACTCTTGGTTCAGGAAAAGAGAGAGCCGCGAGATAACCTGCTACAGTCAAGACTTAAAGACAAAGTCGATAGTTGACTACTTCTTGTACGATAGTGAGATGAATAGGAACATCATTGGCATTAAGGTAGTACCATCACAGGCCTTATACAGCGACCACCTTTTGCTGGTAATAAACCTGAAAGGGACTGAGGATAACAAAGGAACAGAAAAACACGAAAAATGTATAAGGATACTGAAGTTGGAGGAAGAAAGCAGGCTATAGTACGTACAAGTAATAAAGGAAAATGTCCCAAAAGATGAACCAAAAACGGTAGAAGAGTAATGGGATAGATTGAAGGCAACATTAGTAAGGGCGGCCGAAGCAATATGTGGGAGGACAAACAACAAAAAGAGATGGAAATAGACACCCTAAAGTAATGATAAAACAAAGGATATAATATAGAAGAAGAATAGAGTCTTTAGGGTCTGGTTCCAGAAGAGAACAGTAGAGACAAGAGAAGAGTAGCAGGCAAGCAAGAAAGACGCAAAAAGAGTGGTGGCGGAGGAAAGAAGAAAGTGGATGAAACAGTGGACCAGAATGATGGAGGAGGATAGTGAAGGTTCAAAAAGGAGTTATATGGGATGATTAAATGTAAGAGGAAGAGCGGTACGACGGATTATGCTCGAATGTTGAACAATAATGGAGAAGATGTATAAGGAGGAATGGAAGAATATGTGGAAGGAGTATTTTGAAGAACTCCTGAATCCGAATGGAGACCTGGATCAGGAGGAACAAGCCGAGGAGAAAAAAGACGAACAGCAAATAGAAAACGACCATACATGGTGAGAAGTGGAAGAAACATTGGACAAGATCAAGGGAGTAATGTCACCAGGTCTGGATGACCTAAGTATAGAGATGCTGAGAGCCTCAGGAGAGGTGGGGATATAATAGCTATGTCGAGTAATGAAAATTGTGTGGAGACAGAAGGTGGTCCCAGAAGACTGGAAAAAGGGAGTAATTGCCCGAATCCTTAAGAAGGGAAATACAAAAGAGTGCAGGAACTATCAGGAGGTAACATTGATGAGTTACTGTACAAAGATTTTTGAGAAAATTTTGAAAGCACGAATTGGTGCAAAATTAGAAGGAAGGTCCGCGATGGATCTAATTTTTGCTGTAAGGAACAGCACTATGAATATGGAATACATCTACTATGATCTTTCTGGGCATTGAAATAGCATGTGATAGTGTCTGTAGAAGCAAAGTGTGGAAAGCCCTGGAGAACAGAGGAGTAGCAAAACAGATTATTTGGAGAATAAGGGAAATGTACAATTCGTGGGGAACGATTGAGGAGAGTGGAGAGCTTCAACTTCCTAGGAAGCCTTATACAGGATGACAAAAAAAAAACGACAGAGAAATACACGAATGAGGTGGGGGGGGGGAGGGGGGAAGCAGAAGCATTTCGGAAAAGTGTCAGAAGCCTTATAAGGAGCAAGGGCGTACCTCAAATCAGTAAAACGGTTCTATACCAGTCATACTATGTCCAGATCCTGACATATGCATCAATGCACCAGAAACATGGGTTATGAAAGGAAGAGAGAAAAGCAAAGTACAGGCTAGTGAGATGAAATTATTGAGAAACTCTACTGGAGTGACAAAGATAGACAGGTTAAGAAATGAGAGGTGGAACGATTACAGGAGCAGATAGAGAAATCAAGGCTGAGATGGTATGGATACGTTAAGAGAATGGAAGAGAAGATACCCTGGAGGATACACGAGATGAAACAGGAAGGAAAGAAACCAAGAGGAAGACCGAGAGACAGATGGTTGAAAAGAATAGGGGAATGCGTCCAGAAGAAAGGAAAAGACTGGACCAAGGTGAAGACGGAGAGATGGTGACAAGACAGAATACGATGGAGAGGCCTATGCTCCATACAGACTTGGCCGGAGGATATAAACTGTCCAAGATGATGATGATGATGATGATGATGATGACGATGATGATGATGATTACTGGGATGACCAGTTTCAGTAAACTAAGTTGTTATCATCGGATCTGTGAAGCATAGATCAACACTTCCAAGCACATTGGGATCAGATGTAGCAGGGTGTAATACAGTTTAACATAAACTTGGACTATACCATGGAATATGACATACTTTCCGCAACAAATTTAACCGGAACTTGATCAAATGCATCGTATATAGTATCCTATCCTAGAGCGATATCTCATGGACATGGGAGGAGTAGTATATCAGCAAGTCAAGCATAAAATAAATGTTATATAGAACGAAGTACATATTGCAGTGATTATACAAACTCATGTTCGTACATTGGCTGAATGAAGACTGAGATTCGCAGACAAACATAATAGACATTACAACCGGCCACTACATGGTATTGTGGTAGTACTTACAACCAAAAATACGTCGTATCATATAAAGTCTAAACATAAACCAACGATCCAGGAGTGCTACACTGCAGACATACAATAAATAAATAATTATAATCAGAGCATGTTGTACTCACTTTTAATAAACATTATAAATTAATATTACTTAAAATTTAAAACCACCTTAAGAAACGGAACAGGAAGCACTCCAATGTATCACTCAACACACAAGTGGCAAAGGCAGGCAGGTGGCCTGTTTTCATTTGAAAACAAATAGAATAAAAATACATGTATCATAAATACAGTAACGCCTCCACAACCATATACTGCTGGTTGGTACCTTAGTGTAGGTAAGCAAACAAGAAGGAACTACAAAAGGAACATCGCCCACTGCATGAATACTGCTCAGCAGTGTGGGATCCATACCAGATAGGGTTGATAGAAGAGATAGAGAAGATCCAACGGAGAGCAGCGCGCATCTTTACAGGATCATTTAGTAATCGCGAAAGCGTTACGGAGATGATAGATAAACTCCAGTGGAAGACTGTGCAGGAGAGGCGTAAACAGTAATGAAATCCTAAACGCAGATTGGAATGTATACCGCAGAGACAGGCTGGACAGTGAAGAGGGAGGCGTGTTTATAGCGATAAGAAGTGCAATAGTATCGAAGGAAATTGACGGAGATCCGAAATGTGAAATAATTTGGGTGAAGGTCACGGTTAAAGCAGGCTCAGACATGGTAATTGGATGTCTCTAGAGGCCCCTTGGATCAGCAGCTGTTATGGCTGAGCACCTGAAGCATAATTTGGAAAATATTTCGAGTAGATTTCGCTACCATTTTATAGTTCTGGGTGGAGATTTTAATTTTCCGGATATAGACCGGGAGACTCAAAAGTTCATAACGGGTGGCAGGGACCAAGAATCCAGTGAAATTTTTTTAAGCGCTTTATCTGAAAATTACCTTGAGCAGTTAATCAGAGAACCGACTCGTGGCGATAACATGTTAGACCTTCTGGTGACAAACAGACCCGAACTATTTGAAACAGTTAACGCAGAACTGGGAATCAGCGATCATAAAGCGGTTACTGCATCGACGATTTCAGCCGTGAATATAAATATTAAAAAAAGGTGGGAAGATTTTTCTGTTTAGCAAAAGTGACAAAAAGCAGATTACAGAGTACCTGACGGCTCAACACAAAAGTTTTGTCTCAAGTACAGTTAGTGTTGAGGATCAGTGGACAAAGTTAAAAACCATCGTACAATATGCGTTACATGAGTATGTGCCAAGCAAGATCGTAAGAGATGGAAATGAGCCGCCGTAGTAAAAGAACCGAGTTAGAAAACTGCTGCGGAAGCAAAGGGAACTTCACAGCAAGCATAAACATAGCCAAAGCCTTGCAGACAAACAAAAATTACGCTAAGCTAAATGTAGTGTGAGGAGGGCTATGCGAGAGGCGTTCAATGAATTCGAAAGTAAAGTTCTATGTACTGATCTGGCAGAAAATCCTAAGAAATTTTGGTCTTATGTCAAAGCGGTAGGTGCATCAAAACCAAATGTCCAGACACTCTGTGACCAAAATGGTACTGAAACAGAGGATGACAGACTAAAGGCCGAAATGCTAAATGTCTTTTTCCAAAGCTGTTTCACAGAGGAAGACTGCACTGTAGTTCCTTCTCTAGATTGTCGCACAGATGACAATATGGTAGATATCGATATAGACAACAGAGGGACAGAGAAACAATTAAAATCGCTCAAAAGAGCAAAGGCCGCTGGACCTAATGGGATACCAGTTCGATTTTACACAGAGTACGCGAAGGAACTTGCCCCCCTTCTTGCAGCGGTGTACCGTAGGTCTTTAGAAGAGCGTAGCGTTCCAAAGGATTGGAGAAGGGAACAGGTCATCCCCGTTTTCAAGAACGGACGTCGAACAAATGTGCAGAACTATAGACCTATATCTCTAACGTCGATCAGTTGTAGAATTTTGGAACACATATTATGTTCGGGTATAATGACTTTTCTGGAGACTAGAAATCTACTCTGTAGGAATCAGCATGGGTTTCGAAAAAGACAGTTGTGTGAAACCCAGCTCGCGCTATTCGTCCACGAGACTCAGAGGGCCATAGACACGGGTTCACAGGTAGATGCCGTGTTTCTTGACTTCCGCAAGGCGTTCGATACAGTTCCCCACAGTCGTTTAATGAACAAAGTAAGAGCATATGGACTATCAGACCAATTGTGTGATTGGATTGAAGAGTTCCTAGATAACAGAACGCAGCATGTCATTCTCAATGGAGAGAAATCTTCCGAAGTAAGAGTGATTTCAGATGTGCCGCTGGGGAGTGTCGTAGGACCGTTGCTATTCACAATATACGTAAATGAACCTCTGGATGACATCGTAAGTTCACTGAGGCTTTTTGCGGATGATGCTGCGGTATATCGAGAGGTTGTAACATTGGAAAATTGTACTGAAATGCAGGAGGATCTGTAGCGAATTGACGCATGGTGCAGGGAATGACAATTGAATCTCAATGTTGACAAGTGTAATGTGATGCGAATACATAGAAAGATAGATCCCTTACCATTTAGCTACAATATAGCAGGTCAGCAACTGGAAGCATTTAATTCCATAAGTTATTTGGGAGTAGGCATTAGGAGTGATTTAAAATGGAATGACCATATAAAATTAATCGTCGCTAAAGCGGATGCCAGACTGAGATTCATTGGAAGAATCCTAAGGAAATGCAATCCGAAAACAATGGAAGTAGGTTACAGTACACTTGTTCGCCCACAGCTTGAATACTGCTCACCGGTGTGGGATCCGTACCAGATAGGGTTGATAGAAGAGATGGAAAAGATCCAACGGAGAGCAGCGCGCTTCGTTACAGGGTCATTTAGTAATCGCGAAAGCGTTATGGAGATGATAGATAAACTCCAGTGGAAGATTCTGCAGGATAGACGCTCAGTAGCTCGGTACGGACTTTTGTTGAAGTTTCGAGAACATACCTTCACCGAAGAGCCAAGCAGTATATTGCTCCCTCCTACGTATATCTCGCGAAGAGACCATTAGGATAAAATCAGAGAGATTAGAGCCCACATAGAAGCATACCGACAATCCTTCTTTCCACGAACAATACGAGACTGGAATAGAAGGGAGAACCGATAAAGGTACTCAAGGTACGCTCCGCCACACACCGTCAGGTGGCTTGCGGAGTATGGATATAGATGTAGACATGTTCCTCTCATAACTACCACAAGCAGGTCATTACAAGTACAGAAAAAATACAATGAAATCACTTAGCTGTCTTCATGTAATCACAATAGCGGTGTAAGTGATTTAGTCATAGGGACTCTGTACTTGTGCTTGTGCTTGTGCAAGCTATGAGTGGAACACTTGATATTGCTTTTGTAGTTTCTTTATGTCTGCTTAACAGTACAGAGGTGCCGAACAGCAATGTTTGGTTGTTTAGGCGTTATAGTACCTACATTTTACGATTTTTTAGACTTGGGAGAAATACCGATGAATGTCACATTTTAATATTTAATAATGCTTCATTACTTATGACTGACGTAACAAGAAGACAGTACTAGCAGTAAGCAAACGTCAGGTTCGCAACAATGTAGTGAAAACATTTCAGGAATGTCTGACCCATAACAACGGAGAAAATGAAATAATGAGGTGTCACGGACCAAACAAAAGTGGGAAGATCGATGAATGTGCTCTAAATCCTTTACACGTAACTTTCATTTTACGCCAGGTAACACCACTTAACTTTTACATTTTTAAAACATAAGTACTCTAATTTAACACCGACGTATAATGTCGCAGTTTAAGGCACCAGTTCCCACTTAGTGCTGAACCTTCTTATAAAAATCTTCCTCTGTTGTTAGAACCGCAGACAGTTCCTTGAAAGCAATACCAAGCACGTTTATATAGGTAATTTGTAAAATATTCAGCAGCTATACCCGAATGCAATGGGCACGTCCATCCAGTGGGCTGGTCCTGATAGCTAAAACTTTTATCCTGGGACATGTGATGAGTTCTTCTTATGGACCTCTATGATCACCACTGTATCCCGCAAACTCTTGTAGTTTACAGACCACCAGTGACTTAATACGTGGCTGATTGTTCTCTAAATTTTCTTCCTCGAGCGGTCTCGAAGATAGAGGTAATGTACTTTTTTACAATTCGTTAGATGAAGTGAATGATATCCACTGCGGAAACATTGATTGACAGCGTTCCAACTTGAAATGGACATTGTTTCAAGCGAATGTGATTTATGGCATCATACCAGTATTTCGGTACGACTGTGTGAGCAGTTCATGATATTAACTCAATATTCTTGTCACACTTGAGATATGACTGCCCTCTTTCTGGAAATGTCATCTCAATCCTTTCAAGTCGCTGGCAAAGAGTCACAATGTAATTTATGTATCTAAGAATAGTAAAGTTCTGATTCTGTCTAGCGTATGAATCGCAGAATATGTAGAGTTGTCTTACATCACGATAAAGTATGCGAAATATAAAATGGTGAAGCATTCATAGAACTTCAACTATACCTTCCTTTGATACAGTCTGGTATTAAGAATAAAATATTGACTCCCCCGATGTTACAACATGGATATCAAACAAATGTACTGTCAGCTGATATTTTTAGTACACCATTTTACTAGCTATATTTGGGAAAACCACATTCCATCGAAAATCCATGGCCATGGCTTCTTCTTCTTCTTCTTTGCTTTTAGCACGCTGTTGCCTGCAGGGACGTTTCTTATCGTGAAACGTTTGGGCTCTCCTTGAATGAATTTCGTTGCCTCCTTTCAGATTTTCTAGTTTCTTAGTCAGTAATTGTTTAAGGCCCGGATCTTTCCTATTTTTTGGGCAGCAAGCCAATTCTTCTAGTATTTGAACCTGTTGTGCATCCATGGTATCACATCGACTACAGGTACCTCATCGAGAGTGCCCACATGTCCATCATGTGTCTTAGTTTTATCCATGGATAAGCAGTTCAACTGGTAACTACTTGAGAATGCCACCACCACCTCCAAAGTGGCACTGCATGGTTCAAGGCTTAAGTGTAATGTTGATATATATAGAAACATGTTCATCCAAATATTGGGCTTTGATGGCAAGCTGCAGCTCGTCATTGAAACCCAGTTCCCTCCTTACTTTATGAGAAGTACTATGGGAAACACATGTGATTCAGTGTTTGTCTGTTATTCCTGTATATAAACACTTCCGGCAATTTCTTCACCCTTGTGCATTGCACTTTGCAAACTGAATATCTCTGCTAAGCAGTTTGGTGGTTAGGACGTCTCAAATGCAGTTTTGTGCTTCTAAAAATGTACCTAATCAAGTACACTGAATATATGCTTGCATGTATTCTCCATCTTAAACGAATGTATGAAAATCGAAGCAATTCAGAAGCGGGCGACTACTTTTGTTACCGGTAGGTTTGAACAACACGGAGATGATTTGGGAACTCAAATAGTAATCTCTGGAGGGAACGTGTCGTTCTTTTCGAGGAACACTATTGCGTAAACTTAGAGGACCGGCGTCTGAAACTGACTGCCGAGCGATTCTACTGCCGCCAACATACACCACGTCTAAGGACCACGAAGATGAGATACGAGAAATTAGGGCTCATGCGGAGGCGTAGAGACAGACGTTCTCTCTCTCTCTATTTGAGAGTGGAACAAGAGGGTAAATAACAAATAGTGGTACAGGATACCCTCCGCTACACACCGCAGGGTGGCTAGTGTAGTATCTACGTAGATGTAGATTATAGTCTATATATATTCCAAAGGCAGACTGTTCAGTCTCCTATTTTGATCATCAGTGCCTTCACTCACATTCCTTTTAAAGCAGCTTTTGTTATATTATTGTATTTCTTTTTTTACAGGCTTTTAATCGTCTTTACGTATTTTTGCCTGTCTTGTAGTCATCCGTCATATGTAATATTTCAGCATATGCTTGCTTCTCTTTCTGTAAGTACATTTTAGGACTTGACGTTTTGAATAATATTAGCTCTAATAAACCTCTCGTGTTCTCTCAAATTTCGATTTTCCCAATCTGTATTGCCCCGGCATGCGTAACTTAGCCTTGACGATGCCATATGTGGTGTGTCGCTTTCTATCACTGTTTTCGTTAATGTAATCGGTAGTATTCTTTCTTCTTCTTCCTCTACTGCTGCTGCTGCTCTTCTGTCACCATGCCTATTCTGTGAGAGTATCTTCAGAGTTTAATTTAGCACTTTAAATGTTACTGAGAGATACGGTTCTCACTGCAACCGTCCTAATTTTGACAGTCGTATTTCACATCTCGATAGGTTTGCACTTCATCATTGACACAATATTGTATTCTAAACGATTTTCGATACAGCATAAAACTTATATATACTCTGAACCTACTCATGTGGATATGATACAAATTCCACACCCATAGCTTGGATAAAGCTGAGCATATCCGATAGTCTTCCATTGAATTCTTCAGTCCATCATTCAAAATCTCACCTGATCTAGCTATACAGGGTGTTACAAAAAGGTATCGCCAAACTTTCAGGAAACATTCCTCACACACAAATAAAGAAAAGATGTTATGTGGACATGTGTCCGGAAACGCCTAATTTCCATGTAAGAGCTCATTTTAGTTTCGTCAGTATCTACTGTACTTCCTCGATTCACCGCCATGATTTCATACGGGATACTCTACCTGTGCTGCTAGAACATGTGCCTTTACAAGTACGACACAACATCTGGTTCATGCACGATGGAGCTCCTGCACATTTCAGTCGAAGTTTTCGTACGTTTCTCAACAACAGATTCGGTGACCGATGGATTGGTAGAGGCGGACCAATTCCATGGCCTCCACGCTCTCCTGACCTCAACCCTCTTGGCTTTCAGTTATGGGGGCATTTGAAAGCTCTTGTCTACGCAACCCCGGTACCAAATGTAGAGACTCTTCGTGCTCGTATTATGGACGGCTGTGATACAATACGCCATTCTCCAGGGCTGCATCAGCGCATCAGGGATTCCATGCGACGGAGGGTGGATGCATGTATCCTCGCTAACGGAGGACATTTTGAACATTTCCTGTAACAAAGTGTTTGAAGTCACGCCGGTACGTTCTGTTGTTGTGTGTTTCCATTCCATGATTAATGTGATTTGAAGAGAAGTAATAAAATGAGCTCTAACATGGAAAGTAAGCGTTTCCGGACACATGTCCACATAACATATTTTCTTTCTTTATGTGTGAGGAATGTTTCCTGAAAGTTCGACCGTACCTTTTTGTAACACCCTGTATACCTTTATGGATATGGTGTCTGTTGTTTCGGACATGTATGAATGACCGGCAGTAGTCTAGAAGGAAATTAGAATGATATATTACCTTTCAGCTACTGACGGGCGTTGATACATATCAACGGGTAAAGGTGAAAATGTGAGCCCCGGCCGGTACTCGAATCCGGAATCTCCTGCTTGCATGGCAGACGCTCTATCCATCTGAGCCACCGAGGAAACAGAGGTTAGTGCGACTGCAGGGACTATCTCGCTCACGGCTCCCTATATGTCCACACACTACATTCGTAGTGTCCCTACCCAACACACTCGTTACTCATGGAAGACATTCTTACCAAGTCCCGTAAGATTTCGGGTAATATGTGTGCATCCGCGCAAAAGAGGAAGGTGGTATTGCCATTACTATATACCTATATGGATATTGTGTCTGTTCTTTCATCGATGTAACTGTGTCACGCAGCACACCAAAAAAGCAGCATTCGGACGTTATAGGGTTGTTTATCCTACTCATCCGCATTAATTGACATTTTTCTGCATTAAGAGCAAGCATCCATTCATCACACCAAATAGAAAATCTGCCTGAGTCATCCTCATCCTCCTACAAGGTAAATTCCATGTTGGAACATTAATAATATTTTGAAACGAACAGACAGCTATTCACCGGAAAGGTGATACGTTGAGTTGCAGACAGGCACATCTAAAATACTGTTACTCATTCAACTTTCAGGCAAAGCCTTCATCTGAAAAGAATACACACCCTCATTCACACGAGCCGCCGCCGCTCATGCATACATGACCACTGTCACCGGCCGTTGCATAATCTTGCTGCATCCTCCCACAGTCAACGATGACCCCTTCCCATACGCCATATCGTCAGCAGCAAAAAGCCATAAAACGCAGCTCACGGTGTCCAGCAGGTCATTTATGTTATTTATGAACACTGTGCAATAGAATTAAAGAATACCTTAATTATCTTCCTGTGCGACACATAAGTTTTCGATTTGACTAAAAAGTGCATAAGACCATCCACTGCAGTGGTGCAAAAGCGTGACACTGTGTGACGTCATCGTTTGGCTCACCGACGCTTCAGGCAGCAAGGTGTCGATAGTTGCGAAAAATAGGCCACAGCTGTCAACCTCATGTGGCATGTAGGGTGGGTTGATGACGTCACATTGGCACCTAATTTCACCACCGTTCTGTCCAATGCCACCGTGGACATGTCACACAATCAGGTGGATGGCACACTCTCTCTTACCCCTCTTGTGATTCCTCTGCGACGGAGGTCAGAACTGGATGACTAGAATTCAGTTCATGCGGAAAACATTTTAGACACACGTCCGCACAGAGTCGACTCGAAAGGGCTTAGAGACGGAATTAAATATTTCACGGTCTAAAACGACAGTTCGCAGTGCGACGAGAAATGGGAAGGCTTTTCTGCCAACATTTGACACTGCTGACACACCTGGGCGTTTCTACCCTTCGCGATGTCCATTGCGAGGCAGTGTCCCTGTGAACGTGGACGCACCACTTCAGAGCGCAACGGGACCGCAGTTTCTCCTCTCGTGCACAAGTTGGAACAACTAGGGACTGTTCAGAACAATCCGACGAGATTTCGACGTGATCCGAAGAAGCAAAGTGTTCTTACGCCGCTACGGTCACAGGTTCGAATCCTGCCTCTGGCAAGGATGTGTGTGATGTCCTTAGGTTAGTTAGGTTTAAGTAGTTCTAAGTTATAGGGGACTGATGACCCCAGAAGTTAAGTCCCATAGCTCTCAGAGCCATTTGAACCATTTTTTGTTCTTACGCTTTATCAGCCCTCCTATTCTGTGTTTTGTGTTGCGTGATCGCAGGAGGGTACGATGCTTGCGTGATTAAGCGGCAAAGAATCCCTCTAAGAGAGCCCTCCCCCATTTCGGCAAAACCTGAAGTATCCACTCATCTTCATTCAGAACGGTAAAAAGGAATGTGTAATGAGACAACCTGCAAAGTAGTCCAAGGCGCTTCCAGGCAGGCAGCTGGAATGGTAGGCGTGTCAAGGAGTTGCCTACCTGCAAGCCTCTCGGACTACTTTAGAGGAAGAGAGGTGCTGAGGGTTTAATGGCACATCGTTGAGTCCATCGCTTTCCCTTTCATTTCAAGACATTGGTAAGTTATAGTGTGCCCGCAGCAAAACTCGAAATTCTCTCCGATATATTCAGCTTGCATATGTTGTAGAAGAGTCTACAAGTCTTTTTTGGTCTCCATTTTTCTGATTTGTTTCACGTGGCCTACCACGACTTACTCTCCTGTGCCAATTTCTTCATATCACAATTAGAGTAGCATTTGTAGCTAAGGCGCTCAGGTGATATCAGAAGCTGATAGCCTGCCACATGAGCTGAGACACCTACGCAAGGTCTTCTTCAACATCGCCCATAACTTCCATCAAATAAATGATTTTAAGCAAGACTCAATACAAGACAACTGACGCGGAGCAAGGAAGGATATTCGCTTCGTTGTCGTTATGAGGCTCCATGTCGGGCATGATAAGCCAACTACTGAGACGGCGCTAGATGAAATCGATCTTCAGGCCTCCGACAGAAATCCGCCAATCACTGAGACCGTTTAACGACGCAGCAGTACTCAATATACCTGGGGCTGTATAAGATACCTTGCGAGTGCGGCCAGCCTTACGTCGGATAAAGAGTGTGCGCTGCGGAACAACACAGGAAAAAGCACGAGAGGTGTTATCGCCTACGCTGCACCGAGAAATCCACTTTAGCTGAGCATGCTTTAGAGAAAGGACACCGGGTCAAATTTGACGAAACACTTGCCGCGGCTCCTTCAAACAGTTTCTTAGAAGCCATTGAAATAAGAAGCACCTGTAACACCACAAAGGGAAACGGTGTCATGCATCTCAGCACAGCGTGGGATCCAGCGATCGCACAGCTGAAGCGGGCGCATCGAACGGCGAGTCAACATAGTCCGTATATAGTACCAGTACTAGTGACGTCACAGGCAGCAGCTAGTGTATATAAAGTGCGTAACAGCAGCCCACTGGCATTCATACCATTTGGCAATGGGCAAGGAGTGCTTCGCCGAAACCTTGTACAATTTTATACATTTGTCGCATTGGAAACACGAACCGGAGTTTACATGATTATATGCGGCAGTTGCCCGAAATTTTACATCGGCCAAACCGGAAAAGCCTCATAAACAAGATACGAGGAAAACATCCCCACTAAAGTTGGAGTGGCAGGCGTGGTTCGACATTCGCTGAACACATAGTGCAAATGGCTTACGCACCCAACCCTCCGGATAATACTCAGCTCTTGCATCGCGAAGTGAAGGGTGCGAGGTTGGATATTTTGGAAGAAATGTAAATTTTTAAACACTTACTGTATGACAAAAATAACCTTCTTAACGACCAACATCAGCTGAGAAACAAAAACTTTTATGAAGGTTTTCAACCGTTATTCCAACCGCCATAATTTTAGGGAGTAATCATTACACCGTTGCCAAGACATTTACGTATGCTGTATAGCTGGGGTTATCTGGTATTTCAAACCCGTAGTTATCCACATGAGGTCAAGTTCGATGGTTAGACCGAACATGCTAGGTTGGCTTAAAATAATAAACGAATTGCTCCCTTCACTTTTGACGTCTAACAAATTATTACAAGTGTTAAGACAGTCGATATATCTTTGTTCGTTACAGGATATGGTATACGTCAATTTCGTTAGCCGGACCTGGTTATTCATAACAATTTTAAGTTTAGGAGTACATGTTGGTACCAGTGTTAACAAGTACGCATGACACACTATCGCGCATGCTCTCTCGAGGCTATAGCCAGTTCCAGTACAACATCCGTTGCTACCGTACTGCGCTCGCGAAGTGGGGCCGAGGCTGTTCCCCAGGTAAGTTGTTGCAATATGACCATGTATTCCTATATTATAGATATTAGTTTTTGACGTTGTCCATAATGGACAAATCGCAGTTCCTTTTATTCTGAAAAAGGTTGGGTTATCCCAAATGAAACCTAACAAGGGAACCTCCCCATCGCACCCCCCTCAGATCTAGTTATAAGTTGGCACAGTGGATAGGCCTTGATAAACAGAACACAGATCAATTGAGAAAACAGGAAGAAGTTGTAGTGTCACCGCCAGACACCACACTTGCTAGGTGGTAGCTTTAAATCGGCCGCGGTCCATTAGTACATGTCGGACCCGCGTGTCGCCACTGTTAGTGATCGCCACCACACGGCAGGTCTCGAGAGACGGACTAGCACTCGCCCCAGTTCTACGGACGACGTAGCTAGCGATGCACACTGACGAAGCCTCGCTCATTTGCAGAGCAGATAGCTAGAATAGCCTTCAGCTAAGTCAATGGCTACGACCTAGCAAGGCGCCATTAGTAGTTTATTGCCTGAATCTACAGAGTCTCAATTGTATCGTCAATAGCGATGTACAACAAGGATGGATTAAAGTTAAGTATTCCAGCAGCTACGTACTTTTCTTTATAGCATTCATTACGTATCCTGTTTCAGACCTCACGCCATCCTTCGTGAGCTTATAGCGTGCATTGGGGTCCCCTCAAACCACACTGTGTCGGCACTTCTGCCGACACATCAGAAGTTATGTGGAACTGTGAAAAAATAAGCAAAATATACAAACTGAGTAGTCCATGGGCGACATGAGCAACATCATGGACATCACGAGCCGAGGAGCGCCGTGGTCCCATGGTAGCATGAGCAGCTGCGGAACGAGAGGTCCTTGGTTCAAGTCTTCCCTCGAATGAAAATTTTGCTTCCTTTTTTTTGCATAGTTATTATCTGTCCGTTCGTTCATTGACGTCTCTGTTCACTATGACAAGTTTAGCGTCTGTGTTTTGCGACCGCATCGCAGAACCGTGCGATTAGCAGACGAAAGGACGTGCCTCTCCAATGGGAACCGAAAACATTTGATCGCAATGTCATAGGTCAACCGATTCCTCCACAGGAAAACACATCTGATATATTCTATACGATACTGGTGACGGCATGTGCGTCACATGACGGGAATATGTTGTCGACGCACCTAACTTGTACACTTGGCGAATGGGTAAAAAGATTCTTCTACCTTGCCGGATTTAGGTTTCCTTGTGGATGTGATAATCACTCCCAAAAAAGAGATGAAAACGTAAGAGTTTGTCACATAAACTGATAATAAAAAATTAAACTTTCCACTGGATGGAAGATTTGAACCAAGGACCTTTCGTTCCACAGCTGCTCACGTTACCACTAGACCACGGCGCTCCTGCGTTCCTAGTGTTCTTGATGTTGCATATCTTGCCATAAACTACTCAGTTTGTATATTTTGCTTATTTTATCACAGTTCCACACAACTTCTTCCTGTTTTCTCAATTGATGTGTGTTCTGTTTATCAAGGCCTATCCACTGTGCCAACTTATAACTAAATCTGAGGGGCGTGCGATGGGGAGGTTCCCTTGTAAGTAAATCTAGGTAAACTTTGCAACTGAGGCTGTTATTAATTTAAAATAAATACAATTCAATTTGTCTTTCAAATTTTCAACATCCTCCTTTAGTGTAATATCTGACACAATTCCATTCTCTTCATTTTGGTTTCCTCACAGTCCATGGTTCACTTCCATAAAACGCGGTGGTCCAGAGACATAGTCTCAAATATTTCCTCCTCAGATTAGCGCTACCATTTGACACTAGCAGGTTTCTTTCAGACAAAAAAGCCCCTATTCCTTGCTCTGTTCTCCTCCTCATATCATCCTTGGTTCGTAAGTCATACTTTATTTTGCTTGTAAGGTGAAAGAATTCATTTATTTAGTCTCCTTTTTGGTCCTAAAATTTGATTTGAAGTTGTTTTCCTACTCTCATTTCAACTGCTTTTCATTCCTTTCGCTTTTTTTTCTGTTTACTCTCAGTCCTTATTCCGCTCTGAGTAGACTGCGAATTAAATTTAGTATGTCCTGTAATTCTTCGTCTCTTTCTCTGGGGATAGCAATTGATCAGAAAACCATACTGTTGACACTCTTCTTCCTTGAAATTTAGCCCCACTCTGGACCATTTATATCCTTTATTGCTTCTTGGATGTACAGATTGGCCATTAGGAAAGAAAGTTGTAGCCCTGCCTTTCACAAGTTCTAATCCGAGCGTTAATTTCATGGTATTCCATTCTTATGGTTCCGTCTTGGTTATTATACGTATTTATTGGATATTGCATGTCTTTGCCTGTAGCACACGCTTATTTTTCTGATATTTTCTAACATATTTCACCATTTTACATACTCGGCAAGTAACCTCTGAAACCACTTATGAGATCGCCGCCGTAGGCTTCGTGGTCGTTGGTCTTGGCTCCACTGTGAAGCAGCCATTATCTCGTCATATTTACGTCTCTCAAAATAGTGCGCAGTATGCAGAATTTCGCCAAAGACAGGTGTAATGAAGTGGGCTGCGTGTGGAGGCAGATGTTGGATTGTGCTGGCGTTTCTTTGGTACTAAGTCGGCGAAACTGATTTACTACCTATAATGGAAAAGTGAAAAGTAACACCCCATGAGCACCCTGCGGAACTTAAAAACGGGGAAATCACCCTTCTTGTTTATGTTTGAGGACTCTGTCTACTGACTCGTCAGTGGTGTGGAAACTCCCTGCTACGAAGAGCGCATTGTTGGTAACATCTGCTGCTCTCAAAATTTCCTCCAGTACATCGAGTAACGTCGGGGGATGCCGATGAGTTTCGAAGACAGTGTACATGTTCTGGAGTGGAGCATTCAATCAACCAATCGTTAATCGTTAAAAATTTTAATAATATTTGTTGCAAACAAGTAAAGTTACAATTTTCTGTTACCAGGTTTAGCTGACCAGCAGTAATACACAGATTTATGAAAGTAAATAGAGAATTGCTTTTGAAGTAAATGCGAGGACTCAACGGACTTTAAAAACATTCTTTATTTAACGAAATATTAAACCATTAAAAATCATAAAAAGTGCACCATGCTAACTAAACGATTAATATCTATGTACCAAGTTGGCAGCAACTCCATCGTTACTAACACTTTAGTACTGTCGACGAATTAGCCAGCTTTGTACTCACGCCTTCTTAGTGGTCACCGTACTTCCCTACTATTTCATATATTTTAATACTTTTTAAAAATAATTTGTGTGCTTAGAGACTGTGAGTGTGTACATTATTTAAAATAAATTTTTTTATTTGTTTTTATATAGTTGCTAGTAAACTCAAATCAGTAATCGGCAAGCTGTAATTTTATTTTTTATTCAGATCAAGACGACTGAATTTTTAAAAATAATATAGATCCATGTATCTCTTTCACCCAACGATGTCAGGTTTTCAAATCGTTAATACAATCTCATCTCGCCTTTGTCAGCGTATGGTTGTATGTGTTCTTATGGCTTGTTCCTGTTCATGGAGGATACAAAAGTTTGAAGCTGAAAATTAAGTATCTGAGACTGTTTAAATAACTATTAGAAGAAAACTTTAATTCCTGGAACAGTCTTTCTACAATTATCTTCAATTTCTATAGAATTTCGGTAAGTGCATACTGGAACATTACTTTGCTATATTAATGGCGAATTATCTGAGAGAAAAGGAAACTGCAATTACGTATAGGTAGGAAAGTAAAATGGCAACAATTTTGTTTATAAAATTTCGTTGCCTTGGCTCATACCACTGTTCTTATCAGCAATACGCGTCAAGAATGAAACAGAAATCTTCGTTAACTGTAATATTGGTGTAAAGGGGACTGCAAAGCAAATTGTGCATAGTTTGCACAATTCGGAGTAATTAGGCATCGTATTCGCGAAAGAGGCTTGTGCAGAATAGTTAGGAATAGACAGGTGTATATAGTCGCTGACATTCTGGCTAACTTTATATCTAGAACTGAAATATTTAGATTTCACACTGTAAGACACAATCACAAAAATTGTGTTAATGTTACTGAAATTGCATCAAGCGCCAGCAGTATTGATTGCTATTACACAGGTGTTTGCCTTAGTCCACAGTTTCATAAGCTGCATGGACACCAGCAGTTGCACAATCGTCTTCATCATTAGAGTTCATAGTTTCAGCACTGCTGGAAGGTAATAGGCGACCATAAGCTGTCCGTCAGAACGCTCTCAACCGAAGTTGTTACAAGGAACCTTGAGGTAGCTACATTCAACAAAAAGTATCAATTCAGTAAGATAATGATCATACACGAGTAACATAGCTACCTACTCTCTGGACGTTTTGACCTAACTCGGATGCTCGTGGCGTCGCTCATGCGAGTCATTGTCGTTGACAGCATTATCTCATATGTGCAGGTTACTACACGCAGGGCTGGGACTACACATCCAAAATAGCGGATTCGAAGATGGTGGTGGTGGTGGGGAATTCAAAAATCGTAGTTGGCAGAGAAAGCTCACTTCGGCTTTGTAAACCCCTTTAATATCTCAGTATCGTATTGAAAAGTATCCGAATGATGTGAATTGTCTAGAATAGTGCCATGTTCACAAGTGTCGAAACGGTCTAAATGACATGGGTAGTATAAGCTCACACATCTTTGAAACGTATGTGAACGATCTGAATTACTTACATAAAACTACATGAATATATTGACAATACTGGCATAACCTCTAATATTTCCATATCCGTGTTATTTATGAAAAAGGCATATTGTTCCTCAGGCCCCTCCACACAGACACATATCCGTTCACAGATCATTGTTTCATACGTCACACACACACACACACACACACACACACACACACACACACACACACTCACACACACACACGAAACCGGCAAAAGTTGTTCCGAAACCATGATCAATGTGTCAGGAGTAACTGTTGCAATAACACCGTTTCTAAAGTCAGATGGATTGGATGGTATCGGAGGAATATGCAAATGATCGCGTCAGATCGTGTGTGAACGTGGAGGCCATGCATGAAACGCTGTGTCAACCGCCCCCATGCGCCCAGTCCTCCGGCTGGATACAACGTCGTTTAACCAGTCGCGTACTGAGTTATACCAGTGAGGCGGCGCACCATCTTGCTCCCAAATAAAGATGTGTTGTTCAGCTTCTTCCCATTGACGCACGGACCATATCTGTTGCTCATCAAGATAATAAACATCACTTACAGTTGATTCACCGAAAAAGAAATGCCTATAAACTTTCTGTGGGGATATTTCTTGGGGCTAAGCGTGAAAGACCCGCACTCGTTCAACAAGTTTTTCAGTCACTCTTTGTCATTCCATGCTCTTCCCATTGCTCACAGGTATGCAAACAAAGCTGTTTGAGCTGTTCTTTCATTTGGTGTATTATTTACAGTTGTAAGTTGAACATAATTAATGCTACAACGCCTTTAACCTGTATGTTCATTTTGAAACACTGTTTGAGAATATTGTACATCAGCAACTGAGGCCACAGCTCTTGCGCCATGCATGGAACACTGTAAAGCACATGTACAAAAAAATCGAATGAACCACAACCTGCTGGTAGTACGTAAAGATACTGAAAAAACTAGCGTTATTTTCAGTAATTTCCTGTCTGTATTATTTATCAGAACAGATCGTTCGACATTAATCGGTTGAGGTAAAGATTTGTATGTGAATAAAGATACCAATCGATTTGGTAATATAGCCTGGTCAGCATCTATGAAACAATTTTACATCAAAAGACAACACTTTAGACGCAGCATTCACGTCATACATAAAGAACTGTACAACAGATGGGCCCAGAGTCCAATAAACTGTACCTAACGGGTTCAAACGAAGCAGACACACTGTGGGCTGTCGCCTGTGGACAGGCCGGTAAGCACTTACGGCTATTGTACTCCTGTTACAGAAAGTGATATCCTACCATTCTGAAAACAGTTTTGTGTTCTGAACGGATAAATATCCGCAAGACTAAAAATTGTATTTTCTTGTGAGCAACAGTTGATAATTTAATAATTTTTGTCAACATCTTATTGAAATTCCACTCAGACATACGATTTAAGCCACGAATGCAATAGGTGACGGTTTAACTACACATTATGTTGTTGGAGCTTAGTGAGATGTTGTGACTGGAGTACTATTTTTTCAGTTAATCCTATTGGACGGCGCAGCTACAGCAAATAAACTTGTCTTGTTCTCCTAGTGACAAAAGTTTCACTGTGTACGTAATCAGTAACTCCAGACCGAAAAATTTCTGAGATAGCATTAAACATTTTCGAATGCAGTCTCCAGATGACTGGTTCTGGCACAGTGCTTCTCTCTCTGGAACTACTACATCAGAGCTCTCGATGTGGAGAGTATTTGTTTGCATGTTAAGTGAGATACTGTGTTTTTCTTTTATTTGTTGCCAGCAGTGTCATAGCAATGTAGACAATGGCATCTCTCACTGATTCCGCTGCCACAGAAATGATTATGTAGCATGAAGGTAAGATATAATTTCGTATTTCACAGCTGTTTATTGAGGTTGCTAATGAAATAATTTTTTAATTTTTGAATAAAACCACGGAGTGGGTTAATGGAACTAAACATGTCACCTAACCCTCATTACAGCAATAGAATTCATTAGTTGTTTTTATTTTAAAATGATTAGAAAATGTACAATGAAGATGGACAAAGCTAGGTAAACAGTAGACAATTAGAAAAAATAACAAAGGCTGCTGCTGAAGCCCCGTAGTCTAGAAAGAATGCTGCATAATTTCAAATACATTATAGCATGCTGCCGATTTGTTTAAAGGGAACTCTCAGACCTGGGCTTTCGAGGATAACGTGAATTACCTACTGCACATAAAGAAACTAGATCTGACACTTTTAAGACATTATTAAATGTTTTAGCACTGTATCGACACTTACAGTAGGATATGACACCTATGGTGTATCTTTGATCCTATAAACTAGCAACAAGTGCTGTGAGGACCCACTAGAATGAGCAACTTGCTCCAGTTGCGAGTCTCTAAGGTGCTGCCCGCACTCTCTCGGTCTCGGATTATTTCCAGTCTCTGTGCTGCATATGATTAGTGAGGACGGTCAAACTGCCATGATGGGGTTTGCTGCTTACACTACCCCTTTGCAGAAGACAGATTCCGTGTACTGCATCTGAGAATACATGCCACAGGCAGAAGTGTCTGGTTAGTGACAACCCCAAGACAGCTATGGCTAGATAAAGAGCTGTTTAAAGCTAAATTTATTGCACCTCCTGTACAGCAGTGAAGATATTTAATTTGGTGAGAAACCTACGAAAACGCTTTCAACTTTTTTGTTCCACAGCCAGTGTCTGAGTTGTTTGCACAAGATGAATCTTAGGTTAACTTAATTAAGAGCAGTAGTACAGTCTGATATGTTAAGACAGAGCGATCTCGTTCCAGTTGTCTTTCCATTGGAAATTATGAAGTTGCAGATAACTGCCATTGGCCTGATATAGGTACAGCCATCTTTAGTTAGATTTCCACTGGTCATTGTTTGGTACTGGGGATGATAGTTGTCCATCTTGTGCTTTCTAAATATGAACACGTCTTTTATGATATATTATTAGATTTTTGTAAATCAGAAGTTTGAAAATTTTGAAGTTTTACACAATCTCTGTATGGTGTGAAGCTGCGTTTTTTCATATAATTATTATTGTTTCCTTTTAATCCTTTTTTTGTTTAATGGTAGTTGCGTCTTAAAATTTTTAGTTACTGTGCATGAGAAGTTACTGTGTGCAATTGTCAAGTTTGTTATGTGAAGTGCATGTCTAATCTTGGAGACAGTGGTTAATTCTTGTGTGTCAGTTGCCTACAATAAATCACGCTACTGTAAAGTCTGTAAGCATGTGATCAATTTACTGCAGTCAATTTTAACCTTCATGGCAATAAATTTGTGCACATTTTGCTGATTTAATAAAGTACTGGTTTAAATGAAAAGGTAATTCGCCTGCTTGTGAGAAATATTTTATTTGTTTAGCAATTTTCACTCCCAGCTCCACGCTAGTACTTCTCAACGTAGCAGTGTGTCGTCCTCTGACAGCTACAAAAAAGTTCGTTAACAATCTAGATTAGTGTATGTTAAACAAATACTCATCCTTTTGGAGTTGTAGTACGCTATGTCTCCTTGTGAGCGTATGTTTATAGTTTCTTTGGCACTAAATGCAGATACAATAGGTATACTGCTGATCTCACATCTTGCGAAAGAGGCAAACAGAGCAAAAGTTAAAAATTTGTTATCAGCTGGCCGAATGTAGTGTTGCCTAGCTGTGCACATGGCGTCATTTTATGTTGAATTGACTGTTACAGTTCACAGTGGGCATCGTTGGTGAGGTAAATGCCACCATCTCTGTTCATTCTACCTCACATATTTGTGGTCAGGATTATGAGTTTGTGGAGTCAGTGCATTATGTTGGCACGAGATGCCCTTCATAGTAAGTGTGAATCCCTCCTAGGTCGTTGATTGGTGGTGATATAGAGATGTTTAGACAGTTTAATATATTTCTTAATCCCATTTTACCAATGACACAGAGCACTGTTAACATATCTATTGACACAAGCCTAAGAGTTGTGAAATTCCTGTCGTTCTCAGTTCTGTTAGAACAACATGCCAGTATACCTCAAATTTCTCCCTCATTTATTCTTCAGGTAATACATAAGTTAATTGAAGTTGGTATGGAGGCACTCTGAAGGACTTCCGTGAAAATACTATTCACCAGAAGTTATCCAGAAGTGTTAGAAAACAACTACCTAGAATTTCTGGCAGGTAAAGGATGATGATGAGATAACTGAATAAATTACAATGACCGTCTTGACATGAGACGTAAGGTTCCCTGAACCAAAAGCTATTAGTAATATTTTATAGGAAATTCAACCTCTGAATGATCACTTGTAGATCCTCTAACTTATTTGACGTTGAAAGAGTTTCCATAACTACGGAAGGAAATTCGTTTTAGTGAAGACAAATGAGTTCATTCATCTACATTTGAAACCTATTTCATTGGTAAACCTGAATTAAGTGCCACTTGTTCATGACTGTCTAATCTAATGTAGGAGATTTAAGAACAGGAACATCAATAGAAACATCAACAGGAACACCAGCTTGAGTGGGGGCAGGGAGGAGGAGAGGATGCTGCTGAAAGGATTTAATGAACAATGAGCTGTTTATACTCGATCCCTTCACTTTATAAGCCATGGTGAGAATCGATCAAGAGTGCACTGAAATTATTCAGAACGTTCCTACACGCTATAGTAAGAGAGGCACAGCTTAATGTATCAGTACAATAAATTTTTAAAAAATTCATCACATATGTTTACCAGTTAAGGGAACCAGTAGTCAGGAAGCTGACATTAATGTGAACTACATACTAATGTGAACTAAATACTACTCGTGTTATGCTTTTTCCTGATGTTTAGTCTAAACCTGTGCCTACAGCTCTGGTAATGCTACTGTACTTCTACACAATAATTACGCCAACAAAAGACAAGTAGTGAACGCTTCTGGAGCAATGTCTGTGGTTGATTTAAAACATTCCTCTACGAGTTAGAAGCTGTAGTGGTGCTTTTCCCTTTAGAAATATTTAAATTATATCTTGAACATAAGAAAGTAGTAATTGCAGCTGGCAACCAGATCTTAAACTGGATACTGACGTGGCCTTGTAAGACTGCTACGATCATGCATTGACCTGCTGGAATTTCGATCTAAATATATCTCATTATTATGTGCTTTTCATTCTTTGTCATGTTTAATGAGTAATTCCTTCAAATATTGTGGTTACCATACACAGCTTGTTTCTGTGTGAGACTGTAAAGTCTCTTAGGTGGAGTGGGTGTCAGGTCTTGATGTTAGAGGCGAGCTGATGGTTGTCAATAGGCTGCAATAAAACATGTGGTAATAAATTCTTGGCATGCCTTTAGGGCATATAATTTAAACCTTGTATTTATTGTTAATTCTTATTCAAGTGAAACTGTGCAAATTTTATTAAGTTAGTGTTGTTATAATTTTAAGATAGTTTAATTTTTTCCCTGATCGTAAGAAGTTTCTTGGTCTGACAACTTCTAATGGCTGACACTCACACTCACCATTTTCTGTGATATCACAGCAACAAAGAAAGCGAAAAATAGCGTTCTAATTTGCAGAAAAGCCTTATGAGTACTGATTTCAGTAAAGAAAATTATATTGAAAGTAAGGATTCGTGGCAAGAAACAAAGTAAGAGTTGGAAAACGTTAAGCTATGATGTGTATGAAGATGCAGCTTAAGCTGCAGATAATTCAACTTCCATTAAGTTTCATTAATGATGAAAATGGTTTACACCTACACAAGTTCCAATATTTTAACCTAATTGTATCAGGATGGATGTTAATTATATCTTATTTTTCCAGCTGCAGAAAGACCAATGTTATTATCATCTATTTCCTCCAAGAAAATCGCCTCTGATTTATGAAAATGTAATCCAAATCTCTTTAGCAATATATGTATAAATTTGTATGGCAACTATCTGCAAACTAGTGTGGTATTACATATTTCACAGTTTCAAATAGTAAGCTTGTAATATCGCTCAATTGATTGCTACTGAATTCAGTTTTTATTTTTGAAGATCTTTTTTGTGATAAATAAGATCTCATAAACGCATACTCCTCTCTGGGTCGCTATTTTGGTGAAGTCAGCTTTTACCTATGGTAAATATAGAAAAATTCTGAAACAGCTAATTATCTAAAATGCTTTTCTAGTAAGACAAACATAATATGATGCATCTATTTAGCGAACATGTAAACTCTTATTTGACTTTCAATACCTACGCTGAAATGTACAAGTGAGCTTGGAGTAAGAATGCAAATAATTTTCTTGATATAAGCAAACATGGGATTTAAAGAAATGGCCATTTCTCTATAAATTTCGATCACCATATCTGTATTTATATAATAACAGAAGAGGAAAGACATCATCTCCTAGATCAGAAAGACTCTAAAGTTTCTAGTAGATGCATATGAGTGTCACTGTAACAAGTCAGTAAGGTGTCCACGATATTACTGTTCACTTCTACACCTGTTATCTAATACAGTGATGGTTGATGCAGACACTTTAATGTGGAAGCCTTCCATTGTAGGACTACTCCCCCTCCATCCCTGCTGCATAAGGCAGAGATTTGTGTGAATGCTTAGTGTGATATCAAGAAGAGATGTGTATGATTGCTTTGTCAACAAGCTATAGCTGAATAGCTCGCTTTACACTGCAGTTGTGTGCACATTGCAGCTTACTCAAGAGAAACTTCTCTCATGTTTCAACATGTAGGAGCTTTTTGTAATCTGCAATTCCACATTCAGAATTCCTCATTTTTGCCAGGATTTCTGGAGTATAAGATGTCAACTTATTCTAAATGAACCTGCTTTTGGGATATTACGTCATCATCATTGTAGTGTAACTGGTGATTTGATGCTACATTGCACAGTGCTGTGCTGTCAGCTGGAGCTAACGTCAGTAAAGAGGTTAATGGTTAGTCACCATAGATACATTAGAGATTCAGCAGTTGTGTCTGTGAAAGGAATTAAATTGCTAACGATCAGTTATAAGACCTGAGTTATGAGTGTGCATGAAGGGTTTGGAGAAAATGAAGAGGGCCAATGGCTTATTGTCAGAATATTTAGGTCAGGAGTTATCCCTCAATTATGTGTTGATAGATACAGAAAAGTGACTGCAAAAGCCAGCCGGAGTGGCCGAGCGGTTCTAGGCGCTACAGTCTGGAACCGCGTGACCTCTACGGTCACAGGTTCAAATCCTGCCGCAGGCATGGATGTGTGTGATGTCTTTAGGTTAATTAGGTTTAAGTAGTTCTAAGTTCTAGGGGACTGATTACCTCAGCAGTTAAGTCCCATAGTGCTTAGAGCCATTTGAACCATTTGACTGCAAAGCAAAAGGTGAAGTTGTTGAAATATTGCTGGCACAGATTTCATTTGATAAGTATCGCATTAGATGTCAATTCGTCGAATGATCCTTGTTGTTGAACAATGAAATAAACTTCAAAACATTGTAATGCTCTTATAATAAAATTTATATCTTTACTAATTGTTTTTTTGGTTTTCCCCCTCCCCTTTTATATGTTACTTAAAGAAGTATACTGTTGTTGACACCTCATCCTGATTAATGTCTTGTACTTGTTGTTGACTTCAGTGCAATCACCATAGAAGCAAATCACTCAGAATACAATGTATCAAAGGAGAATATTTATCATGAAAGTATCTGATGACATTTCTTAGAATGATTTACTTGATCTGCTCACATATTCCAGATACAAATCAGGCTATAAGTATTTATTAACAGTAATTGATGTTTGCTGGAGATGTGCCTGGGTTGAAGAGTTACACTGGTATTGAGGCTACAAAGGAATCTAGGGTAATATATAAAAAAACTAACAGGATTTGGACTTGTATATAAAACAACTATGGTAAAAAATTTTACAGCCCTGATTTCAAGACCCTAACACAGAAACGTAAAATTAATCACTACCCACTGTTTTACATCTTGAAAGCTTCACTTGTGAAATGAATCAGTTTCAATGCTTCCCTGCACAACATTCTTCCAAATGGATTATGGTGTGAGATATATTAAGTCAGTACAGTAATGCAAAATACAGAACGTTTAACATGAGGCATGCAGAAGTGAAAGATAGTGAACTATTGCTACTGTGTATAATAAATCAAGATGAGAGATCTACAAATAGAAGGTAATTTTGTTAGAGTTAGCAAACATAATGGCGTCATAACAAACTCATTTACTGAAATATTCAAACTTTGAGCAGTTCTGCAGGAAAATTCGTTGTGAAGCCCTACAGTAGAGGGTTTATACAGTACAGAACCCATAGAATAGCTGTTACCCTTCCATATATCTAATGGAAAAAATCATAATATGGGAAAGAAACGAAGCATTCGAAAAACGACTGGCTTTTGGTAAAAGACATAATCTGTGGTTTACTTTGCATGACAGTTCATGTATAAGGACAGACTTTGCAAACTGTGTGTGGGGGGGGGGGGGGGGGGAGGGGTGTGTGTGGATCCAGATGCTCCCAGACTTGATAAAGCTCTGTGTATTCTGCTAGCAAAGTATGCCACTGCTCTCCTCATCTCCACCTGCACATTTAACTTCTGACGATTGTGAGCCAATTTCACTAATTGGCTGTTTCATTTATACAATTCAGATTGTTCAGATAATTTTGAGCATGACACTAATACAATGACTCTGCTGTGTCTGTTTTCATTACAGAATTCAAATAGCTAGAATACCTTGGAGTGTACCCAAGATGATGGAACAGAGACTAAAAGATTGAGACACCTGATGTAATTTGATACTTTTTGATAAAAATGCAGACATAGAAGTACTACAACTTCTACCATTATTGTCACCGTCTTTACTAGTCTCGACAGATACACAGTGCTTTAGACCTCCAGATAACACTGACATAGCCACTGCACATCTCCTGAAGAAGCTAATACATTACCGATAAAAATACAGAAATTATTGTCATAGAAGTACTGTAAGTTACACACTTTATATACATCTGAAACACGTTTTTATTTGAAAATAACATTGACATAAAAACATTTTATTGCCAACAAAGCATATATATGTTTTGTAAATAATGGATGGACTTTGGATGCTTCTGAACATGATGCCAGTTTATGCAGTTCAGCTGGTTTCTATTATTTTGAGCACGGGCGAGATGGTGGCTCTTGGCTACCTATTAACTGGCCGTTTTGGTAGTTCAATTCGTTTGGATATTGGCAAACATGGCACCAATATACATAATTCAGATGCTTTTTAACATGGTGCCAATTTAAACAATTCAGATACTTAATTACTTGGCGCTTATTTACTCAATTCAGATCATTTTGATAGTTTCGAACATGAGACAAGTTTTAAAGTCAGGTAATTTGGATACTTTAGAACATGCTGACATTTTGAACAGTGACATCAAAGGGGTTGCGAAGCCTAACTGGAATGCTTTTGCTATTTTGTTTATTTCTTTAATTTCCCACTAGCATTTCCCATAGACATTTTGGATACGCCATCTTAGATTGTGATATCACTACCCACTGTATAGGCCAGTCCCTCAGCTGAAGTGATGCAGTCAAGGTCACTGATCAGCACGAGAGAGTCACAAGGTTTCAAGGTCGCCTAAAATTGCCCAGACTGTAGATTTTAC
Organism: Schistocerca americana; assembly: GCF_021461395.2. NCBI lineage: Eukaryota > Metazoa > Arthropoda > Insecta > Orthoptera > Acrididae > Schistocerca > Schistocerca americana. The sequence continues at coordinate 281,575,865 of NC_060119.1, read as the reverse complement.
TCAGACTATGCAATGTCCTTTTCACCAAATGAACTCTTTGTCTACCTCCACCCAGCCAGCTATTGATGGTCACTGTCTGATGATCATGTAACCTTCGCCAATTGCTGTAAGCCATCGCTACTGCTTCATCACATCGTTTGTTCCCACCAGGTCGGTATGACCACTGTTCAGCAACCAGTGATGTAACTGAAATGCAGGGCGCCACTTCAGTGTGTCGATGGAATTATTATGTGAAACCTTGAGCACCCACACAAAATAGGACCATCCAGCAACTGTATCAATGCAAGTACTAGCAAACACAAATTATTCACATGTGAGGAGCTTTGATGAAATTTTTCTTGTGCACCACTGGGTATCCCCCCCCCCCATGCTCATGGAGGAGGTCAAAATGAACTTATTGCAATGAACAGTGTGAGAAAATGTTTATGCAAGTTCACTCAGTATGCTACCTCACCTGCACTCACTGTATGTGTTGTGCTAGGTGGGTATTATCTTTATCTAGAGGCCACATGCTGCTAGATAAATATCAGTTATAAACTCTCAGCACTGTCCGCCGATCTCACGCAAATAATAACAGATTTAGAAAATTCAAAATGAGAACATAATCTACACAAAAAACAGCTATTCAGGAAAAATTTAATGAATAATCATTTTCTAATTAAAATAAAAAACAGAGTTTTTATTTTGTCTACCTTGATGTAAATACTTAATAATAAAATGCAAACATGCTGTAATGATTTCTGTAATTTTTTAAATTTTTTGTTGATTTATATAGTTAAAAATTTTCATTAAGTATTCTGGGCTGTGCAGCATAAGGAAAATTTTTCTTACCATAAATTGTTACATATGCTGACGTATCTGTAGGAAGTTTTTCATTAAAGGTTGCACAAAGTTTGATAGTTGTTGTCGCTTAAATTACAATATTCTTTCTTTAAGCCAAGTTAATCACATAGATTGGATAGATCATTATGAAATTGTATTGCCTTATGGCAGTGCCTGATATGAGTAGTGTAACTCGTTTAAATCGAGAAATGCATTGCATGCTTCAAGACAATTATTTAGAGGATTGATGTGCCACATTTCTAGTGAAAAAATTTCATTTCTTTCATTTTTCAAGTATATATTCTATTGACTAACATGGTTCGATAATGATGAGTCGAGGAACTGATTATTTTTACGATTTGTCTGAAATGTAACAAATACGAAATATGACTTCTCGAATGCTGCAGGGGTGTAATAACTAGTGGTATGAAGTTCGAAATTTTGGTTACCACTCACTCCTGCAACTTCTACATTTTGTAGTTCATAACAAGGTATCAGAAACTCTGGATCATTCAGAATATTTTCTCGTTCTTCTAATTCGTAAGTTGTTTCATATTTAACAACTGGTACATGAATTTCTATTGAGTCTAATACAATTCTTCCTTCCTTAGGAAATGTATCTTTCATTTTAACTCGAGGATCATTACAATCAGGCCTTCTAACAACTGTATCTCCACAACTAGAAGACCTAGTAAATGTTACTGTTAAACCTCCTAACCCACATGACTTCTTTATGACCTTTAAAAAGCCAAAACCCTTGATAAGGGGTAAAGTACATGATTTTTCTTACTCCTTAATTTTCCGTTAATAAGAATGTGTCCTTCGAAGCTTATTTTATCACTAACAGATGAAGTCAAATATAACATAGTGGTTGATGAAATAAAAAGGTGTTTGCTTCTAGAGAAAATAATATTTCCTCTCTTAATGTTCACAACATCAAAAAGTTTTCTGACATAATTATCGATTAATTTTTATTGGATTTTCCGACATATGTTGGATAACCTGATTCAGACCCATCTGGATTAGCTGTAACAATTCTGAAGTTCATGATTTGGTTGAAACCATCTGTCACCATTATTTCTTTCAATTTCTTTATCCTTGTTTGGTGCATTTCAGTTATTTTTTGCTTTCTCATTCACATGGAATGAGTAAAACAGGTAAATCTCGATGTTGTTTGTGATTTAAGAGTAGAACTTATTAAAACCTTTTTAAAACATCTGTTACACAAGCACCATTAAAGTCAATCAAATTGTCATTTTAATCAGGTATAGTGATTTCTAAATCTTAAATAGGGTAAAATATAGGAAAATTCTACAGGATAAAGTGGTTCACACATAATTATCTTTCCAAATTCAACACCCGGTTCAGATGAAGCCGTGATATTAGTTTCTCTACGAAAATGATCAGTTTGCTTAACCAATATTCCATCAGCCAAATTAAAATTTATATTAATTATTTCAGATGGAACAATTTTACTAACATCCTTAGCAACAGTCTTTTTGTTAGCTTCAAAAGTTGATTATTAATTCGTAGTACACTTGCAACATATTTTCTTTTATATCCCTATACAATCTAAAAACACTCTCAATATCAACTCTGTTAAAAAATTTCATCAGCTGTAATGTGCATATTTTGACTTTTTAATGAACAAATTGTTCAAAATTTTATAAATTTTACTGACCTATATTATTTTCTATCGCTTCTCCTTCATTATATAGTTTATTGTTCTTGGAAGTAGGACTTGGAGTTAAGGAAGTTGAATAGATGCTGCCTAGTGGAACACTTTTGTAAGTTTCACATATCGATATGATTAATCTTTTTTTTAGGAATGGATAACAACTGATTTACGAGTTCCATTTATATTTACAAAAATGTATTTAACCCCTTAACTGCTCTTGACGTGTTAACGAGCGTAGTTTTACCTGTCCCTGTGTGCAATGAACGTATTTACGTGCACCACGAGTCCTTCTACCTGGTACTGTGAATGGGTTTACTCGTGCCGCCTTAGTGGCACCTGTGTGCTCCTGACGTGTTGAAATGGGCTGCCACTTCTTCCCCTGCGACCTCTGGCCCCTTTAACGCGCACAGCTGTATATTCGTGCTGAGCGCCTAGTAGCTGGCATGGTTCAAGTCTCGTTTTCCGTTGTGTTCTGGTGTTGCAGTTATCGTCTGTGCATTTACTGACGTTTTGAGAAGAAAATAACACGTCGTCTTGGTTGTACAGACAATGAAATCTTCGAAATTCTCACTAGAAGGGACAGTGAGAATGAAATTTTTCTACAGTGATGGTAGTGATTATTCTTCGACTGAATCTTGAAATATCAGTCCTGCGTCGAGTACTTCAGCTGGAACAACGTATCTGTCAACAAGGGAGGATTATGATTCAGAATCTGATAGGTCTGAGAGTGATAGGGAATTGCCATTGAAAAGAGCTCTCTTTAGCAACACGTTTGCCTGGAAGAAAAGTGATTTTCGTCCATATATGCATGCATTCGATGCTTCACCTTCTGGTCACAACAGTGGTTTAGTGAAAGATTCAAGTGTTTTATCATCAAATTTGTAGCAGATGAAACCAACAGATTTTTTTTATACGAAAGAGTAAACGCCATACTCAGAGCACTCTCATTGGCCCAGATGAATACAAACGGGTTTCGAGGAACTGTATTCGTTCGTCGCTGTTTGTAGGCTACTGGCTCATGTGAAAAAGCTGAAAATCAGTGACTATTTGCTCACAGACATACTCTGAAACACTCCTGTTTTCGGCGAAATTATGCTCAGCCACCGTTTTCTGTTAATTTTAAGAATGGTTCACTTCAGTGAAAACTCTGTCTCCAATGAAGGAGACAGGTTACTGAAAATTAGGTACATTGTTGATAAAATTCGCGCAACATTCGCAGCACAATTCATCCATATCAAAGCCTCTGGTTGTTCAAAGGGTGAGTGTCGTTCAAACAGTACATTCATTCCAAAAGAAGTAGGTTTGGAATAAAAACATTTGTCCTATGTGACTATCAGACGGATTATATCCTGCATTTCACTGTACACACGGGCAGAAACACTGCAGTTGACTTGCAAAATCAGGTGAAAAGTGGCGACATAGTAGCAACATTGATGAAACCATTTTTACGAAGGGTACATACGCTCTATGTGGTTAACTGGTATTCAAGCCCACACCTGTTCCTTTGGCTGCATAACGATGGAATACACGCTTGTGGGACTGTTCGTAAAAACAGATGCACCATGTCAAACTATAAAACAAACTAAAACAAGGAGAAATACAGTTTATATCCACTGACACAATCCTTGCCACTAAATGGTGCGACAAAAGAGTAGTATGGATGCTGATGGCCCGTAATACTACAGAAATGGTTGAGATGGAAAAGACAAACACAAAGACAGGTGAAAGATTAAGGAAACCACAATGTGTTGCAGACTACAACAAGAATATTGGTGCTGTTGACTGCTGTGACATGCTGCTGAGTTCAGTGCAATCAATAAGAAAAACCGTCAAACAATAAAAAAAGTTCTTTTTCCATGTACTAAATCTGTTTATTTTAAATGCCCATGTTCTCCACAGAGTAGTAAGAGGACGGAAGATACAACTAGCGGAATTTCATTTGGGTCTTGTAAGAGAGCTTTTTGAAACTTACGCTGAAGAATGGAGGAAAGCTGGCAGAGGAAAGCACTCTGAAGACAAGATTACCTTATGGTGTACTGGGAGGTATTTTCCAAAGAACACTGAGATTGAAAACTTGAAGAAACGTACGCCAATGCGTTAGTGCGCAGTATGCTCGATGCAGAAAGTACGTCGAGAACTGAGATACAAATGTAGAGCATGCACCATACCACAATGTGTAGTGCGATGTTTTGAGGCGTGTCACACTAAATAAAACTATTAACCATCTATAATGGCTCAGAAGAGAAGTAGTGACATTGATAACTTTCTAAAAGTAAAGGACAACAAAAAGGAGAAAAAAACGATAAAAAATCGGAAAATTGTATAAAAAATTGAATAAAAACAAAAAATATATTTTTAACTTTGGCAGTGCTGGTCCAAAGCCTCAATTAAAAAGAAGGTGTAAAAGATACTCAAACACTTATGATTTATGACTTTGAAGTCATTATACAGAAGTGTTACTGCACTCTCAAAAACACGAACTGCATTTCTCAGAAGCCATTAAATCTATTACATACATTAAGATAAAATTAAAACAAGCATAGTGCAACATTTCTGGTTTAAGACAAACCACATTTGCTTGGATGACCATCTTCTGCAGAAGTTCAAACAATTAATTATTGTTAGCATTGCCATCTTAATCTAACTGCAATTAATGGAGAAGAGTTATACACCAGACACATTTCGCTTTTATTTACGAAGCATCTTCTGTGATAACTGGTTCTCCTGCTTCATGTCAACATCTGCTAATGAAGAGAGGGAAAGCAGAGGTGTGCAATGGATGTGAACATGAAGCTCGAAAATCAGTGAACACCATAGATGCTTTGTAAATAAAAGAGAATTATTTTTCATTAATTGCAGTAATCTTATGACAGCAAAGCTACAAATTAATTCGACATATCATTTATTATGGTGATTGTTAGACACATAAGTAGTTTCAATGCACATCATGTGTATCCCGTAATTCATCTACAGATCCACAGCCACAGAAAAAGTATCAAAATACATCGTGTGCCAGTGATCACACTCAGAAGGTGAGACAGCTGCAGATGCTCTGGCTCGAGGAATATTTACCACAGGGCGTGCTCGGCCGAGATGGGAGCTCAGCCACAGGCAGTGGTCTATGTGAAAAGCCATTAATGCAGGTACAAGGATTAGGTGGCCTCAACAGCATGCTCAACCCTGCTAGATGGATGCACGGCTGCAGCAGTCATTAAATAAATGTGTTAAATAAATGAGATGTGGTCAAGACTTATGTAACACAAATTAGGAATAAAAATTAGAATTAGAAAAAAATACAAAATAAACATGGTAAGCTTTTACCAATTCTGCTCAATGTGCTCTCATAGGACCAGGTGGCTGTGGAAAAATTATATTGCTGATGAACAGTTGTACTCTAGCTCCAGGATGGTTGAACAGGTATAAAAGTAATCATTTGTACATTTATTCAAAAAGTTTATATCAAGCAGAATATCAATAATTTATCACAAGAAGTGAAAAAAATTGAAGATAAACATATTGAAAAAGTTATTACTTTTATTGAAAGAGATTACAAAATTATTTCATCAGATCAAGTTCTAGAAAATTTGGTAGTAGTATTTAATAACAGCACTCTAGAAAATCAGGATATAGTTAGAGAATATTTTACTAGATGAAGACATAAAGGAAAGATTTTTATTTAGCTCAAACTTATTCAAAAATTCCAAAATAGTTTGTCAGAAAATATTAACTTTTTAGATATATCAGAAAAGATGACACAAATTTAAATATTATTTATTATGAGTCTGTTGTAGGGGATTGAAAGGTTCATGGCTTTAAACAAATGTGTAGTAAATTTTGGAATGAATAAGTTTTAATTTTTATGAAAGACATACTTAGAAAATCAAATGAAGGTAAGTCCAGAAATAAAATAAAGAATTTGATTAAGTATTAATGTTTTTCATCCTTATTAGATGAGTAGTTTAAAAGATATTATCACATATAAATTAGAATGTGGTGATGGTGTTTTTCCTTAACACATAAATGAATTTAAAGAAGCTCTTAATTCTTTAAGGCAATACTATAAATTTGAAAAAAATAAGTCATTGTTTGTAATACATTATAGTAATTGTTTATGATGTAGTAATGAAGCGAAATTGGGGTCACATACGTGTAGTTGCGATCTTTTGAAAGGTGCACATTTAAAATACATCACCTAATAAAATTTTATGCAGGTAATCGTTAAACAAGCCAAGCTTGAGCTCTTGCTACTGCATGGACATAAAACACTAAACATAAGCATTAAACAGTACAGTATATATAATTAATATTTTATGTCTAAAAATAGTTGCAGAATACATCCCTGAAATCATTAAATAACGTAAAGGAAATAGAAAGAGAGCTGAAGAATTGGAAGAATATTCAAGTTTTGGAAAAAACAACCATGAATGGAATAAGAAAAACATAAAATAGAATTTCAAACAGTTATTGATTCTATTGCAGAAGTAAAATAAGGAATCGAAGGATTAGGTGATAAAATTTTGAAAACTATTGAAGAAAATAGAGAATTTGAAAAACAAATGAGTTCGTATCATTATTAATAAGAAGATTTTGGGGATCGATCAGAAATTAAGTAGTCCACAATGTGATTACACATTAAGCGAATCACTAATATCGCATGTATTGGAGAAGTATCACAAACAGGATTAAAGTAATAGACAGGTCCTTTTAAAATGTAATAAATAGTGATGCTAAAAGTATATCTTAGTGAAAGAATGTTCAAGTACATTAATCATAGCAAAGATGAAGTTGTTGGATTGAATCCTTTAGATATATATAAATATGTTGGTAAATAATCATTTGAATTAAATGGTGATAAATTAATTATTGGTGTACAAGAATATGAAGCAACAGATGGACTAATGAAGCTTTTAACTGAGAAACAGATTACAGTAGATAATATGGGTGAACAATTTAATGGTGTTGATTTATCTAATCATGCAGATGTGTCATATCAATCAGGAGCAATATGTTCTGCGAGTAACTGAAATAAGATAAAATGGACTAGATATAACAGATATAAATATTTGATAAATATAATTCTTCTTGCCTTTTTGTTAAACTTAAGAAAATCAACTATTGATTTATGTGAAGCAATGGGTAAAGATTCAGTAAAGAAATTTTCAGAAAAACCCATTGTTTATACATGAATGGATGACGTTACAGGTCTAATTGACAGATTAACAATAATTCATATGAAGAATTAGCTGGAAATAAAAATTTTCATAATGAAGATGTTGGAATAACACAGGTTTTAACAAACAAACGTAGTGTTTTTATTATTAATAATACCAAAGGAATTCCATGTATCTTTAGATTTTTTAATAGTCTTCCTCACACATTTTGGAACAGTGTATGACATGGAAAAAGTGTCTTCAATTGAGCTTCAAATAAATTACCAATGTCAGAGATGCAACTACCAACTTGTAATTACTTCACACAATTTAATAAACCTGAAGAAAGACCATCAAATGAAGCTAAAGGAATTAATCCAGTAGATTAAGTATGCAAAGAACATTATATTGCCTATCATGATAATAAAGATTTCGAATCTAGACACAAAGCGTCTAAAGAGCTCCAAAATGTGGCAAAATAAGGAATGCACAGTTCAGAAGCTAGTTTGAAAGAGAAAATTGCAACTACTGCAGTTAGAGGAATAATCTAGAGTAAAGGAAAACTAGATGTGGGCATTGATACTGATGAAACTGGATGGTGATTATAAAATTAGTATTTTATTCTAAAAATTATTGCATTTAAATGATTGTAGTTCATGGCAAAACTACCTCTGACAAAATGATACTTTTTGGAAGTACAACAACAAACATGTCTTTAAGAATGACAAGTCACTGAGATGAAGCTAGAAAAGGAAATCAAAACCAATTTCAGCTCATATGAGGAATGCAGGGAATTAGGATTTTAGAACTGAAACTAGAATACCTGTTATTGTTTCATCAAAAGAAAGAACTTAGATTTAAAGAGAAGATTGAAATAGAAAAGTATGATACATCAATTTTATTGATTGTACTTTAAGTATATTCTTACAACCATGAAAAAACAAGAGATTAAGTTAAAAGGAACACAAAGTCAGATGAGATTATTATCAAAGACATATGCAAGATCCAGAATGGTATGAAAATGAGAAAATAGGAAATGACTGAGAATGCAAATAAAAGAAGTGAGAAAACCTAATTGAATGAGCCATTATGGAGTTATGTAGAAAGGAATTACAAAAATTATTAATCCTTATAAATTTGTTATTTTTACATCTGAATAATCTTTAATTCATTATACTTAGCTTTGAAGTGGCAAAACTAAATGAAAATCAAATAGAATTAAATTAAATAACGAACAATCATAGGGTACAGAACCATTTTTAAGTGATGCACAAAAAAGAAATGGAGATAGAAATGAAGTTTTAAAAGCCCATCAGCAAGACAAAAATACTTCGTGGAAATTTACTTCTTACAACGGTAACTCATGTTGTAAATAAGATTATTGAATATCTAACAAAAGGAGAAGGTGAAAGCCTTACACAATCTGAGATATGGTTCTTCCTTCTTCTGTTAGCTGCATTATCATATGTAGTAACTTTTAGTTGACTTACTGATGGTTCTGCAGCAATCACAAATGCAGTAACAAACACACGAAAAGCCAATCGAGAATTGGAACAACAGAAAAGGTGTAATCAAGCAATGGAGAAAAAAAAGATGTATATAGAAAAAAGTTCACCATCCTTTATCCAATTTTGACAAAGAAAAATTAGTTACACAATTAAAAATTATATATTTCCTGACATTATTATGGTTGATGGTTTACCTAATGGTATAAAAAAATTACAATGTGAAGTAATTTATGTTGATACATCTACTCAGCCTGTAACACACTGGATTTGTTATTAAAAGAATAACAACTAAAAGTTGGTACTTGATTTAGATGTTGGAAACATCGCAAAATAATTGGTTAAATATCTCCATTCAATTGCATTGTACTATAAAGAACAACGAATTCAGACTTTGGGTGATGTAATAGGTGGACATTGCTCTCAATTTATTTGGAAACTATTATGGAAGAATTATAAGTTGCATGATACTTTGAATTTAATAAATGTACACTTTTGGAAATAAGGTGAAGCCTACAGGTCACAAAACTAATAGTCAAATAAATTTAGAAAACATAATAAATGAAATAAATGAAAAAATTAATCCAAAACTAGAAATTTTAATTAAACAATGCCATAAAAAATTTTCATTTTAAAAACAAGTAAATATGCATTGATTCTAAGGGTAGAAGAATAGTAGATATTAAACATCCAGTAAATGATTGTGATGGTGTTACTAAACAATATTTAGAAAAAGATTATATCACAAAATGTGAAAAAGTATTATAACACAATTGAACAATTACGTCATTAAAACATATTTAAATAAAAAAGTTTCACATATTCATAAACATAATTTTAACACTATAACAAGTCTTGAAACTTCCTGGCAGATTAAAACTGTGTGCCCAACCGAGACTCGAACTTGGGACCTTTGCCTTTCACGGGCAAGTTTGGAAGGTAGGAGACGAGGTATTGGCAGAAGTAAAGCTGTGAGTACCGGGCGTGAGTCATGCTTCGGTAGCTCAGATGGTAGAGCACTTGCCCGCGAAAGGCAAAGGTCCCGAGTTCGAGTCTCGGTCGGGCACAAAGTTTTAATCTGCCAGGAAGTTTCATATCAGCGCACACTCCACTGCAGAGTGAAATCTCTTTCTGGAAACATCCCCCAGGCTGTGGCTAAGCCGTGTCTCCGCAATATCCTTTCTTTCAGGAGTGCTAGTTCTGTTAGTTTCGCAGGAGAGCTTCTGTAAAGTTTGGAAGGTAGGAGACGAGGTACTGGCAGAAGTAAAGCTGTGAGTACCGGGCGTGAGTCGTGATTCGGTAGCTCAGATGGTAGAGCACTTGCCCACGAAAGGCAAAGCTCCCGAGTTCGAGTTTCAGTCGGGCACACAGTTTTAATCTGCCAGGAAGTTTCATATCAGTGCACACTCCACTGCAGAGTGAAAATCTCATTCTGGATAAAGAGTCTTGATAAAAATGAGAATCATACATACAAACCTTATATATGTTTTAGATATGTGTAACAGACTAGAATATGTGGTATACGGTAGATAAATAATTGAATTTACTTTTATGAGTAGAGCAGAGCAGAAATACACAATTTTGATAATGATTTCAGGCTTAAAACATTCATTGTTGTTGGTAAAAAGTCAACAGAGATTTTAAATTTGACGATTTTTGTATTACAGTAAGAGTATATGATACACTATATGAAGTTAACAATAATAATCAGTCAATTAATGTTCACATATCAAATTTTCTAACAGTTACATTAAAATATAAAGTACAAACTATTAAAGATGATGTAAAGTTAATCATATTTGGTGAAGTAATTTAAATCTTATTAAATTTAGTTCTATATAAATAGGCAACCATATTTACTGTTTGAAGTGTAAAATCCTTTACTGAAACGCATAATTCTCACAGAGAAACAACTTAATTGGAGGACAAAGAATTGAATATATTTGTACAGTATGTGAATGTAAAAGAGCAAATTGGTTAAAAGAATTTTGTAGGTGAAGGTCTAAACGGTCGCGAAGAAATTATTAATCAATCACATAAACTGACGAGAAAAAATTTCAAAAGACGAAATGTAATTTCTCTCGTAACAAACGATTTGTGGCAAGCAGATCTAGTTACAATGGATTCAGGCAATCTCTAAGGAATTTAAAAATTTAAGGATACAATCATTCATTAAGTATTATAAATGCTTTTTCAAAATTTCGTTAATCTAATCCAGTTAAAGACAACACAAGGAAGAATATGGGGATGCTTTTGGAAAAAGGGAGAAGGCTGCAAATCCAAAAAATTACAATCAGATAATGGTAAGGAATTTTATAATAAGGATTTTCTGGAACAGAAAAGATATATTGTAAATTGGTACTCAGTTTTTACAGAATTAGAAGCAGCTGCTGTTGTACAATTTAATAGAACATTGAAAGAAAAGATGTGGAAGAAATTATCTCTTCAAGGAAGTTATAAATGGGTTGATATAGTTGTGAAATTAGTTGATGAGTACAATAACACCAAACAACTGCACCACTACTGGGGCCAAGGCTGGGGTTCATCTCACAAGTTATCAGGAATTAGGAGAAGGAGGAGTAACACCTCATTAAAAAAGTCTGGGTACATCTGGCTCCGGATGGTGGCACCCTGTGAGTGCCCTGCCTAGGGTTACAGGTGAGGCCCCAAAATACAGACACATCTTTGTGTTAACCACCAGTACTGTGGTCAGTGTCTGTTAACTCTGTTAGCTCAGCTGTGATTGAATCTTCTGGAACTGAAACACTCCAGTCGAGATCATGTGGGATTCTTCGTGATTTCATCACCAAAACCTCACCTCATACCATTAATCATGACAGAACAATGGGAAAGAATTCACTACACTAGGCACCAGTCAGTAAGACTGGGTAATAGACCTGATCATCAGATTCCAGGAGATAAGGCATGACATGAAGAGAAGAATCGGAGATTCTCAAAAACCCTCAAGACAAAGAGAATATTATACATGGGGACACTCAACACAAACACACTACTAAAGCCAGGTAAAATGAAACACCATGGATAAATTCAACATCAAAATTATGGCATACAGATAACATGATTCGAGCAATACAAGAAACATAATTTGCCAATAAGAACCAGTGGGAATCTGAAAATTACAGAATATGTAAGGGAAAACCAGCCATAACAATTCCTGGAAGTATCTTCAAACTCTTTGGAACAGTGTGAATCAATACTAGATTCTGTAATAGATTTCACCTCAAATCAGAAAAAATTGTAACACTCATGATACGATCTGGCAACATAGTCTATACATTAATTAGTGCACGTACAAATAATTATAACGAGAAGAGCCAAGAGATGATAGAGGAATTGTAGGCTGATCTGGAAGAAACTACCAGCAATATATCCATGAATAACACAAGATTTAACTAGGGGATTTCAAAGCCCAGTTAATTAAGGAAATAAGATTCCAAGACCTGACAGGGAAATGTACGGCCCACAAGACAACAAACAAAAATGCAGATAAACTGATCAATTTCTATAGGAAGTTTGAGCTGAAAATCATGTCAATGCAGTTTCAGAAACTACACAGAAAACTAGTAACTTGGAAATTCCCAATCGATGTTCTAGGAGAATTTTAGGTAGACCACATAGCAACATCCATAAAAAACGCAAGAGAATTAATGAATGTAAGAATTACGAAAGGAGTTTTTGAGTCTGATCCTCACCTTCTCCAAATCAAAGCAAAATTTATACCCAACAGACAAATCAAGAGAACCAAAAGACGTTTCAGAACAGATCCAGAGTACCTGCAACTAAAGAAGAAAGAAATAATAGAAGACATTACGAAAATCAAAAGTAACAAGTAGATAGAACTGTCAGAAAAAATGAGAGAACTGGGAAAATTGAGGCAACCAACGAGGTGGAACATGACATGCGACAGAGCCATAGAAGACACAACACAAGCCTCGAAAAAATTTAACAGCCATGTAACACTAGAGAAATGGGAAGAATTCAACAGGATACACAAAAACATTTCAAAAATAATCCGCAGAGAAAAAAGAGGTTAGCAAAACAGCAGGTTGAAAGAGATAGAAGAGGACTATACCAGAAACAACACATGTAATTTTTAAAGAATATTCCGAGAAAATATGACAGGATATCAACCTCCAGCCTATGCTTCAAAATACGAGATGGAACACTGGAGACAAGTCCAAAGAAGAACAGTCAAATACTTGCTCGATACCCTGACACATTACTCAACTGCGATGAACCAAAACCAAAAAGTATCTAAGACACCAAACCCTCAACACAGGAAGAAACAGTGGAAGTAATAAAATCATTGAAAAATAACAGAGCACCAGGGGAAGGTGGACAGGTAGCAGAAATATGAAAATCACACTATGAAAACTTTACACCCAAAATACACAGAATAATCAAAAACATCTGGGAAACAATAAAAGCTCCAGAAGATTGGAAGTCAGCCCTAATACACCACCTCCACAAGACAGGAGACAAAACAGACCTTTATAACTATAGAGGAATCTCGTTACTGCCTGTAACATACAAAATTCTATCCAAAGTTCTGTTAAATCGCCTAGAACCTCAGACAGATCCACATATCGGAGAGTACCAAGCAGGGTACAGGAAGCGAAGATCGTGCAGTGAACAGATCTGGTGTCTGAGAATAATATTAACAACGAAAAAGTCCCAAAATACCACAATAACATTTGTTGATTCCCAGAAGGCCACCATACCATAGAGAGAGAGAAACAGTTTTCCGTACACTGGAAGAAATGAAGATAGAAAACAATGCCAGAAAACTAATCGAGAAAACATTACCAATACAAAAGGGAAAGTGAAATTCATTAGAGGGTCATGGAACTGTTTGAAATCAAGACAGGTGTGAGACAGGGAGATGGCCAATCACCCATAGTATTTAATGCAACTTACAGAAAACAATCAGGGCATGGGACAAAGGAGTCACTGGGGTAAAGCTGGAGAGACACAAAAATGGAACCATCAACATAAAGTGTCTGGCCTTTGCCGATTATATTGCCATCATAGCAAAGAACAGAAAAGCAGTCAAAGAAGCCCTACTACTTGAAATCGCAGCCAGAATAGGACTACCACTTTCGTATGAAAAAAACCAGTACTTTGACACAATTTCCACTGACAGGAGCCCATTGGTAACAATGTATGGAAAGATAGCACAATTAGAAAGTTTCAAATGCCTGGGCGAGATTATAGAGGAAACAGGACTAAATTCGACAGCCAATGAAGAAGAGTTGCAAAGCTACAAAAAACTTACGGACTCACACGTAACCATTACAACAAAAGAAGTAATGCCAAATTAAGGCATTAAAAAACAGAAACCTTGTATGCCTCACAAATGACGGTAATCAGAGAAAGAACAAAAATCAAGGAAATGGAAAAGCAAGAGAGGAAAATTCTGAGAAAGATCTATGGGCCAGTTCAGAGGCAGGTGTTGTGGATAAAAATACCGACAAAAGAACAGTACAAACGAACAGAGAAAATTACAGACAACATCAGAAAAAGAGGGGCTACATTCTACAGGCACATTTATAGGATGAATGAAAATAGCCTAATGAACAAAATTTTTAACATAGAGATTTGTAATACGCTGCTATAGGACTGGGCAAAGGAAAGCATGGAGACATCAAGAAACAAATAATCTTCAAAGAAGAAATAACAAAGAGAGAAAAATATAGAGAAAAACGAGTAAACAGAAATTCTGAGGAAGCACCAAACGAGAAGTGGAGAGAATAGAGGAAGAAGAAACAGAGTGAATGCATGAGAGGTTTTTGCAAAGAGAAAAGAAAGAGACAAACATCCTACTTTAAAAATGAAACCACCAAAAGTTAATGAAAACAATTGTTGCAGCTAAGCCAAAAATAATTTTAAAAAAGGAGATGATATTAGAATTAGTAAACCAAAAGGAATATTTCAAAAAAGGATATACCACCAGCTGGTTGACAATTTTTGAATTTGAAGATGTTTTCATTCTAGTTTAATAAAATATAAATAGAAGGATTTAATATAGACCAATGTATATCTAATTGAAAAGGTTTTTAAACTATAACCATCAACATCCATGTTTTTCTAGATATATTATTTGCAGATTTTTCTTTTATCACCTACAATATAGGAAAAGAGAGTTACTTTTTCATTTTCAAAATCTATTTGTTCATATTCTGTCTCATTTTCTTGTAAGAATTCTATAGTGTTTTCCTCTGTTTCTATAAACTGATTCTTTCTGTTTTAAGAATCAGTGACAATTTTTTCTGACCACTGAGTTTCCTTTTGATATCCCCTCAAAACAAGTAAATTTGATCTATCGAAGTCTCTCTGTCACATATTTCAAGGAAAACCATAATTCCAAAAATATTTGATTGTGAGATAATGTTAAATTATTTTCATTCATATAATCAATAATAATCAACACAGTTGATTACAAACCAGCAACTGCATTAGTGTCAGCTGAAGTAAATTCTGTGAATGCATGGACTTGCAATAGCTGCCATTTATAAAAAATTATTTTTATAAGATTTTTCATTTGTCTAGAAAAATTAAGGTTTACCTCATTCGTATTCAATATGGAATTTCAGGCGCCAAAAGTTTGACACACATAATATTACAGTATATCATTAATGATGTTCATCCCATCTGGTATTTTGCAATAAATAAAATGTGAGATGTGGATGGTAACAGAATCCCAATATCCATCTTCCGAGATATTGGACATCATTAACCTTCATTTGCTTAGGTTCTGCAAGTGAAAAATTTTTCCATCGCTGCAGTTCCATACAGAAAAGTTAAAATGACATTCGCAATTAATACATTTTATTGCTCAAAGAATGGAATACTTTTTAAGGGAAAATGATACTTTTTTGAATTTTCATTTTTTACAAATCTAATAAAAATTTTGTCTAATAAATGACCTGCCTAAACAGTCTGAAGGTAAACGAATTGAAAGGTGCAGCACACCAGTATGACTTAAAGGTTCTGTAAACGTGAGAAAACAACAACTAATTGAACTTATTAATAATAATATTATTAAGTCACCCTTGAGCTCTTCCTGGTGTAATGAATTGCGTGAACAAAAAGCTAGAGAAGGGCTACTTATTCAGATGACTCATCTTATGTGCAACGAATTAAATTTCAAGCAAGTTTAACACACAGAGACATAATTATTGATTATGTTAAAAACTAAAATCCATTTAATGAATTTAAATGGGACCAATTAATTTCGAGATTTTATAATATCCTAAAATATTAATGCGAAATTTTTATGATTAAGTATATATCCTAGGAAGTCTTCATATAACTTATATCATATTTTATAAGAGAATTTCAAGCTAATTTAGATTAGAATAATATATCAATATACCAAAATTATCTGAAGATTTTATGGGAGCATTACAAGATAAGTTGAATGGGGGTGATATATCACATAGAAAAGAACTGTCTGAAGATTTGATCAGCAAATTTCACTATAAATTAAACTGGGAAGAAATATCATGTAACCAAAACTAGAATGAAGATATCATGAGAGAATTTCAAGACAAATTTGCCTGTAATGTTATATAAGGGAACAAGAATTGTAAGAAGATCTTACGCAAGAGTTTCTGCATAAAGTAAATTGGGAATTGATTACTGGTATTCAAAAATTATGTGAAAATTTTATGAGAGAATTTGAAAATTAATTCGATTGAGAGGGTATATGAAATAGACAAGAATTTCTCAAGACCTTCTTAGAAAATTTGAGGATAAATCAGTTGGGAAGATATATGAGGTGAACAAAAATTATCTGAAGGATTTTTAAAGGAATTTAAAGGTAAAGTTCCTTGGAAAACAGTTTTAAAATATCAAGAGCTATCCAAATCTTTTATACAAAAAATAAACAAACATGTTTCACTGTTGATGGAACAATCTAAAGATTTTGAATGTCCTATATATTTCAGTAACAAAAATTATGAATTTGCAAAAACAAACTGTAATCATGTTTTTCATAAAGGGTTTATTGATGAATTGTTGAAAGAACAAATCAGACATCCAATGTGTAGAAGTGACATTAAAAGGTGCAATGAAGTAGCTTATTACCGAGCAAATGTATAAAAATCAGACTAAGAGCAGCCGACCAGTTGCAACTGGTCGGCTGTTCTTAGTCTGATTTACGTGGAACCATTGCTGTAGCGCAGCTATGTTTAAAGTACCCAAATGTATAAAGATTCATTAATTTATAATGCCACTTATGATGTTGATGATGATGGTGCTTGTAATAAATCAGATTTATAATATTAATCTAATATATTATTTTCTATGTAAATGGGGCACTTTTAACAGCCATTCAAATTCGAACTTCGGAAATACTTTAATACTGAGAGGTCTATTGACAATTCTACTACACAGAAACACATAAAATATTAATGTAGAACGATGTTTGGACAACGTGTAAATTAATATCATGTAAAAATTACAACAACAATCGAATTCTTTCTGTATGTAGCGAAAAGATTTCTGAATATTATTGTAAAAACACTTTCAACAAATACCAGGTCAAGAACATTCGAAAATATTATTGTGAATGCAAAATGAAGAAAATCGGGAACCCATTAGAGTGGCAAAGAAATGTAATACCTGTGAAGGGATGAGAAATGTAGTTCCTTTTTACAAAAATCCTTCTCATAAGTATAACAACAATAATAAATGTAAAAAATGTGTTTAGAGTGGACAAAATATAAGAAAGGGTAATCATCCCATACTTAGTTTTAAATATCTATTAAATTAAAATTCTCAACGATAAAATTACAAAAAATTAATCAGTTATATTTTCTGTAAATAGGATGGTCAAATGGAGCATTTCATGGGTACTCTGCTTCTTGACTGAAGAATTAACTTAAGAGTATATAGCAAATTAAATATAGATAAATTCGTCAAAAGTCTGATATTTCCACATGTATACCCTGTCATTTTCAAGGCACAAACTGGAAAAGGCCTTAAAATGACAGTAACTCTTACTTGTGGAAATATTGGTGGATTTCGATGTTATGGGTCATCATCCCCTGGAGTTATTCCCAGATGATGGTTACTTGTTTCATTGTTAAATGGATTAGGAACATTGTATGTCACTGCAATGTCAAATGAGTTACTGTACACTCATAATGCCTGTTAACAGGGGAAAATATAACAACTTTCTGTCAGTTTTTATGATAGTGTTTTCATTAGTATTTTTTATCACTAATTCTTTTCTGCACACAGTGATTACACTTAACTGGTCAGAGACATTACCACACACATTTCTACATATTTTTAAAAACTCTATTCAGTAGAGGCAGTTGTCAAGCAAACATAATAATTTCAGTTTGTGTTTGGAATTATTTTCTTTGGTAATAAATGTTTACTTATAATCCAGTTCAAACCGCAATAAATGGTAATTGTAGTAAGTAGTTTTAATGATCTTGTCATTACACAATTGTTATTTTGAGAAATATTGTACCTCACGGCTTCACAAAGCTGTGCCAGTTGTTCTCGGCTCCCAACATCACACAGAGTAAGTCTGTGGAGCAGTGGACGCTACGTCGTCAAGATGTGAATTAATATGTCTCTCATCACGACTGATCGTAATTGGTTTTAGTATTCACTGTTTCACTTATATGTCTGAACATTTGTACCATAAGCAAATGAGCGTAACAGTTGTCCACAGTAATGCAGTTCAGCAACATGGACTTTCTTTGCCCACTATTTGCTGTTGCACATGTGCAGTTCTCATCCCTTCCATGCTTCGCCTCTATACACAGAAGTGTCATCTTACATGACACGAGCTATGGTCAAAGTAAATGTAAATGAGAGCATGCACAAGGTATTGGCCAGGCATACATCGAACGATCGGTATAGAAGCCTCTGAGTCAGTTTGAGTGGGAAGGTGAACTGATTGACATGGCCAGATCCAGATGGGAGTGCCAGTTGCATGGGAAAATGATAGGTTTATAGCACCTTGTAGAACAACTTCAGTGTAGAAATACCAGTCTGGTATCAGAAAGTATGCGAGAGAGTGAATGCTGAGGGGAACCCCTGCCCTCCTCCCTGTAGAACTTCCATGGCTATATTGCGAGATATCAGCGTAGAGGGTAAATAATTGCACTTCTTTTTAATCCTCCACCTTAGAAAAAAATTCATTCAGTGTAATATAAAGCAAGTTATTGTTGACAGGGCTTAAGAAAACCATCTCCTCTCTTACATGCTATTTTCTTTCATTAATTTATAAAATGTGTAACGACTTATTGGCGCAGAGGTACTTATAAATTTTTCATCTACACTGCATTGAGGTCTGTAATGACTGATCAACCAGATTTTGCCATGACGTCTGGGGACCTGTTCCTGCTGCCTTTACCTCTGTTTAACGGTTTTAGGGTATTTTCACACTATTTGGAAGAACTGCTGTTGCAGTTATTAGTGCAGTTTTCTTGGTTCTTGATTACGTTTTGAAATAATGAGTCACTACATCGAAACTAGTAATGTAACATTTTAACCATTTTATTGTTTTAGTAACTGTGGCTTGTTAATCGTTATTAGCATCAAATAAACATTTTGAAGACTGATATTGTGTTGTGGGATACAGAACGTCACTAAAACTGGGTGTAGTTGAAATGTTTCAAACCAGGAATAATTTCAGCATTCCAATTTCAGCAACCACCAACAGTTTCTAATTCGTTAATAACTTTTCTCAATGTAACCCATTATTGTCCAATTCTTAAACTTACCAACCGCAGGAAGTGTATCAGTACCTCACTGGATGGACATATATCCATTAATGTAATCCAACTGACAATGAGACATCGCCTTATGTATGGAGACCAGTCACAAGAGTGCGAGTGCTTCAGTCTTCAGATCTAGAGTCCGACTGACAACAGAAACATATGACGAGTAAGTTGGTGATTTTCAGCGGAACAGAGTATATTCAAGCAATGCTGAACAGGTAAAAAGACTTAGACAGGGAGTTATCATTTGCTTCTAAACTGATTGTGGGATGTACGTATATGAATAAGAATGCCAAGTCAAACCGAGACTAGTGATGTTACTAATGGAGGGACAGTGTTTACCAGTATAGAATAATGTCGATGTCATTCATGAGTCTTCGATAAATGAACATATTTGAAATTGTAGAGGCAACCATATCTGAAATTTCTAATTTGAATATAAATTATTGAAAGAGATAAGTAGCTACTGTGTTGATCATGTAAGGTAGGAGAACTATTAATAAATTTTAACATAATCTGAGTGCAGATTTGGAGTAAGATATTCAAAAGTTGACTGCTAATGATCAAAATTTGAATTGGAAATTGGAGTACACAATTAAAAGCAGTTAATCAATGGTGGCACATAGAAACGAAGGCTGATAATCAATGGATGAATGAAGAACTTAAGGTATATAATCGAAAAATGAGATAAGGATTGAACAATATCTTGGATAAAAAAAGTATGCAACACAGAGAAGGAAAATAAGACGTGGTGGTTACAGGTTCAGTCCCTGCTAATGATACAGCAACAAAAAGTTTGTCATTGAAGGGAGTGAAGTAACTCATAACGTCGTTGTTGATATGCAAAGTTCATGCAATGAAAGCAGTTCTTACATGAAGCTTACAACTGACACACTACGACATTTTTTGATCTTCAAACTGACGTTAATGAAATGGAGCATTATGTCAAGGCGAAGTATGACTACAATGCTGATACTGAACGAAATGGTACAGGTTTATTAATGGAAGAAAGCGACAATGGTACTTTTACTCCTATGTAATCATGGGAAGCTCACTGTCAATGGACAATTTACGATTTTACGTTCATACACTCCTGCTAGGCAAAACGAGTTGGTTTTTTTGAGCAATTCAAATGTGAGTAGGTACAAAACTGTTGCGAAGTTCGAAGTGAAAAAAAAATTACGATGCCTGTAGAGTTCGAAACAACGTGGTGAGGCAAATATTTGACCAACAACGTACATCATGTAGCAAGTCACAGAGAGTATACAATGAATAGAGACTGGAACCTCGCCGCAGATTCGAAGAAGATTGTGTGCCGATTTCGGAAAGAAGAAGACAAAAACGGACTGGATAGGATAAGAGAAGAAATAACATGTTTAATTTCTAGTCACAACAGTTCGCGATGATTTTCAAAACTTTGACTTCTGCAGAAATGCATTAGTGTTTTCATAGATGACTGTATTACAAGCTAGGTCACTGCGCTGTCTCAAACTCTTTTATGTGTGCGATTGCTTGCAAGTTGAGAGGAATTAGTTTTGCTTTTGGTGTGATATTGCCGTCTGTTGTCTGTGAGATGACAGCGACCAAAGCTGCATCATCGCCGCATCAGACACCCTTCAAGTGGTGATGACTCATGGCAAAAGTACGACATCCCTTTCCGTGCTACCTGGAGTCGGTGTACCTTTCACTATGTGCCACTGCCAGTCACGACTACACACCACACCTCGTCCTATGCAGATTGTATATTTGTCAACAAAGCGACAGAGATTGGAACGACGACGTTAATTTTCACCTGCGTGTGACGAACTAAGTACCAGTCACGATTCAGAATACTCAGGAATTCAATGAGCGAAGATGAAGAAACAGTGCAACGTAAAGTGTGTTTACATGTGGATGTTCCAAATACTAAAGCGGTCAGATACAAATATGTATTCACATATGTAAACTGTGTGCCACAAATATAGCTCTGCCATTTTCTTTCTTCATTTCTGAACCTGCTAATTATTAACATTCATGTACACAGAGTGAGGCAGAATTTCCTGTCATTCGCATATAATTTTTATTGTCTCGCCGAATTACGACACCGACATTGTTTTTCTTTTCTAGTGCAACTATATTCTTCTTCTGCGACATTTGAAGGAAGCTTGTAAGGGAACTTAACGACATAACGTGTATTGCACTGGATCGAAAAGTGTCAACATGATAGCACCGCAAACGACTGTCCCACCTTGGGGGTAAGAGGTTTACCAAACTTCTGCACTGTCATCCCAAATGTAAGCAAACACAAAGCTACGGTTACATTCTTTTGCTGTTGTAGCAAATAGGTAACTTGCTGAAACTTCCTGCCAGATTAGAAATGTGTGCCGGACTGAAACTTGAACTCGGGATCTTTGCCTTTCGCGGGCAACTTCTCTACCGTAGAGCTACCCAAGCACGACTCCCCCCCCTCCCCCGCACACCCCCCTCACACCCCCAACCACAAAGTTTCACTTCTACCAGCATCTCGTCTTCTACCTTCCAGACTTCAAAAAACCCCTCCTCCGAACCTTGCTGAACTATGAACTAGCACTCGTGGAAGAAAGGATATTGCGGAGACATGGCTTAGCCACAGTCTGTTGGTTTTTCCAGAATGAGAGGTAATTTGCTAATAAATCTATTGAGGCACTCATAACGCATACCACAGTTGAAATCGCCGGTATCGTTTAAGGCGAACGTCGCCAAATTATTAGAGTGACGGTACTGTTAGATGCTGAGGAGGATCCAGGTCGCGTCAAGTACTCACGATTTGCCTTTGCAAACACTACAAAAATAACAGTTCCAGAAACTGTAGGGATGGCGGACATAATACACCAAGGGAAAGGTCAGCAACTGATGAAAGAAATGAAACTAACAATCTAGCAGCAGTAACACACAATGTAAATGTCACTAAGAAGTATCTTGCTACTACGAGAGGGATCAACCACCGAGTGTTCTGTGGACACCACATTCCATCAAATTTCATGCACTTCATAGTACGCTGTATCTATAGCTTCATGTCAGTGCCTTCAAAAATTGGTACGAGTTCTCCGAATGTTATGAACGAAAGTGCAAAGTGATGCTACATACCTATGCAAAATTTTGTAAGGAAGAAACATCGTTTGCAAACCATGGCCATATGTCTCGGTAATATGCACTAATCGTGAGTTGAAATTCCATGCTGGTTAATTGAAGTGCACAAAAACAACGCTCTGGTTCTATCAACGTTTGGTGCGCGTTTTCCAAGACCTGCATCGGTGGTCCCTGTGCTATTGATGGGAATCTGAATACAGTCAAGTATCTCGAGTTCCTGAGACATGCAGCTACCGCCGTTATTGGAAGACATCCCACAGGATATAAGACCATCAGCATGCCATCGGCTTAACGGACGTCCCTTCCGTTCAGTACATACGACGGATCCTATTAAGAGAATATTTGCAGAGCATTGGAACAGCCGTTTGCGAAATGATATATGATTTGCACACTTGCCAACCTTAACACTTCTATAATTTTACCTGATGCAGAAAATTAAAACGAGACGTTAATTTGAAATATCGACAATGACTGCATTATAACACGGGTCTGAGCTGCATTAACTCCAGATGAAGTCCAACACGCAGCATTGTTTCTCTATATTCATTTTATAGCGTGTAGAAAAGAACGGGGTCAATTTTTTTAGCACTTGGTATGACATCTGTGATAATAAACGAGCCATATCTGAGTTATGTGTCTGCTTACATTTGGTATATTGGTACAATGGGACAGGCGTTTGTGGAAACTCTTCTTCTGATGGCGGTTCAGCGGTTTGTGGCGCTGTTATCCTGATATTATTCGCGAAAGTGCCCTACATATTATGGCGTTGAAGTTCTGCTGTAAGCTTCTTCCATATGCCACAGAAAAACTTTTTATTTCCATTAGATAAGAAGCAATGCTGGTGTCGTAATTCGTCAACTATAAATGGTTTGCATCTGTCAGGAAATTTTCCGCTGTAACTAGGCGAAAACCGCTCCTAGATAAATATATTCATCCTGGGTATATTAGAGTTTCCTGTCTTAGCTGCATCACCATATGTAATTTGGAAGTATTATATATGTTGTCTATACAATTCGTTAATTACATTATTTATCTTGTTGTGTGAATGTGCAACCAGAAATTCTGTGCCATGTGCTGATATAAGGGTTGTTAATTTCTAGTGAGAGAAATTTGATAGTAATTAATAAATAGTTTGTTAGTTTAATTTAAGAATTTCATCTTTTGCTAAAAACATTTCTTAAAAGTAAAACTGTGCATGCGTTTCTGTGAAGATACAATTAAGGATACAGCACTACACCGTGTGTGTTAATACTGAAATTATCTGCTGCAGTTCTGTATAACGTACTCATTCTGCAAACTGTTGTCTTCTTTGTCTTTTTCCACTTAAATTTTGTTGAACGTCACATGTTAAAGACTTTTTATTGATGTTGAGTGTATTCGTTTTTTGAAGTTATGTTTTTATGTGGTAAAATCTAATAAATGTATACTATTCAAATGGCTCGTAATTTAGTATTACGTAGCATTTAACTCTTTTCTCTTTGCCGTCTGCTGGGGCCCTTCTTTGTTGATTAATTTCGCTTCCCGATGATCATAATGCTTCTGTGCGAAGAGGTTAATATTATATTGTGGCATACAGAACTTCGCTAAAAGCGGATATAATTAAATGTTCTGAAATGAGTTGCGACTTCGGTACTACACCGTACAGATTCGGATTCACCAATAATTGTTTCCAACTGGAATTCATTATCATAAGAGAGAATTTCATTGCATGGTGGTGGAGTGGTGCAACAACCTCACGATAAGTTGATTGTAAAAACAATAGTACGTTGCAGATTTGTAATTTATTTAATACGGATTTTGTCCATGTTCGGCCTCTACTTCCTTCTGTGCTACCTAACTTCCTAGCCTACACGCTGACTTCTACTTATTTGTGTACCATCCACAAGAGTGTAAAAAGTGATGACATCTCATTGTATGAGGAATGTGTATATTTATGTACGCTTGGTCGTATTTCCTACTGCCATGACTGGTTTGGTCGTAGTATTACGTCCGCAATTTCTTCTTTCTTATATTTCAAATTTATGTATCTTTCCTTCGCACAGACGTCTTTTGTTTGGTCTTCGTTTCTAGTACATTCCATTTTGATGTTCCTTTCGATGTGGCTTCCGTTTTTGGCATTAATTATAACCAGGCATATGACCCTGACATTAGTTTTCACATGAGTCCTAAAGAACGTATCTCTTTTCGGAATAAATGCTATTAAATCGTCTTGGTAGGATGGAAAATGACGAGCTATTCATAACTTCCTCCTCCTTGTGTACCTTGAGATTGTGTGACGAAGCCCTATCATACCGAAAGGCGTAATAAATAAATAGAAAATCTGCAATTTAAGACTGTTTCTTACAATTAACCTTACACTGTTCGCTTTCTGAAATTAGAAGCCAAAGATAATATATCATAAGCTCCTAGAAGTGGAGAGATGTAAGGCGGCATCGTTTCACGTAATCTAAACTACTGCGAGACGTCGCCGTATTAGAGGATTTTCTCGAATAATTCCAAGTCAGATACTACAACTGTTGTCGTTGCCGAAACCTATGCTTTATGGTTCAAATGGCTCTGAGCACTATGGGACTTAACATCTGAGGTCTTCAGCCCCCTAGAAATTATAACTACTTAAACCTAACTAACCTAAGGACATCACACACATCCATGCCCAAGGCAGGATTCGAAACTGCGACCGTAGCAGTCACGCGGTTCCAGACTAAAGCGCCTAGAACCGCTAGGCCACAGCGGCCGGCCCTATGCTTTATACGGTGTATTCAGTCACACGCGAACACACAAGTGCAGTATGCCAGAAATGCTCTCAGAGAAGATTAGCTAGGATTAGCTAGCCATGTCGTCATCGGTGGGAAACAAGAGAAAATTCATAATCAGATTCTACACTGAAAGTACCGAACAGGAACACAGCGTCGTCTATCAGAAATAATACTTTAATATTCAAGTGCCTAGACAGGCTTAGGTTCGTGTTACATGTATAGATGGACAATGGCCGGGACCAGATAGCAAATGATACGGCGACAGCAGCAGCTTAACCTATACAGAGAGCTGCTTCTGTTGTGGGTCTCTCAGCGTTATCCCGTGAGCCACAAGTGTCGACGACATACAGGATGATTCAAAATTAACTGTAGACGTTTCGCGAATGTAGCGCATGCATCAAAATGAACGTGAAATATAACAATTTTCTTTGAAGTTGCTTTACTTCAGAGATACGCAGTTGAGTAAGGATCACAAATGCAACACAAACGACAGAAAGTTAATGCTTCTCACAAAGCAACATTACGTTGGGCCTGAATTCCAACACTACATCGTACTGCACGTTTTCCCCAGAATATGTTCCACATTATGTCCACGCAGAAGAATACAATGAGACGCTCGACGTCGCAGTGCTCTGGAAATCGTTCGTCTCATTCTCGACAGTTGCACAGCCATTTTGAGTACGCTGGCGTAGTTATCCTACATTTTCAGTTGCGACGCTATACACGAGCTACTTGAGATGACTCTAAAGGTGTAAGTCCAGAGGTTAAGATCTGGAGACCTGGCGGGCCAGGCAGCTATTCCCACTCATTATGCTACATTTTCAATTTCAACACCATACAAGAGCTACTTGAGATGACCCTAACGGTAAAAGTCCAGAGGTTAAGATACAGAGATCTGGCGGGCCAGGCAGCTGTTCCCATTCATTATTTTCCCTAACGGGAGAAGCAACATTGAAATACTCTCTGGCCTCCTCACTGAAGTGTTCCGGGGCACTGATGTGCATAAACCATAAGCTGGTCACTACGACATCTCAGCAAGCACTGACTACTACGAGTTCTCAACAAGCACTGCCCTCCGCTACTTCTCAATAATCACTGCCAGTGGAGGCGGCGAAACAAAACTCTCTGGCGCTGTGGCTCAGTGTAGCCACCTTTCAAGTGTTATGAACTGATTGAAATCTTTACTCCTTGACAGCTCCGTCCATATTACATATATAAACGTATGCCTGAGTAACTGCATGTAAGTCAACACCCAAGGGATATGGTCAGGCGGTAATGCCTCTTCGTTCATTTAGATACCATCAGCGAGTATGTAAATAATGTAGCTGCAGTTCTTTGTTACAGGTAGAACGCCCAACAGAGTGCATTAGTGTTGTTCCTGTTTAATGCTGTTACCTAACATGGTAGAGATATAACGGGCGCGAAGAGCGTCAGGGTTGAGTGATCACTTTGATGGAGATTTAGGTGCTATGTACTTGTGTGCGACAGAGTTATCAGAAATGGCTGGGTTTTAAATGGCATTCATTGTGGGTCTCCACTAGGCCTGTTTTTGAAACCTACAGCATCCAGATGTGCGGACATTCGATTTTGACAGTAGTTCACCATCACTACGAAGGATTACCGAGTTGTGCACCACACACATCGTAACCCTTTCACGCCTGGGCCTGATACTGGAGAACAAATAATGAACTGCATTCTAATATTGTGAATGTTAAGGATCGGAGGTAGCGGTTGTTGAGGTAGTCCCTATAAATACCCGTATTTTAGCATACAACTACTAATAGAGTGTTACGAATGTAATCGAGGGCAGTGCGTTTCCTGAGTCTAACTCCCATCTGGCTTCTAAGTTAATTATACCTAAGCTGTACATCGGAAGCACTCAAGGTAAAAATATAAAAACAAATAATTATTTGGTCATAATTTTATTCGTTTTTATATTTTGATCTTGAGTGCCTTTGAAGTTGATTTTATGTACGATTAACTTCGAGGAACATTGCTGTGGATGTTGTTCCTAATATGAGCAGTTGTGTGCTAAAATATTTTTAACACAGTGATGAACTCACTGCAAGATTCTGTCATCCAGCGTTATTGTTAGGACATTAACAGCAGCCGGACCAGGGAATTACCGTCTCACGCGTAGACTGTTGTTAACGCCACAACCAACTCGGTTGCGTTTGGAGTGGTGCCGTGGCCAGCAAGCACAGGCTGATGGTGAATGGCCTCGCATGGTGTTCAGTGTTGAATCGTGATTCTGTGCTACTCCGAACGATCGTTGTTTGCATAACTGTGCTAGACATACCGTCATGATATGGTCACCTACCACGTCGCAGCTGGTGGTGATTGAGGGAACACTAATAGCACAACGATATGTCAGGAACACTCTACATCTCCTTGTGTTATCTGTCGCGCCATAGTACCGTGCTGTAATTTTGAATGGACTATGTTAGTCCGTAAACGGCATGTATCTCTGTCATTTGTCTTAGTGATGTTGAAGTACTCTCGTGGCCAGCAGAATACGCAGATCTGCCACCTACAGAACATGTGTGGTATCAGCTCGGTTGTCAACTCCGTCCCACAGCTAGCGTCCAGGATATTTGGGACCGTTTGCAACAGTTGTTTGGCCAGCCTCCCTCATGGGAGCATGCAACGGATTTATGGCACTCTTCCCATATGAATCGCCGGCCGAAGTGGCGTGTGGTTCTAGGCGCTGCAGTCTGGAACGCCGAGACCGCTACGGTCGCAGGTTCGAATCCTGCCACGGGCATGGATGTGTGTGTTGCCCTTAGGTTGGTTAGGTTTAACTAGTTCTAAGTTCTAGGGGACTAATGACCTCAGAAGTTGAGTCCCATAGTGCTCAGAGCCATTTGAACCATTTGAACCCCATATGAATCAGAGCAAACATCCAGGCCAGAGGGTATGCAACTTCTCACTGACAAGCAGGCCGATATTGCCAAACTGTTGGTAAATTTTACTCAGTTTTGTAATCACTGAAATAACGGCACATTCGGACATAATGAATGATGTTTCCTTTCGTTTTTCCACATCTTATGGGCGCTTCACTTTTTTTTCACGTAGTTGAAATCTGTCTTAACGTTACTGACTGGCTCCATTCTTTGCCCCACCGTTGTAGTGGTACTGTTGCTATTGGCAAGACGATTCTAAATTGTATATCCGTCACTGATGTGTTGCTTGGCATTGGGAGGACACTTTCTCCCTGGCGGTAGCCATCCACTTCACTTTGTTAACGCCAAAACTCGGCGCGTGGCAGCGGCGAAACCAGGCAAGAACGACGCAAGACCTGCATGATAAAGGAACGCGACGGACGGAAGTGCGAATCCGATGCATGCTATGGAAATTTGTAATTTTCTGATGTTTCGTCGTCCATAACGGCGTACGTCCCAGTCCTTTGCTGAATGATGCATCGCTCGTATGCCCCGCTCCCATAAAGAGCATTGCTTGTGTTTTGAGATCCCTGTTACTTTTACAGTGCGTTAATATCCTCTGTAGTACATTAATTTTTTAATAATGGGTGGTGAAAGGAATGACTCTCATTTTAACCACTACGGCAATGCGAAAGTGTACTCTCTTATTCGGCGTCGCAAAAGTCCACAACATGAGCGGGAATTTGAATTTAGGCCGTTTTAGAAAAAAGGCGAGTCTCAACACCAAATAAAGTTTCTGCACAGGTGCGGGAAAAAGCACGATGCGAGTTTTAATTACGCCTCGTTGCCAGGAAATGAGCGGGCGTTCACAGAAGAAAAATGCTTCGCGGAACACAATTTTTGCCATTCCGCAAGCGGCCAGCCCTGTGGCGTGAAATGTTTCCACAATGGAACTGAAATTAGCAACTAAATATTCATAAAGTGAGACGCTTGTAAATGTCTACTTTTTCCAGGCTAATAGATTACAGTAGTTCCTCGCTAGTTTAGGTTGCATGCTACCTCATGCCTTAGTTGAGAGCCAGTAACTTAATACTATATATCTGTACCGCCGTCACTAAAGACTTATTTTTGCAGTTAGAAAAGGATGGGCGTTACCCTGACTCCTCAGTAGGTGGTTGTTCGTAATAAGGAGCATACCTGAGAGTTAGTAACAGATGTTGTAGCTGCTATGTAAAACAACATGACATGTCTTTTTTACGAACAAGTATCGACGATTTCATATTTCAGCCGCAGCGCTTGTCTTAAATTCAGCTTAAGATGACTGTCTACAACATTCAGCAAATTTGGTCTCATTTATTGTCTAACAAAATGTTTCCTTATTGGCGGTATGTTCACAATGTTCAAATGTGTGTGATTTCTTGAGGGACCATACTGTAAAGGTCGTCGGTCCCTAGACTTACACACTACTGAAACTAACTTGAACTAACCTATGCTAAGAACAAAACACACACACACACACACACACACACACACACACACACATGCCCGAGGGAGGACTCGAACCTCCGGAGGGATGGGCCACGCAGTCAGTGACATGGCTCCTCTAACCGCGCGGCCGCACCGCGCGGCTATGTTCACAATTCTGGACGCCGTAACTAAAAGTGGAAAAATCCCATGTGAATCTGTTTGAGATACAATCAGGGTTTACAGTTTGTTCAATAAAATATTTGATGTTCTTCGTTGTCGTATTGCTTTCTTTGTCATTGGTATCCTCGGTAGACGGTAGTATGTTTTAAGTTCTTGAAAATATCTTTAGGGCATTAGTTTACTGGTCCAGTGGTTCAGAGAAGGGACACTTTAGGCTCAAACTCTAAGTCTCCGAGATTGACGATTAGCAGTTTCCTTGTTACATACGTAGAAGTTTTTAATAAACTATCGTGTTTGAGAATGTAAGATTAATTTTACAGTTAGTACTCACATCAGAGCCCACATATGTCCGACGTGTATCATGATATACTGTGCAACGTTTTGCCTCAGCTTCCGAATTGAACCCGGAAATGAACTGTAGCTGACTGGCTCAGTGGCCTAGCGCGTACAAGAGAACAAACAAGTCGCGCGCCCATATCTCGGTGGGAAAACGGAGTTTTCAGTCTTCGTTTTAACCTAGCCTTCACCTCTCAACGATAGTCCGCCCCCGGTAGCTGAATGGCCAGCATGACGGATTGTCAATCCTCTGGGCCCGGGTTCGATTCCCCGCTGGTTCGGGTAATTTTCTCCGCCCAGGAACTGGGTGTTGTGCTGTCATATCATCCTTTCATCCTCATCGACTGCAGGTCTCCGAAGTGGCGTCAAATTGAAAGACCGACACCCGGCGAACGGTCTGCCCGCATACGATAAATTAAAAATAAAAATAAAAATAAAAACCTCTCAACGATGTGAGGAGTTGCCAGAAGAGTCACATGGTTCGGATTCCTTGTTAAATCGTAAGTCCCCTCTGACTCGTTAGATAACGGGGTAGGTTAGGGACACTCAGGCCAGCGAAGTTGCGTCCACTAGAAAGACTCATACCAGGCCATTGAGTCACACAAAGTTATTATCGCTATTACTATTACTATTACTGCACTTGTAGGTGGGAAGACTTTAGTCTTCCAAGGCACAAGTTGCCCGTACGTTTCGTAAGTAGAAACTACACAAATTGGTATTAACATCGTAACAGGAACGTCGACAAAGTTGATTCAATAATTCTTAAAAAATTAGTATTTAATGATGCATATCACTGTGTTTACATACTTTTGCATTTTTAGCAATGAGTCAGTTTTCGTTTGTTTACCAACAAAGACTGACGGTCTTGTACACAACCTAAAAATTTGCATCACCTTAAAATTAACTAGGGATTTTACTGTGGAGAATGAGAGTGTAAACACTGTATTGTTTTCTTTTGCATGCCTGTATCACATTTCGTAATTACACTGGAGAGCCAACGAAACTGGTACACCTGCCTAATATCATGTAGAGGCAACGCAAGCACACAGAATTGCCTCAACACGATGGACCCCACTACTGTGTGAAGTAGTGCTGGAGGGAACTGACACCATGAATCCTGTAAGGGTGTCCAAAAATCAGTAAGAACACAAGGGGGTGGAGATCTCTTCTGAAGAGCAAGTTGCAACGCATTCCAGATAAGCTCAATAATGATCATGTCTTGGGAGTTAGGTGGCCAGCTTAGTGATGAAATTCAGAACAGTGTTCCGCAAGCTACTCTGTAGCAATTCTAAACGTGTGAGGTGTCGCATTGTCCTGCCGGAACTGCCCAACTGCCCAAGATGCAGGTGATCGGACAGGATGCTTCCGTACGTGTCATCTGTCAAAAACGTATCTGGACTATCAGGGGTCCCATATCACTCCACCTGCACTCGCCCCTCACCATTACAGAGCCCCCACAAGCTTGAACAGTTCCTTGCTCACATACAACGTCTATGGATTTATGAGGTTGTCTCCATACCCGTACACATCTACCCGCTCGACACAATTTGACACGAGAGTCGCCCTACCAGTCTTTAACAGGCCAATGTCGATGTTGACGGGCCCCGGCCAGGTGTAAATATTTGTGCTGTGCAGTCCTCAATGATACACGAGTGTGCCTTCGGCTCCGAAAGCCCATATCGATGATTTTTCGTTGAATGGCTGGCACGCTGACGTTGATGGCCCAGCATTGAAATCTGCGGCAATTTACGGAAGTGTTGCACTTGTGTCACGTTGATCGATTCTCTTCACTCGTCGTTGGTCCCGTTCTTGCAGGATCTTTTTCCGACCGCAGTGTTGTCGGAGGTTTGATATTTTACAGGATTCCTCATATTCACGGTATACATGTGAAATGGTCGTACGGAAAAATCCCCACTTCATCGCTATCTCGGTGATGTAGTGTCCCGTGGCCTGTGCGCCGGCTATAACACCACGTTCAAAATCACT
The DNA here is from genome assembly GCF_021461395.2 of Schistocerca americana. Classification (NCBI taxonomy): domain Eukaryota; kingdom Metazoa; phylum Arthropoda; class Insecta; order Orthoptera; family Acrididae; genus Schistocerca; species Schistocerca americana. The sequence continues at coordinate 281,543,229 of NC_060119.1, read as the reverse complement.
TAAATCTTGATAACCTGCCATTGTAGCAGCAGTAACCGATCTGACAACTGCGCCAGACATTTTTGCCCGACCTTGGAGCCATCTTCTGCATGTTTACATATCTTTGAATACGCATGCCTAAACCAGTTTCTGTGGCGCTTTAGCGTATTTTGTCAATTTGAAAGTGCTGGATCTCCTTGAAGCTCAAAAATCTACCATACTGATCCAAACGAGCCTCCATGTTAAATATATTAGGGACAGAGATGTGTTTAATTGGATGAGAAATATTAACATGTACTGATCGTTCTTAAAAGTTTGAGAGTTTGTTACATTCAGAGAACTGTAGAGCGTTAATGTTTACGGAGGGAAAAGAAGGAGTTCTGTAACAATGAAAAGTAAAATACTGGACAATTTTTCTAAACAGTGCACTTGTTATCGACAAGAACACGATTAAGACAGAACGTATGACAATTGTCCCTTTCTCATCTATGAAGTTCCAACTTTTCTCTCGTAAGCAAATGGTCGTCTAGCACTACTATGCTCAAGATCTCAGACACAGGCCGACGATAGTACTGCGCAGCAGTAGCTATTTCCTTAAGATGTTCTATCGCTGAAGCGAAAATAGAGTAGTTCTCCAGTACACGAGGAATAAAATTTAATGCTAAGACTTACCTAAATTATTGGTCTCACCGAAGATTACCAGACAACGGTTGCTTCGTACGTGAGACATCTTTCAACATATGAATTGGAAGCTAAGGATGTGAACAGAGACATAAACGACGTTTCCGCAATAACTTCAGTTTTGTACAAATCTGTACCAATACTTAAACGAATCGACGCTTGGAAAATGAAGCAAGTTATGTTACTGGTTTGCTGACAGTATGCTGAACGTGCTTACTCGCCTATGAAACGGAGGTTCAGTATTTTATATATCTTGAAAGACGAAAATAGCCTCTGAATTGGAGACCACTAATGATGCGGACCTGGAGTCACTCTTAGTGTGGAGAGCGCTTGTTCTATGCTATCTCTCATCCGAATTTTGACAGCATAGATTTGGATGATTTGACTGTACCTCTGCGTTCCATATTACATCCTAAAATTGTTGGCAAAGATTCATGGTATAAGGACAGGCGACACCATAGATTTTCAGTCATCGATAAGGTGGAGACGTTATGTAGAGGAGCAGACAATGTGTAGTAGTCGTGTTTGTCTCTCATACTTCCTCGTGTCCATACTGATCCATATCAACATAACAGAACACTACACAACACAGGCAACAATTTGCCGCATGGCACAAATACGCATTTGACAGTACATCGCAGGTAAGAGGATGATGTTGATGAGGTCCCATACTCCGAGGAGCGTAGGGGACGATGCTGTACTATGCAAAGTTCTAGTGGAGGCAAAACATCTTCACAAGAATGTTGAGTGAGTGGCAAGCGCTAACCGTATGCCTCTTAACTAGTTTGGTACTGACGCTGACTTAAATTGGTGACAATTTACGTAATGCCCATTGGATACAGTGTTACGCATGATAAACATTAATAAAACCGACATGCTGAAAGGACAGATTCCTGACACAATCGAAGAGAAAAGTCCTACTAATATGTTTCGGGAAGTGGAACGTTGCCACGGTAGATGGCGCTGCGAATGACATTTCCTCTGACTACGTGCCGTGTGTTTCCTGTGCGTTGCAGGCTGTGTGATTGATGCAGCCCACGGTAAGCAGCAGAATGGTCCGGTAATCATGTCGGGAAACAGTCGAGTTGGTGTGTGTATGGCCCAGCAGATGGAGACGGTTCAGAGGCAGGATAAAACCGAGTCCTCCACAACTGGTGTAAGCACAGTACGCCTTCTCCCGGCTTGTTCGTCAATCTGGAAGGATCCTAGATTACACAAACACCCAAAAACTTGCTGTTATGTTTTTTGATGTTGTTGGTGTCTGTGAGAGAGTCCTTTTTTGGTATAGCCATGCTGTCTCTCGAGGGTTTCCATCTGTTTGGCCGTATACAAACACCATCTCGGGTAGTTCCCGGCATGAATACCGGACCTTGCAGCACGCTACGTCAATCACACAGCCTGCAACACACAAGGAGCACTCGGAACTTGTTAAGAGAAACTTTTATTCGTCATCACAATCTACCGCGCCAACGACGCATTTCCGAACACATGTTCTTAGGAAGTTTCTTCATCCGTTTCCAGTCAGGAATCCATCCTTTGGGTTTGCTGGTTTTATTAGTGTTCACCCTGATTTAAGATACAGAGAAAAATATAATATAATAAAACATCACCAAATCACAGTTCAATGGAGGTATTTTGAAAGTCGAAGACACGAAGATTACACAATAGATCTAACATTGCGCTATGTTGTAGCTACTGAGAGTGTATCGGGTCACGGAAATGCTAGTATAAAGGGTAGTCAGAAACAATCTGAACAAATTGTAAAGATGTTAAAGGATAGGTTGCGCTGAGAAATAATTTTTAAGGAAAAAATTCTTCAGCTTGAGCCGTTTGTAAGTTGATTTGCATTGCAGCTAGTATATCAGGCCGTTGCGCACGCAAATTCAAGCGACCAGATAGAGACGGTGTCGCCAAACGTGTCCTTCATTTGATTTCCTTAAAACACATCATGAAACCGATAGAAAAATTAGAGTCGGCCGGTGTGGCCGAGCGGTTCTAGACGCCTCAGTCTGGAAACGCCCGACCGCTGGCGTCGCAGGTTCGCATCCTGCCTCGGGTGCTGTTCTTAGGTTAGTTAGGTTTAAACAGTTCTAAGTTCTAGGGGCTGATGACCTGAGATGTTAAGTACCGTAGTGCTCACAGCCATTTGAACCATTTGAACAAAAATTAGACATGGTCAGTAGTAAGGATTGGACCAGAATCAACGACTGAACAGTCTCATGCACTGTCGTCTGTGGTATGATGCTAATTGTATCTGCCGCTCACTTGTGTGCAAAACCGCCTAACTGACTAACGTCAGTGCTATTTATGTTGTTACGTATGTATGTATTGAACTGGGGACATAGATACGATGGAGAGGTTTCGTCCCCACCATAGCCCTCAATGGTTCACACCCCACAACAGGCTACAGCAGTCATCTCACCTCCGCCCCCCCCCCACCCCCCACCCCCTGCACAGAACCCAGGGTTATTGCGTGGTTCATCCCCCAGTGGCGCCACCGCCCCCCCCCCCCCATCCGAGTTTAGCCCCAATGTTGGCGTTGTAGAGTAATAACGGTGTACGCTTACGTGGAGACAGCGTTTGTGCAGCAATTGCCGACATCGTGTAACTGAGGCGGAATAAGGGGAACCAGCGCTCATTCGCAGAGGCAAATGGAAAACCTACTTAAAAACCATCCACAGGCTGGCCGGCATACCCGACCACGACAATAATCCACCGGGAGGATTCGTGCCAGGAACCGGCACATCTTCCCGCTCGGGAAGCAGTGGGTTAGACCGCACAGCTACTCAGGCGGGCTAGTGCTGTTTAACTTGCAAACGGTGCAACATATCGAGATTTTTCTTAACAACCTACCCTGCAACAACCTTTCAAGCTTTTCAATCTGTTTCTTACCACCCTGTAGAGAATGTAACAAAACCGTACAGACAGACTCTCTGCACATATTTCTCAAGCCTTGAAAAAGAAAGTATGGTATATCCACATCGATCCGGAAAGGCTTTATTTTTGTATTATGACAAATTTTCTATAGCTCTTCATCATACGTTAACTGGGCAGAATACGCATGAACAAAATGTGCCAGTATACCAAACGAAACCTGTTCAAAGAGCTCCTATTTGGTATTGATACATGTGTTAACTTCCAGTCACAATGAAGTCCGCATCCACTAATAAGTCACTGGTGCATTACGCCTGCTTTCACACCATTCCACATTTTCGTCAAGAGGATTCTCTGCACCTTGCACCAGGTTTCAAAACGCAAGGGACTTCACATGGCGCCACAAACAAATTTCTAGTCCGTTTTCCTCCGGAGAACAGAGGGTGCCAACAAAATGCTCCACCTCTTCCGCTCCATCAAATGTTCAAATGTGTGTGAAATCTTATGGGACTTAAGTGCTAAGGTCATCAGTCCCTAAGATTACACACTACTTAATCTCAATTATCCTAAGGACAAACACGCACACCCATGCCGGAGGGAGGACTCGAACTTCCGCCGGGACCAGCCGCACAGTCCGCTCGGCTAAAACCGCACGGCCCGCTCCATCAGTCGTGGAATTTGTTATTTATATGTCGACAGAAAATAACACTCAAATGGGCCCTACGATACGTGAAATAAATACACTCCTGGAAATGGAAAAAAGAACACATTGACACCGGTGTGTCAGACCCACCATACTTGCTCCGGACACTGCGAGAGGGCTGTACAAGCAATGATCACACGCACGGCACAGCGGACACACCAGGAACCGCGGTGTTGACCGTCGAATGGCGCTAGCTGCGCAGCATTTGTGCACCGCCGCCGTCAGTGTCAGCCAGTTTGCCGTGGCATACGGAGCTCCATCGCAGTCTTTAACACTGGTAGCATGCCGCGACAGCGTGGACGTGAACCGTATGTGCAGTTGACGGACTTCGAGCGAGGGTGTATAGTGGGCATGCGAGAAGCCGGGTGGACGTACCGCCGAATTGCTCAACACGTGGGGCGTGAGGTCTCCACAGTACATCGATGTTGTCGCCAGTGGTCGGCGGAAGGTGCACGTACCCGTCGACCTGGGACCGGACCGCAGCGACGCACGGATGCACGCCAAGACCGTAGGATCCTACGCAGTGCCGTAGGGGACCGCACCGCCACTTCCCAGCAAATTAGGGACACTGTTGCTCCTGGGGTATCGGCGAGGACCATTCGCAACCGTCTCCATGAAGCTGGGCTACGGTCCCGCACACCGTTAGGCCGTCTTCCGCTCACGCCCCAACATCGTGCAGCCCGCCTCCAGTGGTGTCGCGACAGGTGTGAATGGAGGGACGAATGGAGACGTGTCGTCTTCAGCGATGAGAGTCGCTTCTGCCTTGGTGCCAATGATGGTCGTATGCGTGTTTGGCGCCGTGCAGGTGAGCGCCACAATCAGGACTGCATACGACCGAGGCACACAGGGCCAACACCCGGCATCATGGTGTGGGGAGCGATCTCCTGCACTGGCCGTACACCACTGGTGATCGTCGAGGGGACACTGAATAGTGCACGGTACATCCAAACCGTCATCGAACACGTCGTTCTACCATTCCTAGACCGGCAAGGGAACTTGCTGTTCCAACAGGACAATGCACGTCCGCACGTATCCCGTGCCACCCAACGTGCTCTAGAAGGTGTAAGTCAACTACCCTGGTCAGCAAGATCTCCGGATCTGTCCCCCATTGAGCATGTTTGGGACTGGATGAAGCGTCGTCTCACGCGGTCTGCACGTTCAGCACGAACGCTGGTCCAACTGAGGCGCCAGGTGGAAATGGCATGGCAAGCCGTTCCACAGGACTACATCCAGCTTCTCTACGATCGTCTCCATGGGAGAATAGCAGCCTGCATTGCTGCGAAAGGTGGATATACACTGTACTAGTGCCGACATTGTGCATGCTCTGTTGCCTGTGTCTATGTGCCTGTGGTTCTGTCAGTGTGATCATGTGATGTATCTGACCCCAGGAATGTGTCAATAAAGTTTCCCCTTCCTGGGACAATGAATTCACAGTGTTCTTATTTCAATTTCCAGGAGTGTATGTCGTCTCAGTTTTCTAGGTGATCAGAGATTCTGTGATCAACGTGTTATAGAGATTTATAAATATGAGTTCATAGGACCTCCACACCCATGGCCACAGAGTTAATACTATTATTTTTAAGATATATATGCTGAAAGTTTGGTCATTCTTTCTTGTAGTACGTTGCGTGTAGGTGAAAGTGAGTAGGTGCTTGATTGATCTGGGAACTAACACTTTAAGAATCCTAAGAATAAACTACTATCGGATTCATTTGACTTCCCTTGTGAGATCATCCTCTGGAGTTGGATGAGTTTCTCAGGACGAAGGCTCATGACTAAAGAACACCGTGACGAAACGCGCAGCTCTTCTTCGCACATTTTAAATCCCCTCCTCTACTTCCACCATACAAGGGTCGCAGTCCGACGAAAATATTCAAGTAATGGCCAAAATATCTCCAAGACGAGCTAAAGCCGAATAATCCTAAGTGAAAAAGAAATCAGCTTTAATTTAAACGAGCAATGGTTTATGTGTTCCATTACAACAGAACTTTCTAACAATAAATAATTACACTGTACATCACACAGACGTGTAACGTCACAATGGAGGCGTCAGTCAAGTAGTAATATATTTTACGGCAGTGTATGAAATTACGGGAAGCATTTGCAACAGTGCCTGATGTACGAAAGGCTTTAGCTTGCTGTTGGGTCTGCATCGCATAATGCGTAGATGCCTCTGTCTCTCCATTTCCTCCTATTAGTTACGTGCTATGAAAGATATTTGCGCTGCTACCAAATGAGTACGTGTTACAACCCAACAACTTTCACATTAAATTTCCGTTGTGTATGACCACAGAGGCTTGCATTTTCACTCCAAAAATTCGCTTCTACGAGCCGAATAATTTCACACCGTGTGCACCTTTAAAATTCAACGCAGCGCATTTTCCACCAACAGACTACACCGGTCGTTCCTATGCGTTGCTGATAGCATCCACAATCAACATTACATTGATTTCACGACAGCCAAACAATTCATTCTGTGAAATTTCAGTCTAATTACATAGAATAATATGAAGTATCAGATGACTAACGCTGTTATGTTTGGTATTGTAAGTATGTAGATTCACAGCAGTTAACAGAAACATAATTAGGAAAAAGAATTGCATCTTTATAACGGTTTTTTCGTTGGTAGTTTCAGTTTTAAGTGAACAATGATTAAAACTACACATGTGGTTGTTTTGATTATTACCTGCAGTACACAGATTTCGTCGAATACAGTAGAAATAATGACATGAAGTACGTGGATAGGTGCATAATATACTGAGGTGACAAAAGGCACGGGATACCTAATTTTATCGTGTCGGATCTGATTTTGCCCGCCGTAGTGATGCAACTCGTCATGATGTGGACTCACAGAGTCGTTGGAATCCCCCAACAGAAATATTGAGCCACGATGCCTATATAACAGTCAATAATTGCGTAAGTGTTATCGGCGCAAGATTTTGTA